>NC_138048.1:19931366-20649882 GCF_964194185.1 Rhinolophus hipposideros
AAAAGAAATTATTTGTCTTCTAGATAAGAATAGGTAAGCATTTGCTTTAGTTATTAGCTATTTAAAACATATACACAAAATCAAAAGCAGAGTCCATATAGAGCTATCCACCTAATAAATAGTCTATTTTGCATTAAAGTCAGCATATGTGGGAAATTGTAAGTCATAAATATCAAATTACTTGTTAGTCTCTGTTGCATAAAGTGTTCAAATTGTCCTAGAATACCATCTTTTCTATACTGTTGTTGTTTCAGTAGCATTGAAAACCTAGCAGTTTTTCAACAATGGGAAGAGGATCTCATAACCTTGTCTTGAATGTAAAAGCCTGTAAACCATAAAATTGAATGATTCTATAAATAAAGTCCTGAAGAAACGTGCCAAGGGGATATATTGGTAATTTATGCATCTTTAAGCATATATAAAAGACTGGACTCCAGTGATGTTATATAAAGGAATCTTTTGGCATATTCATTAATCCAACTATTATTTTTGCTCACTCTGGCGTTCTGTACTATATACTCAGGACTTAGACATGTGATGAGCTGTGATTAACGTTGGTGAATCTCCCCCTCACCCCAATCACCATATAAGAATTCTCTAAGTTGCACTTTTAAGAGAAAATTCAAGACAGAATTTGTTATGTGTTTGGTAGCACAATATGCATCAGATAAAATTTGATTCAAAGAAGCATATACCAATATGTAGAGTGGGTATCATGGATTAAAAAAAAAAAAGCATGAGAATTATGCTGAGTACATATTCATTTTAGAGTGACATTTAAGAGGATCCAAATTCTCATTTGTTTTTATCTTCACTTTAAATTGTCAGTTACTGAATACCTTATATGGTGATTTTAGTATTTCACAGTTTGATCCATTGCCCAGTTTTTCTTTTTGAAATCTCGTATATTAACCTCGTATACTGAAGCTAATTGATGTTTGTGAATACAGGAAAAAAAGGTGTTTTGAACGACTCTTTAACTAAAATACAGGAACCTTACTTACATAGACATAAAGTTTTAGACATAAACTTTAAGGAGTCAAATTTTAAAGTTTATATTCTTCCCCATCTCTTGGTGTTACCACAAGTCACAAGAAACAAAATTATAAATTCTTAATGTTTCATAAAGAATAAGTGAGTAATGGGATTTTTTTTTTTGTCTAAGGTTAATTCCACTGTTCTTTCTCTAGTCATTCAGGTTTTATAATTTTAACCACTACAGATATGAGAAGTGTGTTTCTAGTTATTGGTCAAATAAAATTCCCATTGAAAATGATATTTGTTCAAATTGAATTGGGTGAAATAAAATCATAGCAATGTAATGAAGTAAGACAATTCCATCATTTATGTATTTTTTTCCCTGATAGGATAGGAAAACAATTATAAAAAAGAAGAATCTTATAAGAACTTATAAAAGTTATTTTTTCATAAATTTGCAAGGACTAGAGTGCATTGTAATGATGCAACGTTATCTGTGTTTATTTTTACAGTTTCAAAAATTATGATGCTGTCATATTATAATTATAAATTCTCTTGATGGATTATGTTTCTGTACAAAACCAAACTTTTTCAGTCCATTAGAAAATAGAGGAAGTGCCTCTTTAGTTTGTCTTTTGTTTTCGAATATAATTTTCCTTCAGTTGTTTTCCCAAAATCCCTACTAAAATACTAAGTACATCACACTAAAACTATACTTTAACACCATTTCCTAAAAAATTAATTCCAAGTAATCTATACATGTTAAACCACTGAATACATACTATGTACTTGACATTCTGCTATATGGTTTAAGAAATACACTTATGATCAAATTATAGAAATCAAGCAGCATACAAAAGCTATTGTGTAATCAGAACAGTAGTGATTATTGTATTCAAAATTGGTAATATCAAGATTGGTAGAAAGACTAGAGCAGTCTTCATGGAGTAATTAAACAGTGTTGTCATAAAAACAGAAAGTTCTTGTTAAATATTTATTAGCATAAAATGAGGTACACACATAATCCTCTTACCTAAATTATTGAAGCAACTTTGAAATTGTCTTCTGCACAATGTTTATCTCCCATCGTCCCCTGCACTACTTCTAGAGGTATTAAAGATCAAAATTGATGGTGCCACATTCAGTTTTCATTACTCTGATAATAGTCAGTTATTTGTTTGCTGACTATTTGATAAAATACAAACTCTTAAGTGAAAAACATAAAGGTAATTTCCATCTTAACCCTAGCCTAACTTTTTAGTTCTTTTTATGTGTAGTTCCCCTACTGATTCCTCACAATTCAGCTGAATTGGTATTTGCACTGGTAGAACATGCTTCATTCCATGAGCTAGATTTTGTGCCTCTGTTCAGTGTTTCTCAACTTTTGAGTAAGAACAATATTATAGTACCTAATATATCATACGCTAATATATATACCCACATCTATGTCTCCTTGATTTCAAGGACCATCAATGGTACAGCGAGACTGAAAACATGTTTACTTTCCTATCGTTTTTCACTTTTTCTTATTGTCTAACAACATCTTAATAAAAGACTTTTGGAAACGGCCTCATTGATGGGAAGAGGGTATTCTTTAAAGTTGGCTCAGGACAAGGCTGAGTGGAACGGAGATAAAGATATAAGCAAGAAGAAAGTACTACACTTCAATATTGCCTACTTTCAATTTTGTCTGTTTTCATAGCAATGCATATAGAGTCTGGAGAGCTGTGAGAAGTAATTTGAATATTTAAAAAATCCATAAAACAGATACTTTATGCATAAACTTGCTATTTTAAAATATCAATTGAGTCTGATATTCTATTACTATCTTATTTTGAATACTTTCAATTAGCCTTCAAAGCAGAACTTATGATGAATATGAATTTGCAACATGAGAATTTTAAGATAAAATACTTTTTTAAAAATTGTAAGAGATTTTCCCATAAAGAACTGAATATAATGAATCTGACCTTAAATCTCATGAAGGTGTATTTTCTATTATTGAGTTCTATTCAACTAATTCCTCTTCCAGAAATAAAATCGGGAACAGCCAGCTAAAAATCAGTTCACATGTCTTAGGTTTCCAGTTCCAGAATGAGCAAGAGCAGACATAATATGATTATGAGGATTCGGAGCATTCAGGACATACAGCTGAATCCCACATAAACTGCCAGCCAAAGGGAAATGTTGCTGGATGCCCTACTAACAGGGATTTACAGCCATCCAGTTTTTCAATATGTGTTTCTGTGGTGATGTGGATCCCGTGTCCAAAAATTAGGCTTTCACTGTCACAAATTCTGCCAGCACTTTAGCTCACTACCTCTAAACACGTCTTCAATAATTACAACATTAATATTGTTGGGCATTTAATACATTAAAGCATCTGCCACTATTATGAAGATTTTCCTGAAAAGAAAAACAAACAAACAAACAAACAACAAAAAAAAAAGAACTGTCTGAAATCATCCCTACTTAGATAAAATTGAGACATGAGAAGAAATGCTTTTCATGACATAATGCAATGCATTAGTGCAACAAGATAACTGGCCAGATTAATTTAATGCTGTTTAAGTTGGTATTCAATAATAAATTTTAAAAAGTAAGAACAAAAGAATTGACAAAATTTTTTGACACCCTGATTCATGAATAATAATATATAAATATTTTATAAGTGTGTAGATATTGAATTTCATCTGGAGTGTATACATGCACACACACTTGCACATACATATTTAGTACATATATACGCAGAATTTATTTTGTAGGAAAATATCATCGCATTATATTAGGAATATGAAGGGTATCCTCTACCTGTGGACAACACAGCTAAATCTGTTAAATTGGAATCTACTTATGTAGTTCTTATGTGTCAGAGAACTTGATTTTGTATCATGTACCTCTGATATACAGCCCCCTTTTATGGAATACCACTAGGTCCCGAGGCAAGAAAAACAAGAAAAGAATCACATCACACGTTTTAGTAGCAAATGCCATGAAGATGCATATAAATGGGAATATTCCTCAACAGATTAAGTTGGAGCATAACTCAGGAAGAATTCAAGTTTCCCCTCAACAGCGAACACACTGGAGCAAGACTGGATCATTGACCCAGCAGCCTCACCTCTAATGCCAAAGGATCAGAAAACTTTCCCTACACCAGGGAAACTTTCGTCACCTTTTAAGGGATTTTAATACTGAGTTTGTCAAATGTGATACACATTGATTTTTGTATAATGAAAGTAAATGAGATATTACCTAAGACATTTTTCAGGCTTCTGAAGGATGGCTGAAAATTTTTGGCATATTGTGCTACTAAAATAAGACATCAATTGTCTGTTGATGTGTAATTAATTTTATAATTTACATTCCTGTGGTTTTATATATCCTTTCGTTTTTGATATGCAGTGCTACCTTTAACATAGAAAAGTCTCAGCCACCTGTTTTGTCCCAAGGATGACTTTGCCATATGAGTATACTGCTTCAGTTTTTTTCTCATGCTTCCTGCATTACAAAAAGACAAAGGGTTTATCTTTCTCTGGCTTTTAGCAGAAAAAAACCTTTTCTTTTCTGATTGAGTCCAATGAGAAAAACGCCCCTTTATTTTTCAGACAGCGCTAACGATTTGGGCACTTCCCATGAATTATACTCCCATATTGTCCTTGGGACATCCACCTGGCATTGTGCTGTTCAATCATTTACACCTACCATAAGACAGGATACAATTTGACTCATAGTGCTTCCCAACCACACGATAATAAAGCATGTTAATAACAGGACTGTTCGGTGTCACAATTCATGATTTCTTAGCTTCTATGTTGGTATTAGCGGAAGGTGCAATTATTTCTGGAAAAGCCCCACATTGATGTATCCCTACATCATCTTCAGAATGACAGTACTGTGATTTGAAGCAGCTCCTAATTAGCAGGGAGAAGACCCAGACCATCATAACCTGCAACCTTCAGCAACTGTCATTTTTGTTGCCAGAGTCATAATTTTATTGTAAAAATGAGGTTGATAGTCTATAAATTTTATGTGAAATTTTTGACTTTAAAAATATGTGAAAATAGATACGGTAGACTATTGCTTTTGCTTTGAGGGCTGGAGAAATAAAAGGCAATTGAACAGTTTAAACTTTCTAAAGTAGATGAAAGATGCTGGTCTTTCCTAACATATATAAGCGTAGGATAAAGTATACTTTATGTTTTCCACAAACATTTTAATGGGAAACAAATTAAACGTAAACAAGAAAACAAAAAGGGATTCTATAGATGAAAGGAACGACTTAAAATGTGCCTTATCAAGTCTAGTATTCATAACTGTGTATCCCAACATCTATAATTTTAAAGTATGCTACTTAGTATGTCTACTTTCAAGAGAAAGTGGGACAGAAATAAGATTATTAGTATATCTTTCATAAGGTGAGACAGGCTGAATAGGAAAGAAATAAACTTTCCAGTGTGGAAGAATTAAATATTTTGAAAAGATTAACAGTTTTCATAATCAGATTATTGAGATCATACATATATATATATACATATATATATATATATATATATGATATAGTTTTGTGCTATACATATATATATATATATATATGCGCTGTCTGCAGTATAGTTTTGTGAGTTTTGACAAGTACTTACAATTATATGTTATCAGTCAAAATAAAGATAAAAACATGCCTTCACCACCAAAAACAATAAATAAATAAAAGCCCGTTCTATCCCTCTTTAAAATCAAACCCACCTCATATTCTGCTGCTGACAACCATATTTGTTATTGAGATAGTTTTACATTTTTCCGAATATCATATAACTATGTGGAGATTTTTGAGTCTGGCTTCCTTACCTTAGCATAATGCATGTGGTTGCACATACTAGTTGTTTGTTCTTTTTTATTACTGAGGTATAAAAATCATTGTATGGATGCACTATGGTTCATTCATTCATTCATCAACTGAAGGTTATTTGGCTTGTCCAATTTGGAGTGATTATCAATAAAGTTGCTATAAATATTTACATACAGGTTTTTGGGGCTTGCATGCATTTTTATTGGTTAATGACTTGGTTAAACTGCTGAGTCATGTTATGTGTATATTAACTTAATTAGAAACTTACAAACTGTTTTCCAAAGTGCTGTCTAACATGTTTCAGTCCCACCAGCAGTGGGAATTACAGGTGTTTTCATATTTGCCAGTACTTGGTGTTGTCAGTTGTGTTTTTTCTTTTTCTTTCTATTTTTATTTTGGCCATCTACATGTTTAGGCATCTTTTTTATTTTTAATTACATTGTTCTAACGGTTATTACGTTGATTTTTATATGACTATTTGCCATATATATAGTGATGATGTATTTATTCAAAGAATTTAGTCATTTTTACTGAGTTGTTTGTTTTGATATTATTGATTTTAATACTTCTCTATACATTCTGGACACAAGTTCTCTATGAGACACATGTTTTGCAAATTTTATTGTTCCAATCCATGTCTTTTCCACAGGAGTGTTATTTTGAGGAGTAGAGTCTTTAATTTTTATGAAGAAAATTTATAAAATTTCTTCAATAGATCATGCTTTTGCATCAGAATGAGGTATTTTTAATGCAAATTTGAATATGTTTTACTAAAAGGGGATGTCTTAGAGCATCAAATTTGTAATCAAATAGGCCTATTTAATAGTAAAAAAAATAAACAAATATTTACGCTTACCTTGGGTAAATTTGTGAAAGTCTGAATTTATTTCTTTGATATAAATCTTTGGTGTAATAATCATGAATCTCTCATAGAAATTCAGTCAGGATTATAGTAGAAAATAAACGGAAAAGAGCCTAGCTCAGCATTTTAAATAAATAGGGGTAGATCAATTCTTTCTCCTGTCCATTCAGCTCAAGAGTAAGAGAAACAAAGAACACACCACTAATTCATGTATTCATTCATTAAAAAATACTAACTGAGGAATTCCAGTGTGTGGAAAGTGCTAGCTACTAAAAATTTAATGGCAAACAATATAGACATTAAAAGTGATAACAGCTACAAAGGAAACGACATCATGGCATGAGAGAGAAAAAAAAACAGGGATCTCCAAATTTAAATTTGAAGGTTAGAGATAACTTCTCTGGAGAAGTACTGTTTGCCCTAAGACTTAATGAATGATCAAGAGTAAGCGCACCCAAAGAGTGGTGGAATGATAATGGAATTATGATTTTAGATATAGGAGACATCATGTACAATGACTCTTCATGGGAAAAAGTATAATACATAGGGAATTGATGGAAAACCGGGAGAACTAAAGCACAGACGTAGAAGATAAAGAATATGTTGAGGATGAAGTAAAGATTGTGAAAAACCTTGAATGTCTAAGAACCTGGCTCTAAGATAGTATACGAATGCCTGAAACTTTCTTGTGGCCATCTTTTTAAGAAAGGTAAGCCTACTCTATGAAATTCTGATTGGAGGAGCAGAATCCAAATTCAAGGCTCAGAGTATCATCAGTTCTTTAACTTTTATCATTAGAGCATGATCACCCATGCCGATTACGCTAACAACTGGACATAGAAGTGCTGTACTGAGGCGAAGGATCATCGGCAGGCACGGTGGATGAAGCTGCCCAGAATATGAGGAAATGAATGAGTACAATCAAGCCACTGGTCCAAGGGCAGATAGAGAACCACCTCTGTACCTCTGCCTATATTTATTTATTTGTTTATTTATTTAAATATTTTTGGCTTTGCAACCACCTTTGCCTTTAAACATTCACAGTATGAGACCGTGTTGTTTCACGGTTCAACCAGCTTGAGGAGTGGGATTCATTTAAAAAACTTAGTTTTAGAGGAATGACTTCTCTCTCACATTTCTACACATGGTAAAAAACTACACAGATCATCATCCAGATTTTAGGATATGATGTCACTGAGGCTGCTGATGCATTCGTAAGACAACCCATGCTTCCAAACCCAACAATTTCCCCTTCACTCTTAGCATAATGGCCAGGACATGGTAATGGTGAGTAAGACAGTAGAATTACAGTAGGCCTGTTGTGGGGCATTTTACATCTTCCAAGTGTGATGCTAAGCAGGAGTATATTATTTAATTAGTAGTACATTGTTTGTTTCTTTTATTTTAACTTCTCAGTCATTATTATGACTCTGTTACTCGAACCTCTAACCTCCTTCCCCACACTCTACACACAAAGAATGACTATATACTTTGGAACTGACGACCATGTATATAGAAAAAATCTGCCATGAAATTAGCTGTGACAGTGAGCAAGAAACGTAGAAAAACAGGGCAGTAAACGAAAGACATGCAGGATCAAGGGAGGCTTGTAAACAGAAAATACAGGAAATTCAAATGATCCACTTATGAAGGATATCTTGAATGTGTAGGAGGAAGGGGCAAAAATTGAAGGTGTGAATTCATTGAAAAGACAAGAGAGGATGGGATGCAGAGAGTATGTGAAGTAATTATCCTCCACTAAGAAGAGGGATTCTTTCTTCCTAAAAGTGCTGGAAAACAATAAATCCTGGAGCATATGGCTATAAGTTCTAGAGTTGCTATTAGAAAAAATTAGAGAATGCCCACCTGATGGCTTCTATTTTTCACAATGAATTCTGTGGCAATATCATCAGCTGAACATAGGCGGTGGGGGTGTTAGAAGGAACTAAGATGTCTGAGAAGAGAAAAAAAAAAAAAAGAATGACAGACTTTTTAGGAAATGTGTGGAACTAAGTTAGATAGGATTGAATTACTTATCTATTAACCAGTTTTTAAGAAATGATTAGCACTGGTTCATACTTTTTTTAGTGATGTGTAAGTTGTGACATTTGGGAAAACAAATTTATATGAATATATGGGTCTACTCCAAGAGAATATAACATAGATATCAGATACAGTGATTATCCAGGTAAGAAGAGAGAATGTATTACTATGTTCCACCTCTTACTGGCTAAACACCTTGCACAATTATATAAACTTTAAGTTTAAAATTCCCCATATGAAAATTTAAAATAATAATAAACCTCATAGGTTTAATATATAAAAAGACTTAAAGGGTGTGAAACATTAAGCACACAACTATTCCATATTGAGATTTCAGCAATAGTACTGGTGAGGCTGGTATTAGAAGTATTAGCAATAATTTCAGAACCACTTGATTAGGACAGCCAAAAAGAGCACAATAAACTCTTCAAGCAAATCCTTACTATGCTGTCTGCTTACTTCCCTTCTTTCTAGATAACCCCCTTTATTTCAACCTTCCCTGTTATACGCCAGCCCAGCTGAACTATTTACAGTGTTCCGTTATTACAAAAAACAAAAACAAATAAAACATGGAACCTTAGACGTAGTTTCCATGTCTAAGGTTCCATGTCTAACACCTTTGCATAAAATTTTCTTTCTCCCTGGAAACATAAGTAGAAACAACAGCACCCCCACCAGGACACACACACACACACACACACACACACACATACACACACACACCTTGTTTTGCCAAAGGAGTACTTATTCTTTAAAATTCAACTCATCTAACTTTCCTAAAAGCCTTTTCTAAATGCCGGTTAGTGGCCATTCCTCTGCTGATTTTTGTGATGTAGAGTGAATCATACAATACTTTATGTGTGATTCTAATTAACTGTGAGCTCCCTGAGAGAACGGGCAGCTTCTGATACACATTCAGTACCTTACACAGTTAACGACAGAAGAAGGGCTCCCTACGTAGTAGCCCAATTACTGCATGGAATTTCTGATAGTAGAGAAAACTCCATGCACACTTGGAAGTGAGGCTTCCAAGACAAGATGCTTTGCTCAAGAACAGTTTAGGGACAAAAGGGCTGGAGTAGTTCCAAGTGAATTAAACACTACCACCTACACCATTAGCAATAGTGGTGGCAATAGAAGAACTGCAAGGTGGTGGCAGCTTTGTTAAATAGAAGGAGCAGCAATTATAAAGGATAATAAGCCACATGACATAGGGAAAGCCAGTGCACAGTGGAGAGCAGATGATAGAGAGGCTTTCCAAGAATAAAAGCTACACATTCCAGAATTCTTACCATGCAAATCAAATGAATGATGGGAAAAACCAAAATTTCCTTTGGAGAGTGATCAGGGTATCAAGTTCCCCTTCCATGATAGAAAATGTCAGAAGAAAGGCCCATAAAAACTAATTCTGTGTGCTATTTGCAAATTCTATTTTCTATCTAGCATTTCATCTATGTTCTGTTTCGTACTTGAGATGTTTCCTCTTGTGTGTTCATGTAATCGTTTTGTGCTAGACTTCAGTGAAAAATGTTAGGTATATAGCTACTCTACAGGGAATTAATAGATTTCCATATTTATAAAGAATTTTGTTTAAGACCCCCTCAATAATTTTGCCTCCCAATTTGACAAAATCCATCTTTTCAGTGACTCAATGCAGTGCTTTTGTTACAACCAAAAACATGGATTTAAAAAGATAGAAAGAGAAAGACAAATCAAGTAGATAAAAATCTTTTGTTTTGGATTTGGGTCCAAGATGGTGAATTAAGTAAATGCTATGCCTACTGTATCCCAGAATCACACAAAAATTACACACACATAAAATACAGAACAATCAACCTCAAGAATCATCTGAAAACTAACAGAACAGAATGCCTATAACTAAAGATATAAGGAAGAGGCCACATCAAGATTGGTAAAAGAGACAAAGTTGCAAAACCAGCTGACTCCAAAACAACAGAGAGTGGCTGAATAGTGGGAGGGACACCTCGGTGACAGACATACCCCCAAAAGAGTAAAGGGTCCCAGCCCCACACTGGGCTCCCCAACCCAGGGATTCTGTGCTAGGAAGAATAGTTCCCATAACATCTGACAATGAAAATCAGCAAGGACTCTGTCTGCCTACCCTGGAGAGTTGGAAGGTGCCTGAAAACCCCGACACCCTCATAAATGGAAACACCAGCACCCCCACCAACACACACACACACACACACACATACACACACACGCACACACACACACACAAACCTTGTTTTGCCAAAGGAGTACACGCTGACTCACTTGTACTCACCTGGTCTCTGGCAGTGGGGTTGCAACTCAAGAGGTGCCAGAGACATACGGGGAAAGACTGAGTTGTGTGGTTTCATAGTGAGACCTGGTTTGACAGCAGCCATTATCTTTCTGTGGAGGCTGCCTCACATGGAATCTATAGGAAAGTGCTATCTTTTCTATTTTGAAACATCCCCCAAAGGGCCAAACATGATATTGCATTGGTCTGGTAAAATCCATATGTGCAAACCACCTTGGTGACACCCTCGTCCCTGCCTGACACAGCTAGTACTGCATCGCCCAGGGCACTCTTGGTTACAGAGCAGTTGGCCACACTCTATAAGTTCTGAAAGCCTTTTACAGAAGCGGATGGCCCAGTAGCCCGGGGAAGTTTTGTTGGTGGACAGTGAGCCACAATCTGTGCTGTACACGGTTCTCAGGTACCTGCAGGTCGCTGCAATGCTAGTGGTGGCTGGTTGCAGTGTTTTCAGGGCCTTTTTGCGAAGTGGTCATGGGCCCAGAACTGGTTCAAGAACTGAAACTGCATTAACTTTGTAAAAACTACTGCCTACACCCTGTAGCTTCCTAGAACCCCAACCTGCCTACATAGAGTTACACTGTTAGGGGCACTCTCTGCGCCTGCCCTGTCGTGTCCCACACGATGAGAGTTGTGGGGAGTGAGGAGGGCAGCGCAGGTTTAAGAAAAAACAGTAGCCATGAATAGAGTTAAAGTGTGAGGGCCAAGGGACCCGGCAGCCTCAAAGACTGGGCTGCGGTGCCTAATCATGCCAACACATTAGCTTTTATTAGTTAGGTGGGGAAGTTAAGGAGATAAAGCTTGTCAATCTCAAGATCGGTGAATTCCATACACTATAATAGAAAACTGATTCAAGTCAATCACCCTTGCCTGCAGGCAGCTGTACCATAAGTCTCAGGATGTTTGTACTTCCCCAAGGGACAAAACCTATATACATATGAATAGATAGAAAGCACATCATTGAATCTCTTCCCTTGCAGGTTTCAGGAAGAAATGCAGCCACAGAGGAAGAGGCTTTTCTTAGCCAGGGGAAGGTGGGAGGCTATGCCCACCTCTATGAACCCCGTGGATTCCCCTTTTGGTCCCTACTCAACTGCACTGGGCTTGAGTTGTCCCCCACGTGGGGAATCTTACTCGTCATTGACTGACCAGCCATTTTTGGGGGGCCAAACAGAGAGACATGAGGTGCAAACACAAAGGTTTAGCAAAGTCCCTAAAAGGATCCATCTTACAGACTCTCCTTTCTTTGGGGGCAAGTGCAAGGAAACAAACAGTTAGGCTGTTGCACGGTGACACTGCCCGACAAGCCACAGAAGCCTTTTACAGCAACAAAAGGCTGCCCAGGAATCTTTTGGTGGTGTTCGGTGAGCCACAACATGTGCCACAGGCTCTCTTGGGCAGCTCTCAGGGATCTGTAAGCCTGGGGTGGACAGTGGCCAGCTGCAGTATTTCAGGGCATTTTACTAAGTAGTCACAGGCCAGGCACTGGCACAAGACCTGAATGTGCATTAACCTTGCAAAACCCACTGGCCACGTTGCATGATTCCCTGGGACTCAAACCCGCCCATCTAGTACTTCACTGCCAAAAGCACTCTCAACACCGGGTCAGCCAGCCCAGCCTGCACACCTAAGAATTCTCTGATGATGGCTGAGACCTATGGACAGGTAGCCTGTCACAATAGGACTAGGTGGTGCTAGGTGTTTTGCTAAGCTTCCCGGAGCCAATACTAATGTCAGCCAGCCTCAGTTCACAGTGACATCACCTGCACATATCGGTAGGTCCAGCACAGGCATCAGCCAACTACATATAGCTTTGTAGCTCTGACCAGGTAGCCATGACACAGTCATATTCAAGACTGAAATTGTCTGCATGGGAGCCCCTCCCAAGAGATACCAGAAGCAACACACAAAGAGACCATCTTCTTACCACACCAGAGCATGACCTAGTTAGCACAACAAGCAGCACACACAAAGGGGGGGGGGCTCAACAGGTACAGAGCTCACAGGAGTGAATCTCATTTTGAGGCATCAGAGCACACATAGCAGCTCATACACTGTAGGCATAACCAATCCTCACAGACAGTCAGACTGTGAGTCAATCCCACCCACTGACATGCCAAAAACAATCAAGGCTCAACTACAACAGAAGACACACAACACACAGAAGGGACACTTCTGGAAAACATGCACAGGAGATAGGGAAGACTGCACCATTGGACCACACAGAACACACACTACATAAGATAACCCAGCAATGAATGAGAGACATAGCAGCCGTACTTAATACGCAAAAGCAAACACGAAGAATCAGACAGAATGAGAAAACAAAGAAACAAGTCCCAAATAAAATAATAGGAGAGACCTCCATAAATATAATTAAATGAAATGGAGGCAACCAACCTACCAAAAACAGAGTTTAAAACACTGGTTATAAGAATGCTCAGGAACTTAGTGAGGATTTCAACAAAGGGATAGTAATTATAAAGAAGGACATATAAACCATAAAAAAGATCCAGTCAGAAACGAAGAATACAATAAATGAAATGAAGAATACACTAGAAGGAATCAACAATAGATTAAATGAAACAAATGACTGAATGAGTGATTTATAAGACAAGGTGTCAGAAAACACCCAATTTGAACAACAACAAAAACAAACAAACAAACAAAAATGAAGATAGTATAAGAGACACATGGGAACACATCAAGCATAAAAACATTCATGTGATAAGGGTACCAGAAGGAGCAGAGAGGGAGCAAGGGATGGAGAACCTAATTTAAGAAATAATGGCTGAAAACTTGCCTAAATTGGTGAAGGAAAGACATACAAATCCAAGAAGCTCAGGGAGTCCCAAACAAGAACCCAAACAAACATGCAAGCCTAGGAAGCACAGAGTCCCAAATAATACGAACCCAAAGAGGCCCACACCAAGACACATCATAATTAAAATGGCAAAGGTTAAAGACAAAGAGATAATCCTAAAAGAAGCAAGAGAAAGACAACTGTTTACTTACAAGGGAGCTCTTATAAAACTATCAGCTGATTTCTCAACAGAAAATTTTCAGGCCAAAAGGGAGTGGCAGGAAATATTCACAGTAATGAAAGACAAGAGGCTACAAGTAAGAATTCTCTACCTAGCAGTGCTATCATTTGAAATTGAAGGAGATAAAGAGCTACTCAGTCAGGAAGAAGATAAAAGAATTTATTACCACCAAGGCAGTATTATAAGAAATGTTAAAAGGACTCTTTTTGCCAAAGCAGGAGAAAACAAAGAAACAAATGAAGATCAGAAATATAAGTAATAAAATGGCAGTAAATACATACCTACCAATAATCCTTTCAAATGTAAATTGGATTAAATGCTCCAATCAAAGACACAGGGTAGCTAAACGGTTCAGAAAAGGAGATCACACGTATGTTGTCTATAAGAGACCCACCTCAGACCCAAAGACACACACAGACTGAAAGTAAAGGGATGGAAAAGATATTTCATGCAAAAGGAATTAGAAACAAGATGAGGTAGCAATACTTACATCAGACAAAATAGACTTTAAAACAAAGACTGTAAAGGGATATCATGAAGAATATTAAATAATAAAAAAGAGATCAATCATACAATAATAAAAAGATCAATCCTACAATCCAGGTAAATGTTTATGCACCCAACATAGGAGCATCTAACTATATAAAACAAATATTGACTGATATAAACGCAGATACCGTGTTTCCCCAAAAATATGACCAGGTCCTATATTAATTTTTGCTCCAAAAGACGCATTAGGGCTTATGTTCAGGGGATGTCATCTGAAAAATCATGCTAGGGCTTATTATCCGGTTAGGTCTTATTTTCGGGGAAACACAGTATGAAGAGTAATGCAATCATTAGTGGTGGTCTTTAACACCCCACTGACACCATTGAACAGATTTCCAGACAGAAAATCAACACAGGAACAACAGCTTTAAATGGCACATTAAACCAGGTGAATTTAATTGATACTTTTAATGCTTTTTACCCCAAAGCAGCAGATTTCTTTTTAAGTGCACACGGAATATGTTGCAAAATAGACCATATATTAGGCTACAAAATAAGTCACAGTAAATTAGTAATGATTGAAATCATATCAGGCTTCTCGTCTGACCACAATGGTATGAAACTAGAAATTGATTACAAGAAAAAACTGGAAAACACAAAAACACATGGAGGCTAAATAACATGTTATTAAATAATAAATGAATCAACAATGAGATCAAGGAAGTAATCAATAAATACCTTGAGACAAATGAAAATGAAAACACAACAACTCAAAATTTAATGGATACAGGGAAACAGACTTAAAAGAGAAATTTGTAACAATGCAGACCTACCTAAAATACAAGAAAAATCTCAAGTGAGTAGTCTAACTTTATACCTAGGGGGATTGGACAAAGAACAGCAAAGCCCAAAGTGAGTACAAAGATGGAAATAATAAAAATCAGAGAATAATAAACAACATAGAGGCTAAAAATACATACAAACACACACACACACACACACACACACACACACACACACATATATGAATAATAAAACCAATAGCTGTTTCTTTGAAAATATAAACAAAATTGACAAACCTTTAACCATATTCAGAATGAAAGAGAGAGAGAGAGAGAGAGAGAGAGAGAGAGAGAGAGAGAGAGAGAGAGAGAAACCAAATAAATGAAATCAGAAATGAAAGAGAACTGACAATCAACACCACAGAAATTAAAAAAAAAAGAAAAAAAGAAAAGAAAAGAAAGAAATGAAAAGGAAAGGAAAGGAAAGGAAAGGAAAGGAAAGGAAAGGAAAGGAAAGGAAAGGAAAGGAAAGGAAAGGAAAGGAAAGGAAAGGAAAGGAAAGGAAAGGAAAGGAAAGGAAAGGAAAGGAAAGGAAAGGAAAGGAAAGGAAAGGAAAGGAAAGGAAGGAAAGGAAAGAAAACACTGAGCAACTATAAGCCAATAAACTGGACATTCTGGAAGAAATTGATAAATTCCTAGAAGCATACAATCTTCCAAGTCTGAATCAAGAAAAAACTGAAAATCTAAACAGATTGATAACTATCAATGAAATCAAATCAGTGATCAACAAGTTCCCAACAAACAAAAGCCAGTACCAGAAGTCCTCACAGGTTAATTTTACCAGTCAGAAAAGAATTAACACATATTCTCCTAAAACTATTCCAAAAAATCAAAATGAGGGAAGGCTCATTCTATGAAGCCACCATTACCCTGATTCCAAGAGCAGATAAAGACATTACCTAAAAAGAAAACTATAGGCCGATATATCTAATGAACATACATGCAAAAATCCTCAACAAAATATTAGTGAACCAACTTCAGCAATGCATTAAAAAATCACACAGCACGGTTTCATGGGATTCCTTCCTGGTATGTAACATTGGTTCAATATCTGCAAATCAATTGATGTGATATACCACATAAACAAATGAAACAAATAAAATCATATGGTCATATCACCAAATGCAGAGAAAACATTTGACAAAATCCAGCATCTGTTTATGATAAAAAACTACCAGCAAATTGGGAATAGAGGGAACATATCTTAACATAATAAAGGCTATATTTGACAAACCCACAGTTAATATGATAGTGAATGAGGAAAATCTAAAAGCATTCCCTTTAAGATCAGGAATGAGACAAGGATGCCCATTTTCATCATTTTTATTCAACGGAGTACTAGAAGTCTTAGCCACATTAACTCGACAAGAAAAAAAAATAAAAGGCATCCAAATTAGAAAAGAGAAAGTAAAACTCATTATTTGCACATAACAGGATACTATACATAGAGAATGCAAAAGATTCCACCAAAAATGATCACAACTGATATGTGAATTTAGTAAATTAGGAGAATGTAGAATTAACATTCAGAAATCAGTTGCATTTTTATACACCAGTAACAAACTATCAGAAAAAGACATGAAGAAAACAATCTCATTTACAATTGCATAAATAATAATAATAATAATAATAATAATAATAATAATAATACTTAGGAATAAATTTAACCACAGAAGTAAATATCCTGTACTCAGAAAATTATTAGACATTGAAGAAAGAAATTAAAGAAGATATAAATAAAGGGAAACATATACCATGCTCATAGATACAAAGACTTAATATACTTAAAATATCCATCCTTCCTAAAGCAAAATATAGACTCAATGCAATCCTTATCAAAATACCAATGGCATTTTTCAAGGAACTAGAACAAATAAAACTAAAATTTATATGAAATTATAAAAGACCGCAAATAGCCACAGTAATGCTCAGAAAGAAACAAAGATGTAGGCATTATGCTACCTCATATCAAATTATACTACAAAGCATTAGTAATCAAAATATAATGATACTGGCAGAAAAAACAGACACATAGATCAATGAAACAGAATAAAGAGACCAGAAGTAAATCTATGCTTATATGGTCATTTAATCTATGACGTAGAAAGCAAGAATTTATATTGGGGCAAAGATAGTCTATATAATAAATGGTTCTGGGAAAACTGGACATATATATGCAAAAAAAGAATAAAACAAAAAAATGAACTGCACCACCTTCTTATGCCATATACAAGAATAAACTAAAAATGGATTAAAGACTTAAATATAAGACCCAAAACCACAAAATTCTTACAAAATATAGGAGTAGACTCTCAGACATTACTCCTGATAATATATTTACGATATATCTCTTTGGGCAAGGAAATAAAAGAAAAAATAAACAAATGGGACTACATCAAACTAAAAAGTTTTCACAAGAAAGGAAACCAACAAACAAAAAGACATCCTACTGATTGTGAGAAGATATTTGCCAATGACACATCTGATAAGTGGTTAATATCCAAAATTTATAAAAAGAAAACAACTCATAGAATTCAACACACACACACACACACACACACACACACACACATACACACCAATCTAATTAAGAAGTGGGCAGAGGATCTGAATAGACATTTTTCCAAAAAGGACATGCAGACGGCTGATAGACATATGAGAAGATGTTCAACATAACTAATCGTCGGAGAAATGCAAATAAAACCACAATGAGGTATCACCTCACACCTGTCAGAATGACTACCATCAATAAATCAATAAACAGCAAGTGCTGGCGAGTATGTGGAGAATAGGGAACCCTTGTGCACTCTGATGGGATAGCAAAGTTAGTGCAGACACTATGGAAAACAGTATGGAGGTTCCTCAAAATATTAAAAATAGAACTACCTTATGACCCAGCAATTCTACTCCTGCGTATTTATCCAAGGAAATCCAAAATACTAATTCAAATATATATGTGCACTCCTATGTTTACTGCAGCACTATTCACAATAGCCAAGATATGGAAACTATTGAAATGCTCATCAACACATGACTGGATAAATAATCTGTGATATATTTATACAATGGAGTGTTACTCTGCCATAAAAAAAGAATGAAATCTTATGATTTCTAACAACTTGGATGAACCTAGAGGATATTATGCTAAGTGAAATAAGTCAAATTGAGAAAGACAAATACTGCATGATCTCACTTATGTATGGAATCTAACAATGGGATAAATGAGCAAACAAAATAGAAATAGAGTCATAGATACAGAGAAAAAACTGATAGTTGCTAGATGGGAGGGGATCGGAGGAATGGGTGAGAAAAATAAAGGGATTAGGAAGTACAAATTGGTAGTCACAAAATAGTGACAGGGATTTGAAATACAATATGGGGCATATAGTCAATAATGTGGTAAAAACTATGTATGGTACTAGATGAGTAGTAGACTTATTGGGGGTTTCATTTCATAAATTATAGAAATGACTAACCACTGCAGTGTACACCTAATATACAAACTAATGTAAAATACAAACTAATATAAAGTACAAAGTAATATAAAATAATATTGAATGTCATATATATATGTACATATGTGTGTGTGTGTATTAAATGACCATACACACACACACACACAAACATACACACTCACAGGGTGCCAAAAATGTATACACATTTTAAAAAAGGAAAAAAAAACTATGAAAATTATAATATTCAATATATATCGATAACGAAAGATGAATACAAGTCACATTTGACTTCTGCAATTATAAGAAGTGCTCGAAGTGGTTACCATCAATGTCCAGACACTTCTGATGATGGTGAACTACTGCTTGAGCAACACTGACCAAAGTGTCCACTTGTATACATTTTTGGCACCCCCCAAAAAACACCCCCAGTGTATATATATATATATACATATATATATATATATATATATATATATATATATATATATATATATATATATATATATATATTCATGGGATGTAAAGTACAGAATAGGGAATACAGTCAATGGTCAATGATGTTGTAGTAGCTGTGTATGGTGTCAGATGGGTTAGAAGGGTAGTAGACCTTGTAAGGTGTGTAAATGTCTAATCATTATGTTGTTTTGTATACCTGAAACTGATAAGTTTTTAAAAAGCAAAAACAAACAAACAAAAACTTGTGTTTCATCTTTTACAATACAATAAAGATGAGTTACTTTGGTATCATTTAATTTTGTGGAGCAAAAAGCAGTCCATATCATTTTCAAAAAGCACTGCTTAAGTCATAGTACATGATAAATAACAAGCTCCTTCCCATTGTCAGTGCATAGCATAGTTTCCCCTCTTCTAAATTTGTTCAATATGACATACTGTAGCTTTCATCGTTTAAACTTTCCTATGACTCATCATGCTTATTTTTAATTTCAAGTAAGACTTCACTGAGCTAAGGTTGCTTAGGGAGACAAGAAGACAATGAAGACATACGTGGGTTAATTACTTGATTCTCAGATAAAATTTGTGCTGAGCAATGTCAATTCTTCCAGGTGACCACTTGGTATTTTGAGTGATCCTTTTTTGTACATCAGAAGCATTGCAGAACTGTCTGTCAATAGGAGAAGACACAAGGCATGATGTCCATTTATAGGGACTACTTTAATTTCTTAATACCATTAAATGAAAGAAACAGAAAGAAATATTTCACATAACCAATGTTTAAAAAATTAATTGCACATAAGCTCTGGTGAACTAGGTTGTTCATCCATGAGAACAATAAATTGATTTATTTCCAACTCCATTTGAAAAATGTAATATTGCAGATAGTCAAGGGCCTTTCAAAACATCAAGCCTGTTACATACCATTTAAGATATTCTCATGTGCCAAGAATAATTCTGTCCTATTGATCAAATAAAATTATGTGTTTTCTGAAATCTGCCTTCTACACTTGGTTGATAAGTCATGGTAAATAATTAAAAATGATTTCACACATTCAGTCTCAAAATTGCTCAATTCATTAAGTAGGTACCGTTTTATAGTCCAGAATCTGTGTAGATTATAAATCAAACTGAAGTAATTTATTTAGGAGAAGTGTCTAACCTAACTATAAGCATTAAATAGATATATAGGAGGGAAATGCTTTTGATAAATTACAAATAACATATTTTTCCTGATGGGTGAAAAAATTATTGTGTTTACACACACACATATACATGATGTTCAGTGTCTTTTACTGCGATAGTGAATTCAAGTTGCTAGGGGTAACTTTCTTAAGAAGAGGTAAGTAGTAAATATTCAGTATTTTCTATCTTTCAGCTTTTTTTACAAGTATTATTTCTATAATCTTCAGAATAAAGTATCACTAAATATTTGTTTAATAGACGAGGAAGCTGAATTTTCACAAGAATAAATAACTTGCTTAAAGGCACACAAGAAATATGTTTCATTGCTAGAATCTGAACATAAGTTTGTCTGAGTTCAGAGGCTGTTTTCAGAATTTCCACTTCAAAGACTTCTATGGCACAGTTATTGATTTAACTCATTGTTTTAGCTTATTTCTTGAATACATATTCTCAGTTTCTTTGTGGGTTGTCTGTTCTGATTCTATCTCCAGGGCAATGCTTTGGTTTTCTGAGTTGCAGCACAGAAGTCAGCTGGTTAATGTTGCAGAAGCCTGATGTTATTGAGGACTAACGCCAAGTACAAGCAAGGCTAAGGATGATAGAATTGGGATTAATTTGGTGGATAGGCACATTGGAATCTCCCCTTGAGTGTGATGCACAGATCTGGTTTCAATTTCTCATGGTGAAATATAATTGCTAGGCATAGCATTTGTGTATAGAAACCTTCTAATGTTTCTCCTTCTGTCATTACATTAGTTAATTTAGAATGTTTTTTTTATAGATTTCTAAAAGGAACATATTCCTCCAAATAGGTAAATGGTATTTATTTTATATAAGCAAATGTACCATGCTGAACTTAAAACTATTCAACTTGGAGTTGCATTCCATGCCATAGAATATCATGCACGAAATGTCAAGAAAGATATATAGGTGAAAGTTTCTTCTCCAGTTTCTCCTACTAATTGACGGTAAATTAACCTATAATAATGTGAGATAATAGACAGTAATTTGTGACTGCATCACTCTCTTATTTAAGCCTAGATTGGGACATTGCCCAGCTTCCCTGGTGTGATTGACTCCATGCATTAACGAAATCTCCTAATTTTCTCCTATTAAACTTTGTTCTCACTTTTAATTACCCAGAAGAGCTATTTCTACTAGAATAATGGTTCCTGATGGCATCAGTTTCCTCCACCTTCACAATTTCTAAGTGATCTCAGTCAAATCCCTGATTTAAACTCTTTCAGTTCCAGATGTGGTCTACTTAGAGATTTTTGAAACATGCACCCATTATGCATGGACCCAATTTGATACATATGTTCTCTTAATACACAACAAAGCTCACACTTTGTCTTCTTTAACTTGTATGAAGGATTTTTCTTTTAGTGTAAAACAGATAGTAAGACATTACTTTTGTATGACTGTTCCTTAAAATTATAAGAAATAATATCTTAGACGATTAGCATATAATTTGCCTCTCAGAATTACTACTGTTAGTAATCTGACTTTGTCCTTTGAAAATCATTAAGGCCTTGTTTTAATGGGAATTGCTCAATGTTGTTATTCTGTTTGTGGTAAAAGGAACTGCTGAAAAAATTCCCTTTCAATTTAATAAAAAGCAATAGCTATTTTTTAAGTGACTTACAGAGGAGATACTAGAGCAGTTCCATTGATTTGAAGTAGCCATGTCTTCTTACGTGAATTAATTAAACTCATTAAAAAGTAAAGGTTGATTAGATATAAGAACGCAGGGAGAGAGGAGAAAAATGGCGGCGTGAGGTGAGCCTCTGTAACGCTCCCCTGGAATTTACAACGAATCGGACAACAATAACTCCACAAAGGACTCCTTGCACAGCAGACAGGCAAGACGAAGAGGCCGACTACTGCATTCACCTCCAGGTGGGTGAATCGCGCAAGCGGGGGAGGAGGGAGAGGAGAAGTGCGGAGACGGAGCCGCGCGGGCGCAGGACACAGACCTAGCTCAGTGCTTGGAGCCCGCTGCTCCCGGAACTACGGCCGCTGCGGGAGAGGGAGGACTCGGACTGCTAGGGCTCCGCTTACGGCCCACAGGGCTGAGGGGGCAGCATACAAAACCGCTGAACCCAACGCTCGCTCACGGCAGACCTCGGAGCAAAGACTGAGGGAAGAGGGCTGAAATCGGTGGTTTAAGCCCTCACTGCCAAGCGGAGAACGGAAGCCTTAGGCACGGAGACTAGCCGCCCCCTCCCTACCCTCCCAGAGCTCGCCCCGCCCCCACCTGCCTGGTGCTAGAAGCGATAAAGTAGCAGTGTCGGATCAAAGGACAGAATATTTGCTGCTCTGAGAACTGTGGACCGCAGACACAGATTCGCAGCTCAACTAGTTCCGGCAAAGGGGAGGGAGCTGTGGAAGCAGGACTGGCTGTGGTGGTGGTCGCCGCCATTTCTCTGGGCCACCTCTCACAACTCACCCCGCCCCTGGCCCCACCTATCTAGGCGGATCCCTGCAGGAGTAAACAGAACTGCTGAAACAAACGGGCTCTGAATCTGGTGCAGAAAGAGCTTTGGAACTCCAAAAGCTCTTCGATACCTATCAACCTGTTGCAGAAGACACTCCTGTAGATGTCTAGGAAGAGAAATAGTAAATCAGTGATTGCCATGAATAACCAAGGCAACAAGATAGCTCAGAAAGAAAGTGAAAAGTCTCCAGAAAAGGAACTTAGAGATATGGACCTTTGTGATTTAAATGACAGAGAATTCAAGATCGCAATTCTGAAAAAACTGAACGAGATGCATGAAAACACAGAAAGGCAGTTTAATGAACTCAGAAACACAATCAAAGAACACCATGAGCATTTTACAAAAGAGATTGAAATCTTGAAAAAGAACCAAATAGAATTTCTGGAGATTAAGAACTCAATAGAAGAAATTAACAATAAAATATCCAGCTTAGGTAGTAGAGTTGACCAGATGGAGGAAAGAATCAGTGACATCGAAGATAGGAACCTGGAATTTACACAGAGGGAAGAAGAAAGAGACTTGAGACTTAAAAGAAATGAAAGAACTCTACAAGAACTTTCTGACTCCATCAGAAAGAGCAATATAAGAATAATGGGCATACCAGAAGGAGAAGAAAGAGGGAAGGGAACAGAGAATATATTCAAACAAATCATCGATGAGAACTTCCCAAACTTGTGGACAGAACTGGATCCTCGAATCCAAGAAGCAAATAGAACACCTAATTACCTCAATCCCAACAGGCCTTCACCAAGGCACATTGCATTGAAGCTGTCTAAAATCAATGACAAAGAAAGAATCCTCAAGGCAGCCAGGGAAAAGAAGACGGTAACTTACAAAGGAAAGCCCATTAGATTATCATCAGATTTTTCAGCAGAAACTCTACAAGCTAGGAGGGAATGGAATCAAATATTCAAACTATTGAAAGAGAGAAATCATGAGCCAAGAATAATATCTCCAGCAAAGATCTCTTTTATATATGAAGGAGTAATAAAGACCTTTCCAGACATCCAGAAGCTGAGGGAATTTTCTAATACACAACCTGCACTACAAGAAATACTAAAGGAGGCTATTAGACCACCATTAACAGGGACAACTTGTGGCAACCGAAACATAGAAAGGGGGAGCGTAAAGGCCTGAACTGGAATATGGGAATAGAGAAAGTAAGTGTACTGAAGAAACTGGAATACTCTAAATATCAAACTTTCTTTTACATAAACTCAAGGGTAACCACTCAAAAAACATCCAAATCTGAAATATATACTGTAATAAAAGAAGAAACAGAGGGAAACATCATAGAATACCACCACACAGAAATAACAGACAACAACAAAAAGGCAAAGAAACAATGGAGACACAGCCTTACCAGAAAACTAAAGACAGAATGACAGGAAATCCTCACATATCAATAATCACCCTAAATGTAAATGGATTGAACTCACCAATAAAGAGACACAGAGTAGCAGATTGGATCAAAAAACTAAACCCAACCATATGCTGCCTACAAGAGACACATCTCAGCTACAAGGACAAGCATAGACTCAAAGTGAAAGGGTGGAAATTGACACTCCAAGCAAATGGTACCCAGAGAAAATCAGGCGTAGCCATAATGATTTCCGATGAAACAGACTTCAGGGTGAAAAAGATAACAAGAGACAAAGATGGACATTTCATAATGGTAAAGGGGACTATACAACAAGAAGACATAACAGTCATCAATATTTATGCCCCCAATCAGGGAGCACCGAAATATACCAAGCAACTACTAACAGAACTAAAGGGAGAAATTGACCAAAACACAATTATACTAGGGGACTTAAATACATTATTGACAGCTATGGATAGATCATCCAAACAGAAGATAAATAACGAAATCGCAGCCCTAAATGACACATTAGATGAATTGGACATAATTGACATATATAGAGCACTTCATCCTAAAACATCAGACTATACATTCTTTTCTAGTGTACATGGAACATTCTAAAGGATAGACCATATATTGAGACACAAAATCAGACTCAGCAATTTAAGAAGATTGAAATCATACCAAGCATATTCTCTGATCACAAAGCTTTGAAATTGGATATCAACTGCAAAAAGAAAGCAGGAAAAAACACAAATACATGGAGATTAAACAACATACTTTTAAAGAACGACTGGGTCAAAGAAGAAATTAGAGGAGAGCTCAAAAGATACATAGAAACAAATGACAATGAAAATACATCCTACCAAAATTTTGGGGATGCCGCGAAAGCAGTTTTAAGAGGAAAATTTATATCATTACAGGCCTATCTCAAGAAACAAGAAAAATCCCAAATAAATAATCTCATGTTACACCTTAAAAAACTAGAAAAAGAAGAACAAGTGAAACCCAAGGTCAGCAGAAGAAAGGAAATAACAAAAATCAGAGCAGAACTAAATGAAATAGAGAACAAAAAGACAATAGAAAAAAATTAATGTGACAAAAAGCTGGTTCTTTGAAAAGATTAACAAAATCGACAAACCCTTGGCTAGACTCACTAAGATAAAAAGAGAGAAGACACTAATTAACAAAATCAGAAATGAAAAATAGGAAGTTATCACGGACACCACAGAAATACAAAGGATTATCCAAGAATACTATGAAGGACTATATGCCACCAAATTTAATAACTTAAAAGAAATGGACAAGTTCTTAGAAACATATAGCCTTCCAAGGCTGAATCATGAAGAACTGGAAAATCTTAACAGGCCGATCACCAGTAAGGAAATTGAATCAGTCATCAAAAACCTTCTCAAAATCAAAAGTCCTGGACCAGATGGCTTCACTAGTGAATTCTACCAAACCTTCAAAGAGGATCTAATACCAATCCTGCTCAAACTCTTCCAAAAAATTGAAGAAGAGTCAGTACTCTCTAACTCATTTTATGAGGCCAACATTACCCTGATACCAAAACCTGGTAAGGACAACAAAAAAAAAGAAAACTACAGACCTATATCTCTGATGAATACAGATGCTAAAATCCTAAACAAAATTCTAGCAAATCGAATACAACAATGCATTAAAAAGATTATTCATCACGACCAAGTGGGGTTCATCCCCGGGGCACAAGGATGGTTCAACATTCGCAAATCCATCAATGTGATACATCACATAAACAAAATAAAGGACAAAAATCATATGATTCTATCAATTGATGCAGAAAAAGCATTTGATAAGATACAACATCCATTTATGATTAAAACACTTACTAAAATTGGTATAGAAGGAAAATACCTCAACATAATAAAGGCCATATACGACAAGCCCTCAGCTAATCTCATAATTGATGGTGAAAAGCTGAAGCCCTTTGCTCTACGTTCAGGAACACGACAAGGTTGTCCCCTATCACCTCTGCTTTTCAACATAGTGTTGGAAGTCCTCGCCAGAGCTATCAGGCAAGAGAAAGAAATAAAAGGCATCCAAATTGGGAATGAAGAAGTTAAATTGTCACTCTTTGCAGATGACATGATGCTATATATAGAAAACCCTAAAGACTCCACCAGAAAGCTATTAGAAACAATCAATGAATACAGTAAAGTTGCTGGCTACAAAATCAACGTACAAAAGTCCATTGCTTTCCTATATACCAACAATGAAATCTCAGAAAAAGAGATAGAAAAAACAATTCCTTTTGCAATTGCAGCAAAAAGAATAAAATACCTAGGAATAAACTTAACCAAAGATGTGAAGGATTTATATGCTGAAAACTATAAGACATTTTTGAAAGAAATTGAAGAAGACACAAAGAAATGGAAAGACATTCCGTGCTCATGGATTGGAAGAATCAACATAGTTAAAATGGCCATATTACCCAAAGCCATATACAGATTTAATGCAATCCCCATTAAAATCCCAATGGCATTTTTTAAAGAAATAGAACAAAAAATCATCAGATTTGTTTGGAACCACAAAAGACCCCGAATAGCCAAAGCAATATTAAAAAAAAAGAACAATACTGGAGGTATCACACTCCCTGATTTTTCCTTGTACTACAGGGCTACAATAATCAAAACAGCTTGGTATTGGCGGAAAAACAGACACAGAGACCAATGGAATAGAATTGAGAACCCAGAAATAAAACCACATAAATATGGACAGATAATTTTTGACAAAGAAGCTAAAAACATACAATGGAGGAAAGACAGCCTCTTCAATAAATGGTGCTGGCAGAATTGGATAGCTACGTGCAAAAGAATGAAACTGGACTGCTATCTGTCACCATGTACCAAAATTAATTCAAAATGGATCAAAGACTTAAGCATAAGACCTGACACAATAAACTGCATTGAAGAAAACATGGGTACTAAACTTATGGACCTTGGGTTCAAAGAGCATTTTATGAATTTGACTCCAAAGGCAATGGAAGTAAAAACTAAAATAAACAAATGGGATTATATGAAACTGAAAAGCTTCTGCAAGCAAAAGAAACTATTGACAAAATAATGAGGCAACCAACTGAATGGGAGAAGATTTTTGCAAACAGTGCCTCTGATAAGGGGCTAATTACCAAAATATACAAGGAACTCATGAAACTCAACAACAAAAAAACAAACAACCCAATTGAAAAATGGACAGAGGACCTGAAGAGACATTTCTCCAAAGAGGATATACAAATGGCAAATAGACATATGAAAAAATGCTCAACATCGCTAATCATCAGAGAAATGCAAATGAAAACCACAATGAGATATCACCTCACCCCAGTCAGAATGGCTTTCATCAACAAAACAAATAGTAACAAGTGTTGGAGAGGCTGTGGAGAAAAAGGAACTCTCATACACTGTTGGTGGGAATGCAGACTGGTGCAGCCGCTATGGAAGGCAGTGTGGAGGTTCCTCAAGAAATTACGAATAGAATTACCATATGACCCAGCAATTGCTCTCCTGGGTATCTACCCCAAAAATATAAAAGCATTTCTCTATAGAGACACGTGTACGCCAATGTTCATTGCAGCTTTGTTTACGGTGGCCAAGACATGGAAACAACCAAAATGTCCTTCGATAGATGAATGGATAAAGAAGTTGTGGTGCAGATACACAATGGAATACTATTCGGCGATAAGGAAAGATGATATAGGAGCATTTGTGACAACATCGATGGATCTCGAGAGAATAATGCTAAGTGAAATAAGTCAGACAGAAAAAGCAGAGAACCCTATGATTTCACTGATATGTGGTATATAAACCAAAAAGAACAAGACAAACAGATGAGAAACAAAAACTCATAGACACAGACAATAATTTAGTGGTTACCAGAGGGTAAGGGGGTGGGGGGTGGGTGATGAGGGTAAAGGGGATCAAATATATGGTGATGGAAGGAGAACTGACTCTGGGTGGTGAACACACAATGGGATTTATAGACAATGTAATACAGAATTGTACACCTGAAATCTATGTAAATTTACTAACAATTGTCACCCCAATAAAATTAATTAAAAAAAAAAAAAAGTAAAGGTTGATTATTTGACAGGTATAAAATTTTCGTTATGTCAGATGAATAAATTCTAGAAGGCAGCTGTATAACATATTTCCAGTTACAATACAGTATTATGCACTTCAAAATTTGTTAAGAGAATAGATCCCATGTTAAGTGTTCTTAACATACACACACTATAGAGACACACACCCAAAGAAACTGGCAGGTGTTGCATATGTCTATTGACTTGGTTGTTGTAATGGTATCACAGGTGTTTGCATAAATTCAGTCATCAGTTATACATATTGAATATGTGCAGGTGCAGTTCTTTGTATATAAGTTATACCTCAATAAGGCTGTCAAAAATATAGAAAAAATACAGGGAAAGATGATGGAGTAGACTGTACCAAGAAGTTCTTTCTCTACCTATACAACAATTACACTGGCAAATGTCCGGGGCCGGCCTGCCCGGACCCGCCCAGACATGCCCGGACTTGTTTGCACCTGGTTGCCCCTGGGCCAAGCTTAAGTTTCGATTCTATTGTTTAAGTTTAAGTTTCGATTTCTCAGCCAGCCCGCCATGACGAAGCACCCTCTGATTGGTCGGTCCCCATATCGGGAGACCAGGCGTTTCTTTGATGTGCCTAAATCTATATATACAAGCTGTTACCTTCAATAAAGAGAGACTTGATCAGATTCCTGTCTTGTCTCCATTTCTCACGTACCCCTGTCCCCCCGAGCCCCTATTTCTCCCCCAGGTCTTCCGTTGTCGATCCTGCAGGTCGGGACAGGCAAAAATCTCTCTGAAGTAACCATTTTGGAACTCTGAAGTCTATTGAAGGCTTGCAAGTTCCAGAAGAAGACTTAGATGGTAAATTTTGATTAATTTCAGTCACTTTCATCTCTACTTAGCACAGTAGCAGCTTTGCCACCCTCCTACACCATACCAGGCAGCTATGCATGCATTTCAGAAGCAGCTTACATGTAATTAGTAGGAGCCATGGCTGGCAAAAAGGATACTGTCCTCCAAATATCAGGGCTCTGTGCTCTGATCACTGATTGCTGCTTGTGATCTCAAAGGTACAGACAAAGAAGCAGGCAGCCATTGCTGTTGCACCGCCCCCAAAGATATCAAGCCTCCTCAACTGGCTGAAGTGACTACTATGGAACTTAAAAGACTGGTGTCCTTAGTCTCTTTCATTTTTCTTCTTTTTTTTTTTTCTATTTTTGGTGTCATACAGTCAACATTAGAACATTCAGAAGCAACAGCATAAATGGGGAAAATTAAAGAAAGTGTCCATGTATGCCCAGGAAAAGATATAGACTCAGGAAAAAAAAAAAACAAAAAAAAAACTTTAAAATGACTTCAAGTTTATGTCTCATAACAAGCCTACAACAATTATCCCCCCCAAAAAAAACAAAGAAAATAAACAAATGACAAAAACACCACTGGGGAAGGAGGAGACTTTGATTTCCAGAGTTACCACATCATTAGGTACAAATATTTAGTTTTCAACAACAAAAAAATAATCCACAAAGCATATGAAGAAACAGGAATGTGGAACATTCAAAGGAAAAAAATAAAGTAAGCCAACAATAACTTGCCCTGAAAAAGATTTGACGACAAATCTATTAGACAAGAATTTTAAAACAATGATCTTAAAAGTGTGCAAAAGAAAGGAAGATGTGAAGAAAATTCAAGAAAGCAATGTATGGAAAAAAAGGAAATATCAATAAAGAGAGAGAAAACCCAAAACATCCAACATTAATTTCTGGAGTTGAAAAATACAATTGAAATGAAAAATGTACTAGAGAAATCAAAGGCATAGCTGAGCAGACAAATTAAACTTGAAGGTAGGGCAATGGAAATTGTGGAGACTAAAGAAGAGAAAGAAAAAAATATTGAAGAAAATTAACAGAGCCTTAGGGATCTATGGGATAATATCAAACAGATCAACATATACATTATGGGATTCGTGGAAGGAGAAAAAATACAGAAAGGAATATGAGAACATTTGAAAACATAATGCAGAAAGGGAGATGAGAACATTTGAAAAAATAGTGTCAGAAAACTTCCAAAATTTGATGAAGTTTAAATGTAAACATCCTAGAAGTAAAATAAACTCTAAAGAAGATAAACACAAAGAGACCCAATCCAGGATACATTATAATCAAATTTTTAAAAGACAGATAAAATTTTGAAAGCAGAAAAAGAGAAGTGATTCATCATATGCAAAGAATGTCCTCAATAAGTATATAAGCAAATTTATCATCAGAAACTTTAGAAGCCAAAAGGCTGTGGGCCAATATATTCAGTATTAAAAGAAAAATGAAAAATGCTGTCAATCAAAAATCCTATCTCTGGTGGAACTTTCCTTGAAAATTAAAGAAGAATTAGGATACTTCCAGATAAACAGAAGCTGAGGAAATTTGTTACCATTAGATCTGCTCAGCGAGAAATACTTACGGGAGTGCTACAGTTTGAAATAAAAGGACTGTAGACAGTAATTTGAAGCCATGTGAAGAAATAAAGATCTCAGTAAATGTAAATACACGGCCAATTACAAAAAAAAACTCATATCGTTGTATCAATGGTTTTCAACCCCACTTGTTTTCTATGTGATGTAAGAGACTAACAAATTTTTAACATTATTGGTCAAAAAGCTAATCTTATTTAACTTTAGTCTGCTACACAGTTTTCTGCCTAATTTAAGAGACTAGCATATTTAAAGGAAATATTATTTTATGTTTTGGGCACACAATTTATAAAGAAGAAATTTTATGACAGCAACAACTATAAAGGGTAAGGATAGAACTGTAATGGAACAGAACTTTTATATGTTACTAAAGTTAATCTGGTATAAGTTTAAATTTAGTGTTATAATTTGAGGATGTTAAATGTAAACTCCATGGTAATCACAATTAAAACAGCTTTAAAATATACACAAAAGGCAATGACAATGTAAACACTTCAGTACAAAAATATGAAATAAACACAAAAGAAGACAGTAATGCAAGACAAGAACAAAAAAAGTTAATGACACACAGAAAACACATAATAAAATGACAGAAGTATGTCCTTCCTTATCAGTAATGACTTTACATTAATCAAACTCTTAAACCAAAAAACAGATTGGAAGAATGGCTAAAAAAAAGTAATGATTTTATGTAGTCTACAAGAGACTCACTTTAGATCCAAACACACAAAGAGATTAAAAGTAAAAGGATAGAAAAAGATATTCCATGCAACCAATAACCAAAGGAAAACAGAAATAACTATACTAATATCAGACACAATAAACTTTAAATCAAAAAGCTACAAGAAAAATACCTTTTCCATTCAGTATGATGTCTTTTTGTTTTATTGATGGTTTCCTTTGCTGTGAAAAAAAATCTTTTTAGAGTGACTTAATCTTATATGTTTATTTTTTTTTTTTACTTCCCTTGACAGAGGGGATACATCTGTAAAAATATTACTATGGGCAATGTGTGCAAACTTTCTTCCTATGTTTTCTTCTAGGAATTTTATGGTTTCAGATCTTACATTTAAATCTTTAATCCATTGTGAAATTATTCCTGTATATGGTGTAAGGAGGTGGTCCACCTTCATTTTTTTGCATGTTTCTGTCCAGGTTTCCCAGCACTGTTTATTGAATAGACTGTCTTTACCCCAATGTAAATTCTTGTTTCCATTTTTGTAGATTAAATGACCATATTGGCATGGATTTATTTTTGGGCTCTCTATTCTATTCCATTGCTCAATGTGTCTGTTTGTCAATGATATATCTGATAAGGAGTTAATATCCAAAATTTATAAAAAAAAACTCATTCAAGTCAACCCTGAAAAACCAAACAACCCAATTAAAAAATGGGCAGACGACATGAAGAGACATTTTTCTAAAGAAAACATACGGATGGCAAACAGACATACTCAACCTCACTAATGTATGTGTATACACACACACACACACACACACACACACACACAGGAAGTGGAGTACATCATGAGGAATAGAGACAGTGGAAATGTAAAGGGGTGTGTGCAATGTCAGAAAGGTAGTAGATTGAGGGAAGGGGGTTATCACTTTGTGAGGGGTGTAAATGTCTAACTATTACATTGTTTTGTATACCTGAAACTAATATAAAAAAATGTAAATAAGAAAGAGCCCCTAAAAAAATCCAAAAGTTACAAGAAACAAAGAAGGACATTATGTATTTTTAAAAGGTTCAAATCAGCAAGAAGATAAATTTATTATAACAGTCATGCACCTAATAATACACCATCTAAATATATGCATCAAAAGTTGAAAGAATTAAAGAAAGTTACACAATTATAGTTAAAGATTTTAATATTTTACTTTCAATAATGGATAAAACAACCAGAGAAAAGATAAGTAAGAAAAAGTATTTGAAAACACAGTAAACCAACTAGATTTTACAGGCATATACAAGAACTCTATCCAACAACAGAATACATAACTTCTCAAGGTGACATGAGATATTTTCTAGGATAGAACATATGTTAGTTCACAAATTAAGTCTTAATAGATATAAAATTATAAATAGAATGCAAAGTATGTTTTGCAACCACAATAGTATAAGTTAAAAACCAATAAATGTAAGAAAACTGAAAAATTATAAAATTCTTGGAATTGAACAATGCACTCTTACATAGATAATGAATCAAAGAAGAAATCATAGGGAGAATTAAAAGTACTAAGAGGCAAATAAAAACAAAATCATAACGTTTTAAAACTTATTAGACAGAGCAAAAACAGAGATAATGGGGAAATTTGTAGCTATAAATGCTTGTATTTTTAAAAAATCTTGAATCAATAACCTATATTTAGAAATTAAATAACTAGAAAAAGAAGAAAAAAACTAATCTCAAATCTATCAATGGAATAAAAAATAAATAAAGATTAGAACAGAGATAAATGAATTAGGAAACAGAAAAACAGCAGAGAAAATCAGTGAACCCAAAAGTTTGTTCCTTGAAAAGATCAGCAAAGGTGAGAAATCTTTAGCTAAATGGATTAAGAATGAAGCAAAGACAACTCAAGTTACTAAAATCAAAAATAAGTTAGGGACATTATTATTGATTACACAGAAATGAAAAGGATAAAATTTTACTGTAACAAATTGTACACCAACAATTTGGATAACCTACATGAAAAAAAAATAAAGGTTTTTACTTTTATATAATTGGAAAATAACCCTGAATCTATGTGGCATAAGACAACTAAAGTTTATTTCCTTTCATGCTAGTGGTTTGGCTGGCAGCTCACTTCCAAACTGATCTCACTCTGAAACACTGGCTGGCAGTGTTGCATACAAATACTTCTCAAAATTTAATGTCCAAACAAATCACTTGCTAAAATGTATGTATTGATTCACCTCTGGGGAGGGGCTTCATATTCTGCATTGCTGGAAAGTCACATATAATGTTTATGCTCCTGGTCTGTAAACTGAATTTTTTAGAAAGGTTCGAGAGTAGAGACTGTTCAGGAAGAAGAGAATCTGGCAAATTTCTTATTGGCTATTAATGGCCTCCAAAAAGAAGTGAACTGTGTTACGTCTTCTCATATTCCCTGAAGCAAGTCAGATAGCCATTTCCAACTTGAAGAACATAGGGAAATGCAGTCCTATCATATTTCCAGAAGAGGGAGAACTGGAACACAGCCTTGGTAACTCTCACAGAAAAGAAAATGTTCCCAATGCACAGGGATGTTCTAGAGGAACAGCTCTATCAATGATGCCTATTTCTGAGCACCACAGCCTGCAGCAGCTGAGTGTGGCCCAGAAACTCAGACTATGCCAGTGCAAGTGGGACATCTGTAAAGCCAGGAAATCCAAACCAACATGTAGATTCCTATGTCTTATAAGACATTAAAAAAAGGAAAAGCTTTCTTCTCCCTAAATAAATATTCTGATTTAAGAAATTGTCATCCTGCTCCACAAAAAGTCTCTGAAGCCAAGCCAGATGATTCTATACAAATGACTGAGACTTAGAGCTCTCTAGAGTCATAGGAAGCTCAAAGCTCAGATGGTCCTATTCATTCAGAAATACCATTTGGTTGGATTTATTACAGAGATTGATGCTAATTTTCTACACATTTATTCTTACATATCCCTAATAATTTACCATGACTGATTCATAACATAGCCTTAGAGGTTTTGGGTGACCATTCATCAGAAACAGTAATCTTAAGTACATAAAAGTGCATGCTACATGGGCCTAGAACAAGAAAAGATATGAGAAGTACAAGAAATTAATAAAAATCCTCCAACTTCTAAGAACCTCTGGATTCCTACCACAACAGACTTATTACAGATGTATCCCCTCCCATAGCTTTCTCTTCTTCTCGATGATAAAAGGTAGTCCAATCACAATAGTACATTATGACTCTGCTTGTCACCCACTCAACTCAGCAACTAATACTCTATTCAATAGTGAAAGTTTCCTTTATAGCAGAAAATTTGATCACTATTTTACATACTACTTTAATAGGCTGCTGCTCAAAATCCTTCATCTCTATATTCAATATCCTCGATTTTCAGACTGAAAGTTATAAAGAAATCTAAAATGCTTTAACTCCACTAAATGAATCTGAGACACCCATGTTACAGATGGCAACAATAACATAAAAATGCATTGTGAGGGTCCACATTTCAGTTCACAAATTTTTCAGGTTAAAAACATAGGATTTCTGTCCATTTGAATATATGACCTCATCTACTACTCATTTAACGTCAGCTCATCATATGGTAATCATTCACTCCCTTTGAATTTTCAGCTTTCCTTTTGTGTTTATCTCAGCTGAAACTTAATGTTTCTCAAGGTGCAGTTTCCCATATATGCCCAATAGTGTCACACTGCAGGCAATTGTCATTCTATCCAGAACACTGGGTAAACCCTCAGAAGGAACACAGTGTTTTTTGTCCTGTGATTTCACTGCAATTCCCAGCACTAACAAATTCACTAGAAACCAGAGGATCCATGAATTATTGATTATTGATAAGATTAAGATTAATGATAAAAGATTATTGATAAAAGACCTTTGTGAATTGCCAAGAAGAGTGTAGCCTATGTAATATGGAATAGTTGTGAGGACAAGGAAAATCCTATGAAAAAGATATACTTACTATCTCTGTGAATGACATGCATCTGTCACTCATCTGAAAACTGTAGGATCTGAGATTCATTAGCAAAAAAGATGACAAGACTATAGTCATGTGCGGTATTTGGTTTCAAGCAAGGGATGGAGCTGACAAACAGTCATAGGAACATTATCACATAAGAAATGTCCCATAATATAGCATATTATCTCAAAAGGTTAACATATTGAGTTCCAAAAATACAAATTCTAGTAATTTTACAACTTAATAAAATGGCTTCTTGCTCCACGTTTTATTATATATCCTCATTTTTATAAACGTGGGTAATATATCCCCTCTTCTGGACCAGTTCTTCAGTCTTCATTGGAGTAGCAGTATTTGTAGCTGAGGGGCCAGAAAACATAATGACTGGGATGACATCATGGTAACAATATTTAACTTTATCCTTTTACTTTCAGGTGAAGTGATTATATTCAGCCTCAACAGGAAGCCAGGAATGGTCAAGAGTCATTTGAAAAGGTAGGTTCATATCTCAGGAGGAAGATAAGGGTAGAATTTAGAAAACTTGGAGTTATCCACATAGAGGTAACAGTTGGAAAAAAAAAAAGTAATAGTGTAAAGGGAGAAACTGTTAAAAGAGTAGAACACCACATAGATATTTGTTGGGTAACATCTGGAGTAAAGGAGCAATACAATTCAGTGGTGCAGAAATTAGATAAAGCTGGTAGGAAATTAAGAAGAGGGCACAAAAATTGCAGTGTCAAATGCCAAGGAATTAGAAAAATGAATTAATAATGTGGCAGTAAATAGTGATGAATGGTATATCGAATTCAACCTAACAGCTAAAATAATTCTATGATAACTTTTTTGAGTTGAAATGTGTACTCTAATAAGAAAAGGTTTGTTATCTGTTGGTAGGTAAACTCTGGAATTAGACTACCTGGATTCAAACCCAAGTTTTGCCACTCACTAGTTCTGTTATGCCTTTGGGTGATTTTCTACATTTCCAATTTCTTATCTATATGTGGGTTAAATTAAATAATCCACGTGAAGTTTGTAGATTGTGTCTGGCGTAGAAATCCTTCAATGTATGTTAGTTGAATCATGATTTGATTACATTTATAAGAGCAGTTGTGAAGAGTGATGAGAATCAAGCCAATCTGCAAGGGATTCAGGGTTTGTGGGTAATTATAATACAGAGGCAGTAACTGTACACTACCTTGTCCAATAATCACAGCAGTAGAGAGCTAAGTCTACCACCTCTATAACCTTGGACAGGTACATGATTTGAGGTTAGAGACCTTTATTTTTTCTTGCTATTGTTTTCAGGATGAAGGTCTCTTGAACATATTTTTAGTGGACTGGAAGGATATCGCAAAGAGAAAGATTTTAAAAGAGAAAAATCATATGCCATAAGATGAAAGAACATAGCCTCAGTAAGCAGGTTGGATTTGGTAAACAAGACTAAAAGATATTTCTCTGAACCCAGAGTGGGGTAGAAAAGGAACAAGTATGTTGAGAAGATGGAGTATTTTTTTTCAAATAGTCTCAGTCTAAAAATATACAAAGAAAGGTCAGTCGTAAAACGGGAGTAGCAGAGATGGGGTTGATACTGAAAAAGCAGAAAAAGTAGGGGAAAAAACCAACAGAATATTATATACTGTCACTTAAGTATAATAAAAAAATTCTCAGAATTAGACATAAAATAAAGATAGGGTAAGGATTTATGGTTTGCCTTGATAAAACACAGGATCTGAATGCAATTTAGCAAGCATTGGATAGCCAACAAAAATGAAGTTAATTACACAATAACTATAATTGACAACGATAAAAGTCAGAGAAGCACAGAAAATGTGTTCAAAGAATGACCTTAGAACAAAAAAGTCTCATTAAGTAGATACTTTTATACAGGAACTCAATAGACAAGCCAATGAGAGTGAAAACAGGATCAGGAAGGATGAAATGTATGGCAGATACATTTTTTTTTCAGTTCAATGTGTCCATTTAATTCACATTTATAAAACAACTATTATATAGACAAGAATTTGATTATGATATTTTCTACTATCCCCGAACAAAATCCATTATACATTATATAGTTTGTTTGAAACAGTTAACTTTTAACTCGAATTAAAATATTATGGTTAAACTTTCCATATCCAAGTAACTTACTCTTTGCAGTAGGAGAAACAATGAATTGAATGGACTGAAGATGGAATTAATTAGTGTGATTTGAGGCTACAGAATTGAAAAATTGGTTTATTTAATGAGAGTGTTACCTTATTATGTTTTCACATAAAACCAACTCAACTGTTACTTTGAACAAATATAAAGTTTTGTTTTCCTTGAAAAAGGATTCCTGAAGAAAATGTGACTTGGTGTTTATAAAATTCTCATGAAGTGACTGCTTCTTTTCTCTGAGTGCTTTGTGTTTGTTTGTTTGTTTGTTTGTTTGTTTGTTTGTTTTGAGTTCAGGGCTAGTTCTTGGAATCAAAGCAAACTAACAGGACCAATACAGTCATTTGAACTTTGCTGTAAAAATGAATGGAATAAAAGCCATGTTTGTTGAAGAAAACTGTGTTTTGTTTACATAGGGGAAAATTCAGCATATATTTCTTCCCCAGGGAAAGACATTCACTATTGATTTATGTCTCTGACAGGAGAATAACCAAAAAGATGTATACTTTCTGAAATAAAGTGCATGCTGCACACACATTTAAATCATATACAACTTATGTTTTATGGTACAGTTGTGAGTTATGCTTTTTTGTTTCCATGTGTAATCAGAGAGTAGAACAGATGTGAAGGTTAATTTTAGTATGCTTATTACAAATAAAAACTATAGACAATGTCCAGGGAAAGGAATTCTGTTCCTTGTGTGGATGTCTTGCTGTAGTAAGATACAAGAGAAGAAATGTAGATTTTAGGACCCATTATTTGGGAACATACACAGTAAGAGGAATCACAAATAATGTCAACAGTAATTTAACAGTAATTTAATTATTTGTATTATGCAGTAACCAGGCAACTTGAAGTTTTCTGCTTAGAGATTTAGAGAGGTAAAGTAATGGTTAAACTAATGTATAATTCCACAAGATATTCCTACTTTTGGCTGGTATATTGTGTGCACATGTTCTTCGGAAAACAGCTTTCTCTTCCCCCAACCTCATTAATAGAATCAGAGTGTGAGGCAAGCTCACAGACAGGCATTTGCTCCTTCCAACTGTGTGTATTTTGACTAGGGCTGTCTCCAAATACCTGATGCCTTAGGTTGGCATGTTTCAGATACCAGGAAAAGCAGATTAAATCAATCAACCCATGGTAAAAGGGCTCCAGAGTAGACTCCAGGTAATAATCATCAACTTTATGTTTGCATCTCACAGTATCAAATAGACGTCTGTGTTTTTCCTACCATTAATTTAATTCACACCCACCAAATTTTATGTTCTCCATTTGCATTGGGAGGTGAAAACAGGATTGATGATGATCTGCCAGTTGCACCCTGAGGTATAGGATGATGCTCTGTGCTAGATGAGGAAATTGCCAACTAAAAATATTTTGCACAAGATCATTTTGCCTTCAGTATTTTGAAAGCAGGATTTAAGCAAGCTCTGTCTTAAGGGCCAAATTCTATATGCACATGCCATATTTGATCTTTTGGATTTACTTTCCACACTAAAGAAGTTATTAATTCAAAAAGAAAATCTCCAAAAAGGACTCCTTATATCCTAAAAAAGAAATAATACAGGACTAGGAAAGCATTTGTTTCACAGCATTTCCTAAGAAAGTAAGTGTTTGACATTAATTGAATATTTAAATGATGAAAGAATGCCCTTGAGATGGTTTTAAATCACAGTCAAAATATTTAATGAATTTTTGGATTTAAATGTTTCTTAACATTAAAAATATATAATAAGTTTAGTTAATCAAAATGTGTGGAATATACATAATGGTGCTATTGATTCAATGACAAATGAACTGTTCATTATTTCTATGGCAATAAATAAGTTATTCCCCAAAATACTACACTCAGGTGGATCTGGCTGCCAGGATGAAGATAAAATTTGTAATTTTTGACTTGCTTTTTGGTACCATTAACAAAGGATTCTTTGAAAGACATCAGTGGCTGTCTAAATCTGTGAAATTCACAATAGCATATCATTTCCACATTTTCCTATTTGTATAATATGGATACTAATACCAATTTCACTGCAGTACTGTGTAAGTTGAATAAAATGTTGCATTAAGTGAGACCAGTGGGGCTTCTCTGAGAAAGGTTGAACCCTCACCGCACGACTGGACTCCCTTCTACACAGTGGCATTTCTTGGCATGTCAATTTTATGTCTCAGCAACAGAAACTACTATTATTTGTCATGAATTGGCAGGATCATTAAATCAACAAATGTTTAGACTTGCTATCAAAGATTCACCCTCAACTTTGTCCTCCAGTTCTCTTTCACTGCCCACTTTTGCTACAGGCAAAGAAAGTTGTCCAATATCCGCTATAATTATCTCTGCTTCCATCAGCAATGTGAATCACAGCTTTATTGTAATTTGTTCTAAACTCTTGGACCTAAATAACCTTCATTCTTACATCTGCTGTTTGATTTTCAATTACCAGAGTGTAGATTATATGAAGTTAGAATTAGATAAGTGCAGGTGCAGTTTCTTATTTAAAACTCTGTGGGGTATTTCCTTAGTGAAATCATAGCAAATCCTAATAGTTGCAAATAGATGTTATTTGCTAACCTGCAAGAGAACAAAGTGAGTTTTAACAGCAGGCAATGACCACAGTATTCCAAGGAGGACCACGTGAGCTATGAATGAGGGATTGAGCCTGGATAATCTCGCCTTTGTGATGCTGTCCAATTCTGTAAATGACTTCCTCAGTTCATTCAACTCCCTCTGTCCAGCCAATGGCCAGTCTATTTTATTTAAATATCCTGTCTCAGCTTCTGGTCTAATCAGAATGGTAGTCAGCACTGCTCAACTCATTGTTCCTGCAGTGCTCAGCTCCATAGGAGCCAAAACATAATGGACCTACATAATGGATGACTGAATTGGAAATAAAAATAAGCTATTTGTTTGAAATTTACCTCCCATTTATTATATACTTGCATAGGAGGTCTCCCATGAATCTGTAGGAGAGCCTTGTCTAGAGGAGTTATTTAATATATATTTATGTGCTGAGAGTGGAGTACACATGTGATTACTATAGCAGTTCAGAGCACTGACTTTCCTTTTTTTCCTTCCTCTTCTTCCTCTTCTCCCTCTTCTCCTTCTCCTTCTCCTTCTCCTTCTCCTTCTCCTTCTCCTTCTCCTTCTCCTTCTCCTTCTCCTTCTCCTTCTCCTTCTCCTTCTTCTTCTTTTTTCCAGTAACACAGACTTGATGAAATTAGAATGCAAGTCTTGTCACCAAACACATGCCTAAATAACGTATGAGTAATGAGACAGTTGTGCTGGTACATATACACATAGACATAAATCACAAATGATAATTGAAGTTCTAATCATCAGGAAATTTGAAATGTTCTTTAGCTGTGTGGTGTGCCTAAGATGATTTTTATCAAAATAAGTGATTTCTCTATGCATACCATGAGCTCTGTCAAGATTGAGAGCCCATTGTCTAATGATTTAGAATTCAACATTATAAAGATCCATTCTCCATATTCTGAAAGAGTTATTACTTCAAACATAAGTGCTGTTATTGGTAGGAGAAATGTTGCCCATATTTCACCCTGTGTATCATTAAAAATGCACTCCTATACATTTTACGTTATTATTATTACCTGATGGCCATTCAGCAAGCAGCCATCAAAGTGCAAGATATATGGCTCTCCAGTTGAATAACAGAAAGCAATGAGCTAGTGTAATTTGCCAGCTGTGGAGAGGAGTATCACTTGATATTTATGACTCTTAAATAGAAATTAAGGATGGTATACAAAGGCTTATAGGAACAGTTAACCCCAGAAAAAGGTGGACATTGGTAGTCTGACAAGTTTCAGGTATTCCCTAAAGTCTCTTAAGAATGAAATCCTTGTTACTGTAGCCTGTATATAGTAACTTTTGAATGCATCTAAACCATGGGATTTCTTCTAGGTAAACTTCTAAAAAAGATAGAAGCTTTCATTATTCCAAGGATTTCAGATATTTGTGTAAGTCACACCCATACATATTACAAGATACCTTAGGTTATTTCACAACTTAAAAACAAATAAAAACTATTAAGTGTGTGAAGGAGGACTGGGTTTAGGAAAATCCACTACTTCCTAGTAATGCACAACAAAAAAATGAAGATAAGCTGATCAACTCATCTCAGGTTTCCTGGAACGTTTTTCCTGGTTTTAAAATATATACATATATTTAATACATATAAAACACCCAGAATGCAATAAATGTTGTATTATTTCTTCATCATTTGATATGAGCAACAATGAACTTGTATTAGCCTTCACTACTATTATAACATTTGTCTCTATGAATCAGGATGGCCCTGAGCAATAGGTAATATAAAACTAAAGTGATGCATATTCAGATATTAATATTCACAACCTTCCTCGCACATTGTTTTGATATTGCTTCACTTTCTGGCTACTCTGAAATACATGTGATCAGATTCCCTGTAGAGATAGTTCACTTTGAGTTGACAGTTATATAGATGAGCCATTCTTCTAATGACCTCAAATTCAACACTAACTGTATTTTTTTTATAAAACATGGTGACATTATTTAAAAACATTTTAAATGTTAATTTTGCCACTTACTGTATAAATCACTATTTGATAGTGAGCAAACGACAATTATGTGAACAGTTATGATTTTGAAGTCTTAACAAACTAAGAATCAAAGGGAAATTATTTAAGATAGGCTGAATTTTTAAAAATCTTCAGCAACTATTATACTTAATGGAGATACTTTACAAACATTTTCTTTAAATATGATGAACATAACCAAGAAAAGCAAAATAAATAATAGAATACATGAGAGAAGGAAAAAGAAAAGCTATTATTATTTAGAGATGATATAAATATGTATATAAAAATAGAATGTGAAATTAGTAGAAGTGATTTCAGCATTTTAATACAAAATCAATTTCAACATGTCTTTAAATATTTTAACTACAAAAGTCATTAACATCTCTCCCAAGGAGCAGTAAAAAAATAAATAATTAAAAGTAACATACCAATATGAAGAGCAACAAAAACTATAAAATATCTAGAACTCAATCTTTAAAAATACAGTTCAAACTAAACTTTAAAATATCTGTATAGTAAAAAGTTTTTAATTATATTAAAAAAACATAAATAAAACTTTAATACTGAATGAAACATTCCATGCTTTTAGATAGGGGAATTTAAAATTATAAAGATATCAATTCTCTTTAAATTTTCTATAAATTCATTGCAATTACAATAAACATTTCAGTTAGACTTTTGAATAACTCAATTCATGCATTTTGATTTTTAGTTGGAAGACTACATTTCCAAGGAGAGATATGCCAACATGAAAGGAAAGGACGAAAGATAAAAGACGTCCTTACTGTATACCAAAATACACCATAAATTAAAGAAACAAAAAGAAAGGAGAGAGAAAGATGATTTAAGGAAACTCGCAAATTATACATATAAGAATGAAAATGAAATTCTACTTAGTAAAATATACAAAGACAGACTCTACATGTATTCAAAAATTAAATATAGAAGTTAAAATCAATGAATAAAAGATAAATTTCATAAAATATTATAAAAACTAGTGAAATCAAAAAAAGATATAGGTATATGACCTAAATGTTCAAAATTCCAAAATAAAAACCGTAAGACATTAATTGATGCATCTGAGCAGATCAAACTTAAAGAATTTCTATCTAAAAAAACAAAACAAAACAAAACAGAAAAACGTGGTCCCTGTTCAAAAACTTAAGAACACATGGCATGCTGAAAAAGAACAGAGGGGTTGTTCATATTTTAAAAATAATTGCATTTTATTAGTTATCTTAAAAACAATAGTATTACTATAAAAATCCAAACTGTGCAACAGATGAGGATATAGAAATGAAGAACTTCCTTACCAGCTTCTCCCTCACCCCTTACCCACACCAAATATATATAACCTTTATTAAAATCTCACTGTGTTCTAGATAGAATTAAAAAGTACGTGAAGCAACATGGATGGATCTAGAGAACATTATGTTAAGTGAAATAAGTCAGAAAGAGAAAGACAAGTACCATATGATCTCACTTATATATGGAATCTAAAGAAAAGACTATGTGAATGAACTAATCAGAAACAGTTTTGGGGACACAAAGAAAAAAACCGAGAGTTGTTAGATGGGTGTGGGGGGGGGGGTTGGGGGTAAGGGGAAAAGTGAAGGGATTTGGAAGCAGCTGGTAACCACAAGATGGCCTCAGGGTTTTTTTGAAAATTAATTTGGGGAAGGTATTCAATAATGTTGTAAAGATTTTGTTGGGTATCCGATGGACATGTGTCCTATTTGGGAGACCACCTCAGGGATACTGTGGATACCTGATCATGGCATTGTACACCAGAAGCTACACATTAATGAATGCCAACTATAATTTTATATATATAATGTGATGGTTCAGTGTGAGGTCGGAGGGATAGTGGATGGGGGGAGGGGGGTTCACAGTGTGAGGGATATAAATGATGAACGTCTAAGTATTACTTTGTCTTGTACACCTGTGATTAATAAATAAAAAAAAAAGTGAAAAAAAATGGTAAAAAAAAAAAAAGTACGTGAAATGTGCATCTCCCAAACCTTTTCTGTACATACTCTCTCATAGCCAGAATAGGGACATTTAAAATATTTACAAAATGCACTTTATGTGACCTTTTGCAGTTGTTTTTCTTTTCACTTTAAAACACATAATTGACATGTTTCATGATAATGCATACATAAACATGTTATTGACTTTAATGACTGCATATCATTCCATATTTTATACTGTGCTTACATGTAACACATCCAATCATTGCCCTACCAACATATATACGTATGACTATTTACGTATATATAAATCATATTAATATAAATTACAAAATACTTATCCTACAATGATATAGTATATTCACATAATATTATATGATTATATAATTATTGCATCCTATTATTATTAATATAATACGTATGTGAATGGTAGCAATAATGGCTATTTCAGGACTAAGATTTATAGATAAGAAGGACTTTGGGCTAATATGTAATATATTTATTTTGTAGTAATATTGTAGTATTCATATCTTACCTGTGACACTCAAAAGTAAATATTAAGAAGGTATGAGTTCAGTGAAAAGAGAGACCACTGAGAGCAGAGGAAATCTTGTGGCTTTCACATTTAGGTCACAGTCCCATTGATTCACTTTTTGTATGCTTTGGGAATTTCTTTAATATCTATTTTATTAATGTAATAAATTTTGCTGTTTTATAATATTTTCTATTTAAGACTTCAATTAATTTTTATCCTATTTCTATGCAATATTAGGTTTTTACTACTTTTTATATCCTGTGGTCACAGAATTGCATATTTGGACAGCAATGTTGATATGTTACATAATGTGTGGTAGGAATAAATATATATATATATATAGTCGATTGCTGTGTGTATACACACACGCACACATATATAATCGCTGCATCTCTTACATGATAACTGTTAATTATTTCTGAATAGAAGTGTATATTTTGGTTAGTCTGACCTTGTTCTATCATTGTATCATTATCTATTTGTTGTTTGGAACATAACAGTTGTTTTTTACTTCTCAAATATAAGAATCAAGAGAAAACACATTTTGGACATACTGTAGACTACCTGACTTCAACTGCTGATGAAGAAACTAGAATGAACACCCAGAGAGTCTAGACTTTCAGTTTGAAGTTGTGTTGTTTCTTTAGGTTATGAGTAAAGGTATGAGTAAGTGTATCTTACCTTTGAATAAGAATGAACTGAATGCATGGTGACCAGAAGGGCAAACTTTTCAGAAAATACCTCAGGTTTCCTCCTGTTTAGACACAGCAGGATTATACCTCCTTGCCTCTTTGAAGTTCATGTGATCATGTGACTCCTCTGGCAAAACATCAGCAAAGGGATGTATGTCTCTCCTGGCTAGAAGACTGAAAAGCTAGTGGAAAAATCACCAGGTCTTCTTTACCTGCTTTGGTTATTGTGGAAGCCTGCAGCAAGAGGGTCTTTGATGCACAGACCTTCGTTGACCACTACAAGAAAATCACCCCCACCCCTCCTCACCACTCAACCTGCTAACCTACAAAGAACATAGAGTAGGAATTGAAAGTAAACCTTTATTTATTTAAATCACTCATGGAGATTTTTTTGCTGTTGTTATCTCAGAATAACCTAACCTGACAGATACAACTTTTCTAATGATGCTCTCCAAATTATCTAAAGAGGACAATTTAAAAGGAATATGGACAATAGTTTTATCTTCTATAGAGGTCATGGGACTGTAATAAACAGTGGATACACTAAATAAACATAACAGAAGCACAACCATAACTTAACTAATTATCACATAGCTAAATTTAATATACAATAAATGCTAATGGAATAATTAAAATTCTTGTTTACTGCAAAGAGAGAGCAAGATTTATGAAATAGAACAGGCAGCCCAGGAATAGAGCTAGTATATATAAGAATTTGGTATATGTGTAAGATGGCATTATGCATCTTTAGAAAAAATATGAATCATAAATGCAGCTAGTGCTATCAAAGTTTATAATGCATTTAGAAAAAACAACTTTAGTTTCTTGTCTTACAGATATAGAAAAATAAATTATGTCTTGCTCAAAGAATTAAATATTTTAAAAACTTCAATATTCAAGGCAAATATTTGTGCATACATCATCTTAACATAAGAAAGCTCACTTTAAGATATTTAAGTAAAAGGCAACAAAAACATAATGTTTTCAAAGACAGACATAATGGAATAAAATTAATAACATAACTTTTGAAGCACATGTATGTCAAAACAAAGGGATAACAAAAGTGGAAAAAATAAATAATAGCAAAAATAATCTCAGCATATAATATAGACAAATTATTGCTTGATATAAAATACATAAAAAGAATATTTTAATTGAAATATATAAAGTCCAATAGAAAAATGAGTGAGGGAACTTTACAAGGAATTTCTAAAGAAATGCTACTTTTTATATGAAAAAATTCCTTTACTTACTGAACTTAATAAAATAAAAATAAAAGGGTGATCTCTGATTTTTGTCTGTTAAAATATATTCGATGAAAGCAATATGACAAGTGATTAGTGTGAAAGTGTGTTTGAGAATAAAAAGGCAATACCATATCTTGGAAAGAGGAAAGTAGTTTATATAATCTGTTTAGATAATAAACATTGTTAATTCTGATAGGAAATATGCATCAATATAAAGTGGTTATCTGTATGATGTAGGTGCAGGATTTCTTTTTCTTTTCTATTTGCTAATTAAAGAATATGTTTATAATTTTTTTTAAATTGTAGAAAATTTTCTCTGTCGTTCCCTATAATTTCTTTTATGTTATGTTCTCTAAGATGTTTATTGGTCAAACATATTTATTTTGGTTAAATGAATTACAGCATCATTAGCATGCCTCTCTAAGAACTGAAGAGTACACATGCGCGCGCACACACACACACACACACACACACACACACACACACATACTACCTTTGACTGTGCAAAACTTCTATTTCACTGATTCTCAAGAAAATAACAAAAACATCTGATTGGTTTTTATAAGGTTTATCATCCTCTCTCTACCTCTTATACTATGAACAGGAAAACATTAAAATTTATCCATATATATCATACTCACTAAATACCTAAGAGAGTCAAATGGCTCAAATGATAAGTTACAGATTTTAGAATATTTGAAATCTATAAAATATATATGATGAAATATTCCGTTTTCTAGCCCATATTGACAACACAAAACACGGATTTTTTTATCTTTATGTTTTTAAAAGCCATGTCTATTCTATTATATCTCATTTTTATAATAGGTAAAACCGTAATATAATCCAAAGAAAACAGTCTTTTAAAAATACTGTTTTTTCTTGTATTTTTTTCTCTAGAAAAATGCTATTTCCTGATTTATCCACATTAAGTAAGTATCATAATTTTAAGCTTTGTCCAATTCTGCAATTCCTATATGTCAAATGATCAATGTAATGAGTCAAATGTGAAGATTTCTCATCATCAAACAATACTGACTAGGACGTTTTCTAAATGCATTATACACTGTATTAATTTTAGACATTTAGATTTCTCTTTGAACATTTCTATTTTAATTTATTTGGAAGTAGCATCTCATATAATGCGAACACAGTTTGCTGGGGTTCAATACTAGCTCTGCAACTTAATTTTGTGTCCTTATCCAAATCATTTTACCTTTCATGGATAGCTTTTTTATACATAAAATAAATATAATGTCATGTCAACACTGTGTTAGTATTCCTCTTCCCATGATTGTCTTCCCAAATAATCGATAAACTCCTCAACAACAGAAACCCCCTTCTCATTCCCCGTGATAGCTACCTTACTAGTTCCAGGCCCTCAATGGCTGTGGATGGGATGCGCAAGGTCTGTGCTGGCCTCTCATAACACTCTTTTTCCCTAAGCAGAATGGAAGTGGTCTAAGATTCTTGATGGAGTTGCACAGCCAGGGTAGCATGGCTAGGGAAGAAAGGTCGGGTATGCTAAACAGATAAGATCCAGAATGCCAGGAAAAAGCAAGGACCATAGAAAGAACCTAGGGAAAGAGCCAGGAAATCTGGGAATTCATCTGGGGTCTGCCACCAACACCCTGCATGTCTTTGGACAAGTTACTCCACATGCCCTCTGGAGCACTCTGCAGTACTCCCTCTGGCATTCAGTGTTCCTATGTACAAAATAAGAGAGGTTTGGACCAGAATTTTCTCACACTGACAGTCTACTTTCTCTTCTGGAGAGCCTGAAGTTCTCCTATGGAACTTCCTGAAAGAATCATTTAATGCAACATCAAATTGCTCAACTCTTCAGTAAATAACATCAAAGAAAGTATACACGTTAAGACTTTAAACCCTCTCCTGACCCCCCCCACCCTTGCCTTGTCCACCAATTCTGAACCATTAAAAAAGAAAAGAAAAAAGATCACTGCTAAACAGCTTTTCTTGTTATAATTTTATTCTTTTCTGTGTGTAGAAACTTACTCCAAAACCTGGATACATTATTTTCATTTATTCACGTTTTACTTTTCCCTGAATTTTCTAAGATGTTGTTTTCATGCCCTCCATAAACTTGAAAAGTGACTATTCTTGAAGAGATTTGCATGGTTTAGGAAGATGATTACATAAGAATGATAAATGCCAGTGTCTTTGTTACTTGTACAAATCACTTGCCTAAAGTTGGATGGAAAACTGAGTTAGAAACTAAAGACACATTTTTCCCTATCTTTTAAGAGAAAATGACTCCAGATTGTTCTTCTCCTAACCAATTTCAGTCTGTAAAATAGTAAAATACAGGTATAAAACCTCTCAGTATTAAGGGATAAGGCTTCTTCAATCCAAAGCAATTTTTGTTTAAGAAGTTAACAAATGCCAGTTCTGAAAAAATTTAAGTGTATTTGTCTTAATATCATAATGCTTTGAAAAATATATGAATAAAATATTCAACTATGATAAAATATGCAACACTTAGGCGTTTTTTGTAAGAATTAATTGAGAGATTTATTTGACTTACATAAATAAAATCCAAAGCTTTACTTCATATTTTCAGAAACATATTTCCTTTCCCTCTTCACAAAATTAACATTTAATTTGAAGATCATAATTGTTAAGGTTTAAAAATGTCATTTTCCTAAATACCTATGGCTAGGACAAAGCATTTCATCTTCCTTCATTCGCACTCCTGGTGTCAGAGTGGGCTTCATTCAGGCAAAGACAAAAGAAATATTTGAATTGCCAATTTTTAACAGCAGCCGAGGACATTAGTGGCATTCTTAAGGCAATATAATAAGTACCAATGTAAGAAGCAGGAGCTTCATCCCTGGTCAGATCAAACCAAAGAACTGCAGCAGACAAAGGAGCCAACAAAATATTTTATACCCTAAGGAGAGCTCCTGGAAGCCAATAAATACAAAAACAAAAGCAAAGGTAAAAGGGTCCATATTATCTAGTTCATGTATCAAACCTTAGGCAGTTATACCTTGAATACTACAAGCACTTCCTGTCTTCACATTTTAAGAGTTTAAGGTGTTTTCCAATTCTCAAATATAGGAGATCATGAAATATAAAAATTGAAATACAGAACATCTTTTGTGTTAAATAAGCAATGGCTAAACAATCAAGGGTTTTCTGGTTGAATAGTGATGTCATTAAAACTGTTTCTTAGAAATATTAATCTGGCTACCATGATGCAGATATATTCATTTATATTTGCTTGCGTACCATTTTGTTTATGTAGGACAGAAGAGAATTTGTACAAATTCTAGAAGATAAAGTAAAAACAACAATAATAATAATAATAATAATAATAATAATAATAATAAGGAAGTACATGAGAGAATAAAACAGGAGGAAATAATGAAGTTAAGCCAGTAGAAAATAAGTTTACAAAGTACACTCTGTATCAGTAGCTCTAGGATCTTTGTATAAGATTTATAGAAGTGCTTATGGTCTCTTTGGGGCTACCTTAATCTCCTTGATTAGGCAATCCTATTCAAGTGATACTTTCTTAGGGGACGACTTTCATCTTAAGTGCAGATTCAATGTTCATTGTCTAATTTTTTTGGTCTGGCTCCTCTTTCACATGGTTTATCATAGTTTTTCCTATCACTTAGAATCCTAATCCCATAAATAATCATAAATGTTTTTTTCTCAGGTGACAGGAACTATGCATACCATCACCTATACTCTGCTCACATTTTCTGTATGCTTTCCTAAACGTTAAGGAGTAGTTTTCTAATTATTTGTGTAATGGCTTCTCTGTTTTCAGATTTGAAAGTATTCTTCTTTAAAGAGTTCCACAATTTATTTTATTTTAGTTTTAAATCCCATGCACTTGGAGTTAAGTATATTTTAGAATTCACAATTTGGGGATTATAGAAATGTGAAAGTGCCCATATACTGTATATTGTGCAAGAACTGAGAAGTATTCTATAACAGTGCACATTAATATTTCTGCTGCAAATATATGAATATTCACATAAAGTGAGGCACATAAGGACTATGAATAAGCTCAGGTTAACTTTCCTTACAATGTATTTCAGGTAAGGTCATGTTTTGCTTTCAGATCAAGTTAAAGACAGATTGTTTTTATCACATTTTAGATATCAGAACTGAGGGTTAAGAATTGTGATTTTTAATTTTCTGGACCTTATCTCTCATTAGAGTTGCCATTACAGTCTCCTTAAATTGATTCATTTATTTTTTATTAAATCTTTTGTGTCCCCTGTTATGTTTTCACCAGGTAACCAGTCAAATTTTGCCCTTTGCAACCTCATCTTTAAAGACAGATTTGATATATAGTCGTTTTAGATATACTTCCTCTTTTCTAATTTATATTAGACTATAGATCTAATGTATACTTTGAAGATTCAAGTCGCTTTCAAAGTATGTCCTCTGCTCTTTTATTTCTTTGCCTCTTCCGACACTAGTACTAAAACTATTTCCTGAGCCCCTACCCTTTATTGAAATATCCTATAATTTCTATATCTTTTGTTCTACTTCCTTGCACTATGTTTAATTACCAAGTTACCTCAGAAGAAGTACTCTGTGAAGATGTCCTGGGCTTAAGATTGTTAAGAAGTCATTTGGCTTTCTCTGCTTATTTCCAAATGGATATTTTATCTATGACATGGTAGGATAACCTATTAACTTTTATTTTTAAGTAATGTGTTTCTGAAAGTAAATCTAGAATACTGATATCAGATATTCACAAGGATAATTAGCAGAAGGTGGGTGAGGAAGGTCTCAGAATGATCCCAAGGCAGACAAGCCACATTATTTCTGGACCATTGCTTGGGCATTGGATAAATGTCCATGCTTACAGTTTCAAAACTAAAATTTCTATGTGATCAAGACCTCACAGAAAAAAAAAAAGAAAAACATTCGATTGAGTAAAAATATTAAATCTACTAATGCCTATAAGAGCTGTAAAGATAATTTGCCCTAAACTGGATCTTATAATGAACTGAAATAAACTAATTAAGTTCAAAGATTCTGCACTCCAGAGGCTCCACCAAAAGCATCATCTTTTATTATTTGGGTCTGCACATTCTATTCCTCCTTTTATTTCCCAGTGACCCCAGAGTAGGAATCAGACTGTGCATTCTGTTGCGTAGCCTAATTTAAACCATCTCCCTACTTGAACTGATAAGTCAAGTAGTAAAACACATAGAAGTCAAAATATCACCTTTCTTATTGTATCTTATTGATACAATCTAGGATAAAGAATGAGGCTCAATGGAATTGCTAAAAAGTCTTGCTAACACAACCCCAACCAAGAGTTAGACCTCTGTTTTCAGCTTGACCTCTCCCACATGCCTCCAAGTGCTGCACAGGGAACCATCAACTGCAGATCACATTGTAAGTTTCTTCTAGGTAGTCTCTAATCAGTCATTGGGAGTGGCTGACCCAGGCCAACATACAGGAGGCCCTAGAACCAACATACATGGAGGTCGGCTTCAGATCACAGCATAGCACCACCCAATTAGCTCCATAAGAAAAACATCCAAAGAATGGTTTCAATAGACACACCAGCCCTCTGGGGTAAATACCCTCATGTGGGGTCAGCCCCTAAACATTAGCTCATACACTGTGGGCATGGCCAATCCTCACAGCCAGTCATTCTGAGAGTCAATCCCACCCACTGACATGCCAACAGCAATCAAGGCTCAACCACAACAGGAAGGCACACACAACCTACACAAGGGACAGTCCTGGAGAACATGACACAGGCAATCAGGAAGACTGTGCCATTGAGCCCCACAGCACACCTACTACATAAAGCCATTTGATGATAACTGAGACATAGGAGATCCACCTAATACATAGAAAAGAAAACAGTCAGGCAAAAAAAAAAAAAAAAAAAGAAACAAAAAGAAAAAGAAAACAACAACAACGAAAAAACATGTTCCAATTGAAAAAATTTAAGAAAACTAAAAAGCAAAAAAAAAACACAAAAAACAAACAAACAAAAAACTAAATGAAATGGACGCAAGCAATCTACCATAGACACAGATCAAAATAATGATTATAAGTATGCTCAAGGAACTTAGTCAGAACTTCAACAAAGTGATAGTAACCATACAAAAATGACATAGAAACCATGAAAAAGAACCAGTCAGAAATAAAGAATACAATGACTGAAATGAAGATTACACTAGAAGGAATCACTAGCAGATTAAATAAAGCAGATAATTGAATAAGCAATTTGTTTGTAGATTCTTGCTTTTCATGACTTTAAATATTTCACGTCAATCCCATCTGGCCTGCAAAGTTTCTGTTGCAAAATCAGTTGACAATCTTATGGGAGCTACTTTATAAGTTACTGGTTGCTTTTCTTATGCTGCTTTTAGTATTCTCTATTTGTCTTTAAACATTGTCATTTTAATTATAATGTATCTTGGTGTGGGCCTGCTTGGGTTCTTGTTTGGGATTCCCTGAGCTTCTTGGATTTCTATGTCTTTCCTTCACCAGGTTAGGGAAGTTTCCAGTCATTACTTCTTCAAATGGTTAACACCATTATTTTCTGGATTTACTTCATTTCAGAAATAGACTTTAGAGTAAGAATGAATATACTACATAATCTTCAGCCAGTTTTCAAGAAATATGTATTTTCTCTCAACAAAAGTTTTGATAAGTACTACACTAAAATAAGATAAAGATTATTGATACAGAAAAAGAACTAGTGTGCAGCTAATATATGACACTTAATAAAATGTATGTATGTATTAATATACAGATAAATAATGAGATATAATTTTGGAATAATTATAAAGGCATAAGTTTTTGTCTGCTTCAGCACAAAGACATATGATTCATCTACAACCAAAGATTTATGTCATAGTTATAATTAAATGACCAACTTGAAAAAGCAACCATATAGTGTATAATTTTCAGAAATATTATTTCCAGTTAACCATTTAAGATTATTCAGGACAAACTATATGCTTAGGCAATAGAATGAGGTGTTTTCCATTGCTTTTTTGCTTATTTGTTGTATATAAGATTATAACTATGAGCCAGTTAAAATATGAAAGTACTACTGAAAATTATGATTTTAGATTTAGTATAATCATACTGTCAGTTTATACAAAATACTGGAAAGTAAATGTAGTTTATATGGGAGAGAAAGTGTAGATTCTGCTGTAATGGTGTTGCAAGAAAGAGAGTCCTTGGCTTTACGCAGGAAATATTTCAAGCATGAGCCAGGCAACCAAGTGAAAGCAGTTTATTGTGAGGTAGTCTACTCCAAAGCTAGCGTACAGGCTGCTGTTAGAAAAGAGACAGCCCGACCCTGATTACAGCTGTGGTTTTAATTAGTCAGGCTTTTCAATATGGGACTAAGGGGCAGGGATATTCTTATTAGTGCTCAGAATGGGTGGGTTTTTCTGGGAATTGGGATATATGCCTTTTTTTATCTCTGTATGGTCCTTTCTGGAAGTGCCATGGCACTAGAGGGTGTATCCTTTAGTATAGAAATGTATTACAACGAGACAGAGCATGAGCATGCATGGACCTAGGGTTCTCCTTTTAATCAGGTCGAGGGTGGGAGCTTAGGGTTTTGCTGGCTCACTATTATTGGTGAGTTTAATACATAAGAGAGGGGATTTAATGCATGCAAAGAGAAAAAAACAAGTAGTCAGTTCCAAGATTTCTAAAACAATGGTGTCCCAATAAGGGGGCTCAGGCTGGCTCTTTATCTAGCTGTGGCTGGAAGTGCACTTTTTGGAGATAGCCAGCTTTGGACTTTGAAGTAAATTCCTCAGATATCAAACTTTAAGTCACATATTTATTTGCTTTATAAAAATAAAGGCCAACTGTCAGGACTTACACTACAATTACTCACTTGTTTGTGGTGACGCTGGTGTAAACAAACTTACTGCCAGTCTTATCGAAGTATTGCACATTCAATTACAGTATTAGACTATACCATCTAGGTTTGTGTAAGTGCACTCTTACGATGTTTGCTCAACAATGAAATGATCTAATGACACATTTCTCCGAATGTCTCCCCTGGTTCAGTGGTGAGTGACTGTATTGTGAATGCCTTGTGGAAATTATATAGTCTTGACTTGGGTCTTTAGAAAGTCCATCGAGATGGAGAAAGGAGATTCAAAATGAATTACAACCCACTGACATAGAAATTAAACCTTTAAAGACTGTTCATGTGGATGTGTAATATACAGTCATTCATGTAATTATTACTTAATATATTATTTTTTTAATTTATTTTTTCATTCATTCCATAAATATTTGTGGAACACAACATATTTCCCAGGAACTGAAATGCAAGAAAAAAGAGGTGATTTTGCTCTCAAAGTTTTTATTCTTAAGGAGAAAAGACACATAAGTAGATATCTAGTATTTATTGTGGATATCACAATGATAGAAATAGGTAAATATGAGGAGGGCTTCTAGAAACAGTTTATATCTGAGCTGAAACATAAAATTTTAATAGAAATTAGGTAAGTAATGTTCTGATGAGAAGACTTAGGATACAAAAGCAAATGCAGGAAGTTGAGAAATAATTAGGAATGTGGAGAGACATCAAATATTTTATAATTCCCAGAGCATAAAATTAAAGGCTAGAGATAGGTCTGGAGAAGCAAATAGGCTAGAACAACATGCTAAGAGATTTGACATTTATCCTGGGGTCCATATGGAAAAGAAAATCTGCAGGGTATTAATAGGTATTATAATGAATAAAAGGGGTTGGTTGTTAAGTAAATTTGAAAAATACCAATTAAAGAAGATTAATCAAGCATTCTTTGAGTTTTTAATATATCTATGTGCTTTGTAAATTATCAAACATAAGTGATTCCTAAACTCATTTGTTCAAGTTAATTTTTTACAAGAGGTATCTCACAGGACTAGAATTCCATCAAAATTATTCCGAGATAGAATGGGAAACATGGAAGATTTCATATGTGGAAATAACAAGACTAGATTAGCAATTTAAAGTACTTTCTGAGGATTCCTGCAGAGGCTTGGTTAAAGGTTAGAATAAATGGATATAGAAGTCCAGTTACTTGGATCGCACAGGCAGGAGATAATGAAGCAGCACAGGAACAGGAAAGCAAGACAGGAACAAGTGAACTATGTTGAGGAATTGAATCTACAGGACTTGCTTTTGGATGAAAAAGTACATAGAGAAGAAGAAACCAGTTACTTCTGAGCTTCTAGATTAAGTGACTGAGAAAGTGATGAGATAAAATTATAGAGTTTTGGGGGGGGAGAAATAATGAGTTAGAATTTGAAAATGGAGAATATGAGGGGCTTCTATAAACACCACTGGTAATGTCCAAAAAATCATATTTTCAGAAATCTGAAGCCCATGGGAAAATTTGTCACAAAAGGGGATTTCTGACATCAGTAGCGTTGGTTTTTATGAAATTTCTTCACAGAAAAATGTCATCGGTAATCCCCATTTATTTTTCTTGTTCTTATTCACGTGATGGTGTCATTAAATTTACTTATCCACCGTGCTTTAGATCACATATCTGTTTATGGTTATCAAACACACACACACACACACACACACACACACACACACACACACACACACATCTTTTACCTGTACCACTGCTCCAGCTAGAAATTAGCATTAATATTATCCAGAATAGAGTAAGTTATCCTTCAGCTCCTCATAACAAATAATCCAAAAATATAAGGGGTTAAATAGCCAGGTTTACTGTTCACTGTGAGTCCAGACAACTCTCTAAGAGAACTCCTGTCCAGGTGGTGACTTCTCATTCCAAAATATGCTAATTGTATGGAATATCCATATTAATATGTGCCTCCATTATCATGGTGACTTGGGGAAAGAGCATGGAGATTCACCAACTGGCTTTTAATTGCTAAATGTGTCCACCTAAAAGTGAAAAATAAATAAATTCTCCTTAAAAGAAATTCACTGCACCTCCTATAATTTCAAAGAAATGAAAAAATGCCACAAAAGAAAGAGCTAGAAATATCAATGAGCAGCAGTAGATACTATACTAAATTAACTAATCAACCGTTTTTTTATTTAATGTCTACCATAATCATAACACTGTGAAAAGTATGCATATCTAATAAAAGAAACTGTTCCCAATTATTTCCTAAAATGCCAAAAACAAACAAACAAAAAAAGACATCCATAATGAACAAAATAACAATAAGATGATATCTGGAATATATTCTGAAGAATATGTTACCTATGTTGCCACCTCATCTCTGACTACTTAGGTGGAATCTTAGTGGGAAAGGAAAATGTGAGCATCTTGAGTACTACCTGGAATATGATTTTAGACAAAAAAGATATTAAAGAGAAGTGATCATTCATGAGATGCTTTAAGTTGGGTTAGAAGAATCACAAATACCTGATGATAATAATAATAAATAATACAATGCCTGCCATAACAAACAGCAATACAACTTTCTTGTTCCACACATTTTGTCAACCACTCAAGAATGTCACAATCTAGACTCTAGAGCACAAATCTTAGTTGATGCTATTAAAAATAAAACCAGGCATTCTGTGTCATTGCCAAAATGTTTTCAAATGTGCTATAATTAATATATACAGTATTATTTTGTATTTGGGAAAAAAACACCAAAACATGCACATATAAATGTTTTTCTTCTTTTTTTTCTCCTATGATCTGCCATTGCAAGACGGAAGCCAACACAATCATTACACAACACATTGACTCTTCTGGGGAAGATTAGCAAATCTGGCATCTAGAGATTCCTCCTTTGGCCTTAGCTGCTGTATTTCACAGAATCAGTTTCATTTTAGGAAAAATGTAATGTGTCCTCATGTGCTTTCTCACACAAATGAGAGTTTTTAAAATATCACTTTGTAATAATAAAAATATATTCACAGACTTGAATTATTATACTGTTTATAACTATTCCTTAGTGTGAATTACGGTGTAACAATTCAAAGTCTGCTCACTGGGCTTAATTAAAGTGTTCTCATTTTTACAAAGTGCATAAGTGGAATAGAATTATTTTAAAATATGTCATTTTGGGGGAAAGAGTATGATTAGTATTTGATTTAGTGGCACTGAGAAATGAATTTAGCCATTGGCAACAGAGCTCAGAGAACCAATGAGAATGTTGGGGAAGATGAAACTATAAAGATATAAAAAGAAAATACTTTCTGATTTAAGCCTATCTCCTTAAATCACTAGGAACAGAATAATATTAAGTCTTTCAGTATTTGTGTGTGTATGTGTTTGTGTGTGTGTGTGTGTGTGTGTGTGTGTGTGTACAACAAGCAAGTCATGGTGATTGTAAGAGTGCTCTACCTCCTGAGTTCCATCACCAATATGCAGACATGTTTAAAATGTTATCCTAGATTTAAAAATCTTGGTAACTTTGATATGTCATTGCAGATCATTTTAAGAGGTCATACTTATAATAATGTATCTTTTAAAAACATCATTTTTAATTTTAACTAATAATATAGGCAATAATAATGTATCTTTGTTAAAAAATCATTTTTAATTTTAACTAATTATATAGGGAATATATGATCACTTAGTGGCCAAAAAAAAAAAAAATCTTCCTTTTGTATATTTTCCTTGGATGACAATTGGAAAGCTGTAGTATAGCAGTAACCTTAAAAGATCGTGTGCTTTAGTGATGACTGTAATTTAGCATTTCACAAAAAATAAATACTTGAATACAAAATATAATTCATTAAGATCAATATCACATATGTTCAAACATTATTTCCAAAATACGGAATTCATTTGCCAGAAATGCAGTTATTAACTGAAGTGCTGCATATCCAATTTCTATTATCCAAGCATTCATTAAAAAAATAATAATAACAACAATGCTTAAGTGACTTATTCGTTATTTTGTGGAAGCACGGATTTCTATATCAGTTAATATAAATTGGGAACAATATACTTAAGCCTAATAGCAGATTGTTTTGCAAATAGCAGCATAGACTGGATTAACTTATTTCTTTCACACAATTTATAGTACCTCTTAATCTACATGACTGTCCTTCATTTCAGTAGCAATAAACAGCAAAATTCCTAGACATAAAAACAAGAAATAATTTTTCTATATGCTAAATATCTTTCTCTGGTACACTATACTTTCACTTTAAAAGGGCATTGTTTCTTAGATATGTGAGAGTTGGCTAAATTTTTTCAAGCATCATAATGTATGTGTTGTAATGAGGATTGTGCTGTAATTATCAGGACTTCAGTATGATCAAATGCTGGTTATACATCTGAGATTCCTGAAACATAACTGAAAGGATCACAAGGATTAAAGACATATGAAATGTTAAATCTTTAATCATTTTTTACACATTTTATGGCTAGCCTATCCTTTCTCACAACTCAATGAGGTTGAGATGATGACTAGTAGAAAATAGTCAACTAATTAAATTTCAGACTTTCAAAAAGGTCAAAATAGTACAGCATATTACTATACTTCACAGAATAAATGGAGCATGCAAATGCCAATACTTCATTCTGGTGACAAAACCAGGGAAAAATGAGAAGAAATTGAGCAAAATGTTCTCATTGCTTTAGGTGTGTCAGTCAAAATTTAGCTAGAATTTTAACTGAATAGTGAGCTACTTTCTATAAAATAGCAGAAGTTGCTTATATTCTTACAATTATATCTTTAAAGTTACTTCTAGGTTATGCTTCTTGAATATAGTCTAAACAACTATAGATTATAAATTTAAAAATACATATAGATTATAAATTATATTATATATTTCTAAAATCTATCATTGTCTATTATATCAGACAACATATTCCTTAGATATATGTCTGATAAGAGTTTCTTAAGGCATTCTTTACAATCAGATGAATTTCCATGTAATGAACAACCATATTTTATCAGTATGGTGAGATGGGACAAAATAGCATACATAAATAGAACATCAAAAACAATGCCAGTATTATAATATATGCACAGTCATATACACATTTTATGTTACATATACACACATAATTCTTAGTGTTTCTAATGTTTTTGATATTAAAAAAATAAACACAGATGAATCTTTTCAGCTTCCTGCTACTTTTCTTGCTATTCTCTAGCAACCTAAATGCCATTCATCACCCATCTCACATTCAAGGTTCAGTCTTTGTTCCACTTTCACCTTAAAAACAAACAAACAAACAACTGTTCTGATGTCTTACACTTCCTTCTTTAAAGTGCTTGCTTAGAGTCGATCTCAGCAAAATTGTTTGTAAATAAGATAATGCATGTAAAGCATACTTCACAGGACTTGACACAGACCAGATGTTTTAAGAAACACGGTCTCTTCTTGGAAATGAATTCGAAGCCTGACCTATATTAGCTGGAAATTATAATCTCACTCTTTTACAATTTATATCCTTCAGAATATTATTCAACCTCTTTGACTGAGCATCAGGTTCCACATGTATAGAATGACCCAAACCATACTTATCTCAGAGGTTTGCTGAGGTGATTAAATATATAATTTTTTTTAAGATGCTAAATATTTTCAGTACATCATTAGTACCGAACAAAGATTCATTTCCCTTTTACCATTTTAGTGTATCTCTGTTTTCGGTTCAATCATTTCGACTTGCTGAACTTTTTCTATGTATACAGAATTAAGGCAAAACTCAGTATATTAATTCCTACTGCTGCTATGATAAATTACCACAATTATAACAGTTTACAACAAATTAGTGGCTTAAAACAAGACAAATGCATTATCGTACAATTTCATAGGTCAGAAGCCTAACACAGGGCTCACCGAGCTATCAACATGACATTGCTGCGATCCCTTCTAGAGCCTCTAGGGGAAATCTGTTGTGAGAGTCAGTTGTTATCCGTTGCCATTGTTGAACCCAAGGCTCCGTTTTTTTTGCTGGCTCTAAACGGTGAGCCAATCCTAGCTTTCAAAAGCCACCTCATTCCTTTGCTAATGGCCCCTCTCATTCTTCTTCTAAGCCATTAATGGCAGGCCAAATGTTTCTCACTTCTCATCTTGTCATGGATCCAATTTAAAAGACAATTCTCAGATTTTACTTTACATCTAACTTTCAATAGGATTCATATAGGGTCTGATATTCTGTATCTCGGTATTACTATGAAGCATGAAAGATATTCTTTTATATTCGATATTATGCTCATCCTATTAATATTTTGAGAAAACCATATAGGTTCAATTTTCTTTTCCTTATTCAAATTTGAGATCATAAATGAATTTATCTGGAGTTTTTCTTGCAATCCCCATTTTTCCAATTCTTTTCTTTTCCAGAGAAGTCTCTCCAGTATTAAATAGTTAAATTTGAGTCCTGCTCTATTTCACTCTTACAATATGGACCTAATCAATTTGGTTAACACCTTCCTGATCCTTTAACTTATCTCTACTTCCTCATGTTTACAATCCCATTGTTAAATTTGCTCCTCCCAGACTCCTGTGATTATTTTATCACATATGCGTTTCTGCAACCCTGCAGCTGTTCTAGAGTTCTCCACAACTGCTACATTGGTTGGGTATCCAGTGGATATATATGTGGCTATGTGTAGTCCTACCTACACATATGCATTCAAAATTTAGTTAGATTTTTAACTTCATACTGAGATATTTGCTATAAAATAGCATTACAAACTAATCATTTTCAATGTGGAAATTTATCAATCTCTGTGTGTTTACAGATATAGAAATATATGTATGTATATGTATACACAGAGATAAATGCAATCTATCAATGTGCATCTACATGTATGTATGTTAGAAGCGATAACATCCTAGTATAAATCACCACATCTAGCATTCTATTTTGTTTTCAAAACACCATTCTCCTATAAAAGGAACTATGACTCCTTAGAGAGTGAATGACTTCAGGGCAGATGAAATATAATAAGAAGTGAAATATCATATGTTGTCAGAAAGTAAAGAAGTGTTCAAAAAATGGTAGGGCTATTGAAAGAACATAAGAGCCAATCAATCTGAAAAATCTCCTAATCGCAAAAGCTGGAAAATATTTTTGAACCTCAAAATAACTGATAGTATTAAACTTAACCCATAAAAAATTCATAAGTTCATATTGAGAAAATAAACTCCTAAATAAATTTTGGGGGATGACAGACAAACTTCTTTCTTTCAATACAGTTCAAATTGATAAAGAATGTAAGAGGAAAATAGAAAATTACCATTAGGCAAATAGCACAATAGTAAATCTTGTAAAATAGTAGATAAGATCCTTAGACAAATGCTAAAATTATTAGTCAAAAGCATGAAAAGACTTAGGATTTAATAATTTCAAGAGATCTTCCCCCAGATATTAAGTGAAAGGGAAAGATTGTAACTTTACTGTGGAGAAACTTGGAAGAAGCCACCTTAAGTAAGTGGCTAGGTTTAGGAAGGTCTGTGGTAAAATATGTATATGAAAATTATAAACCATTTGATATGATTCACTTAAAAGGATACAGCATTGTTTTTTATGGTACTCTTTTTAAAAATGCTTAGCATCACTGCTATGATGAAAAATAATCAGACAAACCCAAATGAAGGGACATTCCACAAAATAATTAATTGTTCAATATTCCTTAAGTATTAGTGTGATGAAAGACAGGAAAACTGAGAAAATCTTATAAACTTGGAAGATGATAAAGAGAAATAACAACTATATAATGTGGATCCTGGAAAGAATCCTGAAACAGAAAGCGATGTTTGTAGAACAGCTGATGAAATTTTATTAGGCTTGTAATGTGGTTAATCGTATTGTACAGAAATTAGTTTCCTGATTTTCAAAACCGTACAAAGGTTACATAAAATGCTAACACAGGGAAAGTAGAAAAAAAGGAATAAGGAAACACTTTGTACCATTTTTGGTGACTTTTATGTACTCCTTAAATGAATTAAAAATAAACAGTTTAAATAACCATGTAATCTAGTAAATGTTATTAGAACTATTTATGCACAGGCACAAATACCCTGCAAGTGTTAATAATAATGGTAGTATTATTAAGCACATACTATTTAACAGTCATTAATTTTAGTGTTTTTATGTATTAATTCATGTAATACTCGTGGCCAGAGCATGTGATAAATACTATAACCACCCACATTTTACTTTTGAGGAAATACAGGCACAGAGATGGAATACTTTACGCAATATTTTACTTTGAAACCAGGTGAAACCCGAGCTTTTATCCATTATGCTGTATAGCCTCTCCCCTGTACCAATATATGCAAATTTAATAAAGCCTTCCTTAAGCTGATATTTGGACTGTGAGTTGTACGATTAAATTATTAAACTTTGAGAAAGAGTTAATAAATAAGTAGAATTTCAGAGCAAACTATGCATGCTATAACAAAAATATATGTTGAATAATGAATAATAAAAATAAAGTAATTAATGAGAATATTTGCATGTCAGTTTTTATTTTAGTTTTATTCCTTCAACTTTTATTTTACTATGCTTTTAAAAAATAATATGGGATTAGCACCATTTTTCTTTCTGTTTAATGTTCCTACCTACCAAATTTATGTTATGGTCCTCCGAGTCTTTTCTGTATTTTTTTCTTTTCTCTCCTATATTTCTTTAAAAGACCATAGATCTATGTCTCTTTCGTTTGCCTTACACCCTTCTTTTCCTCTATTCCCTTTATACCTTATGTAACTTGCTCTGGCTGGGAGGAAAATGTACTTCAACACTGTACATTTCCTCACATCACAGCAGCTAACAGAGTAAGCATTAATTTTTATCTTAAGTATCAATGCAAATCTCACTTTAATATTATTCTGAAATGTTCCAGTAAAATCCTTATTCTTCCAGCAGGTCTCTTTCAGAACCCCATATCCATGATGAGTTGAGGCAGTGACAAACAGCAACCTGTGCCAAACTCTGCAGTGGCTCTGACCCCCTCCCATTTCCTCCCTTTATCAGCCTCTCTAGAATGAAAATTACAAAATTCATCACTGAGACCTTATAAAATTTACTTTGCAGTTTTAAATGTAGAATAATAGTTCTCGTGGATGGGGAAGCAAAAGTAAGAACTAGCTTTTACTTTATTCGTTCAGAGACCATAGTATTTCACATTGTTGAGCTGTCATAATAAATGAATAGAGTGTCATTAGTAAACCTGAAAACAAAAATTGCCAGTACTGTTACAAAATGATAGGTAGGACTACACACCATACTAATCGAAAATAATTCTTCTTCACTTCTTTACTCAAGTGTTTTTGTGTGAGTAACACAGATTTGTCTTGATTCAGAACAAGACCAATTTCTTTCTCCATTTATATGGATTAATGAGCATCTTCCCCTCCCCTCAGCATTATTGTGGTATAATTGGCAAATACAAATTATATATGTTTAAGGTGTACAACTTGATGTTTTGATATACATATACATTGTGAAATAATCACCACAATCAAGCTAATTCACCTATCCATCACCTCACATAGTTACCACGTTTTGTTTTGTTTTTTTGTGGTGAGAATACTTCAGATCTATCCTTGTGCAAAATTTCACATGTAAAATACATTATAACTATAGTTACCATGCTGTACATTAGATCTCCAGAACTTACTCATCCTGCAGAACTGAAATTTTGTACTTTTTAAGCAACATCTCTTATGTCCACCTCACCCTGCTCCCTGGCAAACACCATTTGACTCTCTGCTTCTATGAGTGTGATTGTTTTAAATTCCCCATATAAATTATATCTCGCAGAATTTTCCTTGGTATGTTTGGTTTATTTCACTTAGCCTAATGTCCTCTAGATTCATCCTTGTTCTTGCGAATGGCAAGTTTATCTTCATTTTTAAGGCTCCATAAGTTCCAGATCAATGGGCATCTTAAACTCAATGTGTTAAAAAAAAAAAAAAAAGTTTCAGTGTCTTTGCTTCTTCGGCCTTAGTATTCTACCATCCCTCACCGATTTCTGCTTCCATTGGCCAAATACTTTCAAACAGGCTCTTCACTAAAACTCTCATCATTTTCCCCCTTGACAACGGCCACTGTATCCTTCTGGGTCCTGGCTCAATGTGATGCAGTTTTTTTTGTTTGTTTTGTTTCTGTATAAAATGCTAATAAGCTAAAAGATCAATTACTAGCAATAATTAGAAAAACTCTTCTTCATAGCTAACTCACACAACACAAAATGCAATTTAGTTTTATTGTAATGCTAATCATTGTGTTTTTATATTTATTGAGCAGCTTTTATTGTGGGGCATATAAATAAGAGAAAGTATGCTATATGTTGCTCATGATATGTTCAATTATCAGAAGACTAACAATGCATCACAGTGGCTAATAACATATTTCCAGGGAAGAAATGTTATCTACTGAGGCTGGAAAATTCGTAGTGTTTACATGTGTGTATATTTCTTTGCTATTTAAGACTTACATGAGGAGTAGTTGCCCTAGAGGTACTGCAGCCTCATATGTTCCCTTCTAACCAGGAAGATGAGAACAAATAGGATGAAGGTTCATACTAACTTTGGGCTTTCTCTCTATGGAAAAAATAAATAAATGTTTTTATAGAGGAGGAAAACTCAGGATGTGAAAATTGCAGGTGCCCCTATTGAAAGTAAAATAAGAACACAAAAAATATCTACAAGGAGTGGAAAATATATCTTGGGAAGTTTGTGTCTGAGGGTAAAATAGTATCCCAATATCAAATATTTAGAGAATGGAGAGAAATATTGTGGAGTGGTGGTTTCTCCCTCTGGCTGCTGGCTTTGGAAAAATTGGTTGGTATGTGACCAGCAAAGGTAGAGTAAAATTTTAGTTGATTTAATAGCATACACCACTAAAGACTAACAACGCAGTACAAATTGTTAATCCAACCTCAACATTTAATTAGCTGTCTGACCTTAAACAAATTATATGATTTTAAAAATGTAAAGAACATAGACCATTGCCTAGCTCATACTAAATTCTATGTATTGGCTACCCTGTTTCCCTGAAAATAAGTTCTACCATGACAATCAGCTCTAATGCGTCTTTTGGAGCAAAAATTAATATAAGACCCAGTATTATATGCTATGCTATGCTATCATATGACATGACATGACATGACATGACATGACATGATATTATATTATATTATATTATATTATATTATATTATATTATATTATATTATATTATATAATATTATATTATACAAGACCGGGTCTTAGTTTATAGTAAAATATGACAGGGTCTTATATTAATTTTTGCTCCAAAAGACGCAGTAGAGCTGATTGTTCAAGTAGGTCTTATTTTAGGGAACATACGATATTATTCTTATTGTTATCATTAAAAATGCATGATACTTTAAAAAATTCATGATCTCGTGTCTCAAACCTGGACCACCAATGCTTCCTGTCAATCTCACAGTAAATCTTCCATTAATTTCCTCTTTTCCACAATTGCTATTTCTAAAGTTTTCTAATATCCTGCAAGTTTCCCCACCAAAACTTTCCCACTTCTTATCAGATGAAATTGCCTCCTAAATCACAGGTTAAATATAAACCATTCAACTGGAACATCTTCAAATTCTATCTATTCATTTCTTTCCCCCTGACTTCTGTTTTAATAGAGGAAGTATTTCTTAACAAAGATCAATAATTTTATCTATGTTTTGGGTCTTATATCTCCAACTTTCTAGGAATATTAGATAATCAAACATCTATTTTAATCCATTTTCCTCTAAATATCATTAAGCATTTAACATTATTTTCTCTCCCATCTTAAACTGTTGCTTCTTTTTACAGACTATCACCATTCCTCACGTCTGCATTTTCTATTAACTCTAATGTATCTTCTGTCTTCCACCTTCCCCCCAAAAATATCATCACTACAGATACCAATATTAACCATATTGCTATACCCAATGTACATTTCTGATATTCATATCATTTTATCTCCCAAAAATTGATTAGTGATTACCTTTCTCTCTTTGTCAGAACTCTCCTCTCTTGCTTCCATGAAATAATCCTCTGATACTTGTCCCCCTACATCTGTGACTATTCATTTTTGTCTTGTTTATTTTTGTTTGTTTATTCGCTTGTTTTTCAATAATGTGATCCTTTAGCCAGCCATTAAAAGCTTGGTTTTCTCTAGTCTAGACTGTAGATTGAATCAAACACTTTGATTTCTAGTAGATCTCCTCCCTACAAATTCAAGTCTTATGTTCAAATAATTCTAAAATTTATATTTTCAGTCATGACTTATATTCTGTTCTATACCTGTGTACCTAGATAACTATTAGCTATTTCTTACTGTTTATTCATCTGCCCATCTCAGACTCAAAATGTCCTAAACCATATTTATGACTTCCCCTCCCCTCCACTACACAGCTAGTACTCTCCTAATGTTTCCAATATCAATAAATTACATCACTTTTCATCCATCCTAGTTTCATGGGATATCATGACACATCATTTCAAAGAGAAGGTAGAGGAAGAGAAAGAAAGTAAGCCAAGAAATATTGAAACAGAGAAGCTGTTAGTTTAGGATAGCTGCTATATACAAAAATAAACCAGACTACATTTGATAGCAAATGACGATTAGCTATTTTATATTGAATATTCCAGGACGGTCATTTTGATAATGTGACTTTTGAACAGCTTTTGAAATTCTGTATGCTGAATTTTTCTTAAATCTATTTAATTACCTTCATCTCTACTGCTGTCATCCTTATCCAAAGTATGACATTCCTCTCTTGTGCTCCAGCATTAGCCCACAGATTTATTTTTGTTTGCGTTGGACCTCTCCTATCTTACATTTTAAAGAGTACTGAAAGTTATCTCTTTATAAAGAGAGAATACAAATTCAGTCAAGTCTCTGTGCTTTCATACACAATAATCTCTGTCAGAAGCATTTTTTAAATATATTTCCAACTCACATTTTAAACTTCTAACTTTTTATATTAAAACTCACATGAAACTTTCTATACTTTTCTAGAATCATTTTCAAAGTTAAATATTACATTGGCTTTTTTGATAATTTGAATACCATTCTATTTTGTATTACAATATAACTTTCATATTGTAGACCACATTTAGCTCACCATGGAATTTCTATCCCCTAATGCAATATTTTTTTTCAAATGTTAGGCTTAAGATACATGTTTACAAGGTCTGACAATTATGTTAGTGAACTCATCCTAGAAACAGTGCTACATACCTCATTACTGAATATCATCACTATGATCACCTTCAAAGTACTTCCCTTGGGAAGCTATGCACCAACACCAGCACTTAGTGCACCGTTCAAAGCAATTTTGGAACTCTTTCTCTGGAATGGCCATCAGAGCTGTCATTGTTTTACCCTTGATGTCCTGAATGTTATCAAAATATCTTCCTTTCAGTATTTCCTTTATCTTCAGGTAAAGAAAGAAGTCATTGGGGGCCAGATTAGGTGAGTAGGGAGTGTGTTCCAATACAGTTATTTGTTTACTGGCTAAAAACTCCCTCAGAGACAGTGCAGTGTGAACTGGTGCATTGTCATGATGCAAGAGCCATGAATTTTTGGAAAAAGCTAATGTCATCTAACTTTTTCACACAACATTTTCAGCTCTGCCAAATAGTAAACTTCTTTAACTGTTTGTTCACTTGGTACAAATTCTTAATGAACAATCCCTCTGATGTTAAAAATGTTTAGCAACATCATTTCAACAAGTTTGCAAATTTAATTGTTGGGACACGTATGTTGTCCTAGCTTGAAATGCGAAAGTGCTAACGTTAAAAGCTTCAGTTCAAAAGCTGTAATGTATAGCAGAGTATGTGGGGGAGTAGCTAGTGGAAGAGGAGAGAAACTGGATCAGGAGTATTTGACTTACCAACGATGGGATATGAAATTGAACATTGTTGATAAGCCAAACACAAGACAATTAATATCCAAAAATTTGTAAATGACATGATTCACATATTGAGATAGCTAAATTTGTGTGGCTGAGCTTGTGCCTAGGTTCTCCTAACTTGTGTTCCCCTTTAGCTTTGTAGTGAATAGTCTGTAATTCCATTTTTATTTTTATTTGGGACTCATTCCCTGCCCATCTCTTGCCATTTTCTCTATAGAGAAGCTCATTTTTTATCTTTGTGGTGAGTCTCACTGCTAAGAGACAAATAATTCTGATTCCTGATGTTAAAGTATTTTTGAATTAGAAGATTGCCACAGCACAGCCTGAATTCTAGATTTCTGAACACCAAATTAGTGTCTTCTGGGTCAGTGCTTAGATTTGCAAGATAGTATAAAAATTATGTCTGCCTTTCTCTTTAACGCAGATTCCTAGAAACCTCATTGATAATCCATTTTGTTAACGACTGTATTGATCATTCAAAAAAAAAAAAAAACTTATTTCTTCCATTTTGCAGACTGAGTTCTGGATAGGTTAAATGAAAACTCAGTTTATTGCTTTAAAGTTCTGCATTTTGGATATACTAACCTATTATCATACATTTTCTGATATAGTCTTTTAAGGAAAATGGCTTCAACTTTTTTCTGTCATTTTTTTCCCTTAATATATTTATGTTTACTGAACGCATTTGAAGTCAAGGAAACAGTATCATAGAAACAAGTAAAATCTGAAATTGCATTTGTTAGATCAGGGTAACATCAGTGTATCTCAACCTTTATTTTGTAAAATGTCAGTTGGTTTCTCAGTAGATTAATTCTGTCGAGAAAATTAACAACTATACTTCATATAGATGTCTTTATAATCAATGGGAAAACTATCCCCCAAAGGGCAAAGGCTATGGGCTCAGCAAAACTGAATGAAAAGTTTCAAGATAAGAGAAATTACAAAGAATACTTAGAATGAAAACAAGCAGAATTAAAGGTCAACATTATATAACATTGCTTCCTAAATGAGAACTTTGAATTGAGAAACAATTTCAAGTCTAAATTATCATTGCACTTTCCAAAACAATTAAATATATTTTAATATCATAAAAGACAATAGACATAGTGTTTACTGAAATAGAAACTAGCTTTTAAGATATTCAATTTTTTATCAAAAAGTCAATATTGTTTGAACACAATATATTATTTGAATATCCCTCATATGTCATTGAATGCCTCATGTATAACAGAACCAAAGATCTGGAACTTATATGGATATGTCATAATAATATATTTATTAGCAAAGAGACTGATTTCAATTTTATATATCTTTCCACAGAAATTACATAACCACAGGTAAAAATAATGTACAATTTTACTTCTTGATATGTGGGTGGTGTTTATGTGATTTATAATGCAAAATAATTATTTTTTTAATTTATTGGGGTGACATTTGTTAGTAAAATTACATAGATTTCAGGTGTACAATTCTGTATTACATCATCTATACATCCCATTGTGTGTTCACCACCCAGAGTCAGTTCTCCTTCCATCACCATATATTTGATCCCCCTTACCCTCATCTTCCACCCCCACCACCCCCCCCTTACCCTCTGGTAACCACTAAACTATTGTCTGTGTCTATGAGTTTTTGTTTCTCATTTGTTTGTCTTGTTTTTTTGTTGTTTTTGGTTTATATACCACATATCAGTGAAATCATAGGGTTCTCTGCTTTTTCTGTCTGACTTATTTCAATTAGCATTATACTCTCAAGATCCATCCATGTTGTCACAAATGTTCCTATATCATCTTTTCTTACCACCGAATAGTATTCCATTGTGTTTATGTACCACAACTTCTTTATCCATTCATCTATCGAAGGACATTTTGGTTGTTTCCATGTCTTGGCCACCATAAGCAAAACTGCAATGAACATTGGAGCACAGGTATCTTTATGGATAAATGTTTTCAGATTTTTTGGGTAGATACCCAGGAGAAGGATTGCTGGGTCATATGGTAATTCTATTTGTAATTCTTTGAGGACCCTCCACACTGCCTTCCATAGCGGCTGCACCAGTCTGCATCCCCACCAACAATGTATGAGGGTGTTTTTTTTCTCCACAGCCTCTTAAAATCCAACCAAAATTATATCATAAACCTTAGGAAAGTTCAGTGTGTATCTCAGATTGTGAAATAGAACTAGGATATAGTTAGGGCAAGCCTTAGGGTAGAGCAGGTTGTGACTAAACTATATGACATTTCAATTATGTTTCATGTGCTGTGTTGTTTGCAGCATACAGGTTATCATATTCTTGATTTAGTGAAGAAAATCTATTCCTGAGCTATTAAGGAAGGAATAGTGGGACAATTGATAAGATGTTCATGGACCCTTACTTTGAAACAGAGGCTTTTAGAGTCTAAAAGAATTTGATGACACTGAAGAAAGTCTCTTCTGTACAAGTATCTTCATTCTGCAAGTAATTATTAATACCAACTAGCTTCTATAAGTCAGGCACGTTGCTAGGTGATGAGATGTACTGGTAAGAGAGACCTGATTCCTTTTTTCATAAATCATGTGAGAGGCAAACACAGTATATACAGTTAAAACACTTTATAAACTGGAAAAGTGGTTGGAGTGAATTAAGATTTCCTGCAATATGGCAGCTTATATACTCTGCTGGTTCTCCCAATAAAATTGAAAGAAATCCACAAGTGAATTGAGAACAAGAATCCTGCTTTAAAAAAAGTAAGAGTTGAAGGTGTTTTTGCCCTGGGATTGTTCCCTGTCCTCTGAAGCCAAGGGCTTCAGAATTTACAATTGGACAGAGCGAAGCAGAAAAAAAAAGTGGAACACTAAAGAAACCTGTTATAAAACTTAGCATTGAAAAGGGTACAACTTCAGGGTAAGATTCAACAAGAAATAAGTTGCACTGAGGTGGACACAGAGGGAAGCTCAACTACCTCAACTTCAGCAGAATAAACACAAATCTCTTTTGAAAATTCAAAATCCTAAAATGGTTCCAGCACTGATTTTTCATCCCGACATGCTACCTGTGTTCTCTGAAAAACAGCAAATATCAAAGGGGGGATTAAAATTTAAAATGGTCTTGGTTATTAGTACCCCAGGCAGGACACAGCAATGAATGCAAATCCAGTCTGGAGAAACTCAAATCAAGGCATGCCTAAAAATGATCCCAGATTAAGTTGCATAAAAAACAAGTAGCTTACGGGCAAAAATCACACGAATAAATAACTTGCTGGTTTGAACCAGCATAAATAATACAGAGCAGATAAATTTCATAAATGTTTTAAATATTTGAATTATCAGGCATACATTTTAAAGTCATACATAATATTTACTAATTGTGCTTCATAAATTTAAAGGGAAAAAGAAAAAATAGATATATTTGCAGGAAACAGAAACATGGAAAACAAAAATATTTTAAAAATAATCAGATAGGTATTCTAGAAATAGTAATTAATATTATAATAACTAAATATCATAGTAATTAAGATTTAAAAAAATCAATGGGTAAATTTAAAGTTTAAGAAAGATTAGAAGAAATTTACCAGATCACAGCCTGAGGCAGACGATATTAGATCTGAGAGATAAGTTAAGACTCACCTATGATACTATGAGAAGACCCTACAGTCTCTTCAGATTGCTGTAGGACAGGAGAATGAAATGGCCCAGAAGAGAAGATAATTGATAATTGTGAGAATTCTATAGACTAACAAAAGATAAGCAGCTAAAGATTCAAGAAAAGCAACACATCCCAATCAGATTAAATTAAATATACTTGCATGGAGAATGCTGAATCTCAAAGGCAACCTAAAGAAGAAAAGACTACCTTCCAAGGTAAAAGCTTTATATTTTGAAAAAGTTCTCAATTGCAATAAGCAATGTAAAATCACAGTGCAATAATTCTGTCCATAGGATGAAAGAATGTATCTGTCACATTATGTGTTAACCAGGATAGATTAGGTAACGCTGTCATTTAATCAAACACATTCATTATCTGCATTCTTGCATCCCCACTTACTAGTCAGATAAAAAGACTTAGCAGAAAAATAATTACTCCCATTCAGAAAAGGTAAGAATAGATGACATGGAAGCCACAGGTACTGATCTATTCTGCAATCTCCTCAGGTATTCATTGCCCTCCTAACATGAATACTAGGCCCTGTTTGGGAAGTAACTCCTTGTACCACTTTTTCCCATGATCCTTGGCTCAATCTCTAGAGCAGAAGTCATCAAACTACAGTTGTAGGGTCCAATCTGGCCCTTGGTCAAATTTATTTTTAAACAGTTTTATTGGAACACATCCACAAACTTTTCTTTAAATATAATTTATGGCTGACCCTGGGGCAGAATTGAGTAACTGTGACAGAGACTAGAAAGCCTAACGTAGTTGCTATGAGGCCCTTTACAAGAGAGGTTTCCTGAGCTCTGCCCTAGGGGACTCCATCTCTCCTTTGCTTTAGCTAAAGCAGTTGTTGGGTAAGATTCTTTATTCCTTGGATACTACATGGTCCTCTAGGCTCCTTCTTACTCACAGGACACTGGGACACAACGGTATGTGAAAACGTAAACAGTCCCAGGATTTTTCATTCCAGATTCCAGGGCTCTGGAGCAGGACAATGATGTATTAAAAATGTTTATTTTTAGAGGAGAACTTCCACAGCTGAAAAACAAGTAGGTCAGGGGAGTCTAACAGCTAAAACACAATATGCAACAACAAGAAGAGCAAGACAAGTTACAGCTAAACCATTGTTTCAAAGAAATGGATGGCTGTGAAAGAAATGGAGGCTTACATGAATTAAAATTCATATTTGCCGATAGACAATTTCTACAATGGAAAGGACTTACTGGATGACTTCCCTTTGAAAGAATGTTCAACTTTATCTTATGCAGCAGTTGGTTCTTCCATACCTGAAAAGGCACCAAACTGATGGAACCTCAATATTACCTTTCCTTTCTATGCGAAAAATTATCTACTTTTTCTGAAGCATCTTACTTTCTTGAGTATATTGCTAAAAGCAGCAAATAAAATGCACACACTCGCTACTCATAGTCTGTTGTCCAAACTCTTTTCTAACATTATTCACATGCTAGGCCTCCTATGGATAACACAGTTTTACTCAATATTTTGCCACTGCAAAAATGAATCATGACCTTTCCTGCCCTTGGTACAAGTTTCCTTATTGTCCATCACCAAATGCTTTTCACTGTTTCTTACAACATAAAGATACCCAACACTTATGCTCTTATTCCCTTATCCAGAGCCACAGTGTCTGTTCCTGCCAAAATGAGTAGTAGTCTTCTACATACCTGAAGGAGAAAAAATGCAAATATGGGGAAAATCAATAATGTTTATCACAACCTGGAACGCTACATTCAAATGCAAAAATAATGTACCCACAAAGATTAAAAAAGATACTTCTAGAAAAAAGTTCAATAAAAGAAATGAAGAGAGTTGGAGGTTCAGTAATAGAAATTTTAAAGAATGTGTTTCAAGCAAAAGGAATATCACTCCAGAGTAAATATCTGAAATGTAAGGGAAATGAAGACCATGAAAGAAGAAAAAAATACGGTTAACTCTAAACATATTTAGACTGTATAATTCAATGACATTAATGTCATATGAAGTTAAAATGACAGATAATTAATGCCATTAACAATAGTAATGTATGTCAGAAAGTCAGAGTTAATATTTTTTGACATGTTATATTACCTTACCGTAGTAGAGATATGTTCAGTAAATTTAAACTTTGTGAAATGGTAGGTATGCATTAATTAAATTTCTATATTAACAAGCACAATAGTAGAAATAGGAAATGCAACTTCAAATAGTAGAAGTAGAAAATAATTCATGGAAAAATGGAACGATAAAAATAATAAAAGGTAAAACAAGGACATTTTTACATAAGAAGAATAAGGTGTATATATAAAAATTTTGATGGAATATATCCTTTATATTTACCCACATATTTATTATTTCCAGCTTTCTTGTTATTTTATTAATTATTTGTGATTACCAAAATAAGAAAAACTATATGTGTGTCTATCTATCTATCTATCTATCTATCTATCTATCTATCTATCTATCTATTTAATTAAATGATGTGAAGTAAGTTACCGTTGTAAGAATACAGCATTTTAAAGTAACTCACTAAACTGATTACATGTACAACACTAAAAAAAATTTAAGTATCACACACAAGAAATAGCAGGCAAGAAGAAGTGAAACCAATTAAGCAAATAGTAAATAAATAGCAAAAGAGCAGACCTAAGCTTTTTCAAAAAATTTTTCACTATTATGTAACAGATAATTTTGCCCTCCCGAAATTCATTTGTTGAACCCTTTATCCTCAATGTGGCTATAACTGGAGATGGGGGTCTCTAAGGAATAATTAGGCTAAAATAAGTCATATGGGTGGGGCCCTAAGCCCCTAAGATGATTGTACTTATAAGAAAAGACAGCAGAGAGCTCCCTTTTTCTTTCTCTCTTCACTTGCACACTCACTGAGGAAAGGCCATGTGAGGACATAGCAAGAAGGAAGCTATCTATGAGTCAGGAAAAGAGGTCTGACCAGAAATCAATTGGCCAGAGCCCTGATTCTGGACTTCTATCCTCTAGCACTGAGAGAAAATCAAATATATTTCTCTTGTTTAAGCCACACAGTTATGTTTTTTTTTGTTTTTTGTTTTTTGTTTTTTTTTGTTTTTGGACAGCCCAAGTTGACTAATATACTCACATAAGATATGAAAGGGCTAAATATGCCAATCAAAAGACAGATTGTCGAAAGGCATATGAAAGTAAGAATCTACTATATATGATCCATAAGGATCACACTTAATTACAGAAACCTAAAGATGTTGAAAGTAAAAGTATGGAAAAGGATACAATACACAAACAGTAGACATAAGAAAGCTGGAGTATCTGTTAAAATCAGAAAAACAGTTTCCAAAACAATGACTAAAAGAGGCAATATATCACAATATGTATGTATATAATTTATATGATATGTCTAATACTAGAGTTTTCAAATACATGAATACTGAGACAAAAACCAGGAGAACAGAGAAATCTACAATAATAGTTGGAAGTTTCGATACACTTCTCTCAGTAATGTAATAGATCTGAACTACATTATCAACTTCCTTAACATAAATAATAATTGATGAAAGACTACCCAAAACAGCAGAATACCTATTCCTTTCACATTTATATGTATTGTTCACAAAGATAAACCTATGCTGGGCCACAAAACAAGTCTTAATACATGTAAAAAGAAATCTTACTGCATAATTTCCCTGAATGTAAACATACTGTAATTACAAATTGGCAGCAATAAGGCAGCTAGAAAAGCTGCAGGTAACTGGAAATAATACTACACATCTACAAAAACATATTAGTCAAAGGTGAAATTAAAATGGAAATTAGAAAATATTCTGTGCTAAATCATAATGAAAACAAAACACATCAAAATTTATTAAATACAGGTACAGCAGTGCTTTGAGGAAAACTGTTACTTAAATGTTTATATTAGAAAACAGAAGTTGTCTATGGCCATACCAACCCTGAACGAGCCCGATCTTGTCTGATCTTGGAAGCTAAGCAGGGTTGGGCCTGGTTAGTACTTGGATGGGAGAAACAGAAGTTATCTCAATTTCATACTATAAATTCTGATCGTTGAAAGTTAGAAAGGGGAGTCACTTAGCTAACATAATAGGAAGATAAACATTGTTAAATGAGCATCAGATTTTAGCAGAAACTTCAAAAAAGAATGTTGAACATGTACATATAATACAAAATATTTTTAGTAATTGATAGACATTATTGGTCATTAGGAAAATGTAAATTAAAACACATATAAGATACTACCAAAAACCCTGCAAATAGATGAAATTAAAGGAAAGTGACCGGTGTTGGTGAGGATGCGTAGCAACTTCAACAATCATACACTATTAGTGAGAAGAAAATGGTGCAATCACTTTAGAAATCAAGCTTATACCTACCACAAAACTAAACCATGCCATTTCTGAATATCTTCCCATATAAAATGATAATCTATGTCCACACAAAGACGTGCACACAAATGTTCACAGCAGCTGTATACATAATAGTTCAAAAGTGGAAAATTCCAAAAATATTGTCGGGTAGGTGAGTGGTTAAACAAAATTTTGTATAAGCATGCACTGAAACATTGCTCAGCAATAGAGAGAAGTAAAATACTGAGACTCATGAAAACATGGAGAAATCTCAAAATCGCTATGCTGAGTAAGAAATTAAAAAAAAAAAAACAACGCTCTGATTGTGTCTACATAACACTCTAAGAAATGAAAACTAATTTATAATAACAAAAAATTGGTTGATTGCAAAATACTAAAAAAAATAAAAGGGTGGACTGCACAATGTCATAAAGGAAACTTGGGGAATATAGCACATGTTCTGTATCTTGATTATAGTAATGGTTTCACAAGTTTACACATCTGTCAAAATTAATTGATTATATACTTAAAATTAGTGAAGATTATTGTTCCTAAATTGTTATTCATTAAATTTTCTTTAAAAACCATGGCAATATTTTTTACTAGTGACTAAAAGTCAAAAGTTCAATTAAGAATTATATATATACATATATATCTATATGTATACATATACATATATGTATATATATATATGTGTGTGTGTGTGTGTGTGTATATATATATATATATATATATATATATATATATATATATATATAATTTTAATTTTAGGTAATTATCAATGTAGCCTTGGTATATATAAAGCATAATTTACAGTGCTAGTTAAAAATAAAAGAAGTCCACAATCACAGCAGAATATATAATCAGAATTGTATGTAGAAAGATTACAACAAACATATATAGAATGCTACGTCTACAATGGTAGAACACACTCACAGGCATGTTCTCTTAAAATTTGAAAGGAAACTTACAGAATCAACAATATCCTCAACAATGAAACAACTATCAATTAACTCAAACTGGGATTATACAGAATATCTCTAGTGATTTCAATATAAATATAAAAGAAATTATTATTACAAAGATAAATAGGAAATGCCCATATTTTCAAATTATGAATCACATGTTCAATTAACCATTTCATAAAAAGATATATCATAAGAAGAAAGCACTTCAAAGTATCTTAAGCATATCATCTTAGCGTAGACTCACACTTGGCTCTAAATAAATGAAACTGGTCTCAAAAAAAACAAACAAACAAACAACTGCACGTGTTCATGAGAAAAACTCTGAGTAAACTAGGCAGTAAGGGGATCTTCCTCAACTTATTATAATAAAGAATACCTACAAAAACCTACAGCTAACATCATACATAATGATGAGAATATTGTAGCTTTCCCACTTAGATCAACAACAAGTCAAGGTGTATAGATTGCAAAGGAAGAAATAAAACTGTCTTTGTTCACAGATGATATGCTCACCTATGTAGAAAATCCAAAAGAATTCCCGAGAAAACTCCTGGAACTAATATGTAAATATATAGCAAGGTTGCAGAATAAAATGTTAATATACACAGTCAATTGCTTTCCTATATATCAGTAATGAACAAGTGAAATTGAAAACACAATACCACTTACATTAATAACCCCCAAAATTAAATATTTAGATATAAATCTAACAAAATATGTACAAAATCTAAGTGAGGAAAAATACAAAACTGATTAATTAAAGAACTAAATAAATGAGGAAATAGTCCATGTTCATAGAGAGGAAGACTCAAAACTCAGTATTGTCAAGATGTCAGCCCTTCTCAACTTGAACTATAAATTCAATGCAACCCCATCAAATTCCCAGCAAATGTGTGTATGAGCATACATGTGTGTGTACAATGATAAAGTGATTCTAAATTTATATAGAGAGGCAAAAGATTCAGAACAGAATATCCAAGATTGAAAGAGAAAAACAATGTTGAAGGACTGATATTACCTGACTACAAGACATACTATAAAGCTACAGTAAGCAAGACAGTGTACGAGTATATTGACAATACACACACACACACACACACACACACACACACACACACACACAGATTAATGAAAAAGAATGGAGAGCCTGAAATAGACTCACATAAATATAGTCAACTGATCCTTGACAGAGGAGCAACGGCAAATGATGGAGCAAAGATAGTCATTTCAACAAATGATGTTGGAACAACCACACATTCACATGCAAAATAGATAATAATAATAATAATAATAATAATAATAATAATAATAATAATGAAGAAGAAGAAGAAGAAGAAAAAGAAGAAGAAGAAGAAGAAGAAGAAGAAGAAGAAGAAGAAGAAGAAGAAGAAGAAGAAGAAGAAGAAGAAAGACCAATACTGTTCACAAAAATTAACTCAAAATAAATCATAAACCTAAATGCAAAACTATATAACTACTAGAAGATAACAGAGGAAAATGTAGAATGATCTTGGGTATGGTGATGATACGCACTTTCACCATAATTTCTAGATACAGCACCAAAGAGGTGATCCATTAAAGAATTCATAAACTGGATGTTATCAAAATTGAAAACTTCTGCTATGCAAAAGACATTGTCAAGAGAATGAGAAGAAACACCACACATTGGGAGGAAATATTTGCAAAAGACCCATTGGATAAAAAACTGTCATCCAAAATATACAAAGAACATTTAAAACTCAATAGTAAGGAAACAAATAGCTCAGTTAAAAATAGGCCAAATACCTTAACAGACATCTCATCAGAGAAGATGCACAGATGGCAAATACGCATATGAAAACATGCGTATATATGAGGTATATGAATATACCTCAGAGCATGGATCCAAGAGCCCAAAAGATGAATCAAAAGATGAATCAAACAATCAATAAGAAAATTAGGAAAACCCTCTCAATGTTGAAAAAACAGTCTCTAATCAATGAACACTTTGAGCTCCAAAATGAGGTAGGAGTGGGATGTCAACGGGTATCCAGATAGATTTCATAATTGCTATGGACTAGAGACTAGTAGGTGTCTTTTTTTGTTCACATTTTTAACTGGCAGTATTTATGGCTGCTATTTTGCATGGTCTCCTGATAGTATACTAGATGTAGATGAGCATGATAATTTGTCTTTTTAAATCACAGATCTCTCAATTAAGAGAAACTGAATCCCAAGAGTCTCTCCACATCCAGATCTCATGTAGATAATGAGAACATAGACTTAGAGTCTGGTATTGTAATAGCAGGAGATTTTGGGGGGTCCTATCATGTCTGTAAGCATATTTAAGATAAAAACTAATGTGAATAGTTAGTGACTTAAAATTCTTTTCAGCTTCTCATCAAAACATAAAATCAGTCTCTTGTTTGGAGAGAGGATCCAAAATGACAGATTAGATAAACCCTGTTCTTGTCTCCTCCTGTGACTACATTAAAATTACAACTAAATTATGGAACAGTCAACCTGGAGAACCATCTGAATTCTAGCTGAACAGAAGTTTTATAACTAAGGATATAAAAAAAGGAGCTACTTGTAGAAGGGCTCCAGAGACGTGAAAGGGCTGGTCCCACACCCAAGTGTGTTGGTTGAAAAACAGGAGAGGGATCTTGGCCAAAGAGGTTTCCCACAAAGAAGAGTGTGACCTCAGCACACCACAGCAGGCTCCCCAGCACCGACTGCTGGTTCCAAGAAAAGGGGAACTCAAAAATTCTGGCTGTGAAAAATAGTGGAAATTCTGACAGGTGGGATGGAAAGCTATGGGAAACCAGATTATCTTTTTTAAATGACCTTCACAGGCACTCACCCTGGGGTCCTGCAGAGAGATGATAATACTTGGGGTGTCGGAGACATATGGGAAGAGATTAAGTTGTGTAGGGCTGGGGAACAGTCTCCATTTTCTTTGGGCAGGGTTTCCATCTTATCTGTGTTGAGCCCACACCCATAGGTCAAATCTGAATCTGATCGGTCTGGTGAGCTCTGCAGCTTCACCCTGCTGACTCACTGGGACCACACCTTATTCAACCCCCCAAGGCCAGAGACACGTTCTCTGTGAGTAGTCAGCCCCACTCCTATTGCACTTTTTCTTGAGAAATTATCAAAGACAGCAGGACTCAGGTGAGCAGCAGCTGGCCTAGGTGTGCTCTGAGTCTTGCTGAGTAACGCCAGGCTCAGCACTGGCAAAAAAACAGAGTCTACATTATACTGATGACCACAATTCTTCCGATTCTACCAACTCCCTGAGATCCTGCCTCACTCACCTCAAGTACCACACGAGGCTTTATCAGGGGCTGACCATTAAGGGAGCTAGCAGGGGGCAGCAGACCTCAGGTGTCCTGATTTTTGTGGAGCTACCCAGGCCTAGAACTGCGGGCAGCTATCCTCAGTTTCCAGTGTGGTCTCTCCTACATACCTGCAGTGTTAGTGCAGGCAGAGAACAACCATGGATAACTTTGTAGTTTTTATCAGATATTCCCCAGCCAGTCAGAGGCAGAGGCTGAACTGGACCTATACCAGAGCCCCTCACAAGAAGTCCCAGAATGAACATACTTGGAGGTTGGCTTCAGACCAGCAGAGCACCATCCAATTAGCCCCACAAGTGGCACACACAAAGGGCGATCTCAATAGGCACCAGAGCCTGCTGGAATGAATCTCACTCCATGGGGTAAGCCCCCCCCCAAAAAAAAACATCCTGTAAGCTGTGGATGTGGCCAAAACCCACAGCCAATTAGCCTGAGGGTGAATCCCACCCACTGACATGCTAATAGCAATCGAGGCTCAACTATAACAAGAGGGCACACAACCCACACAAGGGACATTCCTGGAGCACCTGGTTCAGGTGACCATGGAGACTGTGACAGGGCCCCACAGAACACCTATGACAGAAGGTGTTGTGGGAGACAAAGAAGATCTACCTAGTACATAGAAACAAACACAGAGAGACATCCAAAATCAGGAAACAAAGAAACACATCCCAAACTCCAGAAACAGAACTAAACAAAATAGAGGCAAGCAACCTACCAGAGACAGAGTTCAAAATAATGATTATAAGGATGCTCAAGGAACTTAGTGAGAATATCAACAAAAAGATAGCAAGCATAAAAAAGACATAGAAACCATAAAAAAGAACCATCAGAAGTGAAGAATACAATAACTGAAATGAAGAATGCACTAGAAGTCATCACCAGCTGACTAAATGAAGCAGTTGACTGAATCAGCAATTTGGAAGACAAGGTAGCATAAAACACCCAATAAAAACAACAAAACAAAAATTGAATCCAAAATAATGAGGGTAGTTTAAAAGACTTCTGGACAACATCAAGTATAGCAACATTCACATCATAGGGGGGTACCAGAAGAAGAGATAAAGCAAGAAATTGAAAACTGATTAAAAAAATAATAATAATGACTGAAAACTTCCTAACCTGGTGGAGAAAATAGACATACAAGTCCAAGAAGTGCAGAGTCCCAAACAAGATGAACCCAAACAGTCACACAGCAAAGCACATTATAATTACAATGGCAAATGTCAAAGACAAAGAGAGAGTCCTAAAAGCAGGAAGAGAAAGGCAACTAGTAACTTGAAAGGGGGCACCCATAAGATTGTCAGCTGATTTCTCAACATAAACTTTTCAGGCCAGAAAGGATTAGCACAAAATATTCAATGTAATGAAAAGCAGGGACCTACAACCAAGATTACTCTACCCAGCAAAGCTATCATTTAGAATCAAAGGCGAGATAAAGAGCTTCTCTGACAAGGAAAATTAAAGGAGTTCATCACCTCCAAACAGTATTACAAGGAATGTTTGAGGGAGTTCTTTAAGGTGGTGATAAAAAAAAGTCACAATTATGAATAATAAAATGGCAATAGCTACATATCTATCTACAATTATTTTCAATGTAAATGGATTAAATGCTGCACTCAAAAGACATAGGAGAACTTAATGGATAAGAAAATAAAACCCTTACATATGCTACAACAGAATCACTTCAGATTGAAAGACACACAGACTGAAAGTAAAAATGGAAATGAAAAAAAATGCAAAAATAATCTGGGGTAACAATACTATTACCAGACAAAATTGGCTTTAAAACAAGGCTATGACAAGAGACAAAGAAGGACCCAGTAATTCCAATTCAGAGTGTTTATCTGAAAAATCCCAAATGCTACTTTAAAGGGACATCCATATGTGCACTGCAGCATTGTTTACAATGGCCAAGAGAGGAGACAGCCTGGGTGTCTGTCAATGGAAGAACTGACGAAGAGGAGGTGGTTCATATATACAATGGAATATTGCTTGGCCATGGAATGGAAGGGAATGGATTCTCACCATCTGCAGCAGTGTGGATGGACCTGGAGGGTATTGTGCAGAGTGAAGAATGTCAGACAGAGAAAAACAGATGCGATGTGATTTCACTTATATGTGGAATCTGAAGAACAAAATAAATAAACAAAACAGAAATAAACTCATAAATGCAGAGAACATATTAATGGTTGCTAGATGGGAGGGGGGTTGGAGGTGGGTGTAAAGGGGGTAGGGATTAAGAAATATAGATTGATTGTTACACAGTAATCAGGGACATGAAGGATATGGTATTAGGGATATAATACATAATATTGTATTAAATAGGTATGGTGTCAGATGGGTACTTTTTTATTGGGGTTACAGATGGCAAGGGTTTGGGGGGGAGGCAAAAAAAAGTGAAAAATTTAGTAGTACAAATTGGTAGTTACAAAATAGTCATGGGGATGTAAAGTAATGCACAGGGAATGTAGTCAGTGATATGGTAATAACTAAGTGTAGTACCAGATGGGAACTAGACTAATCAGGGGGATCACTTCCTAAATTATATGCATGTCTAACCACTATGCTGTACACCTGAAATTAATATAAATTATATTGAATGTCAACTGTTATTGAAAAATTTAAAAAGGTGAAGGAAGATAAGAGCAAATTTCCAGGCATAAAACAAATAAGTCATAGGTATGTTATGTACAGCATAGGGGATATATCAATAATGTTGTGATAGCGTTGTACTGTGTCAGGTGATTGCTGGATTTATCATGGCAATCACTTCTTTAGGTGCATAAATGTTAAATAACTGGAATACAACTGAAACTAATATAGTTTATGTTAGCTTTATTTTAATAAAAATGGTTTTTTTTAAAGGTGGATTACTCCTTAACAATGAATGATGATTTGATAATTTGAGTGATTGTATCCTTCCCCAAATTCATATATTGAAATCCTAATGCCCAATGTGATGATTTTAAGAGGTAGGGCCTTTGGCAGGTGCTTATTTCATGAGGATAGAGCCCTTATTTTTGAGGGCTCTCAAAATATATATATATATATATATATATATATATATATATATATATACACACACACACACAATATAACATATATATATAATACTATATATATAATATAACGTATATATACTATATATATAATATAACGTGTATATATATATATATATATATATATATATGTATATATATATTATAGTAGCCCAAATGAAGTAAATTGGGCATAAGAAGTATCTCTGGAGTGCAGAAAATCGGTGCCTCAGTACTGTCCTGCCTCATAATTAACAATGTAAATTTACAACAACTTGATACACCCATCTGATAGGGTCTCATACAGTACATGGATGAAGTTTTAGGTTAGCCCACCCCACAAGAATCCAAACAAACTAAAATGTTTGCTGAGGATAATGAAATATAGAATGAGTAGAGAAAAAAAACAGTTATATACACTGATTGCAAGCATGTGACCACCCTCTATACATATTTCTTCTTGATATACAAACACACATAAATTTTCCTTCATGTTTATAACATTTATATATAGTATACAAGTTATAATATATACTTTTATTGTGCAGTGTTATGTTATATGTTAATGTACCTTACATAACTTATTCACGTATGATTTCTGATCAGTTTCACATATGAATAAACATGTGTTTAGGAACAGGAGTACAATGAAGCAGTGATCACATATTACTGTGCAAAATAAGCAAGTCACAAATATATGTGGTAGACTTCAAGTTATTTATTAATGTAGGCCAGAAGTATTTTAAGGGATTTTTAACATTATAATTATTTCATTGTCATATTAATGTTATGAGTTAGGCACTAACATATTTAATTGTAAAAATTATTTTTAGTTACTATTATTATTCACATTTTACCTATTATCATTTCATTATTATCCATTTATATCATTCAAGGTTTGATCGAACAAGTGGAACCACTGGCAGCTTCATATAAACTGCTTAATCACCTTCTGTAATTAGAAGTTTAAATTCCAAGGACAAAGTTCTTAGTTTATAGTGGGGGTGCCAAAAAAATGTATACCAGTGGACGCTTTGGTCAATGTTGCTCAAGCAGTAGTTCGCCATAATAATCAGAAGTGTCTTGATGCTGATGGTAACCACTTTGAGCACCTCTTGTAATTGCAGAAGTCAAACGTGTCTTGTATTCCTCTTTTGTTATAGGTATATAGTGAGTATTACAATTTTAATAGTTTTCCTTTCTTAAAATGTGTGTACATGTTTTTGGCACCCTCTGTATATAAATATATAACAAATTACATTCATATGTAAGTATTATTTATATGCACTATACACATAATATAAAAAAATAAAAGAACATTAGTTTTATAGATCTATTTAAATCAGAATGAGGAATGGATATGTATAGCAGGTAATCACAGGATTGCAACTAGTATTTATAACTATTTTCTTCTATTTGTTCTATATGTCCTTTATCCTCAACCAGCATCTGGCTTGTTTAGTTCATTGTGGGGTGGGCTCACCCAAAACTTCATCCCTGAAGCGTGTGAGCCACCATCAGATGGCTGTAGTGGGGTGTAATTTATGATGTTAATCAGAAGGCAGGGCTATACTAAGAGATGCCCCCAGGTCCTCTGCTGCACTCCAGATATACTTCTCACCCCCACTGTGTAATAGCAATCTGCGTTTCTCTTGATCATCAAGAATCATTCACCACAGTAAATACAGCAAACCATTACTTTGGTTATGTATTCACTGGCATAAGCAGCCAGCTGCTGAAAAGATTGTGAATGATGCTTGGCAAGGTGAAAATTCAGCTAATGAACTTCTCTGGTCAGTTTTCCAGAGGCAGGCCTTGGACAGGTCTAACTGGTTTTATGAGTACAGTCAGGTGTGACCTCAGCAGGGTCAAGGGTCAAATAGAACTCACAACCAGATATCAAGGGAATAAGTGAAAGCTGGAGTTGGATTGAGCCATCAAGTTGGATCCCAGGCTCAGCTCAAGCTGAGAGTGTTCAGCCCAGGACTCTATCAGGAGCAGATATCAGTGACAGAGCCTGTGAACAGTGATCAGATAGATGATCAAATGAAACCGTCACCTCAGAATCCCCCAGGGGCCCAAGGAGATGCACAAAGACGAATGTGCAGATATAAGATCTGGGAAGGAAACAGATATAAATGTTACTATTCAGAGAGATGGAGCAGCCACCTTAAAGTAACTATTGTAAACTGAACAGATACTACCTATGCCCATCAAAAGCAAGTGAGATATTGTCAGCAGGCCAGATTATGTTACTCTGCTCTCCAGCAAGAGTTTGAGAGTTTGCATGGGAAAACAAGCCATGCAAGAGGTTGAGGCAAGGTGGGATCCCCATTTCTTTGATTATTCTTATGTTACATTATCAAAACTGCCACACTACCAAAGTTAGTAATCTGCCCTCTATCGTCCCACAGCACCCTGTATTTTATTGCTTGTTTACTTCTCTGTATGCATGTGTTAGACTGTTAGCTCTATGATGACAGGAGCTCTTCCAGTTTTATTTGTTGTTCATTATATCCTCATCAGTCACCATAATGCTTACAGCATGTTAGACAGTAAATATTTATGGAAGAATAAACAAATAAAGAATTCCACAGTGACAGGATAGTAAATAGAAGACATTAGACTCCTAAAGTTTAAAGAGGGAAAACAAGCCATTCAAGAGGTTGAGGCCAAACAACAAACTCTACAGGCAGAAAGCATAATTTTGCATACGATTGACTCCCTTTGCCCGGAGTATTTTCCCACAATTATAAAAAGGATTGTCTGCTTTTTGTGATTTATGTTAAGTGCCTTTGACTGTTGTTTTTGTTGCATTGCTGTTGTTGTTGTTGGTTAACATAATTGACATCATTTAGAGCAACTGTTACCTGAAGGGTTTATATGACATGAAAGTCACATTATCTTCAGCGCACCTTCAAATAAACAAATTCAATTGGATACATTTGATTGATTTATTTTCATTTGCTTTCATAAAGAAATTGCTACAATATCCATAGATGATAATTTTAAATATCTAAAAGATTTCATTTTCTTGAAATTCCATTTAAAATATAATTTAAATCCCTTATGTTGCAACTTATTTTCAGTTCTTCTAGTCATACTCAGAGGAAACAGAGAATACAGTATAGCATTCTGTGCATAATTGTCTGTCATATTCTTAACAGATAATTCTACTTATCCTTGGCTTCCTAGTCTTCAGGCTAAATAATTATAGTCCTTTTAACCTTCTTTTAGAGGTCATATTTTTAATCCTTTAATCATTATGGAACTCTTTTAATCCTCTGTAAATTAGCTTTTAAGTTGCAGAGCCAAAACTAAATGTGGTAGCCATGAAGGTTTTAACCATGCTGAGATGCTGAGTATAATTGGAGATTTATCTCAGAGTATCAACACACTCTTCTTCTCACCATGAATCCTAGTATTGTACTGTTTTTATAACTAAGGAATGACATTGTGCACTCATGTTCATCTTGTTAGTTCATCTTGTTACCCACTGCTAATGAATGCTCCCATTGGGATTATGAACCGGAGAACCAAAGATGTCACTTCATAAGACCAAATGTGAATTATACATTCACAATAAAAGAATAATCATGCAAATCCAGTGACCTTCCTCAATAATAAAACGACTGTTAATTATAACAGACTCTGCACATATTATATTATCTACAAGTGTGGGGAGTTTGAGATTCATTTTATCTTCTATCACTACAATGTAAGGTCTGGGCAGTTCTATATGGAGCACAAAGAGATGTTTGGATTAATTTTAAATTAAGCAGTATGTTTCTAACATATTCCTAACAGTGATTCTGTGCTACTCACATACTCAAACCAAAATCACATTTCTTTAATAACAGTCTAATAATATTTTAACCACTAAAGGGAGAAATGTTTATACAACTTTCTCATGACTCCCCCCTAAAACTTCCTACAAAGGTGTTCCCAAATTCCAATCAAAGCAGAGTCAAAGGTTGCATAAAAGTTACCTTTTTTGTTTGTTTTTAAACTTTACTTTTTAAATAATTACAGAATCACAAGGAATTTCAAAAAAAATAAACAGAGGTCTCACACATCCTTCACCCAGCCTGCCCAATATTAACATCCTGTACCGCTAGTATATTGATTATACAAATGTATAATCCAGAGAGCTTAATCTGCTTTCACCAGTTAGACGTGCATCTCATGCAATTTCATCGTACATTTAGTTTCATTTAATCCTTACCACAATCATGATACTTAAGTGTACCAAGACAAGATTCACTATTGCTACTCCTTTATAACCATATTATCTTCTTCCACTATCTACTTCTTAACTTTGACAATTACTAATCTATCCTCCATATCTTTGTCATTTCATAAATGTTGTATAAATGGGATCGTGCAATATGCATACTTTTAAAAACTGAAGAACTATTAAAAAATAGGATCCCAGAGTCTCAGCACCAAGAGATATGAAAGCACTGGAATTCACATTTTGAAAAGCTGTGAAAATCTTTTAGCAATTCACTTTGCACAGATAACAAACAAGATAACTGACAAGTGATAAAATCAAGGGTCTGATAAGTAAGATTCATTCATAATATGGTAGGTCATTACATAACATTAGGAATTCACAGAATATTTTGCATATATCATTTCACATACTGCTGAAAAACTTCCCATTTTGATTTTACATGGAATATAACAAAACAATAACTTAATTCATAATTCATTGTACTGCATTATATAACTATAACTATATATGTGTATATATATATATATATATATATATATATATATATACATATTGTATTATATAACTATATATATATCGGGGATGTCAAAAAATGTATGCACATTTTAAGAGTGTTATCTGTGCTCAAGCAGAAGTTTGATGTAATCAGAATTGTCTGGACACTAATGATAACCACTCTGAGCACCTCTTGTAATTGCAGAAGTCAAATGTGACTTGTATTCATCTTTTCTTGTTCATCGTTTGTTATTGGTGTAGATTGGGTACTACAATTTTAACAGTTTTTTTTTCTTTTCTTAAAATGTGTATACCTTTTTTTGGCACAATGTGTGTGTGTGTGTGTGTGTGTGTGTGTGTGTGTGTGATAATTAGGTTAGGTTAGGATATTTAACCAAATTCCAACAGAGTTATTTATTGAGGACAATTAAAGTATAATACTAAAGTTTAGTCCTTACCCATTTTTAAAATTAATAGAGAAGATATATGATACAACTCTCAAACCTATAATACAACATAGAAATATATAACTATTAGTATATATCTATAGGTAATATATTTGCAGGTAACATGATTGTTTATGTAGAAAATTACAAAGACCTTACAAATAACCCCTAGAACTAATCATTGAATTCATCAATGTATAGGATATAGCATCAACATACAAAATCAATTGTATTAATGTGTTCTGCAATAAACACAGAAACAAAAATTAAACATAAAACACTATTTACATAATCCGAAAACAAAGAAATACTTACACATAAACCTAACAAAACATGTACAGGACATGTATGACAAAAATTACAAAATACTGTTGAAGAAATAAAGGATGACCTAAGTAAATGGAGCAATATGTTGTATTCATCAATTAAAAGTTTCTACAGAGTAAAGATGTCTTTTTTCTGCATCAAAATTCTGACAATGTTATGTGAACATTGATAAGATTATTGTAAAATTCATGTGGTAAATAAATCACTAAAACAATTTTGAAAAAGAAAAATAAACTAGGAGGGATCATTCTATCTAATTTAAATATTTGTTATATACTATAGTAATCAGGAATGTGTGCTGTTTGTGGATACATAAACACAAAGATCAATGGAACAAAATAAAGAACCCACAAATAGATACACACAAGTATGGCCAATTGATTTTATACCATGGTGCAAAAGCAATTCAAAGAAAGATTGTCTTTTTAACAAATGGTGCTGGAACAATAAATATCCATATTAAAAAAAGAAGAAAAAAGGAAAGAAAGGAAATAAAAGAACAGGAAAAAAAGAGAGGGGTAGGAAGGAAATAAGAGAGAAATAAAAGAACTTTAACTTAAAACTTACATCTTTACAAAAATTAACTCAAAATGAATTGTAGATTTAAATATAAAACATAAAAGTATAAACTTTAATGGAAAATGTTTGAAAAAATCTTAATGACCATTGTTTGGTGAAGAATTATTATCTATGATACCAAAAATTCAATCTATAAAATCAAAACATAAGTTTGATTTCATAATAAAAAATTATATTTTAAAGATTCTGCTAGGGGAATGAAAAGAAAAAACTTCATATTGGAAAAAAAATGTCAAACCACATATGAGTATATATAATAAAGGATTTGAAGTTAAAATACATAGAAAATTATTATAACTCAACAGTTTTTAAAATGAGCAAAGCTGTTGGATTATATTAGCAAAAATACCATTCTCAACATTAAAAATTACCAAAATTTATTTGTAATTTTTAATTTTCAACGGCAACTAATATTGTTTTCATTTGAAATTAAATAAAAATAAACCTGATAAATTACATATTTGGAAGACCTAATAAGTGAATTCTGTAGAAAGGAAAGCCAGAAAAATCTTATAGTCTATCAAGATATTACATTAATTAGATATTACAATGTATTACATTTAAAATTAATACATTAGTATTATTTTTATATTTATGTTGTATATCATGATTCACTATTACTATTGTTATGTTTTACAAATAATAAAATACTTTAAAAATGTATAGGTGAAATATAACGGAAGCTTAAAAGAGAAAGAGTATATTCTGCTTCAGTTATCAGGCAATGATTGATGAAGAAGAGGAATTGGGAATGTGCTATAAAGGATACTGATTTTATATTAGAAAAAGGAGAGCAAATGTATGAACATAAGCAAAGATTATGGGCAGGATTATAGGGCTCCTTAAGAAGGTAGTCAAAAGTAAAATCAGAAAGGTGATTTGAAGTCAGATTATGGAGTACCTGATAAATCAATTTATTTTGGTCTTTATTATGTAGACAATGGGAATTCAGCAGAGATGGTCTACATTATACTATTTTTCAGATCAATAGTTTAGCAAGGTTCATTTAATAACTGTATGTATAATGAATTGAAAGACATACAGATTCAGGACAGCCCAACATTTAGAAAGCAATTTTGACCATTCAGATGTAAGGTTTTTGTATGTAATGGTAAATTGAAGATGAATGAAACAAGAAAATAAGAGCAATGGTAGAAGAAAAAAATGACAAATGATTGTAATTTTTCTACTAGGGAGTAGAAAAATCTATGGTACTTTGAATCCCTAGCCCAATAAGAACAGTTAAAGATAAAGGATAGAAAAGCAAAGCATATTGTAGAAGAACAAAAAAATGGTGAACTGGAAGCAGTAAATATTGATTAATCTTTCAAGAAGTTTAATGATTAAAAGAGATTGAATAGTTTCAGTGTTGACTAATAGATTTTATCAGGATAGTAGAGACTTAAATATGTTAAAGAATTAAATGGAAAAATTCAGTGCAGATGGAAAATAAGATGCCAAGAAGAAAGTGATATAAAAAGCAAAACTCATACCACGGGAGACAGTTCCAAGAGACCTCACTGATTTGCCTTGGAGAGAAGAAATTATAAATATTCTACTGAGATCATGGAAAAGAATGAAAAGGAAGCAAAAATGCAGTAAAATTTGTAAGAGAAGATGGAAAGTGAGTTCCTACCACATTGTATCAATATTATCAAACAAGTGTATGATTAGTTTTTCTTACTAATTTGTAGATGTGAAGTGGATAGCTTGATAAAGTAAGAAAAGATTTAAAATAAGTACTCTGAAAAAAACTAGAGTAGCTCTTCTTTAAGGTATGTACGTGCGTGCCTGTATAAATACACACACACGCATATATGGATATACATACATACATATATATACATACATATACATCTATAACAAATATATTTATATAATATATTTTTATAATATATATATATATTCTAGATATACTCCAAAGTTAAATATAATATATTCAAAGGCAGCTACCATATATTTTCATTTGTTATATAACACCCAAGAGTCCAGCATATTGCAAAGAAAGTATGATAGATTCAATGTGTAATGGCTAACATGGAATTGCATTTCTATTTTTCTATTCCAACTCTTAAATACAATTCAAATGTAAAAGTCCCACTTAAAAAGTCTACAGTTAGAATATTACATTTTTCCATTATACTTCAAAACCATTTATGCTGTTCTATTTCCAGTGAATCTACCATTTAAAGATCCTAAAAAAATCTATAGTTAGGGTATTACATTTTTTGCATTATACTTGAAAACCATTTATGCCATTCTCTTTCCAGTGAATCTACCATTTAAAGACCCTATGAGAATTATCCTTTCATAATTTCTGAGTAATCAGTGGTATCCTGTGAAACGTCTATGTTTCTGAGAAGTTCAAGTCAACTCCATGGTGACTCCAGAAGCAAATTCTTTCTAAGAGCTTTTCCATATTGAATTTGATTTCACATCAATTTTCCTACAGATCTTTTGTAATTCAATATAAATGGACATTATCTGGCTAAATTATAGGTTCCAAATGAGTGAGCTACTAATAATGCATTTGTATCATTTCATTTTAGTTTACCTTCATAAGTAAATCTTATTCTTATCTCACAGTCTCTGTGCCTCCAAATTAGAGAACTAGCCATTAGTTAAGTATCTTTGTTTTTCATTTTTTCAGATACCCTCCACAGTATCAGTTCAGATTACTTTCCTTTGGGAAAATGTAAAAATGTACAAATGTAAAAATGTAAAAAATGTAAAAATGCCATAGAAAAAGCAGAATATATATATATATACACACACACACACACATATGTATATATACACATATATACATACATACATGTATATGTATGTATTTTTTAAACAAACAGACAAATAGAATAAGCAGATAAGTTGAGAAAACTAGTCAGATGACACATTTCCCCATTATTAGATAGAGTTCTGTCCATTTATCTTGGCAAAAAGAAAGTCATGTGTCAGATACATGCCTTTTATCAACCAAAGATATTTTGTCATGACTAGGAAAATTTAAATCAGTAACATAACCTACAAAAAGTTTACTGAAATATCTATGTCTAGATATCTTACTCTTTCCGAAATTTCTTTCAAAGAGACTAGACTGTCAGATATATTACAGGATGCAATTCTGCAATATGTGTATGGAAATATTTTCCTCTTTTAGTCATTAACCAAATAAAACGTATATTTGATAATACTTGGTTATCTTTACAATAGCCACATTACTCAATTTCTAAGTACCTATCTATTTTTAAATATATGATCATGCAAATTTCCTTTCTTGCAATTCTTGTTACATTTCAGTATTAATGCTATACTGGCTTTGTAAAAAGCAATGGAAAATACTCTTTCATTTTCCCTTCTCTGAAATAAATTTTTATAACACTGTCATTATTTTATAATTCATTGTTTAATATAATTCACTGCCTGGATCCATTTAGGTTGAAATTTTCTTTGTGAATTTTTACATACAGATTTGGTTTTCTAAATAATTACAATTTTTATCTCCTGTAACAATTCACCTGTTATCATTTTAATTTTATGTTTTGCAATATTGTTTTGGTGGTAAACCTGAAGATTACGATCTGCTACTTAAAGTCTGGTGTTGGTATTCCTATTCCTTTTCTTTTTTTTTTTTATTAATATGATGTCTCTTCTAGGTTTTCTTTTTAAACTAAATTATATACCTTGTATATGAAAAAATATAGAATTTATGTAATATACGTACAGATAATATTATCTTACTCTGATAAAATTTACTTATGTAATTGGCTATGCTAAATGTCCTAGAAATATAAAGTCCACTTTTTTTTTTCTTTTCTAAAAGAAAGGATTTATTGATCCAAATGCTAGCCAAAAAAGGACCAGGTTCTGGAGCATGAAGTCTAAACCATCAGCAGCTCTAAACCACCAGCAGCAGGGCTAGGTGGAAAAGACAAACCTGTCCACTGTCCTGGAGTTTCAAGTCTAGTTTTTCCTTTCAAATATTTAAAGAATTCATGTTTGGGCCACAATCTATGGGAGTTTATTCATTTCCTATTTACTCTCCCTCCTAACATTTATGCCTTTGGAATCTCAACACAAAGCCTAAGTGAGTACAGGAAACCATTTCTGGCAAATTGTGATCTTTAACATTTGACCCTTTTGCTTCCTGAGATGGTTGAAAGCACTATTCAATTTGTTAAAACACTTTCAAAAGCATCAATCACTTTAAGAAGAAAAAGGATAACATATCTCAGACCCGTCTCTCTGGGTCCTCATTCTTTATGTGTTGGTCCTGTAATTACTAATTTATTTCTAATACATTTAAACTATAGTTTTGTGGGTCTTTTTTTTTTCATTTCTTTTCTAATTGTTGATGGGAATTTTGTTCTGAAACATCCTATGTGTCCTTTACCAGATTCTTAAATACACAGTGTATGAAAGTCATCTAAACATGGAAAACAAAAAATACAAAACAAAATAAGAAAAACAAAACAAACAGGAAGAAAAAAAAACTGATAGAAACAGAGATAAAAACAGAAACACATGAAATAAACAACCAATAAATACAATATACAAAGATGAGATGCTTGCATTAATGGAAAAAAAATATTGTAAAAGCATAACATTTAGAAAACATGAGAGTTATCCTGAGATATAAAATAATAATAATAATAATAATAATAATAATAATAATAAAATAATTAAAGAGTTGAAGGACATGATAACATATCTCAAAAATTTGAATAGATGCAAGTGGAAATTAGGAGGAAAATATTAGTAGAATAAAGATGTTAAAAAGTATAGCAGATTAATAACTAAACTTCCAATAGGAGAGAACAGGAGATATTAATAAGAATTAAGTAAAAAACAAAGTTAATTTGAAATATAAGGCTCACTGTATTGAGTACTCTGAACAATAAATTTTAGAAGTACCATAAATGAAATATTACCTTCTAATTAGGGGGAAATAAATGTATCCAGAGGTAAAGTAAAATGATTAAGAATAAGAATCAGTTTTTGAACATGAAAAATGAAAGGTATAAGAAAATTTAAATACAAACAAAAACCTCAATATTTTGAAAAAAATATAACATAAAATTTTATTGTTTGATAAATTATCAAGCAAAAATAAAGGCAGAATAAATATATTTTTAGACATGTCATCTTTCTAAAAAAAATATTTCTCATGAGTGAGTCCTTTCTTAGGAAGTTGCGTAAGGATGTGCTCAAAGAAAGCAAAAGATCAGCAAAAAACTTTCAAAGTACAGACTGTATGTAAACAGCAAGAAATAAACAAGACTTGGAGATCAAATTCAGGTATAACCAAGTGAAAGTTTCCAGAGAATGAATAAATCCATTTTCTCTGGAAATAGCTTGTAGAACAGTCTTTGAGCAGAACAGGATGACAAAGAAATCTAGGAAAATAATAGCTTCAAAAAAATAAAGTATAACTGGTAAGTACATGTTGTGGGTTACCAAAATTCCAAAGTACTAAATTTCATAAACTGTCCCTGTCAGTTTCTTCTCATTAAAATCATGGATCTTAAATCTACATATATGAATATTCTCCATTAAATTGTTCCCCATGCTGTTTAAAACAAAGCATTGGAGAGAGATGATATCTATAAGGAAAATGTACAATTTTAGAGCTAGAATGAGAAAAAAGAGACAGTGGGTTCACTGAAACCAAGCATGAGCAGAATTTCAAAATGAAAGGTGGAATAAATATTACAGTATTTATCAGACTGTCAATGGTGATGGAATGTTGAAGACTATGTTAAGATGTATGTTCCTGTTAAAAAAGAAAAAAAGAAGAAAGAAAAGAAAAAAGGAAAAAAACAACAACATTTAAATATCTGTTTTTAAACAGATATTTAAAAGAATGAAAAGGACAGGAGGAATTAATAGAGACGTGATAAATTTTATAAATTTATTTATAAATTTATTGTCTTGTTATTTATGTGTACAATATAAATAGTACAAGTTACCCTCAAAAAGTAAGTAATTATGATTACAAGTAATTTGATATCAAATCCATTAAAACACTGTTATGTGAAAGACTGGAATAATCAATTTCACTACTATATTTACATGTGCATTTATAGCACTAACAGGCATCCTGCTACTTGACAAGGGCCATGCAGGGGCTTAAAATTACATCCAGTTCAAAGGTTGTTCAATTGTGATTACAAATTAAAAAAAAAAAAGTGCATCCAAAAAATAAGAATAAAGAATAGAAATAAAATGCATCCCCTAATTTAAAGCCAATGCTTGTACTATTATATTATGGAAATTGCTGAAGAGCAATTCAAGAAAAATACAGTAGACTAGTGACCCTGAAATTGAACAGAAGAAGCATCATCTTGCTTAAGACAGCAAATTCAAAACTTCTCTTAGACTAAGAAAAATGAAGTACATGGAAAATGAATGGTGGAGTATGAGATTTGGAGGTAAATGCCCCTGGATAATATTTTATTATACTTATACAATGTTTCATAGTTAAATTTTCGTTTTTCATTTCCAATGCAAGTACTTTTAGAAACATTTCGTTTTTCCCCAGATTTAATAAAACCATTCCTTATTAAGATCATTTTATGTGATACGCCAAAAACATACTACAGTATTTTTACAATATAATAATTTTAGGAAGTATGAGCCTTAAAATATCCAAGAATATGCATGGGAGCATGAGGATTAAAAATTTTAAAAACTTTTCTAGATCTTCATATTTAGTCTTATTGGGCATATTTAAAAAATTAAAGCAATAACAAAAGCAAAATAAAATAAAAGGATTTCATCTTTAAATTAGTGAAAAATACACAAAAATGAACTTACTGAGACTCAGATAAAAAGCCATTTAAGGAAATTTTACCTAAAAAATCAAAACAAGAAATGGAAATCTCTATATTCAACTTCCTTCACATGCATATACTGACAGTGCCAAAAAAAAGTACACATTTTAAGAGATGTTATTCTATGTATTACTTTTCAAAGTTGAATTGAATTGCGGTAGCAATGTGTAGTATGACATTTGCTCAAAAGACGGCGTTAATCAAATCAATGCTTGCATCATTCATTGTATTACAATTTTAATACATGTTTTTCTTTTCTCAAAATATGTACACTTTTTTGTCACACTTTGTACAACAGCAATAAAAGATAAGCTAACGCCTTAATAATAACAATAAAATAAAAAAGTGTCCTTAGATTAAGGGATATTAAAATATGATCAAAGGTTGAGGGGTTGCTTTTGTTGCTGAAATATGACAGGAAGTGCTGTGTGTCATTTCCAAGATAAAATTTAAAAAGTCAGCTCACATTTTGTTACATTATCTCATTTTCCCTCTCCTGCCCCCCCGATTTTTTAAATTAAAGTTGGGGTGACAATTGTTAGTAAAGTTACATAGATTTCAGATATACAATTCTGTATTACATCATCTATAAATCACACTGTGTGTTCTCCACCCAGAGTCAGTTCTCCTTCCATCACCATATATTTGATCCTCTTTACACTCGTCTATAGCCACTCTCCTCCCTTACCCTCTGGTAACCACTAAACTATTGTCTGTGTCTATGAGTTTTTGTTTCTCATTTATTTGTCTTGTTCTTTTGTTGTTTTCGGTTTATATACCACATATCAAATTTCTGAATGAGAATGAAATAGAATAGAATTCCCAACTAACAGGGACTTATTTGCAATAGTAAGAATCAGACCTTTAATATATTAAGCTACTAAAATTTACTTCTGGGCTTCCAAAACTTGTGGCCCATTCTGACCAATGCAGGACAGGGCACTGTTTAGGAAATGGTTAACTTAGCAGACCTATGCTGCTCAAACCTGTACATCTTCCCCCAAAAGGCCTATTTTTAGGACTGGCCAATAGTCAACTCTTGGGAACCAAGCTTCTGGAACGTTCTGTCTGATAAGAGCATTTTAGCATGCCTGAAACCTAGAATCACAGTGTGCCAGCTTGTCCAGATAGTATATACTAACAATGTATTTATTGGTGAGCAGCTACTTTCTCTCCAGTGGTCTGGAGCTTGAATAACTGAGGTCAATCATTCATGCCTACATGACCTGAATGACTCACTGAAAATAACTTCTGAACACCCTAGCTAGCTAGGTCAAGTGCACTTTCCTAGTTGGCAATACTTTGAACATGTTGTCACACAACTTTGCAGGGGAGTTAAGCATATCCTATGTGACTTCACTGGAGAAACACCTGGAAACTTTGCCAGGCTTCCTACAGATTTTGTCCCATGTGTTTTGTTTTTCTTTTCTTTGTTGGTTTTGTTTGTATCTTTTAGCTGTAATCCATTACAATGAGGATAACAATGAGTAACTCTAGTGAATTACTGAGTCTGGGGAATTCTTGGGAGTTGGTACCTCAACACGTACTTTCTTAGGGAGGTATTTTCCCAGCCAGAACCTGCAATATATGATTTTGGCAGAGGGTCTAGGTAGTAAACAAACTTGTATCAGAGGCTGGAAGGATGGCAATACATGTTATATTACATGGGCGTATTTGGTAAATTTCCCTATAATAATATTGATGACAGGGAAATTGTCTAATATACCTGCAGCTTTTAGGGAAGAGTCTTAAGATACAATTATAATGGTACATTTGGTTATTTGCTGCTCTTTGAAAGTATTATAAAATGTAGTTCAGAATTGGCCATTGTGCAAGAAGGAATAAAAATTCTCAGGTATACTCCAGAAATTCTGGAACTAGTAAATTTGGAAGAGGAAGCTAAACTGTCCTTTAACCACAAATAGTGCAAATTCAAGTTGGAAAACAGTTAAATAAACAAAATCTGACTAAAACTCAGCTTTGCAAAAAAGTGTCAAATGAAAATATTCTAAAATTAACAACTGGTGAATTTAATTGGTTAATATGAAAACAATGTCTCTGTTTCTTACAACATAAATGGCTCAAGGACAAGGTTAAACATGAAACTCTCCCATCAAAGCCTGTGAGGTCCAATTTAGTGGAGGACAAAAAGAGATATGCAGACAAGAACACAAAGAAATTGGCCTGTAACATACCATAGGATTATATGTAGAAAATAACTTTCAGATAATTAAACATTAAAAAATAAAAGAAAACCAGCAAGTTTTCAAGAGATCTGCAGTGCAAAAGACCATGGGCCTGAATTAAAAAATAGAAAGTAATTCTGAAGAACATGAAATAAACTGAGGGCCTCTCTAAACTTCTACTGGCCATAAATAGGATGAGAAATGAACGTGGAATTAATTTCTCTAATGATCACTTTGGATGGAGCCATAGAACATAATGGAAGGACCACTCAGAAATGTCCTTTCCTGAATGGGAGTACTTGTATAATTATCTTGTCCCTATTTCATCATTACACACTGGTTTCATTGCAGTCCAGTAGAAAAGTTGCATCTTTAACTACAGAAGATTCTAAATCAAGAGAATCCATATCAGCCTCTGGGGACAAAGAGGAAAGTTGAGGGAAAAGCACAGAGTGTGGATAAGGTGGCTAAACCAGAAGGTATCCATCACAAAAGTCAACATAAAGGGACTCTCTTTGGCCAAAAATTAGAAGTGACGCTCCAGGTACTATACCTATATAATAAACCATCCCCAACATTCAGCAAACTAAAACTAAAGCAATATAATATGGGTTGCTAAGTTGAATCCCGGACCAGAAAAAGGACAGTAGTGAAAATCTGAGGAAGTTGGTTGAATGGTATAGTTTGTACTATATTTGAAACTTTTGGAAAGTCTAAAGTTATTTCTAAATAAAAAGTTAGAGCAACAATAAAAAAAAAACAAAACAAAAACAAACAAACAAACAAACAAAAAAACCCTTATCCTTGTTTTTCATAGGTCTAAGAGTGGACTGTGCCTAACAAAGCAATTCTTACTTGAGGTCTCTCATGCAGTTTCAGTCAGATGATGCTGGTTGAGGGTGGGGTCATCTGGAGGTTAGACTGTTGCTTGCTCTAAAAGACAAAAAGCTGAGTCAATTTCTCTCCATCTCTGGATACTCCACGCAGCTTCAGAGTAGCTAGACTACTTACATTGTTGCTCAGGGCACCCAGGTACATATCCAGAGAGAAAGAAAGTCAGGAGAAAGTTGTATTGCATATTATGATCCAGATTTAGATCATAAAATCTATTATACTCTACTGGTTGAGCTTTAGAAAAGTCTGCCTATGTTCAAAGAGAACTATATAATCACCAACACGATGGAAAAATGGTAATATCACACAGGAAGAAGACTGTGTGATGGAATCATAACATAGTTGTGTGCCAGAGCTGACTCACATAGGCTGATGTTTAACATATTCCCCAACAATGCCTTCGATGGCATCACATCAATACCTTGAAATCAGGCATGGTGGTAGTGTTGACACCATGATAACTGACAAATGCAACAAATGCTAATGCCTCCCCCCACCCACATAGAGTCAGTTGTAAAACATTTACTAGCATAGTAGATGGAAGATAGATATCCACGTCTATAACTTCTATATCATGCGCATCATGTATAGACAGAGGGCATAAAGAATGTATACACATGTTAAGAAAAGAAAAAACTGTATTGAAATTGTAATACTCAACATATACCAACAACAACAAAAAGAATACGAGTCACGTTTCACGTCCGCAGTTACAAGAGGCGCTCAAAGTGGTTACCATCTGCATAATTTTAATACAGCTTTTCTTTTCTTAAAATGTGTATACATTTTTTGCCACCCTCTGTATACATATACAGCTATCTTTGAAAAATACAATCTGCCTTAACAAAACATGCCTACAATTACTTACAAAGTAGAGGGGATCCAATTATGAGTGGAAGGAGTCAAATCACCAACAGTAATAAAACTCTGATGGTATCAGTAACCATGTGGGAAGAAAGAGATTAAATTAGGGGAATTCTAATGGTCTGAGAAATGAAATTTCGCTGTCAACAAGACTTAACCCTCAATATGAGGTGTTCCTACTCTGCATGAAAAGCTTTGTAGATCTACCTCACAAGAGCCACCTTCTTGGAAACCATTCATGGATTCAGTTTTGAAGGCATGCAAATGTTTTTCATGGCAACAAAATAAAATAAAATTTAAAATAAAATTCCTAAAATATACTGCAAATTAAAAAATAAACTTGTGGATATACTCTGTCACTAAATCACAAAGAAAAGTTACTTGAATTAACTTTATAATCTAGAAATTTGAAGGAAAGTTCTCTAGCGGGTTATATCCAAGGACAGAATCATGAAACTGTAAAAATACCTAAATTATTTCCAGTAATATTAACCTAAGGAAGAACCAAGAAAAAAAGTACACAAATATAAAATTGCCCATGATGAACTATCTTTGAAAAATAATGTATGCTCTCATTATTTCCACTTAAAAGACTTAGAAACAATAAATAACCAGTGTTCTGTGATGAATTGTACACCCCCCACACACACACACACAAATTCATGTGTTGAATCCCTAAACCCCACTGTCTCAGAATGTGTCTAGATTTGATGGTAAGGACTTTATAGAGGTAATTAAGGTTAAATGAGGTCATGTGGACCCTAATACATCTGATTGGTGACCCTACAAAAAGACAACATTTGGACTCACAAAGAGACACCTGGCGTACACCCGCAAAGGAATGATTATTTGAAGAGGCATAAAGAGACTGGCCACACACAACATAAGGACAGAGGCCTCAGGAGAGACCAACCTGACGGGCACCTTGATCTTGGCCTTCTAGCCTCCAAAACTGTGGGAAAAAAAATCTCTGTTGTTTAAGCCATGCAATCTATGGTATTTTGTTATGATGGGATGTCAAATTATTACAGCCAGTGACAATGACAATCATAGTGCTCTGATTATAGTCACAGAATCCTTTCTTCTCCTTTCAAAAGGAGCAAGGCTTCTTTGGGAAAATAACTAATACAGGACTGGGCAGAAAATGTATAAGATAGACCTGATATTACTTGTCAAAACAAAAGCAAAAACCTGTCAAAATCTACTGGAATCGTGTTAAAAGATGTAGTGGTCAACTTGACAAGGCTCTCACTGTCAAAAGATGTTAATATGAGTGTCATTAAGAAAAATAAAAATCAAAAATATCCTCAATAAGGTGAAGTAAATCATATATGTTTAAATCTATGGACTCCTAATGGTTAAAAGTAAAAAACAAACAAACAAACAAACAAATCCCTCCGATTTCTTTTGGATGGTGTTGGGGAATTGACTCATCATTTAGATTTTTTAATTAAACAAAACAATATAAATGTTATTCTACCTTTGAAATATCAACTGTACCATAGTATAAGCAAATGGTTGAAGAATGGATGTTCTCCTTTTATAAGTATAATCTCTATTGATATAATCCAGCTAATTAAATGAAGAAGACAATATAAAATTAGAATTTTGCCATTTTGCCTCCTGATGAAACAAAAGGTCTAGACTCTAGACTGTTAGCAAAACAGAGATGTAGCAAAAAAAAAAAAAAAAAAAAGTCAGAGATTCTGTGCTTTAAGAGAAAACAACATAAGTTACTTTACCAAAATATGAAATCAAACAACAACAGTAATAATTAATTCCAAATCTGTTTAAGCCCATAGATTTGATTTCAAGGAAAAGCAAGTGTCAGAAGGACATGATATAGTGCAGTGGACCCTATAATCACAAAAATTACTCTGTATTTCAGATAGGATAAGTAAGCTAGTTTCTCAACAAATAAATTTCAAGGTCAAACAAAAATAAGAAAGAGAAGGTGGATTAACTAGAGACTAAAAGAAGATTAAGAAATATATTAAACAATTGCACTATTGTATGTTATGGTTTTTATCTAGAATTGAGTTGACCCAACAAAATCTAAGTAAATATACACAAATCACAGAATTCTGAACCCTGACTGGATATTATTAATAGTGAGATTGGTTTAGCTATAAGATAGTATGGTGATTATAGTTTTAAAATGATCTTTGTCTTTTAGTTTTGGATGGGTATTTACAAATGAATGTCAAATCTGTTCTTTGTTGTTTCTACTGTCTCTCACTAACTGTAGTTTGTTTTCTTCTGTGTTGGGTAATTTCTACTATGAGGTAACATTGGCTGACTTTTTTAAACAAAGGAGGCTTGGATTTAGAAATTCATTTTTTCAGGTAATAATTATATATTTACTTCTAGATAGAAAGGGTATACTGATACTTATACCTCATTCATTCAATTGTTTGGCTTAGCTTTTTTGTTGTTGTTATTAATATGATGTACTCAACCACTAATAGAAGAGTATTGGCATGACTCTCTGTTCTCATAGAATATACCAGTGTTATAAATGTTTTTTCTGCCTAGACCTGAAAGAGCCAGCATTCTCTTGGCCACATGCTAGACTCTTCTAAGCCCACCTTACGGTTATTATTTGTGTTCCAACATTACTTGTCTCTACAGTTTATATAAGTCAAAGTTCTGGTTTATCATTCCCTTAGGCATAGAAATAATACCCAAAATTCTGTGTTAACAGAGATTTGGAACAGGTATTGAGCATTATTGAAAAAAGCCACACAGAAGTACTGAAAATTCATGGCTTTCTCCTTCAATGAGCATCTGAGCTGATTCACAGTACTTTTCTTTGTCTTTATCTAATCTCTTCACTCATGTTCCTCAATAATTAGCAATAATCCTCAATATTCTTCATAATATTCCTTTCCAACATCCACCACCTTTAATTTCAGCAAATGTTATCATTCCTTATCTCCTTCATAACATTAAGAAGTTCATTCATGAATATCCTCAATCCAAACTCTACTAATTCCTATAAACTTATTGCTATCTCACTAATGTTCTCATTTCCCTCTATCTTAAACTCAAGGTCAAGGTCTTCTATATATAACTATGTCTTCATTCAGTGCACTACTTTCATATATCCCTTTTAGAATAGCATAAAATTTGAGCATGGACTCCATCTACTTTGTGCTACCTCTCCATAACCTTATGCCCATGTCACCAATTGTTTCCACTTTCTTTTACTATAGTTGTGATTCTGACTCAATCTACTCCAATCTATGTGGAACCTTATTTCATCAACATTCTGTCTCTGCTAAACCTTAGCCTTGAAATGTTGAATTTCCCGTTTTATTGACCTCTTACCCTATGAATATGGATAACCTCATATCCAACTCTCTCTGTCTCTCTTTCTCTTTCTCTCTGTCTCTGTCTCTCTTTCCCTCTCTCTCTCTCTTTCTCTCTCTCTCTCTCTCTCTCTCTCTCTCTCTCTCTCTCTCTCTCTCTCTCTCTCTCTCACACACACACACACACACACACACACACTCACTCACACACAGAGCCCACCAGTAATTTTGCTCCTAATTTCAAAAACGTTGATGTCTCCTTTACTTCATTAGTAAGCTTTGCCAAATGTAGTATACACTTACTAATGTCTTTTCTTCACTAAATAATTACTTCAACCCCAGAGCAAGTTGTCACACATCCCCATGCTACTGTTAAAATTGGTTTTGAGCAATCACTAATGACTTTTTAAATACTAAATCAAATGGAAAAACACTTACCTAAACTTCTCTGACGATAGTTTTTGATAGTGTTGTTGGATTTGCTTTAAATGTTTACATATTTTCCCAGTGGCACTACTCTTTTCTTATTTTCCTTTTGAACTCGGTCCATTTAGAATGCTTGCTTTGGAGTGTCAGAAGACAATTTACCATGAGTTTCTCAGCTTCTGCATGTCTTGTGAGCAGAAGCACTGATATATTTTATTTAGGGTTGTCTTTGTGTGGTAGACAGAATAACCATCCTGCTAAGCAGTTCCACACCCTAATCCCTAGAATCTATGAATATATTCTGGTACATGGCAAACTAGATTTTTCAGATGCCATTATGATTAAAAATCGTAAGATAAAGAGTTTATTCTGATGGACACAATCTAATCATATGAGCCTTTAAAAGCAGAGATATTTCTAGGGCTGGAAGCAAAAGGAGAAATCAGAAATCCCAAACATGATAAAGACTTTATGGGATGTCTCTCCCTCTGAGACACTGGAGAATCCATTGATACGAAACAGTGAGATTTGCTAAGGGAAGCCATCAGCTGACAAACGGCATGGAAATGGGAGTCTAAACCCCACATCACAAGGAACTAGATTCTGCAGCAACCTGAATGAGCTTAGAAGTGAATTATTCTCAGTGTCCAAATAACAGACCTTTATTTCAGACATGTGAAACCTAGATCAGAGTAGCCAGTTAAGCCAACTCAGATGTCTGACTGATCCAATTGTGAAATAGTAACTTTGTATTACTTTAAGTCTCTAAATGTGTGATAATTTGTTATGGCAGCAATAGAACATGAATATAGTTTTTAAACATGTTCATATATGAAACAGTCTCGGAAGATGAAGATGATGTCTCCCTCCAGAGAAAAAGACAAGTGTGTTTGCTCTCTAATATAATGCAGATATTACCTTCATTCAGGGCACAAATCAGGTAAGTTTGCTTGCAATATTTATGAAACACTGGGGTTTTATATACTCAAGGTCCTCAACTGAGACACAAACTCACTACATGAGTAATATCCATCTGTGCTCAACCACACAACCCTTGTGGAACTTGAGGGGTACAGAGAAATGGGAAAAACAAGAAGCTCATGTAATATCATTGTCTCTGAACTGGGAATTATGTGTGTTATGCCAGCATCTGTGGAAGTGTGGAAAGTTCTCAAGGAGGGTAAAACCTTAGACCCTGCACAGTTATTGATGCTGAGTTTTTAAACATTGCTATTATCATTCTTACATATCATGCTGTCTCTCAACAACACATAAACCATTGCATTACAACTATTCCTTACATACTCAAGACACCCAAATGTATATGTTTACCCTATTCATCTCTCCTTATATTCACGCAAAAAAATAATAATAATAATAAAAAATAAAAAAAACACAAGCCAATGGGTTGAGCATATCAGTGTGATAGTTTATCCCCAAGATTTTTATAATCAATTGTTTTCTTCCATATACTCACATCTCATTTCCCCATAAAAAGTGGAGACTATGGTTCTGCTCGCTTTGTACCTGGGCTGGTCTTAGTGATTTTCTTGACAAATAAGGTGCGAAGGAAGTGACATTCTGGACCTTGCTCTCTTGCAACTTTCTCCTGAATCTTCTGAAATGCTCATTCTATAGAAAACAAGCCTCTAAAAATATTTCCAAATACCATGAGATGAATGACCTTAAAGTAAGGAAAACACAGGTAGCTACATGGAGAAAGAGGTGCCATCCAATCATCCCATTTTAGGTCCCAGAGACAGGATGGTTGGAGGGGGGCGGGGAAAGCTATCTTCAGTATTTAGCCCAGTCAAGCTTTCAGCCATCATCTAAATGGTAATTAATTGAGACACAGCCAAGCGTAATAGCCCTGCTGAGCCCAATCAACACACAGAATTGTAGAAGATAATAATAAATTGTAGTTTTAGTTCTTAAGTATTGAGGCAGTTTGTTACATAACAATTACTGAAATCACTTTTGAGTGATTTATTTTAAAATCAAAGTAACTTCCATCACTGAATTACTCATTCTCCATCCAATATCTGAGTTAATCAACTACCCAACATTAATTTACATGCAAAATCTCCGGATTATCCCATATTCCTTTTACTTTTCAAACTACACATATAATAAAGCTTAATGTTTATCTCCTTAATGAATCTGTGTCTTCAAATCCATTTATAAGAAAAATACCTCTAAATCATATTTTTGATTCACTGTAAAATTCCTTCACAGTTGCCTCTTCAGACCCATCACCAAATGATTTGTTTCTGTAGCATTTTAACAAATCTGATAAGTGTCATACTCTAATTAATACTCTTCAGTATCTTACCAACACTAAACAGAACAATGAGGAAATCTATGTGAAAATATGAAAATAACTCTTGCCTTTTCCCTGAATTCATTTTATCATCTTATTTGATTGTCATCTTTCTCTCTTTGGGATCCCAAATCATGGAGTCATCAATGCCTTCTACTTTACAGGAATGAACATAATTTCCATTCAAGCATAATTTACAGAATTAGCAAAACAAAGATATCTGGCTATCTCACTTAGTTAATTGAAAGGGCAAAGATAAAAATTAATAAGATCTTGTCATGATATATTTTTGCCTTCCATTATTTACATTTTTCCCCTATTCTCTTTGTATGAGATTTATTGAGATATAGTTGGCAAATAAAGTTGTAATATATTTAAAGTGCACAAGATCGTAATTTGACATATGAATACATTATGAAAGGATTCCCACTATTGAGCTAATTAAAACATCCATCACCTCACATAAAAAGGAAAAGTTTTCAGCATTTTGTTGCTGAGTATGAGGTATTTGTGGGCTTGGCAATTGAGCTCTTTTTATGTTGTGGTATATACTTCTATACCACTTACCGTGCTTCCCCGAAAATAAGACATAGCTGGACCATCAGGTCTAATGTGTCTTTTGGAGCAAAAATTAATGTAAGACTGATCTTATTTTAATATAATACAAGGCCTTGTCTTATATTATAAAGACCCGGTCTTATATAATTTAATATCGGACTGGATCTAATATAATATAACATAGCATAGCATAGCATAGCATAGCATAGCATAGCATAACATAGCATAGCATAACATAATGTAATACCGGGTCTTATATTGATTTTTGCTCCAAAAGACACAATAGACCTGATGGTGCATATAGGTCTTATTTTGGGGGAAACACGGTAGTTGAGAGTATTTATTATGAAAGAATGTTAAATTTTGTCAAATGCTTTTTCTGCATCTATAAAGATTATCATATAATTTTTATCTTTCATTTTGTTAATGTGCTGTATCACAATTATTAATATGTGAATGTTGAACCATCCTTGCATCCCTAGAATAAATCCCACATGATCATGATATATGATCCTTTTAATTCAGCTTGCTAACATTTTGCTGAGAATTTTTATATCCAAGTTCATCAGGGATGTTGGCTTGCAATTTTTCTTTTCTTGTAGTGTTCTTGTCTAGCTTTCACATCATGATAATACTGACTTTATGAGTGTTCTCTTCTATTTTTAAGAAGACTTTAAGAAAAATTGGTATTAATTTTTTAAATGTTTAGTGGAGTTCATCAGTGAAGCCATCTGGTCCTGGATTTCTGTTTGTTAGGAGGTTCTCAATTGCTGATACAAGTTCCTTACTAGTAATTGGTCTGTTCAGATTTGTTATGTTTTTCATGATTCAGTCCAGGTTGATTGTTGATTTCTAGGAATTTAGCCATTCCTTCTAGGTATCTGTATTTGACGTGTTTATACTAGTTTCTTATGATTTTTCATATCTCTGTGGTATTAGTTGTATTGTTTCTTATATCATTTCTATGTTTGTTTGAATCTTTTCTCTTTATTTCTTAGTCTAGCTATAGATTCTTAATTTAGATTATCTTTTCAAAAAACAGCTCTTAGTTACATTTGTCCTTTCTGTTGTTTTTTAAGTCACTATTTCATTTATTTCTGCTCTGTTGTAATTTCCTTCTTTCTACCTATTTGAGCTTCGTTTATATTTATTTTTCTAGTTTCTTGTGTTGTAAAGTTATGCTGTTTATTTCAGGTCTCTTTTTTCTTATTGTAAGCATTTATCTCTCTAAACTTCCTTCTTCGAACTACTTTTCCTGCATCCCTTAAGTAGCTGTATGCTATGTTTCCATTTTCATTTGTTTTAAGGTATTTTTCTGATTTCTCTTTTGATCCATTTTGATCATTTTTTTTTTATTTCTTTACTGATCCTTTTGTTTTTCAAGAGCACATTGTTTAGTCCCCACATACTTGTGGGTTTTCAAGTTTTCTCTTTGTAATTGATTTGTAGTTGCATACCATGTGTTTGGAAAATATGTTTGATATGATTTCAATCTTCTTAAGTTATTAATATTTGTATACAAAGTATGCAGTCAAACCCCATCTGGGAAAGACTTGGAAATATACATGTTTGTCAGCTATTTCTGCACTGAGCTCTGGGGGCATAACCTTGGCAAGTAAATCTATTAACAACTACTTCTTTGTCTGCTACAGTTCTGTGGGTCTCTTAAATGTAAGCAACGTTGGGTATCAGAGCCAGGTGATTTGGGAGCCCCTTCCTCATATGACAGCTATAAAAGATGGGTGCTAGACATCTACACTAGCTCCTTCCAGGGCGATGATGTTGACTTGGTTTTACTGTTGGAGCCAAACTAGAGGGAGAAGGCGTGAGAGTGTCTGCCAGCTCCCCTGGTCTCCAGTAGGATAATAGCACCTAGCTGCATTGTAATTAAAAGGTAGAACCTCAGGTTGCAGCTTGTAAAGTATGCAGTTGAACCCCTTCCAGGGAAAGACTAGGATATGGACATTTTTGTTTGTTCCCTTTGCTTTAGGCCCTGAGAGTATAGCCATTGTGAATTCTCACATGCCCATTCACAACTGCCTTTTTTTTTTTTTTTTTTTTTTTTTTTTTTTTTTTTTGCTATAGTCTTGTGGCAAGCCTCATTAGCTTTCTGAGCTAGAAGATTGTGGGACCTATCCTTCAAGTGATCCTTAAAGTTGAGGAACTATATGTGTGGTCCAAACCATTTACTCCTCAGAAAAAAATTAGGAATTAGAGTTTTCTCTCCATCTTGGTTTGGAGTCTGATTTCTATTCTTACTTTTTTGTGTGTTTTTTCATCTCAAAGGGATTTTTCCCTTGCATCTTTATCTGGTTTAATGTAACCTTATGCAAACTTACACACACACACACACACACACACACACACACATTCTTACACATTTGAGAAGGTCCTTTCATTATAAGAAATGTATTCAATTAAATTTCAGAAAACTCTGGGTATATGTAGAGGTAACCTAAGAGTCAGCAAAATGAAAGAGCGACTCAATACTTAAATATCCTAGCATTTCAAGATTTTTGATAGACTTCACAATGTTGCCAAGTTAATATCCCAGGCTTTCAACTGTGAGGTTTTTAGCTTTGAGAAAGCTTTAATGGGAAGAATCAACCATCATTCACTGGAATAGATAAAACTATAAAGCTAAAGTTAAAAAGTAAAATTGATATTTAAAAAGCATGAAGAAAGTTACTCTCGAAGTAAGAATTTTCAGACTGAGAAAAACTCTTCAGAAATTACCAAACACTTAAAAAGACTCAGACATTTCAGAGCAAGAATGAGGAAATGATTGAAACCTCTAGAATTGAATGCCCCAAGGAAATATTAAACTTGCAATTCTATGCAAATACATTTTGGTTCTTCCTCTTTAAGTAGCAGACACTAAAAAGACAAAATTTTCCCAGAGATTTTTTGAAGTAGAACATTAAGCTTAATTTTCTCTAATAAAAGTGAAAACTCTAATGATAACAGTAAATACATACATATATACATTTTTTCTAAAGGATTTCATTTACATATTATCTTTTGAGAACATCAGCAATCAAACATCTCAGCTTGATAATAATCATTCATTAATTTAGTCAAAATATATTGAGGATATGTGATATATTTGATATTATTCTAGCTGCTGAAAATATGAGTATTAAAAAAAAGCAAAGTTTACCACTCATGAAGCTTACATTTTATTGGAGAAATACAGAAAGAATACACAAATAAATATATAACATTACAGACAGTGATCAGTGCATGAAGTAAAGTAAAACAATATAACACAATAGAGAGTGGCAAGATATTTAGTTGGTTACAGCAGGTTAAAGAAACTAAGTATCTTATCAACAAATGACAGGTAATAATATATATTTCAGCAGCTCAAAGGAAAACTAATTAGTGATGTTACTCAAATCTCCAGATACATAGTAGCCTCAAGTTACTTTCTATGAGATAATAAATATGTGTTGTTTCAAGTCACTAAGTTTATGGTAATATTGCTACTGTCAAAGATAAATTGTAACAGACACCTGTTAAAAATGACAAGGAAAATGTTATTCAAGACTATTGCAATAGGGAGAGACTAATGCAATGAGGAGAGAGATTGAACTCAACTCTGCTGAAATAAAAATAAAGAGAGGATATTTAAACTCTAAAGTCAGCGGATGAAAAAGGTATAGGAGAATAATAGGTGGAAGGTTGGTCAAGGTGATATAGTCATCTTCAACAGAGATAGAGGCTCTATCTTTCTTAATGATTACATTTCAAAGTGATGGCTTCCAGCTCTTTGAGAAATACAGTCCTGGGTTGTAGGGAATTTATATTTAAAGGGCCGAGAAAATATTTGCCATATCAACTTTGCTAAAGTAAATGCTTTAAAAAAGGGAGGTCAAGAGCCTCTAGTCAGGAAGAAAACTAAACTTTGGTAAACCTGAAGGGAACATTAAAGCCATCTTAGTCATTACACAGCAATAACTTTCTAAAGTATTAGCTTCCAGATACCGTTATGTAACATAGCCCATGTACTTCCCATAGGGATGACATGGTGTTGTTCCTTTATCTGTCCTGTCCCAAACAGGTCACAACACAAAAGAAGAAAAGTTGCTTTCTATGTATGGTCTCTAGGTTATTAGAAATAATGATCAAATCATCAGTCAAGCGGGACCCTATCATAACTTACACCATAAACTTATGATAATTAAGGTTACAGTAAAAATATACCTCTCTAACTTGGAGTTCCAGTAATCCTGGCCACTGATCTTTAAATACATCAGATTCCACAATGATTAAAATATCCAGGAGTCTTTCTTTGGTGAGAGTTTCAGCTATTGCCCAGCATTGTTACTTCAGAGTAATTATTTTAATTGTCCAATTACTAATGACTTTATTTTCTTCTAAAGTTGAAATCCTCCAAAGTTTCTTAGAAGATAATTTCTATTAGAAGCTTTACGTCGATCAGAAAATCTTTCACATGATTATAAAGAGGCTCCAAAAATGTTATTTTAGATGACTTAGACCTCTAGACCAGATCGTCTCAGAAAATAGCATAGCAGCATGGGCATAGCAGACCAGGGTTTCTCGAGCCATCACACACATTGGTGTCAGTGCGTATTACTGGGATTTGTCCACTCAAAAATATTTTGTGTCCCATGAGCCTGTTAAAGGACATATTCTCCCATCAAATATAACTCCATCCCACAAAGTTTTCCATAAACTTCCTTTGCCAACTTTGATAGGAGTGATTTTAGTAAGACACAGCAACTAAATAATATACAAAGTCTCATCTCAATGTTATTCTAAATTAATTTCCATTTTCCTTAAACACTTTCTGTCCAAATTCATATTTGGTATTATCAGAAGAGGAAACCAAACTTTGACATTAGTCAACAAGGCAGCAATTGTTTTCCCTATCAAAACAAGGTATCACTATGGATTGTGGCCCCAAAGAGTGTAGAAACTCTAATGGTCAGAATACTTTACCCTATGTTATTCATTGGTAGTATTTCTTTCAACTTATTTAAAAATTAATCTCACTGGTATGTAGCCTGTTATAAAACACAACCTGATGAACAACTGGTTTTGGCTACCAGGAAATTGAGTCATCAGGATGTACAACATCATTTGATTCCCCCACATTATCCAAGTGTGATATTTAGGCAGACCTCATAAATCAGTAGAAATCTAATTTGCCTTCTGTGCAAATCATAGGTCTCCACAGTATTTTTGTGTTTTTTTTCTTTTTTTTTTCCTCAGCATCAGTACCAAATCTGGAAGAAATAGTAGACAAGGTTATTTTCACTGGATCTGAGGTACTCTTCCTGTTTGCAGGATCACCTCTGTTTCCATGTAGCATCTCTTTGATCCACCCTTCCTCCCCTCGCTCAGGTTTTCTCCCCTGGCCTAGTTGCACTCCTTACCCACAGATCAGACAATACAGAAGCCTAACACTTATCATCAGACCCATTTGAGATGCATGACATGAATTTGAAAAAATATATAAATTTGTTAAAATCGCAGAACTGTCTCTGTTGATGGTGATGGAGTTGCAGTCACAGTGAACTCCAATTTCTCTACATGGGGCGCAGTGATGATGCACTCTACAGTACATTTAGGAATAAGAGCTGTCAAATATAGTGGCATAAATAGTGTGTCTTGTGTATTTATATCAACTTCTTCAAATATACATACAAGGTCCACACCTGGGCCTGGGACTAAGGGATCAGACAGAATCAAAGCAAAAAAATCTGGAGGTGGGAAAGATAGATAGTCCTGTACTTTTATCCTCCCTCATTCCTCATTCTCATGTTTGATTTTTGAAACCTTTCCAGTCAAGTCCCTGGTTTACTTCCTCTCATATGCAACATGAGGACAAGATTATTTAAATAATTAATCGATACTTTTAAATATTTTCATCACATATTTTGAGTAACAGGTGCTTCAATTACTCATTTTAATTTTAAATGAGATCAGTGCTCTGAGGGTGTGGTAGCAATATGTTATGTCCTTGTATTATGTTTCCTTGCTCTTTTATTTTTTGGTACATAGGTAGCAAAAGTGTGTAATATGATTAGAATAAATAGATTCAAGAAGTCTGAACTGATAGACAATTTGCTCTCTCAAATTTTAAATTGTATTGTCCAAAGCACAAAGTAGAATACATGTTAATCCTAGTTAACAATAATTTGTATCACCCTGAGGTTATTGGCATAGGTCTGATATAATCTAGTTAGATCTGGTGGGTCTCTTGACTTGGGACTTTTTCTCCAAACCATTTTCAAGTGAATGCTTTCTTGTTAAAGGGTACAGTTTCTTTTCCTTATATCAGTTTTGCAGATGCCAGGATAATGTGTGTTCTTGCTATCTATTAGCTATCTATATGCTACGAGTACCTGCATTTTTGTATGTTTCATAAACTGAGGCAGGAAGACATGGAGGTTCGAAAAACCTCTCTGCTTTAACATACCAATCCCTTTCTGAGCTCACAACTGATTTTTGTTTTTGATTATTTGTCTGTGGTGTAGTTGTATATGTGTGCGCTCAGTTGTCTACATGAGCCACTTAAATTATTTCTGCAAATTCCCACAGAAATTTCAATTTCTGAGAACTCCATAGGATGGTGTTTTTATTGTCTACTCTTCTAGTATTCATTTGCCTGTCCATATTGCAAGGCCACTAGCTACTGCCCAACAGTCTGTAAATATTCAAACAGTGCCCCAAGCACCCAAGCCTAACTTCTCCTCTGCTGCGAAATAAACAACTCTCAGCTTTGACCTTCTGTCACTAAGATTTTACCATCTGCAGGGTATATTGCAGATGATTTCTGACCAGCAACAAAATCCTCAGTTGGGACTCAGGAAGTCTGTTCTCCTCATTTGGGAAAAATCATATTTTTCAGCTTATGTAGCAATGGGAGCAGAAAAATCCTTGCAGGATTCTATAGTCAGTCCTATGGGCAGTGAGTTATTCTGCTCATGGACAAGGGGGGTTTCTTTGAAATTTCCCTGTTGAGTATGCCCAGGAAATGATGACTTCCATCTTATGACTAATCTTTGCTGGGCTTCTTCTCTATTTGAATATGTAATGTCACTGACCCAACGACATGCAGTATTTCTGGCGCCTGAATTGCCTGATGCCCCTTTAGGGTTGAGGTAGTTGATACCAGTATCCTATAACAAGGGATTGACTGTCTACTTAATGGGCTGTGAAAAGCAGCTGGACCGGAAGCCTTTGAGTACAGAACTCCTAGGAATTTCACAGACTGGACTGACACCTGAATTTTAGTTGGATTTATCAGTTAGTCTCTATTTGTAGAACTGGTGACGGGTGACTACAGTCCTTAACTCTCTCTTCATCAACTTAACACATAAGTACACTTTAAGTGGTTACCTAGTCCAAGTCTTGCCTCACTAGATTACATCAATTCGAACAGCCCTGTAGCAAAACAATAAATGTATACTAAATTCCAATCCAGAATAATGCCACATAGGGTTTCCAGATAAAATACATTATGTATCACAACATCAAGGACATACCAACACTTTAAAATGTACTTTAAAAAAACAAAATCTGAAGTTTGAATTTCACTGGGCTTCTGTGTCTTATTTGCTAAATCTGGCAACCCTAACTTTGTGCTGGATGGACTCAAATGTCTATGGAAATGAGAGCATTAGCCTTGGGACTTGCTGTCTCCGTTGGCTTTTTGCCCTTCCTATGGAGCCCACCCTGTATCAAATAAAGGTGAATCAATCTAAAGAATTATCTTGTTTAATTCTGTTGTCTATTGTTAACCTCCAGGAACCATCTGTTTTGTATACTGTCCAAACAGGACTGACAGTCGGGACTTTAGGGGGAATTAAACCCTCTGCTCCTTACACCCATTCCGTTAATCAAAACAGCAATTTCTCATTACATTCCTGAAACACTCTACCGCCAGAAGTGTGCTGTAGAGGAAAGGAGAGTCCAAGATTTAGCTTGACCAATTAACTGGTTGAAGAACAGATTTAGCCTTTGGGAAGGCTAAGGAAAACATGCTCATTGACACACAATATCCATCCAAATTACCCACTTAGGAAAAGTCTAAAGTCTCTGTGACTACAGACTAATATCTGCAATCCAACTTTACAGCTTTTTATTCAAGCTTCATTTTAATTTCCTCTACCACACATCTCCATAAGCTCCTTGTATAACCTTCAAGCCCATTAGAGTGTAATCTGTACCAATCAGAGCGGTTATATAGTCCTGTATCTAGAACATCTGAAATGTGTCACATACCACCTTCTAGACATCTCACCCAGTTCTTTGCATGTATCTTAAGATCACCATCCAGGGGTTGGACAAGCAAATCTAGGCCTTTATTTTTTACTTATTTTTTAGAGTGTAAATTTACAACCCTCCTCCCTAAATTCCTGCTAGTTCAATATATTGTATTACAAATCATGAACCTCGTAATTGGCTTTGATTTATTTAGGCTAGAATAAAGACAAAATATTAGATGTAGTCATATAAATGGGTGGAACAGTTCTCTCACCTCTATACTCCACCCTATGTTGATAATGACCTATTAACTCCTTACGGGCAATAATATGAAGGTTTTCTGTCTTTATCACACTCTTTGAAAGCCACCTAAATAATTCTACTCAGTTGTGCCAGGTATCCCTTCACATTTTCTTCTCTGGGTTTACAAATTTTTCACATTATGTAGCTTCTTTCACATAGGTGGTTTCTTTTTCCTATCATGCAACTTCTGGCATGAAGAACACATCAGACACAGCCCTCTAAATAGTCACCAAACTCTAAGAACAAGGTTACATAAGGCACAGTAGACTAGACAATCCTTTGTCATACTATAGCATACCTCACAGTCCCTGTCAATGACATTGAATTAAACATGTCATCGTAAAGCCAGTTTTGAATTCCCTAAATTTATAACATTTCTATTGCTTCAAAAGGAGTGTGACAGCTACTCCTGTCAGAGTAGATCTGCCCAAAACCTCGACTTACCGCTATACCAACTTAATAGTCATTATCTAGTAATGTCTGCTCATACAAGTTGACATGAAGATTATTTGGCAACCTAAAGAATTTCTTCCATTCAGGATTTTCTAGAAATAGTGACCTTCACCTGACTCTATGATTAATTCCAAGAATCTATGCATCTATGTCAAAAATGATTTTTCAGTCTCCTGCAATAAAGAACCTTAATTCTATAACAGAGTACCGTTGGGATTCCATGGTCTTTTGACTATGACCATCATTTTTATGTACTTTTAAAAGTCATCAGTGGTCTTAATTAAGCTAATTTAGTTATAAAAGTACAAGCCACCCAGACTATCGAGGCATAAAAATGCTTTTCCAGTGACAAAGAATATCTGGTTTTATTTGTTTTCTGTTTATCCTATTGAGAAAGCTTCTTCTAGACATCTAGTTTTTACTCTAACTGCTAGCAACAGGTAGGGAACTGAAATTTTTGCTAATTTCCTTTTTTCCCAGCAGCATATTCCATGTCTACCCATTTAGTTAGCTCCCCTGAGATTAAGTCTAATTTGTCTAAAGTCCATTGGTCAGACTGGCCCTCATAACCTTCCACAAGTTTTTCACACTTCACATCAAAAATAAGTAGACACCACTGTGATGTCCAATTCTCTTGTTTTTTCATCTTTTCCCAGTTCCTCACCAGAAATGACTGAGACATATATGATCTGAAGGTCTGAAAACAATTATTTACACAGTGCCTCTCTGTGTTACCCAAGGGATAGCTTGCTAAATTTAAGTCAAAGGAACCAAAGATCTACCCCAGTGACAACCTTACTAAGCATGGAAAGGACTGATATTCACTAGACACTGGCAGGTCATGAAGAAGTTTGAGACCTCATAAATGGCTCTCCTCATTCTATTTGATGGAATTTAGATGTACTCTGACATTTGAGACCTCTAAGAAATGGATGTGAGTCATCACTTACCCAAAGAGAGCTTTTCAGTCATAAAAGATCTCATTTTATACTCCAAAAACTACATTGTAGTGATATTTTCCAGTGTGCTACGCCCCCAAATTTATAAATTCTGTTTATGTATTATAAACAACTTAGACCAATTACATCTTCGTAAAATTATTACATACATATTAACTCTCCGTTATATTTTCATGAAAAATTTACCATTAAGGGGTCAGATTAGCTTGTGAACACTGAGATTTGAAATGGTCATTTTTTTCCTTCCTTTTTTTTATTTTTTCTTCTTTCCCTGAGGTTCCAAATGTAGGAAGGATGAATTATCGACTTGAGAGTCAAGAGAATGAATTTCTAAATTAGGAAAAGTTGTCCTTGTTTTAACAAACATATGAGTGGCAAATTAAGGCCTAACTAATTAAGGCCTCCCTTAGTGGGGAGGATGAATTAAATTGTGTTACATCTATGCAATGTAAAGTATGTAGCTTTTCATTAAAAAGGAAGAAAACGAGGAAGAATAAAGAAACTTATAAACCAATCTGGAACCATCCCTAAGATATACTGTTAGCTTAACCACCCAGACCACTGTTCAGTCTTATGAAACAATGGGTGTACAAAAATAAATAATCTAATGCCTCTAGTCTAAAAGATGTAACATTTCCCAGCATTTTGGCCTGGGAAATTATACAATCTAAATGACTAATGGTTAATTATTAAATACCAATTAATAGGTAATTTTCTTTATTTATTTAATTATACACACTTCTGAGAAATATTATTTAGGCAGGGGAAGTAAGGAGGCCTTTTGAGAACAGAATGAAGACAACTAGGGAGAGGTTGAAATAAGACAGGAAAGTTAAGTAAAGACCAGATTATGTATGACCTTATTTCTCATGTTAAAATATTTTCCTTCAACCTAAAAACAACAGAAACTATTCATTGTGGGAAGAAGATTAGAATCAGATGTATTAATCTTTTCTAATAAAAAGAGTGTTACTTTTGTTTTACGTTACACATGTGAGTGAAATCATATGGTTTTATCCGTCTCTTTCCGACTTATTTCACTTAGCTTAAAAAGAAAAAAAAAAAAAACAAAAAAAAAAAACAGCAACAACAACCAAAAAAAAAACTCATAGACACTAACAACACAATGGTAATTACCAAAGGGAAAAATGGGTGGGTTAAAGGTGAAGCAGGCAAAGGGGGTCAAATATATGATAATGGAAAAGAAACTAGAGTACACAAATATTGAATTACAATCTTGTACATCTGAGAATTATATTAATGTTAGAAACTAATGTTACTCCAATAAATTTAACTTAAAATGAAAAAAAACCACTCTGATTATAGTCTAGGAAACCCATTAGAGCCATAAGAATTGGATGCAGATTAGATGGACATTGATTACCAGGGATAAAATGGTTCAAAACTATGCTTACTGATTTCACCTCAGATTCTTCACCATAAATCTCAAAGTGGGCATTTGATGTTGTCTGACATGCACACTACATTTCCCTAGTTGTTCCCTTTTCCACTCTTCTAGATGATTCTTTAATGTATTCTCCTTTCTTCTCAAACCTGCAACATCTTCTCTGGTGACCTGGATTCTTATTTCATTTTCAAGCAGAAGACGAGTTGCTCAAACTCCCACTACTATATTCCCTGTCCCAACACATGTGCCCATATCATCTGCCTCCTCTATTTATATTAAAGATGAACAGTTTGTGTTTTAGTGTAAAGATTACTACTCCACTTGAGCAACAGATTCCATTTAAGGAGTCCGTATTGCCTATCCAAAGGCTTTTAGTTCACAAGCATCTTCTCTTGCCCTACACCACTAACTTTTCCAACTCTATTGGGTCATTCCTCTCACCATATAAGCAAGATGTCAAGTCTCTCATCTTATAAAAAACATTATTGAGGAATCACTGTTGTTTTTTTTAACATAGGACAATTCCTTAGAAAAGTCATTGACACTTGATTTTTCTGATACCTCTCCTTCCTTCATTCATTTTTTTTCTTTTACTTTTTTTTTGTTTGTTTGTTTCAGATGTACAAAACAATGTGAGAGTGGATCTTTTTGCAAGTGATCACTGCTTGGTTTCACTAACTTATTTGTGTTCCTTTCCCTCTTTAATTTCATACCAATTATGTTTTTGACCCGGTAACTACATAGAAATTGCTCCTGTTACAGTCACCAAAGACCTCTATTATTAAACACAATGGTAAATTTTCTGCCCACAATATTTTTGACCTATTAGCAAAATTTGGCACAGCTGATGAATACTCATCATTAATATGCTTTCACTACGGACCTCTCAGGAAACCACACTCTCCCCTGGTTTTCCTCCTACCACGCAGACCTCACATTCTCTATTTTCCAATGGCTTTTGTCCTTCTTTCCAAATGTTATACTAGTCTTTGGATCTTCTTTTTATTAAAAATCAGCTTATTGTGACATCTCATCCAGTCTCATGGCTTTAAAAACATGCATACCTCATTTTACTGTGCTTCACTTTGTGTTTCACAGGTGCCTTATTAATTTTTTTAACAAAGGCAAGACCTTTCATCAGCAAAATGATTATGACTTGTTTTATTGTCACACTCATTTTATTGCAGTGTTCTGATACTGAACCTGCAATATCTCTGACAACTCTAAAATCTAGATTTTCATGATGGATCTTTTTCTGAAGTTCATCATACTTAACCTTTTCATTTCGGTGACCATAGATATCTCTTATTTAGCAATTCATGATAAATAATGAAATCCAGAGTACATGACAGATTCCTAAATATCAATAATAAAACAAATGACTGGGAAAATAATTGTATGGGCAATTAAGACAAATATGTAAATGGCCAATAAGCACAGGAAAAAATATTCAACATCACTAGTCATCAAGAAAGAAAAATTAAAATCACAATGAGATTCTACTTCATGCTCACTAGAAAAAAAGATAGACAATAACATGTTTCAACAAGGATTTTGAGCAACCAGACCTTTCATACATTGCTGGTAAGAATACAGAATAGTACAAATATTTTGGACAATAGTTTCTTTAAAAAAATAAAACATACACCTAACATATGATCTGACCATTTCATTCCTACATATTTATGTAAGAGAAGTGAAAATAAATGTCCACAGCAATATTTACATTGAAATATTCACAGAAGCTTTTTCCTTAACTCCAAATTAGAAATAACCAAAAATTTTATGAATTAGTGAATGAATAAACAAATTATACTATATACATATAAATAAGGTATCACTCAACAATTAAAAGAAACGAGCTAGTGATATCCCCAATAATGTGGCTGGATCCCACAACGTTATGTTGAACAAAAGAAATGAGATCTCAAAACGACAATACTGTATGATCCCATTGATATGAAATTATAAAACAGATAAAAGTTATGACAGTAAGCAAATCAGTGGCTGCTGTGCTTGTATATGGTGGATGGATTGACTACAAAAGGGCTTAACAGGAGCTGTGGGGATGATAGAAACATTCTATATCAGTTTTGGTGGCTACACAGAGGTATATGCTTTTGGATCTCATTGAACATCACATTTAAAATGACAATTTTATTGTGCATAAATTGTAACTCAATCAAGTAGATGGTGTGCATGTGTCTGTGTGTGTATGTGTTTACATCCAAAATCTGAATGCTTCACTGCCATCTTCACTGTTATTTTTCTGATCCAAACAACCACTTTGGATCAAACAACCATTTTGGATTATTCTTCTAGATTATTCTTTTAGCCTCCAAATTACTTTGCCTCCACCAATTTTGTCCTCCCCGCATATAATTTCAACATAGCAACCTCAGTGATCCTTTCAAAATGCAACTTAGATCATGCCATTTTTCTGCTCAAAATCCTCTAATAGCATCCCATTTTACTCAGAGTAGAAACTCCGTACTCATTCTTACCCCTCTGCCCATATCTCCAATTGTTTTCCCCTTTTCTCACGACACACTGGCTTCTTTGCTGTTGATTGTTTGTTTGTTTGTTTGTTTGTTTGTTTGTTTGTTTAAAATGCCAGGCATATTCTGTCTCCGGATATTTTCATGTTTATCATTTATCCCAGAGCTCTTCCCTCAAATATCTATGTGACTACTCCTACAGCTTTATCCAAGATTGCTCAAATTGCTCCTTTTCAGAGATACCTACCCAACAACCTCTTCTATGCTGCAGGACCACTACTCCATTATCACTGCCCTGCCTCTCGTGTACTCTTTTTTGTTTTTCCCCCTCTACTAAACATATCAAGTTCTAACATGCTTATAATTTACGTATTATGTCTGTTTTCTGTCTTGCTCCTTTATAATGCAGGCATGACATTTTCTTTATTTAGTCATTGCTATAATTTCATAACCTACAATGGTACCCAACAAACAAAAGTCAATTACAGAATATTTTTGAACATGTGAAAAAAACAAACTACTACAGATTATATATAAAACAATGTTTTCAGATTACTAAAATATTTATAGTAAGATGCAAAAATGTATAGAATGTATTAATGGTATTATTTTTTAAATCAGGATTTGAAGTTTACATGTAAATTTTATAGATTGACAAATATATAATATTTATTGAAACGATACATTGTCTTTAAAAGAATAGAACAATTAATTACAATGTAAAAATAATGAAGTCAAATATCATCCAAAACCCCAACGTCCACATTTCTTCTACAATAGCTTTGATGGAAAGAAATTTTACCTACTTTTCCCTTATGGGTGACCTAAATTTTTCCCATAGGCTTCTGAAGAATTCTTACTTCGTGTTTGAAACACAATTGAAATAAGCACGTTTTGATGGTAATTGTTTTCATTTTCCGTTATATATACCGTGTCCTTGTAATTTGCATATTTTATTCTTCCTCTGATTACTAGAACTTATAATTTTTTTGCATTCTACTCTCAACCTTTTTCTATGCCCTTTCTTCAGTTATTTTATGTCAACAATGACAATTATCCCTGTGGTAAATAATAATTGTCACTCAGAATTATTGTCCCCTCATTAAATGTCTTTTTTGTCTTTGTTACTTTACACTTACTATGATTTATTTCAATTTATTCTTCCATGCCACAGTTCTGTTTTCAGCTCTTTATGTCCATGGATGTTTCTTATAGTTTATTACAGAAGTATTGCTTATTTTTTCTGAATTACTTTCTTCAACTGCACAGTTACACTTATCAGACAATTGTTGGTTTTATCTGGATTTTAGCTCTTTATGTTTACCAAGTTTGTGCAAACTATTATCCATAATAGTTATCTGTTATTGCTGCGATATTTACTTATTACCCAGGGTTATGTTTTCTTACAGACTAGTTCTTCATCTTCATGCTGCATTCGTGTGTTTTTTTCATTGTTTTACAGGAGAATATCCATAATTACTAATAATGTTTAGTATATTCTGTATGTTTAAGTTTTGTTGACAACTCTATGGAGCACTTCCCCCTTTACTCTGATTCAGTGTGGTTGAATTCTTGACACTCTTCCCATTTGATGAAGATCTGTTTATTTTCCAATGTTAAGCTAGAGTTTAAAGGCTAAGTCTTGTTTACTACCTATTTTCCTGAAACACAAAGGCATGGGGGATTGGGAAGAAATAGAACTGAGTGTCACTCTGGTATGTGTTAATGGGCGGTGTGTTCTCCGGAGTTCTAATGATTGTCTTTTGGAATCTTCCATAGAGCCAAAGGTATAATTGATTTTTGAGGCTTTTAATTGTTCCACCAACATATATTTAATTCATCTGTTTTAATTCTCTCCAATTTGAAACCTATAGTTAAAGATATTCAGTACTCCTCCAATTGAACCTCTCTGCATCAGGAAATTAGGTTATTATAAGAAACATCACCCAACTTATTTAGAACAACAGAGTTAGGTTTTTCAAGGTCCATATCGCATGTTTACACCATTTTATTTTTTGTTGTTGTTGCTGGTGAACTCTAAACCATTTCCCCCTCCATTATGGGGGGTAATTTGCTACATTTTGAAGGTATTTTCTCTGATCTTTTGAAAGTTATTTCTGTGCTAATACCTCATTTACCCTTAGTTTCCTCATCTATGAAACTGAGGTATCAGCAATCTTTTCTCATAGCTCTGTTTGGGATATTACCTAAGGAATAGAATGTGTAATGTTTGGTATAGGGCCTTGCATGAAGTTGGTGACACAAATCAAGTTAAACTATTGCTATTATTCATTTCTAATTATGGGGATTGAAACTTGACACATATTCAAATATGATTAGATTAGAGAAAGAGATGGTATTTCTAAAGGTGTTCCTCATAAAACCTCCCTTTGAGTATTTTCTTGAAACAAGAAATAAGTGTAATTTTAAGTTACTTATAAAACATACACATATTTTGGAATGGGTGTGGAGAAAATCTTGACTTCTAAAGTAAAAGTACACTTTTTAAATTTTGGAAATAGTATTCTAATGAAGCAGATGGAAAAGCTGTAGGTAAACTTCAACTGCCATTAATTATGTATATCTATTGGATTTCAACAGCTGGTATCATTATAAACGTTATTAGCCTTATTAGGCATGTATGTAGCATTTTATTTGCAAGATGCTTTATAGCCTTTAATTAGTGTGTAACAGTCTTAAGAAATGAATGAGGGTGGTTATATTAAATTCCAAGTAGAAGAAGCCAAACTTGCAGTGGTTATCTCTACAGCTAATGCTGTTGGTATTTTAAGCATAGAATAAATCCATATTCCTAAGTAAATGCTTATAATCATACTTTATATTCTCTCTGAAATTCAGCTTTTATCTAAATATTTTAAAGATATTTTATTAACTTGTTATTTTTTATGTTTTTGACATGAGATAATTTTTTTTTCATTCAGTGCTTTTATTTTAAATAATTACTTTTTTAAATTTTTCATTTTATATTTTATTTTTCCTCTATGGGGGGAAGATTATTTAGAGATTATATATGAATGTAATAGAAATAATTTACTTCATTCATTTTTATAAAAATTGGGACAAAGGCCAAAATTTATGTATTATAAAATATTAAGGTATAACTTTCAAAATCTTTTTTTTTTTACTAAAACAACATCAAAATTCCACCTACAACTTCTGATCACAACTATATGATTAATTACAATCTACAACTCAGGATTTCTAAATGCGTTTATCATGTAAGTGTAGAACTCTGACTAATTTCCAGTCAAAACTGGACATTAATTTGGCATCAGGAATTCTGATTTATAGCTAATAGCATGGACTGTAGTGTGGAGAGGATGAAGTAGAGGTCAGGAGTGAGTAGTATCTCTGCCTGAAATGTGCCACCCTGACATGCAGATTATTTCCAACTGAAATCAATTAAAATGCAACAAACTCAGAAAGTATTTTTTATGTCCCATTTTTCTTAAAGAAATTCAGATAGAAAAAGACATTCTTCAGATGGGGAACTTTGGTATATTCACCTTAAGCATTTTCACTCTAGTGTTAGTTAAGAAGACTCCAAGCGTGTTTAGTAGATTAGCTCATGTCCCATTGTTTCTGAGTTGCTTAGCAAGAATTTGCCTGTCATAGGTGTTCCAATCTTCCTCAACGACCTGCAAATTGCTGCACTTCCCCCCCCTTTTCCAACTTTGTCCAAATGCCATATAAACCCAATGTCGCATCCTTGTCTTTGGGATTGTCACGCTTCTGTGAATTTCCCATGTGCACATATTAAAAATTTGACATTTTCCTGTTAATCTGCTGTATGTTGTGTGAATTATTTGACCAGCCAGGAGAATTAAAGGGGTCAGGGGGACATTTTCCCATCCCCAACAATGACTTTTGCTCCCTTTAAAACAATGAAGACTCAAGGGTTCATTTCTCTTTTTTAAAGTTTCATGCATATTTAAACACTTTTTAAATATTTCAAAATTATATTGATGATTATATAGCAATTAGAATGTGTATGGATAATAGAAAAACTTTTATCAGTTAAAGAAGATAAGATAATTTATATCAACTTGACACTGTAATTTGATACAATATTACTTAACTAGTTAAATTAATATATTTAGACTGTAATTAAGATGTTAATTAGCTACTTATAAGTAATTAAATACATTCTGTACTTTCCTATATTTAATATCACCTCCCTTATTTACCTTCTCATGATGACATTCTCTACAAAATTCATGTTTTACACAAGGACAAATGTAAGTTAAAGGGCATGGTGAAGGAAAATTGTAAAAACTTATTGCTGCATGGTTCTTATTAAAACAAAAACAGAGACATACCATTTACATGTTTATTGGAAGGGTCATCAGAGTGAATTGTAAATGATCATATAGAATTATTAACTTCTACATAGTTCAACTGAAATAAAAACTATATTATTGCACATAATGCACACTTATATTGCCTGGGGAAATGCACTGTACAGTAACTATAACTACTGGTACTTATTACATACTCATTTATAAATTGGTGCAACCCAGAATTATATAAAACACGTTTTAGAAGTGATACCTGTGCCCTAAAGGCATAATATTTAAGACAAATGCAACTTATTAAAAATGCCTAATATATATTAAAATATTCACTTTCCACTGGGACAAAAGCTTAAGTGCACGGTGTAATGAAGAACAAAGTGTGACCTTCCCAGTAATTAGCTATTTCAATTCTGGAAATGACCATTAACTGCAACATAAGCAAATATTTAAATAATCAAAACTAAATAACTGCTGTGTTCTTAATTTCAAAATAGAACTTTTATTTGGAAATCACATTAAAGGTAGAAGATGCTTAACACATTATTAAGAAAACTGCAAAATTATAGACACAAATCATTTATCGATGCAGTTAAAGTGAATTTTTCAATTACAATTATATTACAACCATCCCTTTTAAAGGGAAAACTTCATGAAGTAAACTTATTATCTAATTTATAATGCTTTGAATTATATACAACCTTCCAAGAAAATATATTTTTAAAAAGGAAAACCTGAAATGTTAATTCCTCTTTAACAGAAATAAAAATAACTATCAATGCAACTGACTTTGGTTCGGTTGGTCTCAGTTACCAACACATTACCTATTGGTGATTGATCATGTATCTTCGAACAGTGGTTTCAAAACTTGTGTATTAGAATGACCTGGAAGATTTTGAAAATCCATGTTTAAGATGTGATACACGACTACTATATCAAAATTTCTGAGGCTGGAACAGCGTCAGTCTTTTTCTTTCTTTCTTTTTTTTTTTTTTCCTTAATTCTCAGTGTTTTCAATGAATAGAAAAATTAGAGAATTGGTTTCTTAGAATAGTATTTGTCAATTTATACTACAAGGGGTCTGAGGCAGGGTCCAAGATTCTATGTTTCTAACAAGTTCCCAAATAATGTGATTACTGCAGGTCCTTAAACTTCACCTTCAGAAGCAAGGTCTTAGAACACTTTTATCAATACGGCATCACTCAAATACTATGTGACAGTCTAACAAATGTGTTTTTCTGATAAGAGAAAACAACACTCTGATAAATTTGTGATTTCATTCTTCTAATTTTCTTCAAAGTTAAAAAGTTAACTTATTATAATGCTATTAATGTTAACTTTATTAAAATTTAAAAATTGTTGACCATAAGCTTAAATTACTTTGAATGTAAGTATTTAGAAACAATTACTGATGTAGGAAGACATATTGTCATTTTGGTTGAAGATTCTGTACATTAAGCTTGTACTAATCACCCAGAAGATGTAATTTTTTCTGCAGTATTTTCAAAGATTTAGGACTTTGGAAGAATTAGAATTTATTTTAATTCACAGAAGCTTAAAATAATTTTAACATGCTAATAAAATTTGACCAGGTGAGTGTGATTTTTTTCAATGTATAATTTTATTTGAGTCAATCAAAAAACTAGCAAAGTCCAGATTATCTTCTTTCATAAGTAAGCTAATAATATAAATACCATTCATCTGAAAATCTCAAAACCCAAATATCATAAACTATTGATAATCTAAAGCTGACTTAATGAATTCTACTATATTTTGACTTGATTATTGAAGAAATAATTAAAAATGAATACAAGCAATATGTATCACGTGCCTGTAATTCTGCAAATTGTATTCATTTAAGTGTATGCTGAGGAGATACTAATACCATTAATTTTCTTTTTTAAATTTACTTTGCTCCTGTTACTAATATTCAAAAGAAAAATCTCATTTGCTTTCACTTAATTACATTTTGTTAATCAAAGCAATATATCTATGCAGCTATTTCTTTCCTATTATCTTCATATCTGATTAATACAAGTGGCTGTTTAAAATGATTCTATAAGTGCATTAAACATTGGCTGACATGGTAATTGGATCTATTTTGAATATTGACATACTGGGTTAGAAGAAGAATCCATTATAATTTCTTAAAAGTGATTTTTAATCATGCAACTTTATAAAGTTGGCTAGAATGTGCTATCTCTAGTTAAGTACTCTATATTGCTTGATTGTTCAGAACTACTATCACCACTACAGTCACAACAATAAAAGAAAAGTCTAAGTCATCCTAAGTCATATAAGAAAGTCATGAGACAGAACACATTTTGTTGAATTTTTAATTAGAATGGAACAGCCATAGCACTTAAAAAAAAAATTATGAACCAGGTAGAATTAGGAAATATGTCAAATTAGTATGTATTATATTAAAATCACTTGTTGAAAGGATACCTCATAACATTCCCTAGAGTTGTAAAACTTAGGTATTCGTCAATGAATTAAACTAACTCACACTTCTATGCAGTGGTTGAGGTTATTTAATTATTTTCATATTGAAATGACACAGGCTAGCCTGGGTACATAATGACTTCTTGGGAAACAATGCCAATTAGACAATTACTCCTATTACCCTTCCTGCATCACAAGTTGCTAACAAGGTCTACAAATCATGTCAAAAAGGCATCAAAGCTTAAACTTTCTTTTCTTTCCTTTATTTAAAAAGAAGTGGAGAAAGACAAATACCATATGCTCTCACTTATATGTGGAATCTAAAGATCTGAATAAATGAGAAATTAAACGGAAATAGTCTCAGAGATCTAGAAGAAAAACTTATGGTTGCTAGATGGGAGAGGGGTCGAGATGAGGAAGAAGGAGAAGGGATTAGACAGCATAAATTGGTAACTACAATATTGGCACAGGGATATGAAAGACAGTTTGGGGAATATAATCAATAATGTTGTAAAGATTTTGTAGGGTGTCCAATGGGAACATGTCTTATTAGGGAGACCACTTCATGGATGGTGTAGATGCTTGACCAATGCACAATACATCTGAAGCTGAAGTTGAATAATATTGTATGTCAACTATAGTTTAAGATATATAGCCACGGGACATGGAGTACAGCATAGGGAATAGAATCAATGGAATTGTAATAGATATATACGATGTCAGAGAGGCAACAGAAATGTCTAACTATTGCATTGTTTTGTACACCTAAAACAAATAAAAAAAAAGAAGTGGAAAAAATCACTAACACAATACTCCAATTCCCCCTATTCAATAGCATTGTGTCTTCTCGTATGCTATTTTTTTTTCTGATATGTTCTTAAACTGCATTATACTTTTAGATAAAATTTATCATAGAAATTTACAAACTTAAGAAGGAAAGCAAAGCATATATCTAAAAATATAATAAATGCAACTGAATATTACATGTGAACGATTTTAGTTATTGTATATTTCAAAATAAACTATGATGACAGTAAGACCAAGAAAACAGCACATCAATGTTAATATTGAAATTCTAAGTAAATTCCAGAGCATAAAATTAAACTTAAATTTATGATTCTTATGTCTTTTCTTTTGAAATAATTATATATGTACAGAAAAGCTGTAAAATAGTACAGATATTTCCTGTACACCCTTCACCCTGCTTCCCCTAATATTAACACCTTGAATAATTAAAGTATGATTATTAAAAATAACAAATTAATATTAACACCATGCTATTAACTAAACTACAGATTCTGTTTAAATTTCACCAGATTTTCCACTGATATCTGTTTTCTGTTCCAGAGTCCAATACAGGATCCAAAATTGCATTTAGCTGTCATGTCTTCATGGTCTCCTCCAATCTGTAACAGCTCCTCAGTCTTTCCTTGTCTTTCATGACCTTGTCACTTTTGAAGAACACTAGTCATATATAGTCTATAGTGCTCTTCAATTTTGACTGAAGTTATCTCATGATTAGACTGAGGGTATGTTTTTGTTTTTTGTTTTGTTTTGTTTTCTTTTTGCCAGTATAACACAGCATTTGCCCTTCTCAGTGAATGATACCAGATATATGTAATGATATGTCTGACTACTGGAGACACTAACCTTGCTCATTTTCTTAAAGACGTGTTTTCGGCTTTTTCCATTATATATTTATTTTTCTCTTTGTAATCAATGAGTATCTTGAGGAGATTCTTGAGGAGAAGAGAAATATTTATTTCTCTTCACACTTTTGACCACTAATTTTAGCATTCGTTATGAATCTTGCTGTCTTCAATTATTACTGTGGTGTTCTAATGTTTTTTTGTTTTGTTTTGTTTTTCTCTCATTTCTTCTATATCATTCGTTGGAAATTTTTTCTATGGGGGAGCTATACCATGTTCCCAGTAATTCGTTTATCCAATGTATGTATTTATCTATAAAAAATATGGACACATACATATTTATTTGCTTCTATAACTTACCACTTATTATTAGTATTGTTATTATTATTATTATTTCATTGTTCTAATTGTACCAGCTTCCATGATTGAGAACTCTTTCAGAACGCTTCCTATGCCCTTTCAACATGCATACATATCTATGTCTATGCTTATATCTACATCTGCATCTATGTCTACATCTACATATATAGCTATATGAATATCTATATGTACATACTTCCTGACTTTCTGGCACTATAAGTTTCTCCACACTCAACTTGCTTTTTCCCATCCCAGCCCTGGAGTCAACCATTTCTCCAAGGAGCTCTTGTTTCTTTATTTAGAGAATAGAATTTAGGGACCAAAATCAGTTCAGTAAATGTGCTCATTGCTACAAAGATATCATTGTTTCTAGGGTCTTTCAATAGACAGAGCTAGGGAACATAATAGTGTATACTATCTGATGCATACCCATACATTTGTATTTAAGTACCTATTTATCTGAAGATATATACCTATATATCCATAAGGCATACCTCAGAGATATTGTAGCATCGCTTCCAGACCACTGCAATAAAGTGAATATTACAATAGAGTTATACAGGATAATTTTTTTAGTTTCCTAGTGCATATAAAAGTTATGTTTACATTATACTATAGTTTATTAAGTGTTAATAGCATTATGTCTAAAAAAACAGCGTACATACTTTAACTAAAAAAATAATTTACTGTTAAAAACCATCATCTGAGCCTGCAGCAAATCATTATCTTTTTGCTGGTGGAGGGTCTTGCCTCAATGTTGATGGATGCTAACTGATCAGGGTGATGGTTGCATATGGCTGGGGTGCCTATGCCAATTACTTAAAATAAGAAAATGATGAAGTTTGCCTCATTGATTGACTCTTCCTTTTATGAATGATCTCTCTGAGGCATGCAATGCTATTTGACAGCATTTTTCCCACAGAAGAACATCTTTCAAAATTGGAGTCAATCCTCTCCAAACCTGCTGCTGCTTTATTAACTAAGTTTATGCAATAAACAAAATAAATATTTTGTTATCATTTCAACAATCTTCATAACATCTTCACCAAGAGTAGATTCTATCTCAAGAAATCACTTTCTTTGCTCATCCATAAGAGGCAACTTCTCATCCATTAAAGTTTTATCATGAGGTTTTAACAATTCAGTCACATCTTCAGGCTCCACTTCTAATTCTAATTCTCTTGCTATTTCTACCACATGTACAGTTACTTCCTCCACTGACATCTCAAGCCCCTCAAAGTCATTCATGAGGGTTGGAAACAGCTTCTTCCAAACTCTTGTTACTGTTGATATTTAACCTCCTCCCATGAATCACAAATGTTCTTCATGGCATCTAGAATAGTGAATCCTTTCAGAAAGGTTTTCAATTTATTTTCCCCAGATCTATCAGAGGAATCACCATCTATGACAGCTGTAGCCTTACAAAATGTATTTCCTAAATAATAAGATTTGAATGTCAAAATTACTCCTTAACCCATGGGTTGCAGAATTGATGTTGTATTAGCAGGCATGAAAACATCAATAATCTCATTGTACATTTCCACTGAAGAGGGTAACCAGGTGCACTGTCAGTGAGCAGTAATATATTGAAAGGAACGTTTTTTTTTTTATTTTTTTTCTGAGCAATCAGTCTCAGCAGTGGGCTTAAAATATCCAGTAAACCATGTTGTAAACCAATGTGCTATCATCTAGGCTTCACTGTTTCATTTATAGAACACAGACAGAGTAGATTTAGCATAATTCTTTGAATTTTTGAAATTGTAAATGAGCACTGGCTTCAGTTTAAAGGCACCACTTTCATTAGTCCCTAACAAGAGAGTCAGCCTGTCCTTTGAAGTTTGAAATCAGGCACTCTCTGTTTCTCTCTAGCTAGGAAAGTGTTAGATGGCATCTTCTTCCAATATAAGGCAACTTTGTCTACAGTGAAAATCTGTTTAGTGTAGCCACCTTCATGATTATCTTAGCTAGATTTTCTGGATAAATTGTAACTTCCACATCAGCACATGCTGTTTCATCTGCACTTTTACCTTATGGCGATGGCTTCTTTCTAACCTCATGAACCAACCTCTTCTAGCTTCAAACGTTTCTTCTGCAGCTTCCTCATCACTCTCAACCTTCATAGAATTGAGGACTGGGCCTTTCAGCTATAAGGAATATTGTGGCTGGTTTAATCTTCTATCCAGACCACTGAAACTTTGCCCATGTCAGCAAAAAGGCTGTTTTGGTTTCTTATCATTTGTGTGCTCACTGGAATAGCACTTTTAATTCTCTTCAAGAACTGTTCCTTTGTAGTCACAATATGGCTAACCATTTGGTGCAAAATACCTCACTTTTGGCCTATATGGGTTTTGACATACCTTCCACACTAAGCTAATCATTTTTAACTTTTGATTTAAAGTGAGAGTACATGTGTCTCTTCCTTTCTCATGAACATTTAGAGGCCATTGTAGAGTTATTAATTGGTTTAATTTCAATATTGTGTTTTATGGAATAGGCAGACCTGAGGAAACAGATTGGAATATGGCCTAAAAGTGGAGCAGTCAGAACACATGCAACACTTACCTATTAAGTTTGCTGTCTTATACAGGTACAGTTTATGGTGCCCCAAAACAATTACAATAGTAACATCTAATATCATTGACCCAGATCACCATAACAAATATGATGATAATGAAAAATGTTGAAATATTGTAAGAATTACGAAAATGATTCATTTGTAACTATGTTCATTTGTAAGTTCATTTGTAACTATTTGTATTCTACTTTGATTTCCCCTATGTATAGACTGAATTGTACCCTCTGCTCCCCCAAAATCAGTAGGTTGAAGCCTAACCCCCTATATGCCTGTATTTGTAATAGGGCTTTTATGGAGTTAATTAGGTTAAATGAGATAATAAGGGTGGAATTCCAAACCAATAGGACTGGTGTCTTTCTAAGAAGAGGAAGAGATATCAGAAGTGTTACACAGAGAAAAAGGACATGTGGGGTCATATCAAGAAGGTGGCTCACTGAACGCCAAGGGGAGAGGTCTCGGGAGAAACTATGAGTGAAGTAAATTTCAGAACAAAAATGAATAAATCCTTGGGTTTTAAAATGATATTTTGATTGAGTTTATATTTAACTAGCTAGAAGTGAAGACCCCATACACCAAAATAATTCAAATCAACCTGACTAGCGTTTTGAAAGGAAAAAAAAAAAAAAAAGACAAAAAAAAAAGCTAGAAAATGCATGAACTAGGGCCTCTGTTGTTACATGCAAAAGAAAACATGGCTGATTTCATTTTGTTTTAATAGAATTCAAGAAAGAATAAATAAAACAAGGATTGATTCCATAAGAAATTTGGCATCTATAAAAAAGCAAAATGAAGACAAAGATAAGAATAAGGGGGGAAAAAAGCAGAGCAGAAAAACTGAGCAGTCTATAAGTCCAAGAGGATGCTTATCTAGATCAGCTTATCCTAGAAGAAGAACTCCCATCAGGAGAGAGAGAGAGAGAGAGAGAGAGAGAGAGAGAGAGAGAGAGAGAGAGAGAGAGAGAGAGAGAGAGAGGCAGGACAGTCACTGTCCATTTGCTCTTCACCAAATTAAGAGCTGGGGAGTCCTCTAGTTTCTGAAATGAAGAAGACTGCAGACATCCAAAACCTGCAGTGAAAGTAAAATAAACTTCAGTGTGAGAGGTTACCTCTACAACTGAAATCCTAAAAGTTGTCAGACCTGAACCTGTATCAGAGTCCAGAGCATCTTCTCTGCAGGAAAAAAGGGAAAAAAAAAACACAAAAAAACATTTCAAAAAAGAAAAGAACAAGAAGACTTTCTCAGTCACGTTCCAAATATCTTCTACCTCTATTATCATAATCTGCCCACCCAGAACCATAGATCCTGGTCAAGATCATGGGCATGCATGAGGTAACCGAGGCGAAGAAGGTGGCCATTCCTCAAGCTAGAACTCCACCAAAGACATATGTCATAACAGGAGTAGATAAGGCATAACAGGAGTAGATCTCCAGCGAGAGAAAAACAGTGCTCATCAGATTCCTTGTCTGGAAGAAGCTCAGCATCCTCACTTCCTTCCAGGTCACCATCTGGAGAACATCCAGGTCTCCTGCGGAAACTACCAGGTTACCTCCTTCAGCAAGTCGCCCTAGAAGTTACTGGCAATCACCTCCAGCAAATCCCTCACCAAAAACGTGCCATTCCTCAAGTCCAGTCCAAGCATACAAGAAAAAGAAGTGTTTCTGTCTCTCCAGAGAGAACTTCAGATAAAATGACAAAACCTAAAGGCCCTGAGAAAAGACAGTTGCCTTCACTAGCACACAAACTCAGAAAACTAGAGTTATGTAAACTGGAAAAAAGAGAAAGTGGCAAAATGCGAGCAGCAGATTCCGTACATCAGAGAAGCCAATACAGCCAAGAAAACCAGCAGTCTTTTTTTCTGACTCTGGCTTTTCTCTCCAACAATTTGCGAATCCTGAGGTCTGTGTAAATTGTAATGAAGTAGGCAGGCTGTGGACACAGTCCCCTTCCCAGGATGCCAGAAAAACACTTTCCTCACTGTAGATAGATAGGCAGTTGCTCTCACGGCCCCTTAGAGGACAACCTGCTTTTCTTCCTCTTCTCTCTTCACCCCCTTCTCCACTGACACACTGGCACTCACTGTCCCCAAGTGACACTCTTCTGGAACACAGAGGAGATAGTCTCCTTCTCCACCTCAAAGAGAAGAGCACCCCTCAATCCTGCTGCTACTGGTAAGCGAAGGGATCACCATCTGCACCACAGAAACACAGGGGCTCCCATTCTCCACCTCTCAAAGAAGCTTCACAGTCACCAAAAGACACTTGCCTTCATAATCATCAATGATTAAGAAAGAGTCTTTGTCCTTGAGCTGATTTACCCAAGCGGCCCATCCGCACATCCAAACAAATGGCATTTGTCCTCACCACCCCCTGGAGCTCTTCAGACCACCTTAAGTACCCCTCATCCCTTCTTCCTCACTCACCAACCTCCCCCCACCCCAATCCTAAGAGGAGCAGCAGCAGTTGCAAACCACAAAGAAGGCAGTCTGCATCTCCAAGTCCTAGGGCCAGGGCCCTGGAACTCAAAAAGACAAAACAAGGCAGCCTCAGCAGCTCCCATGTCTGTAAAGACAGGCTTATCCTCCAGAAATGTCTCAGGCTCCCCAGATCACAGCAGCTTCCATCTCTGTCCAGTAGGTCACCTAGAAAGGATAAGGAGGTAAAGCCTGCGGCTGTTCCTGTAGCCCCTGCAGCCACTGCTGGTCCTATAGCCACACCAGTACTGGAAGGACTGGAGGCAGAAGCACAAGCGTAAGGGGAGACTGAAAATGAAGCTAAGGATAACCTTTATGACTTAGAAAAATACCTGTGAGAAAAGTCACTAAGATCAACTTGGAAAGCTGACCGATTCCCCACCAACAGAAATGTTTGGTATGATGTAAATTTTATTTGATTTGTACTCGTACACCATGGATTTACGTTGCAAAAAGTGCTCATAGCATATTAGTGGTGTACCTTCATTGACTGTTGACAAATCCATTTAGAGTGAAATATTTTTGCCAAGAATTTATTTTCTTTAAAAAGGATTTGAATATGGTTCTAATGCCCATTTAAGTCAAGATGCTGCTGACCCATTCATGGTTTGTAAGCTTGCCCAGAAATTTGATTGTTTGGCCAAAGGGGGAAAAAAACAAATTTTTGAAGGCCACTGACTTTATTGATTTGAAAAACTTTATTTAGGACGGTGACTGTTCAGCCTAAAGAGAAGCCAAATGGCATAAAACAGAACAGCGATGAGGGTGGTGGTAAGGGAAGTGGCCAGAAATCCACTCAGAAAAGCTGGTAATTATCGACATGAAATTGGCAGGGTAAAGAGAAGAGAGATTCATGCAAGAGGAAGAATTCCCAAAATGTTGAAATGGTGAGGGGAGAGAACTCCCTGAAAATACTGGAGGATGTCAGAAGTTGGGTAGGTATCAATCCTTCTTAGAGGGCAGGGGAGAACCCCCACTCAGCAGCAAACTCTGAAGACTCAAGGCTGGGGCTTGGTATTGGGGTCCTAGCACACAGAGAGCATCACAGGAAGGCATGATACCACTCTCCAAGGCACCCGAAGCAGTTCCAGTAACTGATACAGTATGATGGCATTCTTGGTTGAATATCCTCAGTGTGTCTTTGCCTTGGAGCCTGTGATGGGTTGAATGATGTCTCCCCACAAGATAATAACTACCCCTAATTCTTGGAACCTATGAATGTGACCTTATTTGGAGAAAAAAAAAAGTGTCTTTGTAGATGCAATGAAATTAAGGATCTCCAAGGAGAGATAATCTTGGGTTATCTGGGTGGGTCCCAAAGCCAATGAAAGTGTCCCTATCAGAGACACAGGAGGAGAAAACAGAAAGAAAAGGCAATATAAGGATGTAGGAAAGAGATTAGGGTCATGGGGTAAGGAGCCAATGAATGCCAGGTGCCACCAGGATCTGGAAGGGGAGAAGAATCCTCCATTTGTGCTTCCAGAGCAACTGTGGCCCTCTGAATTCTGACCACTAAAATTAAGAGACAATAAATTTCTGTTGTTTTAAGTCATCCAGTTTGTAAGAACTTGTTACAGCAGCCTTGGGAGACTAATACAGAGCATTTGTATTAGCTCTTTGTTTTTCCTAGAACAAATGTTTCTTACAAATCTGCTATATATTTTGCTGCCTAAATACATTCAGGTCTCAGGTCTTGTAAGTGCTTTTTTCCATCCTAGTTTTTATCAACTGACACATTAGGTATATTTGTGTTATTTTCTGTGTCTTTCTCTCAATAAAATGAAAGAACCATGAGAGCTGAGACTTCATTATTTTCCCCTCTGGGAATATGTGTACAACATAATAAATATTTGACTGACCTGATGTATCTAATTAGGAACTAATAAGTATTGATTAAACTAATGAACAAAACTCAAAACAATAAACTGACCTCTACACTTTATGCTTTTAGTCTTATTTTAATCACTAGAAAAGATAAGTAATGAGTCTCATAATTACATCTCAATTTATCCTTTATGATGTTAGGGAATAACATCATCAGTAATGTGAAATGGTTAGGGAGGTAAGATTACTACGACTTACTTATTTATACATTTTCATTTTCCAACCATCACTTTTTTCAACTCATTATTTATAAGAAAGAAATATTGAATTCAGGAAAATATATTCTTTTTTAAAATACAGAGCATATGGAATCTTATATACAAACTAAGCTAATGTTTGTAAAACGGGTCAGCTATTTATTTTCCACCTAAATAGTTACATAAAAAAATAAATCTATTCATATCAATGCCACGTTGCTCACAATGTATATGTAACCCTTGAAAGTCTCATTGATTTTCCAGCTCAGTCTTGATACTAGTAATGGCCTTGAAACATGACTTGGCAAAGTATGGATATGAAGAGGAATAAATAAACATTGAATAATCTCATGACTCTTTGGTAAGTGTATAATACAATAAACAGGATAAGATGCCTATAATAAAGTGATGAACCACTAAAATGGAAATAAATATCCTTAAGTAACTATGGCAAATATCCTTCTTAGCTAAGTAAATAAATAATAACTTTGTCTTCATTCTATCCTATGCATCTAAACCAAGGATGTTGATGTTGTGTTAGTGTATGCAAATTTTCTGGGACTTAAGAAAGAATTTAAATGGTAAGGAGAAAGTCTATCATATTTTCCTGTGCATCTAGTAATATGCAAACTGTATTGCTAGAAATGTACTAGTTAACTTAAAAAAAGCATGTAAACATTTAAAATTATAATTTGACAGTGTCAAACAATAGCCATCTTCCAGGAGACTCCCAAAGCCTTGTTTTTACTTAAAAAAAAAACAAAAAAAATTTTTTGATTTTTGAAATTTCTATGTATGTCCCATAAAAACTATCTTTCAAGAAATCATTAAAAAGTCATTTATAAAGTTGTTTATATGTGTGTGCCCTGTGAGTCTCTACATGCTATGGGGGTTTTGGAGAACAATGATTATTTGTTCATTTGTTTAAAATATTTTAAGAATAATTTTAATATCCAAATTTACTCATGATCTTAAAATTTATCTTACTGTATCTTTACCAGTCAAAGAAAAATATTTCTGGATGAATAATTAACTTTCTAAAATACAAGTTTTTATGAAATATGAGTAAATTAATTTTAATACAATAATTTGTCATGTAAGAAGAAAACTTGCTATTTGAAGAGAAACATTTATAATTTTAAAATGATATCTTAATATACATTAAACAGAATTATATATTAATTTGTTTCCTTAGAGTGAAGAACTGGTCTATAAAATTTGAGGCTCTTTATGTGGAGATAGGTAGATAGAGATATTCTGTACACACTTATGCACAAAAGCACATGTAAATGTACTCACACTGAATGCGTTTTTTCTCATTCTCATTCTTTTAAAAATAGAAACTAGAATAATTTAGAGTGAATTAGTACATATCATCAGAGACAACACTGAAGGCACAAGTGTTTTCATGCCTGCTGTATGAGAGCCAGAGCTATTCAGTTTGGCTTTCAGCTTCTTCCGCAAAAACAACCCAAGAGACTGCATTCTTATACCTCTTGGAGGTTCGTCTGGTGGTACATATTAATTTATACTGGCACAAAGTTTTGGAAGTTAGCCATTTGCCAGCTTTCCAAGTACAAATTGTACAGCTACAGATGTTATAGCAGTAGGTAGGTACAGAAAAGTATAAACCATGAAAAATAAAAGTGAATTACTATTAATTTCTTCATGTTAGTGTGTAAACAATTGAGGGCTGATAAAAATTTCAAATTGGGAACATAATTTGAAAGCATATTTGACCAACTTATTCTTGTACTTAGCCTGTACAAGAATAAAATAAGTTTTATGCTAGTGCAGTCTAAGTTTAAAATTTGGATCTATGAAATAACTGGCAAAGAAAAATATGTCTACTTAAAAAAATGGGACGGCTTCTAAAAAACCTTTGCTTTTTCAAGAATTTTTGATCTATGTGTATCAAGGTATATAAAACCACTAATACATTTTCAGTGTCATTGGCAACAGTCCCATAAACTGTCATCTCCATTCAATGACTTACAGTTAAATGGTTTAAAATATGAAGTTGGGGGGGTGGGAGAGAAAGGGGATAAAAATGACATCTATGACCTGAATTGCTCACACAAAGATATCATTTTAATAGAGTTTTTAAAAGCATTTTATTCAATCTTAATATCCTAAATTTGAAAGATAATTAATCTATTTCAACTATTCATACCTTCTCATAACCCAGTTTAAGTCAGTTCCCATAAGAAATATTAACTCTCATTATCATTGAAAATTGCATATCTTTAAATTAACCCATTGATTTGCTAATTATACCCTACTTTTGGAAAATTCTTCAGTTGACTTCACTAGAGGACAGAGAAAAATATAAGAGTACATTTTGAATTCAGATTCTTTTTATGCATTGAATTAATGGTTATATTTATGTTATATTTTTATTTAAATGTTATTTTAATGTCATTGAATATGAATGATAAAATAACAGATATATTGTTTATTAAAAAAAATAAACGGGAAAGAACAAGTCTTTAAAGCAGTGAAACTGGAAAGCTGCAAATTCACGGCTGTGAAAACCAGTGTTAACAACTGCATATACAGAGGGTGCCAAAAAAAATGTATAGACATTTAATAAATGAAAAAAACTGTATTGAAATTGGTAACAATATATACCAATAACAAAAGATAAATACAAGTCATATGTGTATTTTTTTTGGCACCCCTGGTATGTCATACTAGAGAAAAATATGAGAGATAAATTTTTAACAAAAAGTAAATATTTTTACTTTATGTTCAAGGTCGAGTAATAGGAACTAGATTTACCATCCTGACTTAAACAAATACAAACCTAGGTAACATCTGAAAAACTGTCCCTGAGAAACGGCTGAAAAAATAAAAATAAAAAAGTTTAAGTCCTATAATTGTAACTTGTTACTAATTGCCTGAAGGCAATTTTTACAACCCCAATGAGGAGATAGAAAACTCCGACAAAACTTCTCTCACTATAACAATTAATTGAAAAATAAGGCAGAAAACCAGTAAGGTTTAGAAGACTAGAACAATTTGTCCTTATTGTAATCAAAAGCAGTATAAAACACATTTTTTCTCAATTGCAGATGAAGCATTTACCAAGATAAACTGTATTCTGGGCCATAAATCAAATCTCAATAAATATAAAAAGAAAAATATCACTAACATATATTATCTGAAAACAACAAAATTAAACAACATCTCAATACCAGAAAGCTATCTGGAAAATCCCCACATCTTGAAAATCAATCAACTTCAAAATAATCCATGCATCCAAAAACTATGAAAATATTTTAAACCGAAAATATTAAAAAATTTAAAATTTGTGAGAAGCAGCTAAAAGAGTATCTAAAGAGTGGGTTTTTTTTATTAGAATACTAGAAGCCTAAAATTAATGATCTAAACTTCCTTTTTAGAAATGAGAAGAAAAAACAAATGAACTCAAAAGTCAGCAGGAAAAAAATAATAAATATAAAAATTGAAATCAATGAAAGAAAACAGAGTAGGAAAATAAACAATCTAAAAGCTTCTTTAAAAATAAAAATCAGTAAAAATTATTAAAATGTAGCCAGACTGATCAGGAAAAAGAGAGGAGACCAATGGCAGAGAAAAGGGAAAAATACTACAGAATACTTCATGCTGATAAACTCAATAAGGTTAATATAAACATATCATTGGAAAGAAAATTATCAATATAACAATATTTATAACAATGTAACAAACTATAGAAAAAGTTGATAATCTGAAGAGTCACATATCTACTAAAAATTTGAATCCATAGTTAAAACATCCTATCTAACATTTATGAGAATATAGTGCAAATTCTTAGCAATTGTTTCCCAAAAATCAGAGGTGGTGACAATTCCCACCTCATCTTATGAGGCCAGCACTTGTTCCAAAAGCAGACAAGATATTACAAGATAAAAAAAAAAAATGTAGTCCATTATCTCCCATGAATTATAGACCCAAAGAACCTTAAAATGTCAGGTGATGGAATTCAGTGATTTATAAAAAGTGTAGTACATCTCAACAGATTTGGATTCATCCCAGAAATGCAGTTTAAAAGTGAAAAATCAATCAATGTAACTTACAACATTAACATATCAAAAAGAACCCTTTGAACATTTCTATAGATGCAGAAAAACCATTCGAAAGAGTTCAACACTCTTTCATGATAACATCCTCAAAACTGAATGAAAATTCCTCAACCTGAGAAAGGACATCTATAAAAATAGTACAGGTAACATACTAAACAGTGAAAGACTGAAGGCGTTAACCAAATATAAAGAAAATGCAAGGATATATGTTTTCATTACTTTTAATTAACAATGTCCTATACATTATAGCTAGTGCAATAAGGACATTAAAAATAAAATTAAAAAATCAGTGGAATACTGGATGTAAAGGAAAAAGGAAATTTGTTTATTTTAATGGATGGCATAAAAATCCAAGAAATCCACAGGAAGGCTAGTAAGTGTATTTAGGTAATCTGCACAGTGTACCAAAACCAAATGTAGTGCTATATAATAATGAGTAATTGGAAATTGAAGTTAAAGAACACTACCATTTACAACTACAAAATATTGAGGAAAAAATTTTAATTTAACAAAATATGAACAAGATCCATTATTAATAACTACACTGCTTAAAGAAATTAAAGATCCAAAAAATGGGGAGGTGTACCATATTTTTAAGAAAATCCCGTGTTATTAAGACACTGATTTTCAATAATTTGATCTCTAAATTGAATGGTATCCTAATGAAAACTCAGCAGGCTATATTTTTATGGGAGGGAGGAGGAAAAAATTGACAAGCTGGTTCTCAAATGTATATGGAAAATCACAAAATCTACAACAACAACAATTTTTGTTAAGAAAAAAACTAAAGTTCAGGGAATTTAGCTACCTGATATTTACACTTACTGTAAAGCTACAACAATTGTGACAATGAGTTATTTATATAAGGATAGACATAGATCATTGAGAAAAAAAAAAAAAAAAGAAAACTCAGAACAGATAAACCGATACAGGGTCAACTGATTTTCAGCAAAGGTGCAAAGGAAATTCATTTAAGAAAAAATGATCTTTCCCAAATATGTAGTTAAGATAATTGAATACTCATATAAAAAAGAATCACAAACTTTACCTAACATTATATATATACAACATTCAACTTAAAATGGATGACAGATATAAATCTAAGAACTTACAGTAGGAGAAAACAGGTGCTATTGACACAAGGATAGAAATACAGGTTTAAGAAACGGAATACAAAACAATATAGGTCTAGCAATATGCAATTAAGAGTCAAACATCAAAATGAAATTGTACAGAATGTTTGAAAATCAAGACATGTCAAAAAATGAAGATTGCCTGCAATATCGTGACTTAAATGATTAGTGTGAGAACTGAGACCACATGCATCAATATGATAATTATTTGCTCCAATAAATTCTTACAAAGTTAAGCAGTTTCACTGCTCCAGGAAATTCTTGCAAGCCAATTTATACAAGTATATATTTTACTCATCTGTGCAAATGGCTATCTAACTAGAACATCAGTTTTTTCACTGACACACACAGTTCATTTATCTGAACAAGAACTTGACCACCAAAATTGTTTCAAATTTGCCTCCCTGAGACACAGACTTCAACTAATCTGAATCAATTTTCTGTAATGAAAGACTTATCTTAAACTGCTTGCCTTCAGATCCAAAAACTTTATATCTTTCTCTAATGTTTCCCTTTTAAAATACCATAGCGAATGTAAAAGTGATTTTCTTCATTACTGCAGTAAGTTACTAAATTCAGCTTTCCTAGATTATCATGCCTTCTGTGTTGGCCATTTGAGGAAGTGGACATACAGCAAAGCTGATGTGACAGTATTAATAGCAAGACTAAATTCCAAGACATTAAATCTGGAATTAGAGAAGAACTGTATGTTGCTAAAAGTTTCGATCAACTAAAATATTTAGTTGGAAACTATAGGGATATATCAAATACAATTTTGTATACATATAAGAAAATTATGGGCAACCTGAGGTCCAAGCTGGTAGAGTAGATAAATGCTGTGCTTGCCTCATCCCATGAACACATCAAAATCACAACTAAATTATAGAACAATCTACTTGGAGAAATATCTGAAGTCTAGCTGAATAGAAGTTTTATAATTAAGGATATGAAAAACAGCCACATCGAGACTGGTAGGAAGGGTGAAGATGCAAAACAAGCTGCTCCCAAACCCAGGTGTGACCATTGAAAATCAGGAAAGACATCTCAGCCACAAAGGTTCCCCATGAAGGAGAGACGGACCAGAGCCTCCCACACCAGGCTCCCTATCCAAGAGTACTAATGTTGAGAAAAGGAGACCCCCACAAAATCTGGCTATGAAAAACAGTGGGAATTCTTACCCTCCAGGTAGGACAGAAGGTTGCAGGAAACCCAGACATCTTCTTAAAGAACCCGCACAGGCACTCACCCTGGGCTCTGGTGGAGAGACGATGATTATGAGGGTGTTGGAGACATACAGGGAGAGACTGAGTTGTGTAACTCCAGGGCGAGGACTACAGGGACAGTCCCCATTTTCCCTGTGTTGGATCCTTCTCTCATGCAGCCAGCCGGCTGGCGCCATCTTTTCTGTGTTGAGCCCGCCCCCGCAGGCCAAATCTGAATCTGATTGGTGTAGTGAGCTCCACTGCTCCAATCTGCAGACTCACTGAGACCCTGCCTCTCCCACCTCATGGACCACAGGAGGCTTTATCAGCACTTGAACTTTACAGGAGCTGGCAGATGGCAGCAGGCGTTGGGGTGTCCTGGCTTTTCTGAGGAGCTATCCCAGACCCAGTACTAGTGGCAACTGTCCTCAATTTGCAGAGTTACCTTTCCCAGGTGCCTCCAGATATAGCACAGGCAGCAACTAACTATGAATCACTTTGTAGCTCCTACCAGTAAGTCCCCAGCTGGTCACCAGCAGTGGTTTACCTCCTGCACTGGAGCCCCTCCCAAGTTGCCCCAAAACCAACACAGTTGGAGGTTATCTTCAGACCATAGCAGAGCACGATCCAATTAGCCCCATAAGTAACACGCACAAAGGGCAGTCTCAACAGGTACCACAGCCTGCTGTGGTGAATACTGATGTGTTGGATAAGCCCTCCGCACAACAGCCCATAAGCTAAATCCCACAGCCAGTCAGCCTGAGGGACAGTCCCACCCACTGACATACCAAAAGCAATCAAAGCTCAACTATAATAGGAGGGACACACAATCCACACGAGGAAGACTTTTGGAGCACCTGGCTCAGGTGACCGGGGAGATTGTGCCAGTGGTCCCCACAGGGCCCCTTCTACATAAGGCCACCTGGCAAGCCTGGGAGACATAGCACTGCCTAATACATAGAAACAAATATAGAAAATCAGCCAAAATGAAGAAATAAAGAAATACATCCCAAATGAAAAAGAAAAAAAAAAAAAACTAAAGAAAAAGAACTAAAAAAATGGAGACAAGCAACCTTCAAGATAGAGTTCAGAATAATGATTATATGTATACTCAAGGAACTTAATGAGAACTTCAACAAAGAGATAGCAAGCATAAAAAAAGGACATGGAAACCATAAAAAGAACCGATCAGAAGTGAAGAATATAATAACTGAAATGAAAAATGCACAAGAAGGAATCAGCAGCTAACTAGATTAAGCAGAGGATCAATCAGTTATTAGGAAGACAAGGTAGTAGAAAACACCCAATCAGAACTGCAAAAATAATTTTAAAGAAAATAAGGATAGTTTAAGACATCTTGGGACAACATCAAGCATCACAACATTTGCAACATAGGGTACCAGAAGAAGGAGAAGGGGGAGGGGGTATGGATAGACCTGGAGGATATTGTTCTGAGTGGAGTGTATGACAGAGAAAGACAGATGCGATGTGATTTTGCTTAGATGTGGAATCTAAAGAACAAAATAAAGAAACAAAACAGAAACAGACTCATCGATACAGAGAACATTTTGATGGCTGCCAGATGGGAGTAGGTTTGGGGTGGTGGGTGAAAAAGGGGAAGGGATTAAGAAATACAAATTGTTTCTTACAAAGCAGTCATGGGGATGTAGGATATAGCATAAGGATTATAGTCAATAATATTGTAATAACTACGTATGGTGTCAGATGGGTACTAGATTTATCAGTTGATAATTGGGGAGGTGGTTGCAGGGAAGGGTGAAAAAGGTGAAGGGATTAAGAAGTACAAATTGGTAGTTACAAATAATCATGGGGATGTAAACTATAGGGAATATACAGTAATATAATCAATAATACAATAATAACTCTGTATAGTGGCAGGTGGGTACTAGACTAGTCAGGGGGATCACTTCTTACATTATATAAATGTATAACCACTATGCTGTACACCTGAAATTAATATCAATAATTTTGAAAGTCAACTGTAACAGAAAAATTAAAAAGGGGGAGAGGTGAAAGGCAACAAATAGTCCAGATTTCCAGGTATAAAATAGACAAGTCATGAGGATGTAATGTGCAGCATAGGGAATATAGTCAATAATATTGTGATAGCTGGTACAGTGTCAGACGGTTCCTGGACTTATCATGTTGATCCTTTCTTTAGGTGTATAAATATTGAATAACTATTGTGTACACATGAAGCTAATATGATATTGAATCTAACTATATTTTTAATAAAAATCTTTAAAAATAGAAAATTATAGGGACCAATTAAATTGAGAGATTATGTCACTTTTTAAAATTGGCAGTCAATTAAAGAAAATAATAAAACAGTGTAGAAATAATAGAGCTAAGATGTTTTATTAAATAGACGTGGTATATACATATCTGGTGACTACAAAATATTTCTAAAGTATTCATCTAACATTTTTATTAGTTGATTATGTGAAAAAATGAATTGTTTATAAACCATGAAAAATATATATAAGGCAAGATTAGACTCTGTCTACAACAAAAATTGAAAAAATGCTAAAGTGAAATCACTTAAATATTTTAAAGATTCTTTAAAAAATTTATATTTTGGTCCTAGGAAAAATTAACTGACACAGAGACTTGATTAAATAAAAATAGAGTATTTCAATATTATGGTATGTAGTCAAAACCATAACATGGTATACTACGATATAACCTAATTAAAATATAATAAATATAATTAATATTATATAATGTAATGTGATATGATAAATATAATAAAAATATAAATCCTGAACAGACATTTGCAAATTTGAAACATAATGAATAAAGTTATTAGAACAATATTGTAAACTATTAGTAATTAGTAAAGTAATTACCAATTAAGACAGCATAAAAATAATAGAGTCACTCCATAAAACAAAAGATTAATTCTATCAAATAGCAAGTCAATTTAAAAATGCCAAATCTGACTCAGGCAAAAAAAGAGAAAAAGCACAACATTAAGAAGGGAAAAAGGTAGTAGTAACAAAGATATAGGAGAACTTTTTAGAAAGATTTTAAAGTGTCAAATATAAGAGAATAAATTAGAAAGAAAGATGAAAGATCATTTTCTAGGAAAATTAAATTACCAAAACAAAATAATCAATGCTGATAATCCAATAAAGTTCAAATACATTATAAGGCTTGTCAAAATTTAAGAGCCTCAAACAGAGCCTTGGTGAGGTTGGAGTATTTACTGGGCTGTCATGTGTAAAGGTGTCAGAGAAAATTTTCTGTATAGGTTTTCAGTTCATTGACCCGAGCTAAGGAAGCAAAATCCTTTCCTGCATCTTGGGCAGAATCCATGCTTTGAGGCTCTGTCTACTAAAATCTTCAACCTCAAATATTCTTAATGTCAGTGATATAAAATCTTCAATATAGTGATAATTTCAACATTCCCCATCTGTTCTAGAACAGTTAAATATGCTTTCTAATTTATTTTATAAATATAATGTAATGCTGACACACACACAAAAAGTCACAATAAAATAATAATGTCAATATTGCTCATAATGGGTTTCATAGGCTTCTGATTTTTTTGTTGTTGTTTTGGAAAGGGGGAGGGGAGGAATGGAGAAAGAAAGGACAGAGATTGATTTAAAATAAATTAAATATATATTTAATATTGTAATATTAAATAATGTAATATTACAATATATTATAATATCAAATTATATATAATATTATATATAATATAGTATATATAACATAAATGTGTGTGTGTGTGTGTGTGTGTGTGTGTGTGTGTGTGTGTGTATTCCATGGCCAAAGAAGTTTGTGATGTTTGGGTTAAACAGAGTTTAAAAATGTTTTCTGTTTATAGAATGTCTCATGGCCTAGGATCTATGATCCAAAACTTTTCCAATTTTTCAGTGTCCCAAATTCCCTCTTAATCCTTCCTACAAAGCAGAAAACTTTGTTCTGTAAAGAAAAATATCATCATTAACACTTTCCTATGTCTAAATTACTCAGTGGCTTGTTTCATCTGGCTTCCTCTTCCTATCTTCCTGTATTTCTCATGAGTCTTTTAAAAAGCCCATTAGAAGATGAGATTAAAAAAATACTCTTTTTTTCACTTTGCTTTGCCTCTTTTTTTGTCTTTCTTGTCTTCTAATTCTCTTGCTTTCTCAGTCTTTAACATTCTACTTTACTCTAGACTTTTATCACTATGTACAGAAAAGAAAGAAAGTATTATTCAAGTCAACTACCCTTATGCCATTATCATTTTTATCATTGAACTGTTCCAAACAATATCCCATGTCTTCTGCTTTCACTTACTTCTCAGCCATTCATTTATAAGAACAAAGTTTCTACCTGTATTAACTTATAATAAAAAGAGTTTTCTGCCTTTCTATGATTTTTCATGTAAATAGCATGATCTGTAGGAATAACAGTGAAATCCTTCTATTTTTACTTACATACAGGTCATGGAAGATCATAGGCACAAGGTATATTTCTTGAAACTATGATTTACGTATAGTATGTGTCAAATGAGACATCAAGATCATCTCATTATCTGATGGTCACACCAGGAAGCCCATGTTTATAACTCTTTGGACAGCTAGAAAAAACCATGAATAATAATTCTACTAGTTCTACATGACAAGAATTCAAATCACAGTTCTGGGACCATAAAGATATTAGCCTCTATAATATTTTGATTCCTTGTATATAAAATTTCTTTATTTTATACGATTATTTATATAAAATATGTGTAGAAACGCTTCGTAGAGCACATGGCTCATGTTATTTTACTTGAGTTATTCTTTGTAGTTTTTTGTTTTGTAGTTTTTGGTTTTTGCTTTTGAATGTAACCATATGAGATTTCCTTCTAACAGTTCACAATTCTATTACTTTATGTTTCCTTTTTGTTTGTTTTTTATTATCATAATCAGGATTACTCATTGAAAACTTAGGATTCTAAACATGTCAGGAAAAAGAAAACCTGGGGGGGGGGAGAATTCTCACAGGTGGCTATAAGGGGAACAGGGAGCATACAGTTGGCCTGGAGAGGGGTGCACCTGAACTCTGTCAGGATCAGAATAAAGTGAAATGTGGAAGTCATCCAGTTAAGCATAGTGGAAATAGGATCATGGGAAATAAACCAGAGAAATGATCCAAGTGTATGCTAAATGTTTGGGTAAATGGTGGAAAAAAATCATGGTGAGTGTACTCATGTAACACATGACTCACTGGTGATGATGACACGCACTTAAATATCTCAATGGATGTGATAAGGAAGAACAACTACAGGAAGTAGTGGGAATCTGAAAAAGGGGAAAAAGTTGATCATGAAGATTTAGGAAGAATTCCTTGAAGGAAATGGAGTCCAAGCTGAGATCAAAAGGCTTTTCTATTAAAGGGGGAAAAATGTACATGTCTTTTGGATGATAACTGAAAATACTACCTTCTGAGGACCTTGTATTAAAGACAGTTGAGTAGGATGGATGGATCTAGAGAACATTATGTTAAGTGAAATAAGTCAGAAAGAGAAAGACAAGTACCATATGATCTTACTTATATGTGGAATCTAAAGAAAAGAATATGTGAATGAACTAATCAGAAACAGTTTTGGGGACACACAGAAAAAACCGAGAGTTGTTAGATGGGTGTGTGGGGGGGTGGGGATAAGGGGAAAGGTGAAGGGATTTGGAAGCAGCTGGTAACCACAAGATGGCCTCAGGGTTTTTTGAAAATTAATTTGGGGAAGGTATTCAATAACGTTGTAAAGATTTTGTTGGGTATCCGATGGACATGCGTCCTATTTGGGAGACCACCTCAGGGATACTGTGGATACCTGATCATGGCATTGTACACCAGAAGCTAAACATTAATGAATGCCAACTATAATTTTATATGTATAATGTGATGGCTCAGTGTGAGGTCGGAGGGATGGTGGATGGGGGAAGGGGGGTTCACAGTGTGAGAGATATAAATGATGAACGTCTAAGTATTACCTTGTCTTGTACACCTGAAACTAATAAAAAAGAAAAAAGACAGTTGAGTCAGTTGAGTAGGTTGTAAGAGTGGTAATAGAAGAAACAGGGTAGATCATCTGGTATGAGATCATGCTAGACCCCGTGAACCATGTTTAGGTACTTGGACTTACCCTCAAGCAGAGGAATAACAGTGAAATCCTTCTATTTTTACTTACATACAGGTCATGGAAGATCATAGGCACAAGGTATATTTCTTGAAACTATGATTTACGTATAGTATGTGTCAAATGAGACATCAAGATCATCTCATTGATCACACCAGGAAGCCCATGTTTATAACTCTTTGGACAGCTAGAAAAACCCATGAATGATAATTCTACTAGTTCTACATCATAATATTTAAATAAAAATTGTGAAACAAAGTGAAATGTCTTCTGTTGTCACACTACAATAATGATACAACAAATCCTGAGAAGAAAAGAAAACGATGCTAGGAGTAGTTATTTCAGCCTAAGAATTATCAACTAGTTTCAAATTCTGTTATGAGAGGGCTGTAAAATACAGAATAAAAGGGCTGTACCTTTTACCCTGGGATTTTAAGAACTATTATTTTGTCTCTATACCACAGATGCCTGACTACAACCTTCTAAAGGTTTGACAGGGTTTCCTTAAATATTTCTGACTCTGAAATTTTATATTAATTGTTTTTGACAAATAGAATGTATCTTTTTTTTTTTTTGAAATGTATTTTTATATTCTTGAAAATAATTGGCATGATTAAAGGTATCTGCATTTTTTGGCAGTGATCCAGGAATGCTGAGGAGGGTATATAAGATGTTACAAATTTACATTGGTATTATTTTAATGATATTTTGTATCTATTTAATTGTATTCACAAATATTATACTACAGTTTTGTTTTGTTTTGTTTTCCATGTATTGAGCTGTTGCATAGTTAGGCATTACTGAACTCATAATTTAAATCGTTTTTAGATACAATGATGCATCATGATAATTTCCTAACTTCAAAAAAAAAAAAATTCCTGGCTTCTTGCATTTCTTTTATTTTTAAGAACAACAGATTTTTTCTCTTTCCAGTGCTTCTATTTAATTAGTTTGAAAAATTGAGACTTTTGTACTCTAGTCTTCTAAGGATCTTTGAACTCAACCTACTTCAATAATAGCCAGCTGACTGGGGTCGGTCTGGAGGACCTAATTGGTATGAATGAGGCACAGTAGAAGACAGCAGCTCAATTTGTATGCAACAGCCAGTATCAGAAGTGTGACACAGTGAAAGCAGAAAACAGCAAGCCAACAGTTCAGCACTAGTCATTAAAATGAACTCAGGGTCACCTCATTTTGTCTGTTTCTTACAAAAAGTTACCTAGAGGTGGGGAGATGGAAGAAATGAATTTTTTCATGAAATATAGTGCTTGAGGAAAAGGAAGAAAAACGTCTTTCCCACTGTGTAGACCTAGAGCAAAGCAAAGGCCTGTAGACTGTATAATGTCATAGGCAAAACTTGACTCTTTCTTTGCCACACAGTGGGAATGGAGCTTGGCAGTGACTAATAATGTATTGATTTCCCTTAGATATAAACCAAGCAAATAAGGGAATATGAGAAAAACATCTTTGTTTCATTTATGCCCAGGGAAAGATTTAGAAATCCTTGTATCGAGAGCAAATTCTAGAACTCTGTTTATATCATATAGCACATAAAATTAATATTTTAATACCTAGAGAAATATCCACCCATATTTCTGTTTCATGTTTGAAAATGTTTTAATATTCTCATTGCATCTATAATGTAGACAATTCAATTTGAATTTATAATTATAGAGGACATTTTGAAGAAGTACATCAATTAGTGTCCTCTTCCTATTGCTAATAGTTCCCTAAGCAATTTCTGTAGGTCACACTATGAATCCTATGATCTTATGTAGGGGAGAACAAAGGAGAAATGGATTTTTAAAAAAGAAAGAAAAGAGAGAGACAATGAGAAAGATGGATAGAATAAACAAAGATGGAAATGAATGGATGAAGGACGGAAGAAAGAAACGAGGGAAGAAAGGAAAGACAGTTTAAAATATAAGATATATAATTATATATTAGTAACAAATTAGAAAATGAATGTGCCTAAGTGTTAAGATGGGTAAATAGTATTTTAAACCACCCAAGTGTCACATGCATTCAAAACATTAAAATGTCCATCTGATATGAATATGTATTTCTAGGTGGTATATAAGTAAACATAAATATGTCCCAATGAATATTTTGATGAGCTATCAGGCCCACTCATATCTTCCCATTTAACACTGTTTATTCTTCTTGAATCCTAATGCAAAAAATAAACCCTACTTCTGTGAGAGTTGCTAGATTTTCTCTATTATTACACTTTCTCATTCTTTTCTTTCTTACCTTCCCTGCCTGCTTCTTACCTTCCATTTTCCTTTTTCTTTCTTTCCTTTCTGCCTTTCTTATTTTATCTTCCTTCTTTTAATTACATGCAGTACACACTGGATGAAATTTCAAGTATTCTAATTGGAGGTCTTGTTAGGGTTATTATTAAAAGTTTTGTCATTATTGTCTATATTAGCATTTAAAAAAGCAATATGATTAAAAATGCCTAGATAATGGTAGGCAATTAAATAGATAAATGAAATTAACTGAAAAACAGTTTAATAAAGTGCAGGTAAATTAAACAGCATCTGTTTTTTACTAATTGCTCTTGGTTTTAGAAAAGATGAGGAGCTGGTAAATTCCATTAACTGAGGGAATACAATAGTAGTGAAGAAGGGTCAGAGCTCTTTCATATGACTATGAACCTTATTTGAAGGGATGACTTAAGGGCACAAGAATAGGTTTTGTTTCAGGTAAATGTGACCCTTAATCTTACTATGAAAATGGCCAACAAATATCCTAACTCAGAAGTATTGAAAAAGATCATGAGTTGGCAAAAATAAAAACAAAAACAAAAAATCAACCAAAGACAAATTTATCATAAGCAAAACAAGAGCACATTAGAGAACAGTGACTTTTATTCACCATCAACCTACCAGCAGGAATGCAAAGGTAGAGAACTTCTGCCTCTACTAGAGAAATTGAGCCATAAATTCCCAAGAAAGTTTTTTATAAATATATTAATTTTGCTTAATTGTTAAGAATGAAATTGGAAGGAAAATACTTCAGTCTTAAAACATAATTTACTTTGAATAGAGATATTAAAATTCACTGAATTGATGATATTGAAAATGTAAAACTAATTTTGACCACCATTTTCATATTTAAAAAAATCATCATCATTCAAGTTCCCATTTTGTATAATGTATATGTCTCACACATTCTAACTTCCAGCTGATGGATATAAAGAGCGTACATTTATGAAAAATAAAATTTTATGCAGTGTGCCTATCAAATTATAATTCTTCTCTATGGAAAAAAATCTAAATATGATGCATGTGGCACCCCTCTTCTCCCACATGCATAATGACCATCTATCTCTGGAAAATCTGGAACATCTGACATCGGTTGAATCAATAATTTGGTAATTTTCTTTTAGCTTTTATCTTCCAGTAAGTTATTTATTTATTTCTTTAATTTAATTTTATTTGGGAATAGTGTGTGTTTCTCCAGGGTCCATCAGCTTCAAGTTGTTGTCCTTCAATCTAGTTGCGGTGGTGATGGGAGGGAGGGCACAGCTCACTGGCACATGTGAGAATCGAACTGGCAACCCTGTTGATCAGAGCTCACACTCTAACCAACTGAACCATCCAGCTGCCTCTCCAGTAGGCTATTTTTGATAGCTATATTCTTGATAGTAATCAAGTAGGTATTAGGAATCTTCTAAAAAGAGTGTCCATTAAGGCTTTTTATAGGTTAGACATACTTTGTTTGCTTTCCTATAATTCTTGAAAAAAATTAAACAATTTATCTTATACATCTTTTATCTTTTACATCTTATACAGCTTTTCATCTTTTATCTTTTATCTTATATCTTTTATGAAGCTAAAATGTTACGATTTTTATTTTTAAAGGAGTGATTACATTAGCAAATGTATTGGTTAAAGACAACTGTATTGCCTCCAGTCGTCTATTACCTTTAAGAGCAGAAGGATCCTACTTCATACTTCTCTCTATCTCAGATCCAAGGGCAGCACCTGGCACATAGTAGGGACTTCCGTTAGACTACACAAATACAATGGTACTGTACCTGTTTTCCTTTGTACATTTCATACTGAATAAGAACACAATTGTTGAGAGCATTTAATTGTGTGAGTTCATGGAATGGAACCTCCTATCCTCTTGTGTGTCTGTGTTGCTGGGAGATCTAGGTTACTGGCTACAATTTGTTTTTGTACTGAATAAAGCTGCAGAAACCCAGTCCAATAGTTTTTGGCAAGGATGTTCCCTTTCATCATTCACCTCCCTCCCTCGGGACTTGGAGAGCCTTCTTTCCTTGGAAGACTTAGTCATTTACAATTCTTTACACCTACTGTGTACCTGGAGGGATATGATTTCCCAAATTTCAACAGAAAAGTTGGATTAGTATTTTCTCACATTATTTTTTCAGGCTTTTTTCAACTCTCAATAAAATAAGAACCACTTGCTAGCAGCTATTGCTGCCTCAGTCATTAACTCTTTGCTGTAATTAACACAATTTACCTAATTTATCCAACTTGGTATCTTACTGTTAGTTTTCTATTAAAATATTTCTTTGGTTTCGCCTGAATCTTTCCTTGTCAACAATCCTCAGTATGGTACATGACTTAATGATTCCAAATATCTCAGCCTGAAGATTATCTTATTGAATCTTTATCCTTAATCTTTTGAAATGTTAGTTTTACCGTGAAAGCAATAGTCACTATTATCAGCAATGGTACTTTTGATTAAAGATTTATTTTACACATGTACTGCTAAAGTACTGTAACACTAACTTACTTAGAGCCTCTCTTTTCTATCTCTCATGCTTCAGAAACGGGATGAGTCACTACTATGTAGCAATTTCCTAGTTAATACTTAAAGCACGTTGAAAGTCATTTCAAAATCACAGCATTGTATAAATCTATCTGCTAAAGTACAAATCTTCTCCAATCCCTACACCAGGAATTGGCAAACCTTTTCTGCAAAAGGCCAGATAGTAAATATTTTAGACTTACAGGCCATCTGATTACTGTCACTATTACAAGTCGGCCTTTGGAGTATGGAGGCAGCCACTGGGAAGAAACCTAAATAAATAAGCATGGCTGTTTATTTTATATCTGGACACTTGGATTATTAGCTAGGGCTGCCATAATAAAATGCCACATATTGGGAGGCTTAAACACCAGAAATTTATTTTCTCACAGTCTTGGAGTCTAAAAGTCCAAAATCAAGGTGTCAGAGGTTTGGTTTCTTCTGAGGCCTTTTTCATTGGCTTGTAGATGGCCTCCTCTCTGTGCCCTAACATGGCCCCACATGTGTGCCCATACCCTCATGGTTGGCATCTCTTTGTCCAAATTTCCTCTTATTATGAGGACACCAACCAGACTGGATTAGAGCCCACCCTATTGACCTCATCTTAACTTAATTATCTCTTTAAAGGCTCTATATCCAAATGCAATCAAATTCTGAGGTATCAGGGTGGGGTTGGGGGTACACCTTCTTATGAATTTGGGAGTATGCAATTCAGCTTATAACAACAGTGAAACTTGTGTTTCACATAATTTTCCTTTTCCTGAAAAAATTATCCTATTTTAAACGTTTTTTCAAACATTTAAAACTGTAAAAACATTTAACTTTCAGGACATACAAAAAGAAGCAGCAGGACAAATTTTGCCCACAGGCCTTAATTTGCTAAGCCCTAGCCCAGCGAACCATTTTTTCCTTTAAGCATGTCAATTGCATCTAGATACTATAAGTCAAATTGCATATAATTTACAGTATATTGTAGATTTCTTGATGAGAAGATACTCTTTTCATTACAACTTATTTTTATATCTAAACAACAAAAACAACCTATAGATACTCATGCTGTTTATTGGTATCAGGCTCTATTGATTCCAATTTTATCAGACTACGCATGCCAGGTATAACTTAGTTTGTCTTCCTATTTTATTTATTTTTTTGAAAAGATAACACATGGAGTAATATGTGTCTTCACGTTTGCATATGAGTCAAAGTTTACTCTTTGGTTTCAGTTTACTGTTACTCCATTATATCATTTGATTATCTCATTTTTGCTCTTCAGTGTTATATAGTATGTTACTTAATTATATTGTCATTATTAAATAACCAAGCATGGTTTCTGCAAACACGTATAAATAAATCAAATACGGAAGACATCGTTCCCAGATTAAAGGTAGATAAACTAAGTCCCTGAGAGTTTAAATAATTATCATACAATGTATAAGTTCAAAGCTTTGACAGTAAAAGGAGATTTATATTAATTAATTTGATGTAGACATATACCAATTAAATACATTTTATCTTATATTTACCAATATACTCAGGTGATGCATCTTTTTTTAACATTTACATATTTATACAGAAGGCGCCAAAAATGTATATACACATTTTAAGAAAGGAAAAAACTATTAAAATTGTAATACTTAATATATACCAATAACAAATCATGATGAACACAAATCACTTTTGACTTCTGCAATTACAAGAGGTGCTCAAAGTGGTTACCATCCATGTAATTTTAATACAGGTTTTCCTTTCTTAAAATGTGTATACTTTTTGGCTCTCTCTCTCTCTCTCTCTCTCTCTCTCTCTCTCTCTCTATATATATATATATATATATGTATATATATATATATATAAATATATACACACATATATGTATATATACATATATAACATATATACATATATACACACATATATGTATAGAAATATACAATATAGATATAGATATAGACATAGATATAGATATAGATATATAGATATGCTTGCTATTCAGGGACATTGAAGATACGTTCACCTTACGTTAGTTCAACTTATTTTTAAACCATACTACGGTATGTTACAGTACACAAAAGTAATTAAAATATGATCTCAGTTTTCTAAATAAGGGAAACAGTCATTAAACTATGTAATTATCATGATAGAAATGCAAATATAGATTTATAAAAGTTAAATTGTACCTCAAAGATGTGGGTACTTTTGGTCAGAACCATAGAAAATTGACAAAGGAAGTAACTATCAGCTTTTCTGAAAAATATAATATGCAGTAGCTAATCATAATTCTTTCTTTAAAGAGTAAATGATTAACTCTTATTAAAAGAGATAGATTGAATAAGAATTTTAATCAGGCTCCTTATTAGAAATACATGTAAACCAATGTGGTAAAAAAAAGTTTGGAAATTTTTATGGACTGAATATTTGTGTTCCTCAAAAATTCATACTTTGAAGCCTGAATGTCCAATGTGATTATAGTTTGGAGATGGAAATTTTAAGAGATAATTAGAGTTTTTTTATCAAAAAGCATTCTATTGAATTATGTAGAGAAGTAAGAACAGAGAGATATAGTTAAGAGCAGGCTATTTCTCAAGCAGAAAGTGATTTTGCTTGCATCATATAGCAAAAGTTTTATTAGGCAATGTTATAACTCCAAATAATGGCAAATATTCCTAATGTTTAAAATTTTCAAACTCAGAGTTGTTTTTGTTAATAGCTCCCTAGAATAAATGTTTATTATAAAAGAGAAAGAGAGAGAGAGAGAGAGAGAGAGAGAGAGAGAGAGAGAGAGAGAGAGAGAAAGAGAGAGAGAATTAGAGTTGGTTAGGTGATGAAGGTGGGGCCCTAATGATAGGATTAGTGACTTAATGAAGAAGAGGAAGATATCTCCCTCTTCTCTCTCTGTTTCTCCCTCCCTCCCTCTCTCCCTCCCTTTCTCTCCCTCCTTGCATGCACCTAAAAAATCCATGTGAGGACACAGTGAAAGGTCCTCAGTTTGAAAGCCAATGAGAGAGCCCTGACCAGGAACAGAATCAGCCAGCACATTAATTTTAAACTTCTTAGCCTCCAGAATTGTGAGAGATATTTTTTTGTTGTTTAAGCTACTCAACTGAAGGTATTTTGTTATGGTGGCCTGAGATAACTAATACAGAAATAAAGAATGAGCAAAATATATACTAAATAAGATGAAATTTATGATTAACATTACAAATAGGACAAATAATTACATTAGTTAATGATAAAAGGTAAATATACTAACAGCATCAAACTCAATAGCAATTAATTACACAAAAAAATGTATTTGGATATGCAAGGAGAATTTGGTATGAATGATATTATGGCAGGGAGGGTAATTTTTCTTTTTAACAATAATAACTATCTAGTAGATAGTGAGGTTATAGACTAATTTAGTTTAAAAATGCAGTTTAGTTAGATATATTTAAAACTATTCTTTCTAGTTTCAAAGGATATACCTTTTGTTTTATGTTCATGGATAAACACAAAAATTAACTGAAATTTGCCAAAAGTAAATTTTAAAATTCCCAAGAAGTAGAAATTTGTTTTATGCCTTAAACTTTTAATAGATATAATAAATTAATAAGTGATATTTTAAATAAATAACATAAAGACAAAATCTCCTTTGAAAATGGTAAGAAAAAGAGAGAGGAAAGAACAAGAATAGAAACACCTCTGAAGCGAAGAGACAAAATACACAGTTTAGTAGCTAGAGAAGGATAAAAACACAATCAGTAGAGAGCAAAACAAAAGAAGAAGAATGCTACATATAATTCTATAGTGATAGTTATTTATTGTATATAACAGATTTCCCAAAGCTTAATGACTTAGAACAACAATATTTATTATCTCACAGTTTCTGTGTTCGAGGAATCCAGGGGTGACTTTAATATCTTCTCTGGTTCAGTCTGTCACAAGGCAGAAAAGAAGGCTTATTTACAGTGGCCAAGACATGGAAACAACCAAAATGTCCTTCCATAGATGATTGATAAAGAAGATGTGGTACATATACACAATGGAATACCATTCTGCAGTAAAAAAAAGAAGAAAAAAAGATGAAATAGTGCTATTTTGACAACATGGATGAATCTTGAGATTACAATGCTAAACAAAATGAGTCAGACAGAAAAAGAGAACCATATGAGTTCACTGATAGGTGATATATAAAACTGAACAACAAAAGAACAAGACAAACAAATGAAGAAACAAAAACTAATAGACACAAACAATAGTTTAGTGGTTACAAGAGGGTAGAAGATAGGGCGGGTACATGAGGGTAAACAGGATTAAATATATGGTGATGGAAAGAGAACCGACTCTGCGTGGTGCACACAATGTTATATATAGATGATGTATTACAGAATTGTACACCTGAAATCTATGTAACTTTACTAACTATTGTCACCCCAGTAAACTTTAATATAAAAAAAGAAGATTTGCAGTAGAACTGCAATTCTCTCAAGACTCAACTGTTGGAATGAGGGTGTTAGTTTCTTCCTGAATGGTAACAGCAGTCTTCCTCAATTTCTTACTACATGGGCCTTTTCATGGGGCAGCTCACAACATGGATGCTCACTTCACTAGAAAGAACATGCAAAAATAGTGACGAGAGACAGAGAGAGAGAGAGAGAGAGAGAGAGATAAAAGCCATGGTCTTTTTTATATCCTGATACCAAAAGTGACATCCAATCACTTTTGTCTTATTTTGGTCCTGCTCACACTCAAGGGGAGATGATTATAAAACAACATGGAACAGCAGTTGGCAGAGATCTTTGGGAGCCATTTTCAGATACCTACTATAGATGACAAATTCAAAAACCCAATTTCAGAAATTTGTTACTGCCTAACAAAATATAAGCTATTAAAATGTACATAAGGAGAAATAGGAAACTTACACAGACCAATTAATAAGGAAAACATTTCAAATATGATTAAATTCATATAATTAGGTCAGTGTTTCATGGATAATTTCTTTCTATCTTAAAAGAGACCAATATTTCAAACATTTAAACTATCCAGGTTTTGAAAAGACATTTAAATAAAAGACTAAACATTTCTAATTTTATCTAATAAAGCTAGAATGACTGATTAAATAGTTTGATTTTATGTACTTTATTGTCCCTACTACTCTTTATGACTATTTTGCTTAGACATTCGTTTAGTTGTTTCCTTTCTCCCCACCCAGTGTAAAGTAAGATTCATGCTGTTTGGAACCTTTTATCTGAGTTTACTACTATTTCCCCAGTAGTTAAAGTGGTGCCAGTAAAACGTGTATTCAATAATTGATTATATTATTAATTTTAAAAAATTAAATAATGTATTATACTTGTATTTCCTTTAAAAATCACATGTGGGGGGATTCAAGATGGCAGAGTAGATAAACACTGTGATTGCCTCATCCAATGAACACATCAGAATTACAACTAAATTATAGTACAATCAACCTGGAGAACAACCATCTGAAGTCTAGCTGAACAGAACTTCTATAATTAAAATATTAAGAACAAACCACGTTAGACTGCTAGGAAGTATGGAGATGCAAAACTAGTTGGATCCTCACCCACATGTGGCAGTTGAAAATTGGGAGAGATATCTTGGCCATAGAGGTTCCCCACAATGGAGCGAGGAACCCCAGCCCCCAGGCCAGGCTCCCCAGCCCAGAGTACTGGTGCCAGGAAGTAGAGACCCTACAACTTCTAGCTGTGACAAACAGTGGAGATTTGGACTGGCCAGGTGGGACAGAAGACTGCAGGAAAGCCAGATGTCCTCTTAAAGGGCCTTGGCAATCATCCTCAGAACTGGCTGAGGTATGGTTACTCGGGGGGCATCAGAAACATGAGGCAAGACTGAATTGTATAACTTTAGGGCGAGGACTGGAGGGACAGTCTCCATTTTTCCTATGTGGGGCTCTTCTCCAGTGGAGTCAGCATGTGGACTCCATCATTCCTGTGTTGAGCCTGCCCCCACAGTCCAAATCTGAATCTGTTTGGCCTCATGAACTCCACCGTTCCATCTTGCTGTCTCACTGAGACCCTGCCTCACCCAACTTACCACAGGCGGCTTTATCAGTGACTGAACCTTATGGAGACCAGCAGTTCACAGTAGGCCTCAGAGTTCGTAGCTTTTTTTGGATCTACCCCAGGCCCAGCATTGGTAGTAGCCATCCTCGATTCACAGCATGGCCTCTCCCACATGCCTCTATGTAGAACACAGGCAGTGGCCCACTGTGGATCACTTTATAGCTCCTACCAGGTACTTCCTAGCCAGTCACAGGCAGTGGCTGATGGGGACCTACACTGGAGGCCCTCCCAAGAGGCCCTAGAACCAACATACTTGGAGGTTGGCTTCAGACTACAGTAGAGCACACCCAATTAGCCCTACAAGGAGCACACACAAGAAGCTCAGAGAGTCAAAAACAAGATGAACTCGAACAGGCCCACACCAAGACACATTATAATTAAAATGGCAAAGTTCAATGACAAAGAGAATCATAAAAGTAGCAAGAAAAAGATGACTGTAATGCATAAGGGAGTCCCCATAAGATTGTCAGATGATTGCTTAACAGAAACTTCTCAGGCCAGAAAGGACTGGCACAAAACATTCAATGTGATGAAAAGCAAGGACCTACAACCAAGGTCACTCTACCCAGCAAGGTTGTCACTTAAAATCAAAGGACAGGTAAAGAGCTTCCCAGAAAGAAAAAGCTATTAGTTGATTGCCACCAACCAGCATTACAAGGAATGTTACAGGGACTTCTTTAACAAATGGGAAAATATATATATATATATATATCAATGATAAAATGGCGATAACTATATATCTATCAACAATTACTTTCAATGTAAATGGATGAAATATCCCAATCAAAGAGCATAGGAGGGCTGAATGGATAAGAAAAGCAAACCCTTGTACATGCTGCCTACAAAAGCCTCACTTCAGTTTGAAAGACACACAAACAGAAAGTAAAGGGATTGAAAAAGTTATTTCATGAAAGTGGAAATGAAAAATACAAAAAAGTTGGAGTACCAATATTCACACCAGGCAAAACAGACTAAAAAAAAGGACTAAACTAAGAGACAAAGAAAGACCCGGTAATCTCACGTCCTGGTATTTATCTGAAGAAGCCCAAATTTCTACTTTGAGGGGACGTGTGCATCCGTGTGTTCATTGCAGCTTTGTTTACAACGGCCACGATGTGGGGCAGCCTGAGGGTCCATTAATAAAATAATGGATAAAGAGGAGGCCGTGTATATACAATGTCTGACAATTAAGTCCGGGAGCTTGTTACAACAATGTTGCTAACTTTTTTGCTATCAAAGAGATTTTTCATTACGAATTTATACTAAATGGACACACAGTTAACCAATTTAACTATTTGGAAGTGCTGAAAACGCTGTGTGAATACGTTAGATGACCTAAACTTTTCAACAACAATGCATGGCTCTTGCATCAAGACAATGTACCAGCTCACACGACACTGTCTGTGAGGGAGGTTTTAACCAATAAACAAATAACTGTATCAGAACACCCTTATTACTCACCTGATCTGGCCCTCAATGACTTCTTTCTTTACCCGAAGATAAAGGAAATATCGAAAAGAAGATGTTTTGATGACATTCAGGACATCAAGGGTAATATGACAACAGTTCTGATGACCATTCCAGAAAAGGAGTTCCAAAATTGCTTTGAAGGGTGGACTAGGCACTGGCATCGGTGCACAATTTCCCAAGGGGAGTACTTTGAAGACGACCGTAGTGATATTCAGCAATGAGGTAGGTAGCACTTTTTCTAGGATTAGTGCTGGAACCTAATTGTCAGACCTCATATTAATCAGGATTCAATCAAGAGGTAAAGACCACACAGTAATTTGGAGAGTTTAATATGAAGAATGATTAACTATAGCAGGGAATTAGAGGAATAAGCAATTGGTTAGTAAGGAAGAGAGATCTCTAAAGAGCACAAGAACAGCACATGTAAATGTAATTACTGCCCCTAGAACAGAGATAGAACATCCACAAAATAGGACTGCTTACGGATAGTTCCAGATATTATTGGAAAAGAACAGCTTTGGATAATGAGTGGCGGAAAGGTCACTGGAGTGTCACTGGCAGATATTGCTAGAAAAGTGTCCTCTGGTGTTGTCGCGCAGCAGCCTGCCCGTCTGTCCCCTCATACCTACCCCTAAAAAAAAGGAGAGTCTATGAGACTAATACTTTCAGGGACTTTGCTTCACCTTTGTACTTTCACCTTATGTCTCCCTGTTTGGCCCCAAGGGATGGCTTGTCAACCAATGAGGGGTAAGATTCCACACGGGGGGGTGGGGAACCTAAGCCAGACACAGCTGCGTGGGGACCAACAGGAGAACCCATGGGGTTGGTAGAGGTGGGCCTAGACCCCCATCTTCCCCCAGCTAAGGAGAGCCTCGGCCTTTGTGGCTGCATTCCTTCCCACAACCTGCCTGGGAAGAGATTCAACGATGTGTTAACATCAGTTCTCCATCTATTCACATGAGTAAGTTTCAGCATAAAGGTTTTGTCTCTTGGGAAGGTACATCCTAAGACTTAAACGGTTCCGCTGCTTGCAGACAAAGGTGATTAGTTTGAATCAGTTTCCTAGTGTAATGTATGGAATTCAAAGACTGTGGAGAAAACAATGCTACTTCCTTGTGTGTACATCAATAAAGGCCACAAGGTGGCCTGATTCAGGGCTCTCAATCCTTTCAGGCTGTGAGACCTTTTGCCCCCTGTTTCATAACTTTCTTCATTTCGGTTTCTTTCTTAACCCTTCACCACCCCTTCTCGTTCACTCACTGCCTGTGTTGTGCTGGACATGACACTCTAGAACTTGCGATAGATCTACCTGCTAAGGTGCCAGTGAAGCCTCTTCCCAAAGAGATGTATAATCACAGAGACTCCACTAGGGAACCAACAAAAAGGAAGTTGCTTGTAGGTTTTATTACCGAGAAGGCAGTGGAATACACACACTATCTGGATTATTAAACCTCCTTGGAAACTAAGATGTTGAAACAAAACAAAGGGGGCAGATTATGTGATAAATTCAGGTGTATCATGAAATATAAGAAGAGCCAATAGAGAACATTATAATCTGATTGCCTATATAGCTTCAAAACACGGAATCAATTTTTCTAGTCAATCAACAAACCAGTCCTTTCAATACTGCAAACTGATATTTTAATTATTCATGTAATGTCATAAAAAATGATCAAACAAGTGTAGCAGTGAAAAAGAACATTACATGTCTTTTTAAGAAATGGTGATTATGGAACAAGATAAAAAGATTTCAGGAGACATATTCTCCTAAAGTTTAAAAGTCTCCAAGTAGAAAAAATATGGGATTGCTTTGCTTGACTTTCTTATAACTTCCATTTCTTTTTAATTCTTTGGTTCTAGTTTAGAGTTTATTGTTTCATAACTTCCATATATTTGACCCTAGGTTCGATGTGGGAGTTGGTGAGATGAGAAACTTCAAACTGTGATTTGAAAACCCCGGTTCAAATGCTCTGGGGTGATACTGTGAAGAGACTATTCCTTAAAATAAATGATTTGATCTTCAATCAAGAAAAGTGTTAGCTTGCTGGAAACTTTCCAGTTGGCTGTTCTGAAGAATTCAATTTAGCAACTTCATCAACTTTCACTTATCCATGCTATTGGAGAGAAGGGGCATGAATAATCTAAAAGTGAAGTTAATTTTAAAAGAATTTATGTGCAGTGATTTTCTGTGGTAGATTTCACTTCCTAGTTGTGTTGTACCTAAGCTAATAATAAAATTAGTGGTATTTTTTGTTTGTTTTTTTTCTGTCCTTGGGGTATAATCATTGGTAGTTTAGTTTAATAATGTGCGATAAGAGAAACGCAGGCATTTTTGTTACTTCACATGAAAAAATTCCTTAAGCAGTACAGCCATATGTGGATAGTCAGTTGAAAATTGTTGATAATAAAGAAAGTTTACTGTGTGTGAAAAACTGGAGAATCATACAACTGGCCATGCATAGTGAGATGCTGACTGGGCTTCATGCATATGCACATTAGTGAGGTTGATATACCTTATGAGCCTACCCTTCTACCAGGCCCTAGATTGAAAAGCATTTTGTAAATTCTAAAACATTACATAAATAAATCCTAAACTGGAAGTTGTCATAATGCAGTGCATAGATTTGTCTTAATTCCCATCAATATACATGTGAAAAGTGTCATTTTTAAAATGTTCATTTCTTTCCCATGTTTTCTTTTTCCTGTTTCCCATTTAACCAGGGAGCAGGTTCTGTGACTACTTATCTCAAAAAGGACTCTAGAAGACATTTATTTCCAACAGCCGAAGCCTACCAAAGAACAAAGATGGCAAGAAAAGGTTTCCTGTAAATTAAGAAGGAAAACTCCTTCACTACAGATAGAAAAGAGGATGATACAATGTTTTGGGAGACTGTAAGAAAAGTGAGACATATAAAGAGACCATTAATGAGATTCTGGTTCATATCAAATCAACAGCCTACTCAGTCAGCAGGGAGGAAAAAAGAAAAAATGAAAAAAGCCTGGAGTAGCTACAGTAGCTAAAGGGAAATACAGATACTAGTAGTAACTAACAAAACCAACTTGAGAAATCTGTAGGGAGACTTAAGTTTCTCCAGGGTCAGTGTGTATGGGAGATTGATGGCTGCAGAACTGAGAGAAGCAGAGAAAGAATGATTTTTTGAAGAAACATTTTGAATACCATTGTTCTTTTCCTTTTGATTCCTACATTAGAAACCTGAGGCAACGAGAGTACTGTCAGGTCAGGATCCATGCCGTAGGCAAGAATGAAATTGATGGAAACTGGAGTGGCATGATCATCATTAAAACATTTATCTTATACCTCCTCTACCTTGGATCTCAAGCTTTTCCATGTGCCTCTTCCTAATGTTTCTCAAAGTCATGCTCATAAATATATGAAAACTTAGTGCATAAATAAAGGTAGCATTATAAATGCATGTACAAAGAACCGATTGTTTATTAGATAGTGTTGGAAAAACTGACTCATTACTTGGAGAAAAATAAACTTGATCTCTACCTAACTCCACATGGAAAGGTGGACTCCAGATGGTTTAAAAACTTAATGAAAAGTAAAACTATAAAGTCAATAAACAGGTATATTGAGGACTGTCATTGTTACTAAGATACTATGAAGAATTTCTTGAACAAGATTTTGAAAGCGCTAACCATGAAGCAAAACAAACAAGTAAAAAAGATGGGAGAGTAATGATGTTCAATTACATTACAATGAAAAATGTAAAAGATGAAAAATTGTATAAAACTGATAAGGGTTACTATTTAGCATATACATTACTCTTTATATATGTCATATATCATATATATATATGTATCATATACATATGATACATATATATGCCATATATCATATATATATACATACACACACACTCACACACACACACAATCAAAATCCTATTGATTTTTTTTTTTCAAAGAGTGAGACACATTAAAATTTCTGTCCTCTATTTCTGGAAGAAGTGAAAACCATTATCAACATTTTAGGAAATCAAATCATTAAAGACACTGTGGAGAGCATTCTGGTATATGGAATCAAAATTAAGAGAAAAAAATTATATGGTACAAAAAGATTGACATAAAAAATAAAGAGTGCTATTAGTTTTGTTAAATACAAATTCAGCATACATGACAGAATCCACATTCAGAATTTAAAACAAAATGTATTTTTATAATTGAAAATATTAGATACAGGAAAATAGTTTCATATTCACCATTAAATCAAACAAAATAAAAAATAAAAAGTCCGCTGATATTGAAGAGACTGAAATAAAACAATCTTCATTAGAAAGGATACAATTATATGAATGAAAAAAAAAAAAAAACTAGGAGAAAAAATGCGAAGCAAAAATAGTCTCACAACTCTAATGGCAATGGCTATAGCTATTTCCAAATTAAACTTGAATTGTATTATTCCATATTACATTCACCAATATTACATGAGAGTATGTGTTTATCTAAGCCCTCACATTGTTGCATATTCTCAAACTTTAAAATATTTTTTAATCAAGTCAGTGTTAACAGACATGTTATTTTAAACATGCACAAAATTGGATATTTTTTCACTTTTTATTGGACATCTGTTTTTTATTTTTATTAACTGTTAAGTTTGGGTTTTTAACTTCATGATTCTTTATGCTGTACCTTTTGATGTTATATGAATAAAATGATATAATTTTCAATGGGATGTACATTATAGGTATAATTGCAAACGATGCACAGTTCAATGAGTTGCTGTTTTATATCTTTGTTTTACTACTTATTTTGAATTCATTCTAAAGTTTAGAGAAAAAAAATGTAGAACAGTTGAAAGATGTCCCATATACCCTTAACCCACACACTTCAATCAAACTCCAAAATTTGTTCCAATAATAGCCTTTCAATCATAAAGATCGAACCCAAGTTCACATGTTAAACTTATATGTTGTTCAATCCGAGGCAACTCCTCAGTCAAATTAACTTTAATATCATACTTATGTTTGAAGATAACATAACAGTATTTTTTATCCAGTGTCCTTTAATTTTAGTTAACTGATACTTCCTCATGATGACATTTAAATTATACCATTTAGGCAGAAACACCACAGGAAAGTTGCTGTATTCTTAACTATTGCAGCCCAACAGGTGACACAGAGTATGAATTTATTCCATCATTTGTGATATTTGAAGTGCTATCAGCAAAAAAAATGATTCTTTACTGCAAAGTTACTTCTTTTACCTAAATAGTTTGGGGGCAGACTTGTAGAGAGTATGCAGATATCCTATTTCACATCCAGGTTCTCATCACTCTTTTAGCATCAATTAATGTTACTTCCCTGAACTTAATTACTATGATGATGGCTACCAAGAGTAATTTTCTAATTTTATTTCTTCTGTATTTGTTATTAGGCATTCTACTGTAAGGAAAATATTTTTATTTTCTCATTCATTTATTTACCAGGGGTGCCAAATATATATATATACACACACACACACACACATATACACATACACACACATATATATTTATATATATAATATATATATGTATATGTCTATATACATATAGAAACTTGGCTAAACTTTGCTTAAGCAGTGGTTCTCTGTAATCAGATGTAATCAGATGGTAACCACTTTGAGCACCTCTTGTAATTGCAGAAGTCAAACATGACTCGTATTCATCTTTTGTTATCGGTATATATTCAGTATTACAATTTTAATACAGTTTTTTCCTTTCTTAAAAAGTGTATACATTTTTTGGCACCCTCTCTATTTATATCAGTGTGGACTCAGGGATTCCTATATCATTCAATATGATAAAATATGTGTGTTTTGTTATATATGCGGGTATACACACATACAGTTACTGATATTTATTTTGGCACTACATTATTCAAATTAGCCAATGACAGTGATACCCTCCTCAAACTGTCTTCCATGTCTTTATGATGTGTCTTCTTTATTCTTCGAGCACATTCCTGCTTTCTGTATAACAAAAGCTTCCAGAATCATTTGGTTCTTTCCCTGCCCAAGCCCTGGAGTCAATAATTTCTGCTAGGAATGGTGGTTCCTTGTAGTGGAGATTATTTACAGACCAAGTTTTGAGTTTTAGGTACTCTACCGAGGATTTGCTGGTCCTAGGTCCTGATAGTGTATAATGTCAGGAAATACATGCATGCATATGAGGACTGACAATTAAGTTTGTGAACTCATCCTAGAAAAAATACTACATACCTCTTTGCTGAATATCACTGTGGTCACCTTTGAATTACTCCCCTTGGGAAGCTATACACTGACACCAACACCTAGTCTACCCTTCGAAGCAATTTTGGAACTTTTTTTCTGGAATGGCCATCAGAGCTGTGGTCATATTACCTTGGATGTTCTGAATGTCATCAAAATTTCTTTCTTTCAACATTTCCTTTATCTTTGGGTAAAGAAAGAAGTCATTGGAGGCAGATCAGGTGAGTAGGGAGGGTGTTCCAATACAGTTATTTATTTACTGGCTAAAAACTCCTTTACAGACAGTGCCGTGTTAGCTGGTGCATTGTCAAGAATTGTTGGCAAAAAGTTTGGGTCCTCTGACTTTTTCATGCAGCCTTTTCAGCACTTCCAAATAGTAAAGTTGTAAAATTGTAAAATTACAACAATAGTAATAGTAAAGTAATAAAGTAATAGCAAAGTTGTACAGTTGTAAAATAGTAAAATTGTTTGTTCAGTTGGTACAGGTTCATAATGAATAATTCCCCTGATATATATATAAAAGTTAGCAAAAAAAGTATTTTTTTCAGTATCTTGTTCACATTGTTGTATGTATCATTATTTCATTCTTTAGTTTTTCTGAGTTATAATAAATTATATGTATATACCATAATTTATATGTATATACCATAATTTCTTTATCCATTCATCCAGTCTAAAACAACTGATTTATTTTCAGTTTTTGGTATTGGGTAAATATTTGTTATAACCATTTTATACAATGCCTTTGAATAAATATATTTTCATTACTCTCAGGTTAAATACCTGTAAGTGAAAGTGTGGGTCATAGAATGTGTACATTTTCATCTTTTGAGAAACCCATTTTTAAGAAAATGTTTTTCAAACAAACAGTATGTTTTTTTCAAAGAAATTATACCATTTTACATTGCCAGTAAATATACCTGATGACATATTATATGAAAAAATGCATTTCAATGCCAACATATAGATGTCTAGTCTTCTAAACACATTCATCATAATCAGTCATTTTAAAACTGTGTGATTAATGTTATTTAGAACAAAATATTCATTTAGATAATAATTTACTCAGGAAATAAAGATAAATCCTTTGATGACTGAAAAGTGAAAGTCACAACAAATCACTAAAAGTTTGCAGAATCTTGGCTCTCTCTCTACCTCTGTCTCTGTCTCTCTCTCTTGCCCACTCCCACCCCCACATATCTAAAGGGAACAAATAGGTGACCAAAGTGTCTTACCTGGAAAATCGTTTAAATAGGTATCTACAATAATTGAAAAGAAGCCAATGTAATCTGACATTTTAAAATAGTGTATAAAGATCTACCCATTTCCTTTCTAATGCTAATTTATCCTTGCCCCATTATTTCTTTTTATGGTCTAATAGAGCATTATATAACGGCATATTGAAAAAGTTCTATTGTCTTCAGACTTTTACCTGAGCCCTAATTAATTGATTTGTAACTGTGTTAAGAAAATTCTTTCTTTATGATGGACCATGAACTATAAACTCATTTTTCTATAATTAACAAGGTTGAGATAGTGCTTCCAAAGAATTTAAAATTAATTTTACAAAATTACCATACAAGTTTACTTCTTTCTGTCTCACCACACATCACAAATTTAACATAACAGAAAAGCCATTAAAATAAAAGAAAGGCAGATTATATATACATATATATATGTATATATATACATATATATATGTATATATATGTACTTAAAAGCTAGCCTTTTTCTTAGTTATTACAGCATTCTTAAAAATAATTAAATATAAGCATACTGGTCTGGTTATGCACATGTTAAATTATATATATTTATATATATAATATATATATATACACTATAATATATATAATATATATGATATATTATATATAATATACAATATAATATAATATATAATATAATATAATATAATATATATATATATATATTTAAATATATAATATATAATATAATATATACTATACTATACTATACTATAATATAATATATATATAATTTAAATATATATATATTTAAATTATATATATAAATATATATATATATATATATATATATATATAAATAAGTACTTAAAAGCTACCCTTTTTCTTAGTTATTACAGCATTCTTAAAAATAATTAAATATAAGCATACTGGTCTGGTTATGCACGTGTTAAATCAGAAGTAATTGTTATCTGTTATAGGCATTTACAACAATGCTTAGCAGCCTTGTTTATTCTTTCAGGGACTTTAAAATCCACAATTTAAAAAAAAAGAAAAAGAAAATTCTAGAAACTCTTTTGATCTTTTATATAGAGTAATCTCTTGCACTTGTATAGAACGAAAAGTAAAAAAACGTATTTTGGAATTAGTGAGTAAAACACAAAAATCTTATGATGATAGTCAGTGAAAATATCCTTGGGTAAATCTTCATTTAATTAGGAAAAAAATGTGCCTTTTTTTTAATAGAAAATGCGTAATCTTAACAATTGCTAGTCTATGTCTTTTGTTCTTCCATTTTACCCGCATTAAATGTTGGTAATGTTTCTGATATAATATAGACCAAGTAGTGTTACTATTACAAGCATAGCATTTATTAGGATAGGTATATAAGAAAAAAATTACTATCAATAAGAAGCACAAATACTTGTATTGTATTAGTATTGTATGTCTACTCAGAAAGTAAATAATGTTTACTTTATGAGATTAGAGCAAAACCTCCATATTCTTGTTCCTCCATAGCTCATAATGCAATATTTACTCAGAAATCAATTTCACTGAGTAAATACAAAACATAGAAAATACAAATTAATGAATAAAATACTTTAATTTCCAAAAAATGAATTTTTGGATTCCAGCTAAGGAATAGCAACATCACCTGTTTAGTTCATTTGTACAAATATGGTAAAACTTCACAATAGTATCATATATAAAAATCTTGAAATTAGCCCAAACTGATAATATTACAATATTTAAAATCCACTGTATATATTATAACATAATTAAAGCTTCTTGGTGATTTAATAATAAAGCAAAGTTTCAAATAATATTTATTACTAAAAATATTATTTGTGTTTTAGATAAGTTTAATATAACAAACATTACTTTCATAAAAAGAAATGTATAAGGGTGATGAGGGAGAACTGTAGTTTGGTAATGCTTATGTGGACTTGTAGTAAATATTGAAGGAGATAAATGAAACAAAAACAACTGAAATACTTTGGTGCTTTTCTATGTATGAACAAAATTAGAAAAATCGGAAAACAAATCTAAAAACGAATCACATGAAAAAGCTTATTGTTAAACAACTTGCTCTAGGAAGATGAATAAATCTTCAAAAATATATAGTTCTTAATGTTAAAAATATAAAAGAGAAAAAAGGCAAAAATATAAAAGAGAAAATATATTCAAAATAGAGTTGCAAGAAAACAATAATGGATGATATGATGGTTAATTTTATGTGTCAACTTGACTGGGCTAAGAGATGCCCAGATAGCTGGTAAAATATTTCTGGATGTGTCTGTGAAGTTTTACCAGAATAAATTAGTATTTGAATCCATAGACTTAGTAAGAAGATCCAAGCACTGGACATCATCTAATCCATGGAGGGCCTGAACAAAACAAAAATGCAGAGGAAGAGCAACTTTGGTCTCTCTGCTTGAGCTGGGACATTTATATTCTCTCCTGCTCTTGGACTCAGCTCAGACTGGGATTTACACCATAAACCACAAAAGGCTCAACTATACACTGCTATATACAAAATTGTTGTAATGATGAGGTTAAGTTATGAAACTGTTAATGAAATGTTAAGTTAATATTGAGAAAATGGTAAGTCACTCCCTACTCTAAAGTGTCTTCCAATAACATAACACCCCTGGCTCCTGCCTCCTCAACCATACATCATCCTGTTGAGTAAGTTACATATAACTGTGGATGTGGAATAAGAAACCAGCTCTGTACATAGAGGCCAGGTCCTGTGCCTCTCACTTTTCTAGATATATCTGACAGCAGAGATCGCAGGTTCTCAAATGCTTTCCTCCATGCCTTATGTTGTCCATGGCAGGTATTAGCAGGTGTTTCCTGTAGCTAGTGAGAAGGGAGAAATTAGGAAAGAGAATGACTATTTATTGAGTAACAATATCTTTGAAAAATTGGATAACTTCCAATCCTTTTCTTTCAGCAAAATTAAAGGAATATCTAAATTACTTTTTAGTGATGAATTACTATGTTATTTTAGGTCTTTTTCACAAAGTAATTCAAAGACATAATTGACAATGCCATGAAAATTCAATTTTTGAAAACTTATTTAAGTGAAAGGGTTTATAATTTATTATACAATGAAAAACAGAAATAAAATGAAAATGGGATTAAAGAATGAACACTGTACTCATTTGGCATTAAATTACATCTATCCACAGATAATAACCAATAAAAATATTTGTCCAGCAAGAAATGCACTTCCAATAAAAGTTTATTTTTATTATAAATTTGTTTCTTTGATAAATTACTTACTAATAATTTTAATAACATATTTGTGACTAAATCTTTAAAACTTAGAACCATATAGGTCAACAAATTTTAAAAATAAATTTCAATTTTTAATACATATTTTGCAAAATATTATAAGGACATCAACATAAAATATGAAATGTAAAACTATACTATAATAAAATTGCTTGTTTATAGTTGAATATATGTATATATATATGTGTGTGTGTGTGTGTGTGTGTGTGTGTGTGTTTGAATAAAGTCAATATTTCCACCAAGATAAGCTTTCTGATATATTTTCAAAATATTTATTTGTAGGTTCCAAATTGTTATTTTAAAAAAGTAACAGTTTAAATTTTAATATTTATATTTAAACTAGTTTTTGTGTAAATGAATAGATTCATGTTGAAACTTACTGAATATGAGTTACTCGGAAAATTTTAAAGATCTCCTAACTACTTCTAAGGTCACACCTCTTACACACACTCTATAATCAGACAGATTCTAGGCCTCGGGGATGAACCTCTGTTGGGCATCTGGTAGTAGAGAAACACCACAGTTCCCAATAGGTAAGATAATATAGATGAGACAGTTTATTCCATAATACCCACTGATGTGTTGGGCCTGACCAGGCCCTATCTGTTTCTCTTTACTCACGGGGCAGGAGAACTAACATTTAAGAAACTTGAGATACTTGGTTGAAAATATTTTCTGCCTTCTTTCCCCATCATTGACACTTTGTGTTTATTGAACATATATTTTTTAAAAATATATTAAAATGACACAATTTGCATTTAGATTTATGTAAAAATGTTGGAAATAAAGTGAAAAAATATGAAAGAATATATACTTTTTCAAATAATTTTATTGTAATTGTACACTTGAAATCTATGTAACTTTACTAACAATTGTCACCCCAATAAACTTTAATTTAAAAAAATAATAATAATAATTTTATTAGGTGTATGAGCCCAAAGAAATTTCCATTTTATAGAAAAGAGCTCTAAAGACAGGCTAAATAACTATTAATATTGAAAATGTAAAATAAAAACAAAAACAAAGAAACAAACAAAAAACTGATAGTTGTTCAGACTCACGATATTTATTTTCACCATACTGCATTTTTATTACCATATTTTAAGTGATAAACACATGTGGATAATCAAATGGACCTAAAAAACATACACTTGCTTGTGTTAATTTCTCAAAGGTATGACTGTATGATAGAATCAAATAGATCACCATACTTGGCTAATAAATATATATATATATATATATATATATATATACACACACATATATACATATATGTATATATACACACATATACATATATACACATATGTATGTGTATACATATATACACATGCATGCATATATACACATGCATGCATATATACACATACATGCATATATATATATACATACACATATATATATATGCACATATATATATGTATATATATATATATATATATATATATACATATATATATATGCACACATATACTTGGGGTGCCAAAGAAAAGGTATACAAGTGGAGACTTTTATCAACGTTGCTCAAGCTGTAGTTTGCCATAATCAGAAGTGTCTGGATGCTGATGGTAACCATTTTGAGCACCTCTTGTAATCGCAGAAGTCAAACGTGACTTATATTCATCTTTTCTTATTGGTATATATTATTACAGTTTTAATTTTAATAGTTTTTTCCTTTCTTAAAATGTGTATACATTTTTGGCACTCTCTATATAAACATATTTACCACTCTACACATGTTATGAAGTTGAAAGTTTCCTTAAATGACATTTTTCAGAGGGTAAACTGAGGTACAAGATGAAAGGCTATTTTCTCCTCTTAAACCATTCATTCCTGATATACAAATTAGACTCTAATACTGCAGGTTTCTAGTCCACTCTTATATCTATTACATGAAGTACCACTTTGTAGAAAATAAAATTAATCACATGACAAAGGTTGAAAGCATTTCATTTAATTTCTAGTGGACACTTTACAATTTTGTCATATTTTGCTATTATTATTCAATATATTAATATATTTGGAAAAACAGAGATAGACTACATCTTTTTTAAAAAGATATTTTTAAGAGCGGTCAACTAAGTCAAAAAATGAACAGGTAAGTTTTAGTGAATATTGCACTAGAGAAGTAATTTTCAAAGCAAAAGTCATGTGTAGCAATATAGGATACATCCGCCATATTGGTGAAAATAGACAGCAAATTCAAATCACTAGGGAGAGAATAGGAAGTGAAGAAGTAGACACAGTAAATGTTGACAACTCTCTCAAGAATCTTGGCAGTAGTCTATAATAATGAAAAAATGAACTTCAGCTTTAAGACAATAGGGTTTGAATCTTAATTCTGATACCTAATAGTTGTGTGATTTGGGGCAAGTCACACAACTCTTGACTTTCGGAATCTCCAGATGCCAAATGAGGGTAAAGATCTCTATTTCGAAGGGTTATTGTAAGCATTACAGGACGTCATCTATAGAATGTACTTAGCATACTGCTTAACACATAGTAAGTACATAACACATGGGATACACAACAGTCAATTAATTAATTAAGAAGGAACAAAGAATTTAAGGCTGTATTTTACACAATAATTTCAATTATAAAATGTTCCTAAAGATAATTTGTAGGTTAAACTGAAAGCATTAATTCATATTGAAATTATTGGGATAATTGTAATTTATTGTTTAATTTATAAAGATTAGAAAATAAAATAACACACAACTTTTTATTTTAGGTAGGGACCCCCAACCAGAAATTTCTCATTTAATGAAAGGTAACGTAGAAGTTTTTATTTTCCAATTCCAAACTAAATGCTTTGAATCTTAAAAGTGTAAATAAATTGGATCAGTGTAAGTAACTCTTCTTGAATTATTTTGAGATTTATGAGAATTCAAACATCCAACAGAAATTGTGACACACAGAAAAGTACTTAAAATCTCTGCTTCTTCTGCTTTTACTTTTTCCGTTAATTCAGAGACACTACACTTTTTAGTTTTAAATCGAAATTTAGTAGTAATATTATGATCAATTCTTAAAAATGTTTTGCCATATATTTATACATATGCATGTCTGATACTTTTTACTAGTTATAAATCTCAGAAAATACCTGATTTGAAATATTAAGAAGAAGTTAGTCATCAAAAAAGCAGTTAATCTCTCTGTTTTTAACAATACAGGTAATATGCATTAAAGTCTAATCCTATTCATAATTTTGACTCTGATTTAGAACAAAAAAGTCTTTAGTTTTCAATGTATTTATCAAACTTAAATAACTGCCTTGATCTTACAGTAATGAAAAAAAATTTTGTTGTCATGACTGTTTTTGTATATTTATTTTGTTGTTATTTTTTAATTTTTGAAGATGGTGTCTTCTTATTCTGTGGTAGAATATTTTTTAAGAATTTTTTTGAGATAAGTTTAAGTTAAATAATATTTGGTTTATGGACCTGAAAAATCAAACTGTGAAAAACCTACAATATTTCATCACACTAATCAAGCTAATATGTAGATCAAATATGAATGTTTGTATAGTATCACTGTTATAAAGAAATCTGATAGTGTTAGAAACTTGGTTTTTACTAATTCTGCTATGGAGTAAAGAAAAATCTTAGATTTGCACATTACTGTTACTAAATTTATATTAATCATTATACTATAATGATCAAATATGTGTTTGTAATAAAATTACTTACATTTTAAAAATTATACACTCACATATGAATTACTGTTTGTATTAATTTTGTAATAAAACCTACAGTTTCATTAAAATACGTCTAATATTTCAAGTGTTGAAATTCATTAAAAAATTAAGTTTTCCACAGGACTATTGCAGGACAAAATAAATCACAAGAAGTACATGATGCAACTGAGTTAGTGTTTTTCTTTTACATACATTAATATATTTAGCATTTATACAACTTTAATTTTAGGCATATTACTAATCAAAAATGGATAAAGTGCTTGTCAATATAACTGTGCAACCACCTAAAGATTATAAATAAATATGGGTGCACCCTTTTCTCTGAAATATTATAAGTGGTTACTTTCCTGGAACATCAGAAAATTAAATTTGAGTTAAACTATTATTATATTAATTGATTTAGGGTGGTTCTAGTTGAGTATTTACATTCAAGGATCTATCGATACCATTTGTTTTCAATTGGTCTTTAAATCAAACATAATTGGTATGAGCACACTGAGTAGTTTATGAAATAATGCTACTTAGTGGAAAATATAAATAATATATATGCTATGTCAACTAAGAACAAATAAGGTAAGATAAGAGAGAAAGAGTAAAGTAGAAACTGGTACCAAATGAGCTAAAACTTCAGAAGCCCAACATGGTATTAAAGTAAACAAGGTTAATAGTTGCATAGAGTGTCAGTTCTAATTAATCATTCAGGAAATGTATAATTATGAGGAAGCTAACATAACATTTAATTGGAATTTAACATATCCTGATTTTGCAGTTCTTAAAGAAAAATGTTCACATTTATACATTTTTTAATTTGTAAATAACATGCTCAGTAAATATTTGTTTCCTGCCAAAACAAATAAAAGATTTGTAATGTATTTAAGAAAACAATTTAAAGATGAAAAGATACATACATAACAACTACAAATTGAAATAATAATATTCCTCTATGCAGAAGTATAATTTAAAAGACAAACCAAGATAGTAATGAATGAAATAACTTTTAGAAATATAGCACATAATGTACTAAAAATTCGGAAAGATTACTCATAAAGTTTGTGAAGAAGTTCACAATAAATAAATTTTATCATTTAGAAAATATTATATTTAATTCAATTGATAAAATTATTTAATCTAATTCCAATTTGATTACCACTGTATTATGGTGTTTGTTGCTTCAAGGTAAATCTGCTACCCATGCCTAATCACTTTATCCAATTACAATAGACTGAAAACTCTTCGAACATCAGAGCTTTGCTGTAAGATAAACTCTTTTAGTGCAAAATGCAGAATAATGTGTTGGGTGACAGGTGTGAAGATGTTTGTAATGAGATGCATCAGTAGAAATTATAATTATTTGATTTGATTTATCTTTCATTTCCATTCTGAAGGAGTACAATGCTTAAAATGTTGAGGAAATTTAAATGTTAGAAAACTAGAATTCTAAAATCATAACTTTCGTGACTATTGAAATAATCAAATCAGTAAAAGAAAAGATTTGCAAGCAGTTCTCTGTACCAGCTATAACTTAGCATTATAAATAATTAACCGAAATTGTACCAAACTCCAGTTTCTCAGGTATTATGAAAAAACACTGCTCACTTTTCTCTACATACCTGGGAGTTACTATTAGGAGACCTCAAACTACAGTATTCTGCTTACAGATGTATTGAGATGATCTACAGTATGGACCCACATGGTATTAATAATGATGTATATTTAAAAAGTTGCAGGTACATTAAAATCAGAAATTTTAACAATACTACCACCATCACAAAACCCAGATTGCTGGAATTTTTTTAGTAACAGAAGATCTGGAATAACTGGGTACACTTTATAAATGAAAGCAGACAGCTAAAAATAAGTAGAACTTCTTTCCCAACATTCCCTATATGATGTTTGTTTTTACTATTTTTATATAATACTTGTAACCACTAACCAGTTCCTGAAAGTATTACGTTGGACACTTTTCTGTTGGACACTACTGGGGTAGTTCTACATTTCCGCCATTTAGTCTACTGGACTCTGTGGCTACATCGGAAGAATTCCCTCCATTGTCTTTTACTAAATAAGGATTGGATTACAAGTGTATTCAAATCAAGTGTGCAGTGAAATTGTTAAGCATGTAAGTAGGAGGAAAATCACTCAAAATTATTAAATTGCTGAAATGGATACAAATTGAAAGAACATAAAATAGATGACATGCAAATCTTAACTGCAACCTTATCACACATTTATAATTGTGTTAGAGAAAAACGTTAGGTCAATTGCCATGCAAAATATTTAAATGGGTACAAATAAACTGGGGAAATAACTAATGGATGAACACAAGCCAGTACCAAAGACAAACAAACAAACAAACCGAAAACAAAGTACATGTCCTAATAAAAATATATGAAAATTAGAATTTTTGTGTCTAAAAGGACCACTGAAATCATGTGTGTATTTATGTTTCCATACATAATTCAATATGAATACACAAATATAGATTTACATATGTAATATACATATACACGTCTGTGTACATATACACGAATTACTCACACATTGTCCTGTGTGAGAACTGTGAATGAAACATGTACCACACTTACAGTTTTAAAAGTAAATTTTTGTTTTAGAATAGCACTTTATACCAAATAATTGATTTCTGGAAAGTATGCAATAGAAAATTACATATAAAATCTCAAGAGTGTTTTCCCAGCCTCTAACTTGTAAAGAAAACAATTCCAAATACCTAAAAGTTGGCCAGATTGGACATTTCCTACTCTCCAAAATTAAATGTTGTGGACAACAAGAGCCCTTCGAGATGCCAAGATTTTCAAAGTTACTCAAATCCTTTTCAGTTATTTGAAGCTCCTACTAAATAACAGTGAAGATATTTCATGATAGAAGAGTTTCTATCCTAATAAAATTACTAGATTGAGTGATGTGTATTCTATCACATTGAGCATAATATATGCACAGTACGGCCAAACATGAAGTATACCACTTAAGCAAATACTTTAACATCAGATTTTGAAATTTTAATTGTCAAAGAAAAATTTGTATATATAGAAGTTATCTTAAGAAGTGATTTAATAAACATAAAACAATTGAATACATCGCTGAGAGGAAAAGCAAAAGTATCCTTTCCTTCAATAGCCATTTGATATGCAGTTTGTTGTACTTTAAATCAGTTAGATCTAACAATGAAAAATTGTCTTATCTTTTTAATTTATAGGTCTTTGTACTTTAATCTTTTAGAATTGAATGATCTCATAGTGCTGATATAATCTTATAAGAAATTGGAGGATATTTAAGATACATTAATCTGATTCATGTGTGTAATTTGATTTTTCAAGATATGGCAAATGAAATTGCTTTAAAGGTTGTGTTCTATATAGTAGCTCAAATATTTCCAGTACTACTATCTGAATGCCAATACACAAAATGTGAGATATGATGGATTTCTCAATTTTGTATTTCTAAAGTAAAAAGACCTGTGTCTTGAGAAATAAATTGTAATCATTAAACATAATAATTTTAAAATGCTACATTGTTTTTAGTATATATTTTATCTGAAAATACTCTCTACCTTGTAGATGATGACTTTGAGAAAACATTGAATAACTTTCTCTAACCTCAATATTAAGTTTCATTAATTGAAATTCACTCATATGAAAACTAACAATATTATTTCTTTATATCCTAGATTCTGCAAGTCTTGTATTTTGCTATTATAGTTCTGGTCTGCATTATTTTTTCTGTTAAGCAATTATTATACTAACCCATGCTCACAACTAGTCAACAAACTTTTTTAGTTATCCAAAATCAGATTTTTACCAAATCCTACTAAACTTAATTTTATCAAACTTGATCTGTAAAAATGTCTACTTCATTATAATTTATATAATTACCTATTCAACTGCTTCTTGGATACCCTGAAATTAGTATAGAAAGTGGTTTAATCTAGCTAATATAAAGAAATGAGTGCAAATTTAATTCTGAGACACTTAATCAAGGAAAGGAAAGAGGCATAGAAATTATTTCCCCTTGCTTATAATCAGGCACCTAATGAAACTAACATGTTGATGTTTAAAAAATTGTAAAGCATATTTTCTGTGACATTGGGTAGGTTATACATTCTGTGGAATCCAACAATCTGTAAATCTTAGTTACTTGAAGTAATAAGGTTTAATTCTCCCTCATGTTACATGTATACTATGTGTATTCCATGACCTGGACTTTCCTCCATGTCTCCTCAATCTGGGACCCAGGCTACCAGACAAGTCAGTATGTAGATGTTATACATTTTCATGATGGATGGAAAAGTAAAAATAAATACAGAGAGAGAAAGAGAGAGAGAGAGAGAGAGAGAGAGAGAGAGAGAGAGAGAGAGAGAGAGAGAGAGAGAGAATTTGAAATCACTCACTAGCTCTTAAAATTTCAGCCCTTTGCACACACATTTCATTAAACTGTGACTTTAAACACATGTTTCATGGAACAGCAATATCAGTATTACCTAGGAAGTTGTTAGGCAGTCTCTGACCCTACACCTGGAATTAAACTCTGGGTTTAAATACTCTGAGTGCAAGTCATTAGCTGATGAAGATCACAGATTCATTTAGTCATCTACATGCTGCATTGAGGCATAACAATCTATGTTATAATGAGCTCTTCAGTCCAAACGATAAAGTTTTAGAGCCACTGTGTCAGCCAAACCGGTCTAAATCTAACTTAAGAGGACTAGAGATATACTATTCTACTCTACTCTGTAGAGAATCAAAAACATTTGGTGGCCAATAATAATGAATACACCAGTTAAAACATGAGGAAAAGATGACTGCTGTTGGTCGCTAGCCTGTTCCTTTTATATCATTATTATGAATACATTTTCATTGCACATCCGTTAAAAAGAAATCTTGCACTGCAAAGGTGTGACATGAGCTTCGCTCTCAGAGCTTACAATATAGTTAGAGAGAGACTGATTGAGTAGCAATATGAAGCAGCTTGTGTTAAGTGTTTACGTGGCCTTGTCAATCAACTCATGTGGGTGGCTTGACTGGAGTTGTGTATTGAGTTTTCTGAGATTATCATCATCACATATATTATTAAAGAATGCTAAGATCATTTCACTTAGGGAAGTTCACTTGGTGGGGAGAAAAAAGTCACATATGTTAAATCAGATTTAAAACGGTGAAAAGTGAGGATAATCACAAAAGGAAGTTTTCCTAAGAACATGTTATATGGCTTTTGGAGAAAAAGAGTTTCAGAAATTATGATAGGTGAGAGAAAAACCTTTTCCTTTATAGCACCATCATTTCCTGTATGGCTCCATCTTCTTTTCAGTTTCATCATTATCAGGCCGGTTTTCTTTCCTTCTTTCTTTGAGCACACAAAATAAGAGCTTATTTTCACCTCAATGTATTTTAATTTTTATCTTTTCTGAAGAAACCATAATGCTTTAGGCTATCACTAGTTGCTTTATTGTTGCATGCACCATAAAGATAATAACTATTTTTTGTATCTAACCTGTTGAATAAATCCTTATGAAGTAGTCCTTTACCCAACTACCATTTTTTTATAATTATCATTATAAAGCTGATCTGACTTAATTCTAACACTTGCCTGTTGTAATTTTATACTTTAGCCTACTTAATATTATTTACTGTTGCTATTATTGTATGTTTGAATTAGCATCACAGATTCAGTCATCTATATCGTCGCGTCCTGCACCACAAGGGTTGTGGGGAGCAAGGAGGGCGGCGCAGGGTTAAGAAAGACAGTAGCCAAGAATAGAGTGCAAGCAGGGCCAAGGGACTCCAGCCTCAAGGATTGGGCCCCGAATTGGCCTACACATTAGCTTTTATTAGTTAGGTGAGGATAAAGCTTGTCAACCTCAAGATCTATGAATCCTATACATCATAATAGAAAACTGATTCAAGCCAATCACCCTTGCCTGCAGGCAGCGGAATCCAAAGTATTTACTTCCCCAAGGAACAAAATCTTTATGCATATGAATAGGTGGAGAGCACACCATTGAGTCACTTCCCTTGCAGGTTGTGGGAAGGAATGCAGCCACAGAGGCTGAGGCTCTCCTTAGCCAGGGGAAGGTGGGGGGTTGTGCCCGCCTCATCGACCCTGTGAGTTCTCCAGTGGGTCCCCATTTTACTGCGCCTGGCTAGAGTTGTTCCCCTGTGGGAAATCTTACTTGTCATTGGCTGACCAGCCATCTTTCTGGGGCCAAACAGGGAGACAAGGGGTAAACACAAAGGTAAAGCTAAAGTCCCAGAAAGGATCCGTTTCACAGACTCCTTTCTTTCGGGGCAGGTACGAGGAGACAGACGGGTAGGCTGCTGCATGGCAACATCATATAATTATAAAAAAGCTTATACTCATATGGTTTTAAATAATGAAGAGGAATTAAATTTGTTGTTGTTTCTCCCCAAAGAGGATAGATTTGCAAATCTACATCAAAACAACAACGGGTCATTCTATTTTCATAGCTTTTTTAGTGACTAGAATTTGCTATGTCTTAACCTAAGGTATATTTGGATTATAATTTTACATTTTTAATTTGAATTCCCCATCATAAAATTTCAAAGAAAACATTTAAGCAAATCTCTAACAAATATACACTGCCTATAGTACAAAAAGTCCAAGTCAAAATAAAAATGAATACAAAAAAAAACGAGAATTTATTTGAGGAGAATTTTGAGAGGCTATAAATCATTCTATAGATCTAACTTTATTTCTCATTTTATTTATTGAAATAATCTAAGTACTTGGAATTTCAAGATGTGAGATTCTAAACAAATAGTTTAGAATTGTCTTCTATTGTGACTATTTGTTTCAGTTTAAGAACAGATCCTTATAAGCTGAATGAATATAAAACTGTTAATTCCATTTTGGAAAATAGATCTAGAATTTGAATTCATATCTTAACATATACAATTTGCTTTTAACTGACTGATCACGTATTACAGAATGTTTGAGAGGGATTATTAAGGGCTTTGAACTATGTAGATTACCAAAGAAACATGTTTTGTTTGTTTGTTTGTTTGTTTGTTTGTTTGGGGTGTATGTGTGTTGTGTGGTGTCTGGGGGTGCAGGGGTGGGTGTGTGTGAGAGAAATTGAGATTGCTTTACCTCAGTATTACTGTGTTTACATTTCAGTGACTTATGCTTAAATTCAAGATTTACATATCACCCAACTTCTACAGGATCTTGGCATAACCTACTCAAACCACTGGCCTTCTCTTGTTTGAGTTTCTATTCTAGTCCCTGCAACCCACAAAGGTCTGGTTCATTCTGTTTTCTTGTAGCTACCTAATACTTACATATTGACTACCTTAGATATATTAGTGGTAGTCACTCAATGACAGCCTAACTTGTCAGTAAAACCTTTGTAAGTTTGCTTTCTCTTTGCAAAAGGGCCATTATACAATATTTTTTCCAGTATTTATAATAGCATTCTACTTGAAATTAACTATTGATGTTTATATATTTGGTTAAGTATCATCATCATATCAGAAGATTTCATGTTCAGTTCAGAGAAGTTCAACTATGGAGATGGTCTCATATGTATTCTTCCAAAAGCATGTCTAACTCGGTGTGTACTGCTCGAATACTTCTCCAGCTACTGTTTTGGTGCGGAATGGGTTCTTCTAAAGAAGAATCATCACTGATAAATTTTACTCTTAGAAGTATTAGTATTGTTTTTACTTTTTAACACTTAACCTCCAAATATTAGACTTGTTAAATATTTGTGATGTCTGCTTACTAGATAATAATAATATTGATGGGTATGTCCCATCAACAAATATTCTCCCCCAACTGAATGAAGATATATATATATATATATACATATATATATATATATATATATATATATATATATATATATATATATCCTTTATAAACCAATTTGTAATTGGGATATTGTGATTTATAATACATTTGGTCTTCATCCACAGTTCCTGGTTCACAGATCCAAAAACCCTTGGACTTCCTTCAACCTTGAGAGTAATAAAGATATTTTTTTGTTATGTTAATGGCTGACTTTTAGGTACTAAGCAAGGGTGGAGGCTGGTTGCCAGTAGAATCTACCATGTAATTAGAAGATTGGAACTTCTCATCCCACCCACTGATTTCTGGGGAGGTAAGAGGGGGCTGGAGGTGGAATTAATTGCCAATGGCCAATGACTTAGTCAATATAACTGAAGTGAAAAGTCTTCATGTGGAACAGAGCCCTTTACCTGTGGAATCTTATTTTATCTCTGGGCAGACAGTGTCAGCATTCAGGTGAATTCTTATGTCTGAGAAATGCTTCTTAGTGTGGGGAAGCCTCTACACACACTTAGGAATTGGATTCAGAAAGGCTTTTCAGTAACTTATAACTGCAATATGATTCCCAGATATAATAAAAGTGATCAGTTATTTATTTCAAAAACTATATCCAAGCACAATCTTAATGCATTTCCATTTAATCACTGATAGACTTTGTATGTAGCACATTTATAAGTGTTTCCTTATACTTTATAGATGATTTGTAAGACCTTGTGACATTGTCAGATATTAAAACTGTAATGCAATGAAATAAATTAAATTTGGCAAGTGTTTAAGATTGACAACTTTTCATTTTTTAATGTTTAACTGTTCATTGTTAATATATTTTGGATTTAAAGTTTGTCACTTTATATACATTTAAATATATTTTCTGGTAGCAGTATTTGGTATGCATAAACAAACATACAAAACATGAAAATATCTAAAAAAAACAAGGACAACTTACTGGTGTTATAAGGAAGAGCATGCTAACTTAATAGTTATAAAAATAAATAACTCTTCAGTAAATAAATATTAAGCCACCAAATTTTGAAATAATTTCTCCTAAAGATTCTCCAATCATGTTCTATGTGACAGGAATTTTTTCAATTATCTAGAGCAAATGAGTAATATGTATTTTTCAACTTGGAGAGTGTATTACACATAATTAAGTTTGTTCGGTGCTTCTAGGCACAAATAATCCTAATAATGCCATGAAAAGAATAGATTCACCTTTTGGAGCAAAAGGGAGCGATAATTCACCCCAGTCACTGTTCAGAGATGTTGAATATTTGGGAATGTTCAACCTCTGGCCTCAAAGTTTACCCTAATAATCTAAACTGCATCAGTTTATCACATTTCTCTCGCTCTTTCTCTCTCTCCGGTTCTATCTTTCTCTTTCTTTTCTCTTTCCTTTTCTCTCTCCTGGTAGAAGAATTTGAGGTCTGGAATAGCTGTAGGTATTTTCCTTGCCAGATCAAAAAAAAAAAAAAAAAAAGGCCTAGTAATGCCAAAGGACAAAACATTTTGGAACCAAATGAAAGTGAAAGTGAAAAGCAGAGCATATACAAAGAGAAATCAAGTTGTTGAAAACATCAGGTCAGTAATCAGAGCAGACTTCATCTTAACATATGTATTCCTGAACACCGTTCATTTATGTTTGACGTTAAAATCCTCTCGTTAAAATAGCTACTTTGACTTGACTTTTCTGTGGCTTGTTATAAAAGTATAATTTACTTTACAATATTATAATTTTGTCTGTTTATCAAACAAGGTTGTAGTGATGATGAAATAATGTATTTAACATCATATTAAAAACTAAATATAGGTCAATTTCATTAGTATCCAAGATGATATTACATCATCTTTGCATCTCTTAGATGAACAGTTTTGGACTCCCTTGTATTTATTTTCTTATTTTATGTGTTACTGTGACTTCATTTGCTTTTTTCCTTTATTTTAGAATTTCTACTTAGTGATAAGAGCTTTCATTTCAGCTCCTATGTTTACTATTTGAATGAAGTACTTTTGACATACTTTGTGAGCGTCAGATTTTTATTCTGCAAAGTGGGACTAATAGCACATAGTGCATTGGGATTTGTAAAGAACCCCAGAATCAACAAATCTGTTCCTCATTGCTTTTATCTTCACTAACAATTCTTGGTTTTCCACAGTGTTATAGTTGCTTTTGGGTTTATTTTGTCCTTCATTTTACTTTCTTTGTGTTTATCCATCGCTCTCCCTCGCTTTCTCTTTTTTGTTTTACATTTTACTTATGTAATATTTATATGTATCTCTAAGTACCACTACTGCTTAAGATGCAAACTATACACATTTTGGTATTTATTCTCCTCTGTATTATTCAGCCACACACATTTTACTATTTCTCTTAAAATATGTTCTACATCATAAATTATTTAACCTTGTAGTTGAAAGTCTCCAAAATAAAATCTACTGTTATTTTTCTTATTATCCTAAAACTTTATCGAACTGTATTTAGAGAAATGATCTGTATGATGTAGTCTGTTGGAATTCCTGGTAAATTGTCTTTAGATTTTTGCTTGGTGATTTTAAAAATAATTTCCCATTTGTACTTAAAGTTTATACAAATTCCTTAATGTTTGGATATAGGGAAGAGTATATGTTCATTTAATCAAGCTTACTGTAGTGAGGGTCAAATCTTTTATATCCAACAGTATCAGGAAGCAAGACAGACTATAAAGCTATGGGAATAAAGATAGGGTGGGGTGGCATTTTTACAAAGATGTACAATTTGATCAATGGAATTACAGAGAATATAGAAACTGACCCAAGGAAGCCTGAATTATGAAAATCATAACACTAGCATTAAGAGGAGTTGTATGATCATACATACTTATATTTTGACCTCTAATTCACAACATGAAAAATAAATTTCATATGGACTGTAGATCTAAGTTTGAAAAGGCAAAATAATAACAAAGAAGATTTTTAGAAGACAAGAATATCATAGGGATCTTAGAATCCTCAAAGTTTTCTTAAATAGGAAGCAAAAGGATTAAACATAAAGGAAAACAAAGATAAGGTTAATTACATTAAAAGTAACAACTTCTATTTATGAAAAAAAACACTGCTAAGTACATAATTCAGGAAAAAAATCTTATATAAGGAATCTACAGAACCCACATATTTAAGAAAGAAAAAAGACAGATGTATCAGTAGAAAAATAGAAAAAAACTTGAACAGACAGACACTTCACAAAATGGAACATTCAAATCGGCAGTGCCCTACGTGGTGCTCTTGCTCATTTGTGGTCACCGGGATGAACAATAAATCTACAATTTGAAACCACTATAAATTAATTAAACAAGACCAGAAAAATTCCAATGTTGGGAAGGATATAGATCGAGCCAAGCCATTAGAACTCTCTGGCATCATCCCCGAAAGTTAAGCATCTGCCTACCCTATGGCCCAGCAATGTCATGACCACATTACCAGATATAGATTCAACAAAATGCTCACGTGTTCCCATTAATACACACCTTTTTTTTAATATTCATGGTACTTTTAAGAACACAATTATGGAAACCATACAAATTTTCTTCAAGATTAGACTGGATAAATAATCATGACATAGTTAAGCAATGGAATTTTATAAAGAATAAAAATAAGCAAACTACAAGTACTTGCAAATATATAGATGGTTTCAAAGTATAATGTTGAGGCAAAGAAGCCAGAGACAAGAAATTAAAAGGCTATGTGCTTTAAATTGATACAGTAGTCCTGGGTTGTAAAGTATAGCATAGGAAATATAGTCAATGATATTATAATGTCTATGCATGGTGTCAAATGGGTACTAGATTTATCAGAGTGATCAGTTTGTAAGTTATATAAATGTCTAATCACTATGTTGTACACCTGAATGTAATATAATATTGTATGTCAACTGTAATTGAAAAATAAACAATTATTTAAAAAGATGATGTACTTTGTGATTTATATGAGCATAGATAAGTTTTGCTTGTTTTACATATACACTTATATAAAACTTATGTATGCACATATAGATCAGGGCAGGAGTGGGTACTGACAGAAGAAGCCCCTTTCAGAAATGTTCTTAGTATTCAACTCCTGGATCCAAGTAGTGTGTACAAAAGCTTTCAAGTTGTAAAAATTTACTGAGCTGCTCACTTATAAAAATTAAAGCTTTCTGAGTGTATATTATACTTTAATAAAATACATCCTTAGCAAGCAAATTCTGTGTTACTTTATGTGTCAGTTGATGAGAGGAGAGTAGAGCTACATTCTTTATGGACTTGTCAATTTCTTCATTTGATTATAGGGTATGAATTTATATAACTTTGAGGTTATATTCTTCTTCATACATATAATGTAATTAGTATTTTATCTTGGTAATAAAATGATTAAATGTACTACACCATCTTTTGTTTAGATATGTGTTTTTAAGTTAGATTTTCTAATCCTGTTATTTTGGAAACAAAAATTTAATTGGGATATTTCCTATAGAAACTAAATAACTGGTCGGTCTTAGTTTGATTGCTTCTATTTTTTATTCTAATAGTACTATTTTTCTTTTTAAGATGGTTTTAACATGTGTATTTATTGTCATTACTGAGTTTCTTGATCTTATTTTTACTATCTTAAATACCCCAATATATAAAACTGTTCATTTGTGTCCTATCCTGTGTTTTGCTGCATTTTAAAAATGTATTAAAGATAATATTTCTGCATTCCTATTTTTTTATTATTTAGAATATATATTCCTTTATGATACTTTAGTATTATAGAAGTTTGATTACAACCTGAAGAGAGAAAACACTAATTTGAGTAGGAAAAGTTTAATGTAAACAATAATAATAGGAAATTTGAAGTACTAGAGATTGGCTGGTAGAACGTAAACAGAACTCTAAAGAACTTAAGAACGGAAGGTATAATATATCATGTCATATATCATAGAATTATACTCGTATCATATACAATATATTTTAATATATAATAGCTACTATGTTTAAGGATAAGATGGAATGTCCAAGGAAGAGACTCCACTCCAGACCCAGGATTTAGACCTTGTTAGTGAGGGCATGACCCTCAGTGGAAGGCAAAGAAGCTAAGTAGTGTGGTACCACATTGATGAAATGTGCTGCAAATTGTCCTTCTGAAACTTGTCAGAAATCTGCCCTCAAAAGTATTAGAAAAAATCATTTACGGGGAGTGTTTCACTGAAGGCACTACCTATTATGGATTGAAACACGTTTTCCAAAAGGATATATTAAATAACTAACACCCAGATCCTCTGAATGTGAGCTTATTCTAAAATTGGATCCCTGCAGATGTAATTAGTTAAAATGAGGCCATACTAAGGGAGATGGGCCTTTAATTCAATAAGATAGGTGTCCTTATAAGAAGAGGAGAGAGACAAAACAAAGAATGGCACATAAAGGCCCAGAGACATACAGGAAGAAGATGGCCATGTGACAATGAAGTCAGAAAGTGGAGGGATGCACTAAAAGCCAAAGATTGCCACAAACTACCAGCTAACAAGAGTCACTAGAAAAAGGAAGGGGGAAGTCACCCCTATAAGTTTCACAGGGAGTATGGCTCTGATGACATCTTGATTTCAGACTTCTACCCTGAGATCTAGAACTGTGAAATTTCTGTTCCTACTTTGTGCACTTTGCTATAGCAACCGTAGGAAACTAATAAACCACTCAAATTAGGGTGATGGGGAAAGCTGCTGTGCACTGAATACTGGCGAGGCATGGCACTGTAGAAGCCCTTCCTGCAGGAACTAGAAAATCACTCTGTATTGCAAGGAACTGCTGAGAAAAGACTGGCAACCAGGAAATAAACCCTTTCTCTTAAACAATACAAGAATTTTAGAATGTTTTATCACCAAATATTCCCATTTATTGGTCCATGTTATTATTTTCTAATCTCTTTTTCTTTTGTAATATCCCATTCAAAGTAGCCATCCCGTTTATTTTTTAACTGGTTAAAGCTTATTCGATGGACATATTTCTTTGCAAGTATATTTTCTCACCGTTGCTCTTTTTTTCATAATGGTTTATTTTAAAAATTAAAATAAAATAATTATAATTTAAAAATACACATTTTTTTCTGATATACAATCTAAGGTCAGTATTACCCTGACACCAAAGCCAGACGATTACTGTGTAAGAAAAGAAAACTACAAACCAAAATCCTTCATGAACACAGAAACAAAAATTCTTCAGAAAATATTCACAAATAAGCTAACACATACAAATAATAACACATTCTAACCAAGAGGAATGTAGCATAGGGTTAATATCCAAAAATTCAATTAATGTAATGTTCCATTTTGAGAGACAAAAGGAGATAAAGCGTGTTACCATATCAATAGACTCAGAGGATTTGACAAAATATAAATCTATTCATCGTAAAAACTCTCAGAAAACTTGTAAAAGGCACCAGAAAAAGGCTAAAGCATCATACTTAATGGTGACAGACTGAATACCTTGCCCCTAAGACTGAGAAGACTAGGGCTTCTGCTCTCACCACTTCTGTTCAACATTATACTAAACATTCTAGCTAGCACAATAAGACAAGAAAAGTAAATAAAAAACATAAAGATTGGAAATTAAGTAAAATCTTCTCTATTTCCAATTGACATAAGCTTGTACATGAAATGTCCTAAAAAAATTACGAAAAAATTCTACTAGAAGTAATATATAAGGTAAGCAAGGTCACAGTATATGAAATAAATGTGTAAAAACAAATAATATTTAAATATATTAGTAACAAATAAAAAATGAAATAAAAATAATTAACTTGACAAGAGATCACAATAATATGTACAGGAAAGTTTAACAAATTACACACAAGATCTCTATTATAAAGTCTATAAAACATTATTGAGAAGGAAAAAAAGACCTAAACAAATGAAGAGATAAACCATATTTATGAATTTGAAGCCTCCATATTGTTAAGATGGCCATTCTTTCAAAATTGATTTATAGAGCCAATGCAATCTCTACTAAAATGTAAAACAACACAGCAATAAAAAGAATGAATCACTAATAAACACAATAGCATAGATAGATCCCGAAAACATCATTCTAAGTGACAGAAGCAAGGCACAAAATCCAAAATTTATATTAGTCAATTTATATGTAATTTCTAGAAAAGACAAAACTATAGAGATAGAAAAAAAAAATCACTGATTTGCTGGCACTGTGGTTGGGAACATGGTTTGACTAGTGGTCACAAAGCTTCTTCTGAAGTGATGTGAGATCTAAAACTTACATGGTTTGTGGTAATGACTGCACAATGACATAAATTTAATAAATTGATGAACTAAACCTTAAAATCAAAATTTATGATATAGTAATTATATTTCAAAAAAGATATAATGACTATTAAGAATTTTGTTTGTCATTCACTTACTTTTTTTAGTTTTACCACAATATTTTGCAAGCTTAAACAATATTTATTTTTTTGTTTAAATCTTTATAAACATAGATTCACACTAAATATATGTTTTTCACCGAAATGTATATTTTAAAATATATCTACAATTCATCCATATTTATTGTTCTATAATGTTGGATTGCAAAATACACCAAATTTTCACCAAAAAGTATTTTTTAAAATATATCTACAATTCGTCCATATTGTTTTATAATGTTAGATTGCAAAAATACACCAAAACAAATTTATGCATTCCAATGCTGATGTATATTTGAGCTGTCTATAATTTTTTATTATTATAAATGATGCTACAATGAACGATATTTATAGTCATCAGGTACATATCTGCAAAAGGTTTACTGGGATATGTATGAATTAGTCAATCTATAGAATATGTTTAAAACAATGTACAAGTAGTTTTAAAAATTTAGTTCATCACCAAAAATGTGTAAATGCGTTGCTCTTCAAAATTCGTAATTATCACTGACTGGTATTTTTGTACTTTTACAATTTGAGAACAGGTGTGTGTTCTTGAAGAAGCATAAAATTACAATTTTAATTTATGTTTTCTAGTTGACTAATGAAATTAAATATATTTCAAAAATATATTTTCCATTAATGTTCCTACCTATAAAGTACCTCAAAATCATTTGTTTTTCGTATCTTTGTTAGAAGATATTCTATTAATTTCTAATGCCACCTGTGTTATAAAACAAGTGCCCATAAATCAACTGGCTATATTTTATAGTGCTCTGTTTTTCTTTATCTGTGTGAATAACACATCATCTTAGTAACTATAGCTTCATAATCATTAAGGTGTATTTGGTTAGGTACTTTCCCTTGACATCTTCTTCAGGAGCCCCCAAATAATTCTTGTTTTTTTGCTTTTCTGCATCTTTTAAATAGAGTATGTCAAGTTCCCTTAAAAAAGAACAAACAAGCAAAAATACTGCATGGCATTCAGGTTGGACATGGATTATATCTATAGATCAAATTGAAGAGACTTCCAAAAGATGAATACAATTTTTATTTATTTTTCTTTAGATTGTTTCAGTATCCTGTAATATCCAATGATTCCCCTGCTTATATGTCTCTTACAACATTTTTTTAAAGATTTATTACTAGATACATGTTATTTTTATATAAGTGTAACCTCTAAAAATTGTATCTTCTAATATATTGTATCTCATTTAAACTAAATCGATTACATTTTGTATATTTTCTGATCAATAACAATTTTAATTTCCATAATTATTTTAATCATTTCAAACTTTACAAATATTTTAAAACCTTACTCAGAATGTATAGAAAGCTAATTGTTCTCTCTTATGTATCTTGTGTCCCTCATATTAAGTAATTTATTTTTTTGTAATTTCTTATCTGATAATTTCAATCAATTTTTTTGTTTTGTTAGTATTAGTTTTAACCTACTTTTTTTTCCTATGGGCATAATATAAACTCGGGATTGTAAATCTTCACTATTTGGCACTGTTTTAAGTTTGATTTTGTTGTTGTTGTTGTTGTTTTGGTTTCACATAAAAACTTTTTTTATGTTAATTTTGTGATGAGGATTATTTTAATTATTTTATCACACGGACAATGAAAATAGATTTAAAATATATAAACTTTGTAATTTGTCTTTCATATTCTGTAAGCATGCAGACCTTACCAAAAATATTTAAAAATTGCATTTTTGACATTTTGTATGCTCTTTAAGTATTTTAAATATTTCTCTGATAAAATATTACCCATTATGAAAACCAATTTATAAATCCATTACATAATATTTCACTGAAGGGATAAATTCAATGATATGAAGTTAACACTTGCTATACTAGTTTCCTAGGGTTGTTGTAACAAAGTAACACCCAGTGGGATGGCTTAAAACACCAGAAACTTATTTTCTCATGGTTTAGCAGTCTAGATAAACAAAATCAAGTTGCTGTCACGGTTGGCTCCTTTTGAAGGCTGTGAGGGAAAAAACTGTTTCATGCCTGCCTCTCACCTAGCTTCTGGTTGTTACTGGTAATCTTTGGCATTCCTTGTTTTGTAGATGTATCATTACATCTCTGCCATATCTTCACATGACATTCTCTCCGTGTCTCTGACTGTTCACATGACCTTCTTATTATAAGGACACCAGACATTTTAGGTTAGGGTCCCACTTTACTCCCTTACTCCCATGTGATTTCTTCTCAACTGATTACATTGCAATGACCCTATTTCCAAATAAATTCACCTCTTAAAGTACTGGGGATTAGGACTTAAACATATCTTTTTGGAGGGACACAATTCCATCCATTACACCCGGACATACTTTACTTGATAAATAATCATTATAGTTTGTCTTACCTTTGAGTTAGGTATTGCTATGACAATTTTATTTTGTTCATTGACTTCTTATACTTTAATCTACATCTCAGACACTTTTCTTTTAAGTAGCCAAAGGGGCATACATTTTAGCCAGTGTGATTTCTAGAATTTATTTTAGTGAATATCTGAGTGCTACTTTCCAAATGTACATCTCTTGATTTGGGGAAAGCATTAAATTTATAAGCCTAGGTTCTCACATCAGTGCCAATACTAATAGCAAGACCTTACGTAGGGCCATTAAGCATTACCTTGAGATTATCATTCTGGCTTTAACTTTGTGTTTTTAATTGTTCGTTAGGGATATGACTGTTTTTTTAGCTTACTGTATTTGTAACTTATCTAACAATTATATTTGTTTCTTCAAAGGATGTGCATCTACATCAACATTTTTTGAAATTGCTCTTGCTAAGGTGAGCAATGACTTCCATATTTCAAATCTAAATAATATCCTTAAGTTATCATTTTATTCATGCTTATATCTGCATTTGAAAATATTAATTATGTCCTGCTTTTGTGAACTCTGACTTCCTAATTATACGATCTTGAGTTCTTTCTTTTGTGGAACATCAGGTACCGTGTACATTTTGCTAGGTTTTCCTCCACCTTCTATCAATGCTCTTTCTAAATCTTATCTGCCCGCTATTACTTATTACTGATTGATCTTGTTCCTTTTCTTCTTTCCACTCTCTAGATTATTATCACAGGGTATAGTAAACAACCTAATATTTATAATAGTCTTTGTAAAAAGACCATATCAGAATATTTTTTTCTCTTTACCTGTAGCGCCAACAGGCCAATTGAATATTACTTTGATTTTCTCAAAGGTATAAAAAGTACACCTTCAAACCTGAAGTCTTATCCTTATCTTCAAATTCTGTTTCTTCTTCCACCTTTCACACTTTAATGAATGCCATCATAATCCAATATGTGTACTGTACAGAGAAATCATTCATCCTTAACTTCTTCCGCTCTTACCTACTGCATCCAACTAACATGCAAGGCATTTAGTTCCAGTTCAAAGTATGTTTCAAATCCCTGTATTTCCTTTTATGTTCACTGATACTATTCTAATTTTAATCATCATCATTTCATTCTTATAAAACTGCAATCATTTTCTTTTCTTTTTAATAGAAATGATCTTTAGAGCAGTTTCAAGTTCACAGCAAAATTGAGGGGGAAGTATGGAGGTTTCACATTTATCCCACGGCCCGCCAGAGATGCACGGCACCGTCCCGACCCTCATAACCTCCTCCACCAGAGTGTGATGCATTTGATGGACCTACACGGGCACATCACAATCACCCGAAGTCCACAGTTTACATCAGGGTCACTCTTACTGTTGTAGATTCTATGTGTTTTGACAATTTGAGGATGGCATGTATCCTCCACTTTAGTATGATGCAGGATCATTTCACTGCCCTAAAAATATCATTGGGTGCTCTGCCTTTACATCTCTCCTTTATCCCTAACCCCTGGTAACTGATCTTTTTACCGCCTCTATAGTTTTGCCTTTATCATATGTCAAATAGTTGAAATCATGCAGTATGTATCCTTTTCAGACTAGTTTTTTTCACATAGTAATATGCTTTTATAGTTCCTCTAAGTCTGTTCACGGGTTGATAGCTCATTTCTTTTTTGTCCTGAATAATTTTCCAATAGCTGGATGTACAGCTTATCTATCCATTCACCTGCTGAAGGACAAGTTGATTGCTTCCAAGTTGGGCAATTATGCATTAAGCTGCTATAAATACCATGTGTAGGGATTTGTGAGTTTTCAGCTGATTTGGGTGAATATCAAGGAGTGTGATTGCTAGATAACATGGCAAGAGTATGTTTAGACTTGTAAGACACCGCCAAACTGACTTCCAAAATACCATTTGCATTCCCTCCAGGGATGAATAAGAATTCTTGTGGTTCTACACTCTTGTCACCACTCGGTGTTTCAGTGTTCCAGATTTAGGTCATTCTGATAGGTATGCAGAAGTATTACACTATTATTTTAATTTCAATTGTCCTGATGATGTGGAGCATCTTGTCGTAGGCTTACTTGCCATCTGTATATCTCATTTGATGAGGTATTTTTTAAGGTCTTTGCCCCATTTTTGAAAGGAGTCATTCATTTTCTTTTTTGTTTCTTTTTTTATAATATGAAGAAATGCTCAACCTCACTAACCATCAGAGAAATGCAAATAAAAACCACAATGAGATACCACCTCATCCTAGTCAAAATGGCTATCATCAATAAATCAACAAACAACAAATGCTGGTGGGGATGTGGAGAAAAGGGAACGCTAGTGCACTGTTGGTGGGATTGCAGATTAGTGCAGCCACTATGGAAAACAGTATGGAGGTATCTCAGGAATCTGAAGATAGAACTACCCTATTATCCAGTAATTCCACTCCTAGGCATCTACCTGGAGAAATCCAAAACTCCAATTCAAAAATCTGTATGCACTCCTATGTTTATTGCAGCACTTTACACAATAGCCAAGATATGAAAACAACCGAAATGCCCATCGGTCGATGACTGGATTAAGAAGCTGTGGTACATTTATACAATGGAGTATTACGCAGCCATAAAGAAAAAAAAAATCTTATCATTTGCAACAACATGGATGGATCTAGAGAACATTATGTTAAGTGAAATAAGTCAGAAAGAGAAAGACAAGTACCATATGATCTCACTTATATGCGGAATCTAAAGAAAAGAATATGTGTATGAACTAATCAGAAACAGTTTTGGGGACACAAAAAACCGAGAGTTGTTAGATGGGCGGGGGGGAGGGGGTTAGGGATGGGGGAAGGGTGAAGGGATTGGGGGGCGGCTGGTGACCACAGGATGGCCTCAGGGTTTTTTGAGAATTACTTTGGGGAACTTATTCAATAGTGTTTGGGGATTTTGTTGGGTGTCCGATGGACATGTGTCCTGTTTGGGAGACCACCTCAGGGATGCTGTGGATGCCTGGTCATGACATTGTGCACCAGAGGCTGGACATTAATGAATGCCAACTATAATTTTATGTGTATAATGTGATGGCTCGGTGTGAGGTCGGGGTGGTGGTGGATGGGGGGAGGGGGGTTCACGGTGTGAGGGATGTAAAAATAAAATAAAAATAAAATAAAAATAAAATAAATTAAAAAAAAAGAAAAAAAAAGAAGACAAAAAAAAAGAAAAAAAGAAATAAAAAAAAGAAATATCTCAAGTATACAGGTCAAAGGAACACAATTACTTTTTCTTGAGGTTCTAGACAATATAGTAATTTACTTAGGTATGCCTGCTTTAAATAGTGGTGTAGTCTCAAAATATGACAGAATGCCTTTCAGGAGTTTAAGTTTAATAAACAGCACAGAGAAAACAGAAAAAAAAAAAGTTTATTGGCATGACAATGGTTAGTAAAGTTATACAGGTTTCAAAAATACAACTCTGTAATACTTCCTCTATATATCACATTGTGTGTTCATTGTTTTATTGTTTAGTTTTAAGAGTTCTTTGTACATTGTGGATAATAGTCCTTTACCAGATATTTCCTTTGCAAATATTTTCTCTCAATTGGTAGCTTGTCTTCTCATTCCCTTTATATGTTTTATGAGAGCAAACATTTCTTTTTTTATCTTAATAAAGTCCAGCTTAACAATGATTTATTTCATGTGTCATGCCTTTATATTTAAAAAGACATCAATATACTCATGGTCACCTAGATTTTCTCCTATGTTACTTTCAGGTGTCTTAGTATTTTGTATTTTACATTAACTCCATGATCCATTCTGAATACTTTTTATGAAGAGTATAAGTTCTGTGTCTAGATTATTATTATTTTTTTTTTTGCACGTGGGTGTCTAGTTGTTCCAGCCCCATTGTTGAAAGGATTATCTTTTCTCCATTTTATTGACTTTGTTTCTTTGTCAAAGATCAGTTGACTATATTTATGTGGATCTATTTCTGGCTCACTCACTGATCTATTTGTCTTTTCTTCACCAATACCACACATTCTTAATTACTGTATCTTTATAATAAGTCTTGAAATCAGGTAGTGTCAGTCCTCTGTAATGATCTTTTTATTCATTCCTCTTTTAAACTTTTGTCTCTCCACTTCAATTCCTTTCCTCAGAGAGCTCTGAGACTAATTCTTTGAAAACATAAATAAAATAATATAACTTTTTTAGCTAAAATCTTTATGTGATTCCCTCTCATTTTAGGATAAAATATAAAATTAACACAATAATCTAAAGTTCCCTCATTGTCTACTCTCTGACTTCATCCCAAACCTTTTAGTAATTCTCTTTTTTGCTCAGTCATTTTAACTTCTTTAAATTTCTGGACTATACCGAGATCTTTTCTATCTCTGAGTTGTCACACTTACTCTTTTGACGTTCTGCTTTTTTTTTTCTTTTGCCTCCACTATTAGGCTGGAAGTCCCTTACTCATCTTTAATTCAAGTTACTTGTACAGAGATGATCTCCTGAACACATAATTTGTCCCCTGCCCATTACATAGCATGAATGTGTTTGTGAAAGTCTTTTTATTTTCTAATCTCTAATGTCACTGAGGTCAGTGACCATATTCATTCTGCTGTGAAGTATGTGCATAGCAAAATACAAATGATCATTTTAAAAATTGAATTTAATAAACAATAAATTTTAAGTTAAAAAAAGAAAAAGAAAAGGAAAAGCTAAAGATTATATAACTAACAACCTAACTTTCCAGTAGTCTCTTTTCAGTGATTTGGGAGCTACAACGACATTCCATTAGTATTGTGTCTTCTGAATTTCAATCTTTTCTTAATAAAATAGTCACACTGATCATGATAAATTTAAACCATGTTACTTTGTTCAAAATCCTCCTGTGGTTTCCTATTTCATTCTGAGTAAAAGCCAAAGATCACACAATATGGACCTTTGTTACGTCTCTGTTCTCACCTCTCTTTCTCACATTCTATTCTAGCAACATTGGGCACATTGCCAGTCTTCAAATATACCAGTCACATTCTCATTTCAGGCCCCTGGCAGTTGTTTTTTCTCTTGTTTATAATGCCCCAAATGTTTCCTGTTTTGTTTCTTGATCAACATGAATTAATTAATTAAATGATGACCTTCTCAGTATTGCCTTTCCTTGCCACATGATCTAATAATGCAATCTCAATTTCACAACTCATTTACACATGAACTTTTGAAATTCTGTGCATGGGTTTTCAGGAATACATCTGCATGTGTGAGCTTTTTGTCTTAGAAGAACATTACAAGTCAGGAATTTATCCTATGTGACTCAATGTGAGGAACAAAATGTGCATTTCTAGTTCATATTTTTGGATAAAAAAATCATGGTTAGAAAAAGTATTAGAGAATTAGCACTAATTAGAAAATGTGTTTTAATAAATGAGTAAAGGATATTGAAAGATATAAAGGGGCCATTGAGGTTTATTCATCTTTCAAATATTCTTATGTTTAGATTGTAAGAATAGTCACTAGCATAATTGATTGTAAATTTTGATATATATAGTACATATTTTAATAATTTTGATAAATAATTCTGTTTTATAATATGTTTTCAGTCTTGACTGAAGGAAAATAATTTATGACTTAGAATCCTTTCCATCAGTATAATTCTACAAAGTAGTGTTCTTTTTAGAACATGCAAGAAAATAAGCAAAAGATTAGCTGCAAAACCCAGTCTAAGTGGATTAGCCATGTGAACAGTCTTGAAGGTAATCCTTTTTACTTGGGAGAAAAACATGCTTAATGGAGAATTTATACATCTGTGGTATTAAGCTTTATTAACAAAAGAAAATTGAAGTGACAATGGGTCTCAATGCATTTTCTAGAGTATTAACTTTATTTTACTATATGGGCTTAAGTATTATATATGATTTAGAAAAGTTAAACCTGAGATTATGTGTAAAATATCAAAATTAATCATGCTACAATTTGTATGTATAGAGAAATTTCTGATCTTTTGTCTTGACCATATTAACCACAAATCCATGAGCCTCATGTGCAGGTTTAGGGTAAAATTTAGTCCTGACCAATATATAATTTTGTTAGCTCTGGTAATTTAAATTGTTGCTTTGTATAAACTTTAATCTTTGAAGAATAATTGTGCTTGCTCTTCTCTAAACTGGTATCTGAGGGAATGTAAGAAGGGCTTTTATACTCTTCTGATGTGGGGTATAGGGAAACCTAAGTCTTAATTCTGGTCCTTGGATGTAGGTGGTTTGATTGCCTTTGAGAGGACAGTTGATATTCTCAGGAAATCCTTCTGGCATTCCTGGTTAATGTCTGGGGCTACTATTAATTGATCTCCCTCAGCTTGATAGATGTGTTTCCTGCTCCATGATAGGCATGGCCTTTCTTCACTTCTAATAAAAATGTCTTCTTGGTTTAGGATATCCACCCATAACAATTTAAATAAGTGAGTTTTCTGGACTTAAACTCAGCTTCTGAGTAACTAGAACACATACAATTTAAGGATTATGCAACTCCATCTTTAATATCTCCTTATACAAATTCCATCACCTTCTTATCTCTGCTGTGTAATCCATATTCTTTTGAATTTACTCCATGTTGTATAGAATCACTGAGAACAGAAATCTCTCTGAGAACAAAGACACATAGAGGAGGGATTTGGACTTTTTTCCTCCCACTCCAAATCACACGTAGAGCGGGATGACACGTCATCTTGCATCTTCCTTCCTTACCACTCATGGCTGTCCCTTAGTCCATTGCTAACCCAGCATCTCAGACACATTATCTTCTTTATATTAAAGAATTTATGACTTATTTTCCAAAGTCAATGTCTAGATTTACTAAAGAAGCAAGTAATTTAAAAGGCATGGTCTTTTTGTAAGCATGGATTTTTCAAGTGTATTATTTTGATAAAGACATCACAATTCCATGTTCATTAGCTTGGGGTAACAAAATTTATGATTTAGCCTTAGTAGTGGAAGAATACAAAATACTATTAATTAAGGATGAAATCAAGATGTCCTAAGTATTTATCCCAAGCTTATTTTTTATCCCTTAGGTATTCCATGTTTTCCTTGATTAACCTGATTATTGAGTAAAATTTTCACTTTTTACTTAATCAGGATCCCAGAACAATGTTCTTTGACATGCGGTTTATGATCCATTTTTATTTGTCATGAAATTAATGTAGTTAGTTCAATAGAAATAAAGAAAAATGGAAAAAAAAAGAATAACAGAAAGATAAAGAGAGATGAGAGAAAGTGAGAGAGAGAGAGAGAGAGAGAGAGAGAGAGAGAGAGAGAGAGAGAGAGAGAGAAGAGAGACAGAGAAAGGGAAAAGATAAATAGAGAATAAAAAGAAAAGAAGAAAGGAAAGGATGGAGAGCAGAATAATAAAAAAATAAGAAAAGGGAAAATAAAGTAGAAATAGGATAAGTAATATTTTTTTTTGTTTTAATCATATATTTATTTGCATGTGAATGTAAACTCATGTTGTGTAATAATACAAATATATTTATTATTAGCAATCATATGCAAAAATTAGTAAAATAACATTTTTTAAACCTCTGGAAACCACTGACCCAGTACTAGGCTCCTCTCTTTCTAAAGGATGTAAATTACATAGTCATGGCAAATTATCATTAGGTAGATAGATTTCCCTTCCTGGTAGTTCTCCTGTGTGTGTGTGTGTGTGTGTGTGTGTGTGTGTGACATGGGCATGGCTTTATGAGAATCAAATACATATATGACATGGGCATGGCTTTATGAGAATTTACTTAAAAGCAGAAGGATGGATTTATGAGTCCACATCTTTCTTTTTAATTTATTTGGGTGACAATTGTTAGTAAAGTTACATAGATTTCAGGTGTACAATTCTGTATTACATCATCTATAAATCCCATTGTGTGTTCACCACCCAGAGTCAGTTCTCCTTCCATCATCATATATTTGATATATGATTCAACATCTTAATTTCACTCACTTTCCCTGTTCTCTCTAAGATTCTAGTCCATAACTAGTTGTCTTGAAAGGGAAATGTATGCCAGCTGGTCTAGATGATAAGAAACAGCATCGTATCATATTCTGTTTCTCTGGCACCTCTCAAGTTAGCCTTGGCTACTGTGTGCAGCATTTTTCTGGTTCTCATGTTTGATATGTTTTTTCAGTTCACTGTCTCTATATAGTCTACAAACCATTTTGGCCTCTACTGACACTATTGGAATTAGGTTTTCCTGTATGAGAAGAAGTTGTGGCCAAGATACTTTTATGTAACATCAAAACAAACAAGCAGAGGGCTACTGCAACTCAAATATCATGATAATAACCCACCTTTATTTTCTATCTGAGTATCACCACTTTTCACTTTTACATGTACTTATTACTCACCAGGGACCTGGTTTCCTCTTCTTTATATTAAGTGAGTTAAAACAATCTTAAAAAAATTATCATAGGTTGCTGAACCAGCAAATTAACCAAAAGTAACCTAGATATAAAATTCCAGTGACTTAAAAATAAAGAATTACATGGAGAATGGCAGATTTCTCTCCCAACCCACACTACCCACCCAAAGAATGTAGGTTTGCAAGCTTAACATAGGATTTACTGATTAATAAATTGATTTAGATTCAGTAGTTAACTTGAATAATTTGTTGGTGAATGATAGGATACAAAGGTAAACTGTAGTGAATTGGCTGAATTGATCAGGTAATAGGAAAGCAGAGGGTCTGAGGCCAATAGAGTTCTTAATTTAAAGTGGATAAGATAAAAAGAAGCAGTACCAAACAGCAAGTTCAGGAACACTAATATTAGGGAATAAGGCAAACTGTGCTTATAGCAGAATTGTCAAATTGTCGACATACAATCAGATACAACTACAGGGTCAACGGGATAGGCATGATAAGGTAAATTGATGTTTTTTGAGGATATGTGTTAGGGGCAGGGCTTGGTATTTTTACAAATAGCATAGAATAATTTCTCACCATGTGTAGTAAGTGCTTTCTCATTACAGAAGAATATATCGGAGTCAAAATTTTTCTCGAGTCCAGAATTTTCAACTTTCTACTGGACACATCCAAAGCTTAATGAATAATCCCTTCCTCCATCAGATATCCTCCACTTACTCTATTTTTTTTTTGTCTTATATTGTTTTGCCTATTTAATGGTATGAAAGGGAAAGTTTATTTAATCACACACATCAAATCATAGCCCATTATTATTATCCATTAGTACAGGTCAATCTCTTTTGATTTTATATTTTTCTCCTTCATCTTTGATCTCATGTCCTATCCCAATTCAGACACCTATTCTATTGTTTCAGATGTCTTTAATAGTGAATGCATATTTCTAAATATTCAGTTGTGTGTTTGAATATTTACATAAATTGTTAAATTTATGCATTTTTTTTCCTGTCAATGTTAATGCCAATAACTGGAGCCTAATCTTTGATGCTATCTTCTTTTTTAATCACATACCTCCTATTCCTGTCAATTTGGTCTCTCATAGCCTTGGCAGTTGTACCATTTTCATGAGTCTAAGTGCTTTATTTTAGTTCTGGTCCTCATTATTTCTTTTTATCTAAGCATTAGTAAGAACTCTGTAATTTTTCTGATTTTGGAATTAACTCTTCTCCCTAGTTTCTGTCTCCTATTGAGGCCAACCCTTTACATCAATGATTCATTTACATTGGATTTCTAAAAGAAAACCCTTACTTGGAAATTGTTGTGCAAACAATTCAATGAGGGAATGCTCTCCAGAGAGGGGAAATAATGGATGCAGGATAAAGCAGGAGAGAAAAGCTAAACCAGGATATAGTCTTTGCTGGTCCCTTGGGATGTGCTAGAGTGTCAGTGTTCCCTTGGGCCAGCCTTGTAGATCTCCATAACAGTTATAGTTTTGTCTACGGAGCCCTCTAAGGAGGAAGGAGCATAATATACTGGGTCTGGCAGGTCACCATGGCTGAGCTAAGTTCTCTAAAGGGAGACAGCTGTGAGCCATGAGTAGCTAATACTCATAGTAGCAGCATCAAGTCTGGGAAGAAATTGGTGCAACTGCTCAGAAAAAGCTATCTGGGCAGAATACCAACCATATCCTCTACCCCATCCAATGGGTTTTCTAAAACCTTTTCATTCCCCTGTTTACGATCCATCAGTGGCTTCCCACAGGCTTTGATATTAATTCCAAATTATATAAAATGACATGCTTTCATTCCCTTTCAATTTATCCATCCTTACTCTATCCATATGGATCTATTTGTATTTTTTCTAGGGGTTGTCTTCTACCTGTATGTGTATACTTTTTGAACAGATGGCTTCATTTTCAAAAAACAATCTTCTGCCATCTAAGCACCTAGTTAATTTCAGCTTTCTTAGTCTCGCAAAGATTTTACTTCCTCTGAAACACCTAATCATATCTGCAATCCCTTAGACTCTGTCTTGATCATAGTCCTTTCTATGCATCTCCCTAGCATTTATCATATCCCAGTATAGTATCTGCTGATGTTCTCTTACCTCACTAAACAGATATTTCTCTAAGAACAGAAACTGTTTCTTTTAAGTCTTTTTTATATATCTTGACACGTAATAATCATTGAATATATCTTTACTTCAATACATTAATGAGGCTTACAGAGTTAAAACAATCATGATAAAGAAAATTAGAATGAATTTCATGTTTTAAATTCAGTTCCCTCAGATTCTAATCTCTCTCAGCTCCCCCCGCCCCCATATTAAGATCTTTGGATTATTGCACTATTGTATTTGAAATTATGTGGCTCTTAATTTATTGGTTACCTAAGATTATCTCACGTATGTGTATATAGACACATACATCTTATATTTGAATTTGCAAATCTGTATATGTGTTCATATCTCCAAGGACTACTCTGGGATCAGATGGAGTTCCCTATGGCTGACCTGCTAATGCTAAGATTGATTTTTCTCCAGTGGCAAATTATGTTTCTAAGTAGGACTTCTACAGGAATATGCTACAAAGAATTATGGTTGCTATTGTGGTTGTTGTGGTTCTCTGGTCCCACTTCTATTTATCGAGATTTTTATTTTGCTTATTTCCAAACTTCTATCCTGATTGATTTTGTTGTCCTCATTAGCCCTTCAAAGATATTTCTATTTATGTGTTATTTCATCTTTGTTTGCCTCTGTATTAGGTTTCTGTAATTCAATGCACACAATATATATGCATACAGTATAAATATTTTCGCTCAACCAATACCACATATTTACCATGACCTTCAGGTTAGTGTGCAGCTCTTTACATAAAGAAATGGATACCCTTCAGTTATATGTCATTAAGATCAATATTTTCTGTGTGGTCCTCTATGGAATATATTATTTGTCAACCATGATCTCTGTCACCAATTGGTCTTTTTTCATTGCAAACTAATCTAAGCTAAAATGGTCATTTTCTTATGTTGGTGCTTGGATTTTAATTTAATTCCCTGTTTGAAATTGCTTACTCTTTAAACTCAACTATAGATACTTTATTAACTGTACCTCTGGGTTGTAGAGAACCACATTTTACTCATTTAATGTCTTCCTTGGCTCCTGCTTTTGGTAGAAAAATAATAACTTCTAAGTTGAATTCAACCAGAGTAAGTCTTCTTTACGTCTTAAAAGTCAATGATTCTAAGCAACTTTCTAGGTTATATTTCAGACATGCCGCTGGCTATAGAACCCCGAGGATTTTCTTTTTAACAGTTTCATATCCACTAGGCTAGCACTATGTAAGCACTGCCTAAGTGTTGATAGAAGCTTGAATCAGGTTCAGCATAGGTCAGAAGGATGACAAGTGGAAAGTAACCCAAAGATAAGCTCAGCACTAATTAGTGACAAGAGAAACTGGATGAAATTACGTCTTCCGTGCGGAACATATATTTTGCTCAATCTACTGCATTACAGGCACTTGCTCCTTTAATTCTCAGAGTTATCACTATGAAACAAGTGGTATTTCCATTTTCACAGATGAGGGTTAGCAAGGTTAAGCAATTTGTCCAAGAATGTTGAGCTTGTAAATAGCAGGGCTGGGATCAGCCTCATGCCATCTCCTCATTTAAACTGTCATTTGAGCTGAATTTTCTGAAATTAGTTTTCTCAACTACAATCTTTTTAGTTTATTTACCATGCACTTATACCATGCCTGCTATGTGCCAAGCACTGTTCTGAGGGCTTTAAAAGAAGTACAAAAAATATTTACTCATAACAATCCTGTAAGTTCTGCATTGTCATCCTCGGTTGAGAGAAAACTGGGGCTAAGATCACGCAGCATATAAATACTTTCCATAGATAGACACAAGTAACTAGATTGTGCAATGTAAAAAAGTTATTGCTTTTTTTTTTTTTTGAAATTTAGTTTTGTTTTTAAATAGCTTTGTATTCAGAAGTATTTTTTGCTTGAGTTCTAGCTATGAATTATCCGTGCCTGCAAGATATTTACCTTTTAAGCCTCTGTGGCTCTAACTGCCACTACTACTATTTCCTTTTGGCAGCTACTAGACTTTCAGACTGAGAAACCTGGGAATAATAATGGTTTCTAGGAGACGCACATTAGAGATCCAATATATTTCATTGATAACACATGCCCTACTTCCTCAATATCCTTCACTCTAGTCAAGGCTCAGCGTGACTGGAAGAAAGAAATACTTTGCAGCATCCCTAGAACTGCAGGCTGCTGACAAGGACCATTAACTAATTTAGATTTAAGTGTCTGTGGAATGGCTGGCTAGAACTACTACAGCGGTGCCATGGGTTAATAAAGGTTTGCTTCTTTCAGGGAGTCTCCAGTGCTGCCTAGGTCTCATATTTCTTCTCATTAGAACTTAATGCACTAGAAACTTTCAGTGTGCGTGTGTGTGTGTGTGTGTGTGTGTGTGTGTGTGTGTGTGTGTATTGTTTCTAGCAAAACACAACATGGTTTGAATTTCATAGTATAAAATTGGGAATAATTTATTACATGTATAGCATTAAAGAGATCAGGAAAATTGTGTTATTATTGGTTATACGGGTCCTCTATGATGTTATTTGGTGTGATGTTCTTCACACGAATTGCTCTGACAGTTTTTATATCTTGTCATTGCATGCTGATGGCAGTGTGCAAATAGGTTTGCCACATAGGAATTACCTGTCCCATAAGTTCATTTTCAATGGCATTCTAAAGATCAACCATCCATACAGGAGTTAAGATTTGTAGAATCATTGCCATGCAAATCTTTAGAAAGACAAAAATTGCTGACAGTTATGCGTAGCAGGAAAATAAAGAACTTCACTATTTTTAAGTTTTATATGCATTTCTAGATTTACCTGATATGCAATAAAAATCAAGTTTCCATAAAGTCAAATTTTAATGATTTTTCCCCACATGTTAAACAGACCTGGAGAAATCCTTGTAAAAAGCCTATGCTAAAACCAATAAATAACATTAGTTTAAATGGTACAAACAACATGATATTTGTTATACAAAGTGGTGGTTCTCATAGAAAATTACTAGGTATAGATTATCAGACAAAACTAGAAATTCTCCAACTTCCATATTTGCAAGCCACATTTGCTTGATCATACAGAACAAAAAATTCTACTGAAAGAAAATCTAATGTGTTCTAATACTTTGGAATGTGTATACAATGTATATGAGAAAATATATACATATATGAGGTTTGATTAAACAATATAGCGAAAGTTTAAATTAAAAAAAAATATTACAGTAAAAGACACATTGCCATTAATCCCCTTCAAAATATTCCCTGCCACTTTGAACACTTATCCCGGCGTTCTTGCAACTTTCTGAAGCAGTTCTGGAAGTCCTCTTTCGTGAGTGTCTTTAGTTGTGCTGTCTTGGCTGCCTCGAAGCCCTGAATCATTTTGATTTTGGGAAACAGCCAGAAGTCATACTGTGCCAGATCTGGTAAATAAGGTGGAAGAGGACACACTGTAATGTTTTTATTTGACAAAAATTGTCATACCAGAAGCGGTGTATGACACGGAGCATTGTCATGATGGAGGATGATTTATGGCACACTTTGAAACACACCTTCTCTCAACCATAGCTTAAATTGACTGACTGCACTGAACTTGAAACTTGTCACACATTGTTACTAAGGTTTAGCACAGTACTTCTTGTATCCAAGATCCCTGCCTTTCCGTTGGATGGCACTCAGCAGCAGCATTCATTGTATTTTGTGATCACAACGGAGAGGCTCTGTGTCACACATCGCTGCTGATACGGCAATTTCTGTCAAATAAAAGCTTTACAGTGTGTCCTTATTTACCTTATTCACTGGATTTGGCACCGTGCAAACTTCTGTCTCTTCCCCAAAATCAAAATGACCATGAAAATAAACATTTCGAATCGATTCAAGACATTGAGGCAGCTGTGATAGCGCAACTAAAGACACTCACGAAAGAGGACTTCCAGAAGTGCTTCAGAAGGTGGTAATAACGATGAGATGAGCTTATTCAAAGCAAGGGGGAATGTTTTGAGGGGGGTTAATGGCAACGTGTCTTTTACTGTAATTTTTAAATTTTATTTTAAACATTCACCGTAGTTTGTGATCACTCCTTACAATTTGTTTCCCTCTGTAGTCCCGTAATACTTATCCATATGAATGACATAACCCTGATAATTATGAGATATGGTTAGTTACATACATTCATTGTTCCTCTAATTTTCATGTCATTGAGATCAGGGATTGCATTTTACTCATATTTATATTCCTAGCAGAAAATACTGGGCTTACATATAATTTCAATAATTGTTTGAATGCCAATTTACTTAAAAATAAATAATAGTCAAAGTATCTATGTTTGGGATTCTCTTTATCTAATCTGTTTTCCTGCTCCCACACCCAAAAATGATCCCTGAAATTGTAGGAAATAATATGTATGTATACATGTAGACATAAAGATAGAAGCATTAGTGATTACAAAAAAATGAAGAACTGGTGATTGTTGAGCTTATTAACAGTTTAGCTTCATATTTCAATTTAATACTAACTTTACCATCTATATACAATATTTTAATATTAAATGTATAAAGCAGCTATCAGAGTTATAGAAATCACCATGAAAAATAAAAATTTGCATATAAATATTTCCAGATTTAAAAAAATCAATTCAATCTTAATTATAACTAATTTATCCATAGATTACTCATATAAAATTAGTAAGAGACTATGTACATCATATTTTCTTTGGAGCAAGATCTCTAAACTGTTGAAAAGAAACTGTCACAAGTAAATTTTTCTTGAGACAAAAATTGTTTGTTGTTGACTCTGCCTGAAAAAGAATTTTATGATGTTCTTTGAAAAATACTGACTATTTGAGAATATTAATTGGCATATGTGGCATAATCTGTGAAGGCTTTTAAGTTACTTTTAAAAGATTTTGAAGATTTTTCTATTGTAAACTATGCCCAAATGATTAATCTTGAATAATCTGTCATATTAATACATAGAATATGAATATAGATTTTTGCTCCCAAAGACACAATAGCAAATATTATGTGGAAAAACATAAAAAAAACTAATTTTACACTTAAATTGTCTTTTCTGAAAATGTAATCAACATAGACACAAAAGTGTCAAGAATATGACAGTTGACATTTACTCCATAGTATACAAAAGGAAAAACAAAAGTGTGCATTGAAGGACCATTGGCCTGTGGCATAAACAAATGAAGAAGGAAACAATAAAAATAAGACTTTAGTTAGGTTTAGACCCATTTATTAAGTGAAAATAAACAGCACACGTTGTGTCAAAATTATCCGAAAATGTTCATTCTAGTATCTAGTAAGATAGTATCTAGTAAGAGGAAAACTGAGCATAAAATAATAAAAAAATAATATATTTAGCTTATTAAAGACTTGTGAAATGTTTCATGCTGAAAGAGAAAAACATAATATTTAGGAAATAAGCATTGTAAAGTGGTTATAAAACATTTTTGACTGTGACACATTAACATTTACATTATTATTCAGCACACAGAAACACTCACATACATAGAGAGAGGGAGAGGGAGAGGGAGAGAGAGGGAGAGGGAGAGAGAGAGAGAGAGAAAGTTATTTGTTTTATCATATATATGTGTATATATATACATATACATATACATACATACATACGTACATACATACATACATATATATATATATATATATATATATATATATAGTTAAGAAAAGTTATAGAAGTATGGCACTGAATGAGGGAATGCATTTAAATATCACACTCTCCTGTTTTTCCTCCTCCTCCTTTTCATTCTTTACTAGCTTTTTGCACCCACAAAATATTGAATTGTTAATTATACAGTGTCAAATCTCATTTTTCTCTGTTCTCAATGTTTGTTATCTCATCCATGTTCACATTTTATATATTTCCTTTAAAGAGATGACTACAAAATTATAATATCGCACCAATTTCTCTCATAGACTTTACACATATATAGAACCATAGTTGCAACATTCTATGTGGATTCTTTAAGGAATCTCAAATCTAACCTACCCAAAACAGAAATCATTTTGGTATCTTGACTTATTACTAGCTCTTCTCCCTGATTATTAGTGAGATCATCACTCATTCGTTGCTCCATCCAAATCATTCCTTTGTGACTCAAGGTATTTAGAATTTGTTATTACCTAAGATTTAGATTCTGTAAATTTGTTTTAAGTATATGTTTTGTATTGTTGCAACACTGCCAGAATATGAAGAGGCATGCTTGTTTTTAGGGGGTTTTGTTAATGTTTCCTTAATTTTACATGTCATGAGTAAGGTGATAACAATTCTCCAAATACAGTTATTTGGGGCAAAAAATCACTTTTCCTCTTTATCAGAAAAAGATAGAAAGAGAGAGAAAGAGAGAGAAACAAGAAAATACTGGAAAATGGCTTATAATCAAATCTTAAATTTTCAATGATAGTTGGAGAAAGTTAAGAAATGATCAGAAAAAAATTATCAAATACTTATTTGACAAAAGTTAGAGGAGTTGCTAATGTCATGTACAGAGTTTATTCCACACACAAAATGTCTACCCTCTAATTATCAATAAATTATCAAATATACTGAAAGTATATTTGAGGCTACCATTTTGAGTATATGTAACTTTACTTTCCTGGTTGACATTAAAATCCTACTTTTTGCAAGATGCAACTCCACCATTTATATATTTTCAACACAAAATGTCATTTTACATGTTTATTGTTTTCTATATCCAAGTCAGTGTTTTAGGCCCAGGAGATATTAAAACAAAGATAGGTAATGTCAAATCCATCAAGGACCTTAGTCCTATTGGGAAGAAACAAAAAATAAACAAATAAATTCATAAAACATATCAAAATTATTTCAGCTTGTAAACGTGAAAAATATAGAAGTACATGATGGATTGTAATAGAGTGTTATTTTAGATGAACTACTTAGGGAAAAATAATCTGTGGACATGACATTTAACAGATACTTGAAAAAGGGGATAGTGTCAGTCAATTAAAACACCTTGGGACTAGCTTTCCAAGAGAAGAACCAGCACATGTATAGTAAGGGGAAAAGTGCTTATTGTAGTGAGGAATGGCAATAAGGCCACTGTGTCTGAATTGAGTGGGATAGTTGTCTAAGATGTATTTAGCAACGTAGGCAAGGACTACATTCTGTAAGATTTAGAATGTGGTATCTTAAAGTTTAGACTTTGTTGGAAGTTTGGTGGGAAGATGTTGAATAATTTAAGCATATCTAGACTATTGTAAATAGTGTTGCAATAAACATAGTGTGCATTGAATATTGAAATGTTTTGAATTTCTTCGAATAGATACTCAATAGTGAAATTGCTTGGTCATCAGGTAGTTCCATTTTCAATTTTTTGAGGTATCTCCATACAGTTTTCCATAGTGGCTGCACCAATCTGCAATCACTGTTCACAATAACCAAGATATGGAAACAACCCAAATGCCCATCAATAGACGATTGGATAAAGAAACTGTGGTATATTTATACAATGGAGCATTACTAAGCCAAAAAGAAGAATGAAATATTACCATTTGCAATGGCTTGGATGGACCTAGAAAATATTATGCTAACTGAAATAAGTCAGACAAAGAAAGACAAATACCATATCCTCTCACTGATGTGTGGAATCTAAAGAATAGAATAAACAAACAAACAAAACAAATAGACTCAGAGATATAGGAGGAAAAAAACTGAGGGTCGCTAGGTGCAAGGAGAAGTAGAGATGAAAGAGAAGATAAAGGAATTAGAAAGTACAAATTAGTAATCGCAATATAACCATGGGGATATGAAACACTGTTTGGGGAATATAATCAATAATGTTGTAAAGGTTTTGTAGGGAGTCAGATGGGCACTTGTCTTATTAGGGAGACCACCATGGATGGTATACATGCCTGACCACTGTGCTGTACACCTAAAGGTGAAGTAGAATAATATGGAATGTCAACTGTAATTAAATATGTATATATACACATATGTACACATATATGTATACATATATATAGTATACACATATATACATATATAGTATACATAAATATATATAGTCACATATATATATAATCATATATATATATAGTTTATGTATATATATATATATGGTCACTCCACAATATATATGTGGAGTACAGCATAGCAAATACAGCAATGGAATTGTAACAGCTGTATATGATGTCAAAGGCGTAGTAGATTGGGGCAGGGAGGTTATCACTTTGGGAGGTGTGTAAATGTCTAGCTAATACATTGTTTTACACACCTGAAACTAATTTAAAAAATTAATTTAAGCAGAGGAATGGCAAGATCAAATTTACATTACACAAAATAACTCTGACATATTCTATGAAGAATAACCCCTGAGGTGACAAATGCAATATTCCAAGTCAGAGAAGATGTTGACTTGTGGTAGAATTAAGGCAATGAAAAAAGAAGTGAACAGATTTGAAATACAGACTGGAGGAAGGGCCAGTTGTACTTAATAATAGATTTGGTATAGGAGGGTACAGATGAAAAGAGAAATTAAGGGGAAATCAGGCTTTGGCTCCAGAAACTCAATGAACGCAAGACCTTTTGATGAAACATAAGACTTCGGAATAAATCGTGGGACTGTAGAGAGTGGAATCAAGAGCATTAATCTGTGCAATTTCATTAAAAATTTACTGAGAAGATGAAGAGATTTGAAGTATGTAAAGCGCTGAGGTCATTTTCTGGCATATAGGAAGTAATTATTAAATGTATCATTATTATCCTTTTTATAATTAATGCCAGTTTTAGCTACTATACAATGCAATTTTCAAATCTGTGTGCGATTGTTTGATTAATGCCTTATTAATAGTTATATGGATGTCTATATTTTTCCCCATAAGCATTCAATTGACATACAACTATGTTAAATTTATTCATTATTAATTTCACTGTTTTTAAACCAGAATTAAACAGATTTCCTTAACTACCAGCTTCTCTGAAAATATACTTTCTATAGTTCGAGTTCGAGGAGTCTTGGTTAGCACTCTGCAGCTTTCAAGTCCAAGCTGCTATTCATAAATTATATTACGAACTACACCTTTTCTTTCAATATTTACTCATTCTAATTGCAGCCATTTTTATATTTGAATTTATAGTAAATCTTTAAGACTAAATTCCAGGTTTAATAGTTTCAATGTTTATTACCAGCCCCTTGAAACACTGATTTCCATATCATTTGGCTTGAATCATTCTTTAAGTAGATTTGTGTGTTGTTGTTGATTTTTTTTTAATCACAAAGTTACATGGAGATGTTTTATATCCATTCCTTCATATCAAACTATTTCTTTGACTTGTGGCAAAATGTGGACATTCATTTGGTGATTCTTGTCATACTTGAGTCACACTTTTCCTACAAACTTCTTTTCTTTTTTATTGAGGTATAACTGACATACAACATGATAGTATTTTCAGTTGTGCAACATAATTATTTGATATTTGTATATTTTGAGAAATGATCACAATAAGTCTAGTTAATATCCATCACCATACATAGTTACAATTTTTTTCTTGTGATGGGAGCTTTTAACATCTAATCTCTTAGCAATTTTCAAATATGGGATACAGTATTATTTATTATAGTCACCATGATGTATATTAGATCCCTGTGACTTACTTAATTTATAACTAGAAGTTTGTACCTTTTGAGAACTCTCACCAATTTTGCCCACCCTGCCTTTGAAAACCACCAAACTGTTGCAGCATTATTTATAGTAGTCAAGACATAGAATCACCTAAGTGTCCATGGATGAATGAATGGATAAGTAAAATGTAGTGTGTATGTGTGTGTATAAACACACACATATATATATATGTACATACACACACACACACACACACACACACACACACACACACACACACACACACATATATATATATATATATATATATATATATATATATATATATAATAGAATATTATTTACCATAAAAGGAAGGAAATTTTGCATTTGTGACAATATGGATGGACCTTGAAGTCATTAGGCTAAGAGAAATAAGTCAGACAGAGAAAGACAGATACCATATGATTTCACTCATATGTGGAGTCTGAAATAAAACAAAAACAAAGAAAACAAGCTTTTGGATACATTGGTGGTTCCCAGAGGCAGGTGATGATGGTAGGTGAAACAGGTGAAGGGGTTCAAAAGATACAAATTTCCAGTTATATAATAAATAAGTCATGGAGATGTAATCACAGTATGACAACTATAATTGACAATATTGCATTGAAAATTTCAAAGCTGCTAAAACAGTTAATCTTAAAAATTGTCATCACAAGAAAAAAAATTTTATAAAGTACTTTAAACATTTTCCCCTATTAATTTGTTTAGTCAATTTACCTGTGTTATTGTTTTCCTCAACAGTTAAGTATAATTTACTAATATTTGGTCAATATTTTTCCTAATATTTACAATTTTCTTTATACCTTTTATGGTGATTTTTGCTTACATGAAATGTGTATATATACCGTTGTACTGAATCATTTTTTATCAATCTTACTTTCTTGCATCTAATGTTAAGTCATAAGTAAATTATTCACCATACCCATACCCTGTTTATACAGGAATTCATCTATATTTATTTGTTTACTAGAATTTATTTTAAAAAGATATTTAGATCTCTGATGCATGCTACAGTTAATGCTTTTGTATAGTGCATAGATCTATTTATCTTTTCTTTCCTCTAAATATCACTCTGGCAGCCCCAGACAATTTATGGAAAATTCCCTCTATCCAAATAATGTGTGATGGCAGTTTTATCATATATTAAATTGATCATAATTAAATTTTACATGTACTTTTGTCTTTTTCTGAATTTTATATTCCTTATTGCTGTATCTGTCTATTCATGTACAACACTACACTACTTGAAGTATAGAGGATTTATAGTCTGTTTTAATATGTGGTAGGGTTAGTCATACTTGCAGTTCTTTTCCTGTCTTTTTTTTTTAATTCTTGCATGTGTATATATATTTAGTAGTAGCAACTTGTGTAGGTAGATAAAAATGCTTGTAGTTATTTGTAATGGAATTGATTTAATTTAAGTTAATTAAAACTCACATCTTCATAACTTTTAGTCTTCTACAAAAGTATGTATCTTGTGTATTTATTAAGAGTGTCCTAGAGTTTTCCTAGTTTATAAGTTTTGCATATTTCTAGTATTTTTGGTTCATATTAACTTTTTCTTAATTATATTTACCTTCTTTGTTTGTACTTTAAATGAACTTTCCCTATAATTATATCTTCTGACTTGTTATTTTTTTTTTGTAAATGAAGGCTATTGATGTTTTTATATTAAAACTATACTTTCTTACCTTAATGAATGTTTGTTGAAAAGTTGAACGTGTTTTAATTTCCATTTTTATTTCATCTATTATTCACGGATTATTTATATATTTTCTTAAAATTCCCATGCAGTTGAATACTTTCTAATTATCTTGTTGTTCTTGAAGTCTAGTTTAATAACATTGTGGTCAGTAATTATTCTCTCAATAATTTCAGTCTCTTGCCAGACAGGCCTGAACTGGTAGGAGGAGATATAGATTAAATTAGATTTTAGATAAATGTTTTCATTTATATCCAATGGGAAATTTACTATCCGAAAACAAAACTATGAATACTCAAAGGTAAATGCAAAAGCTATGAATCTGCATAAAGTATTGTCAAGGTGAATAGAATTGCTGGAAAATACCATTTAAAATGTAAAGCTTTGTGCCATAATGAGTGTACCCTTCTTAATTCAGCACTTTCAATGAACACTTTAAAATCACAGGTTCTAGAGAAAGGGAGGTGGTTTGAGGAAGATCAGTGCTGAAAAAGAGGAGGAATAATACTGGGCAAGAAATTTCAATTATCCAAACTAAAATTTATATAATGAAATAGAAAAACTAGGTCTCATTAAAGTAGAGAGAAAAGGAAATCTTAATTTCTAGGCATGATGATTTAAGTAACAGCACCAAGTTTGCTGGGTCTTGGTAATATAGTACCCCCTCATGCAGAATAACTGGACATGGCCACACATCCAAATCTTAGTAAGAACACTGATTCACTGCATTCACACTGTAAACTGAAATTAATGAAACATGACTCACCCAACATCCATTATCGACCTTACGAACTAACCATATGTCTGAATAAGAACTGCTTTGGGAATGTGGCAGGGAGTAGCCTATGTAATAAAATTATCTTATTAGTGCTCATGGCCATGATATGCTGGATCTGGCATATTAGGCAGTAGTAGACCTGAGTATAAACTAATATATTTCCTGCTCTTAAGATCAGTTCTACTTTCTTGTATCATGTTCGGTCTCAGACTGTGTGAGGTTGTTTGGGCTATATTTTATAGTTTGTGGTGTGCAACTAATAAAATGCTTTTGGTAAGAGTTAATGGTAAAAGTTGCTTTTTAAGGAAGTTTTCTTTGGAATAAAGGAAATGGAACAAATAAACAAATTATGAATTTTTAAATAAACAATAGTAAACAGATGATCATACCATGTGAGTTACACATGATTTGGTTTTTATAAAGAATCCGGTTAAATGTAACTGAAGTTGTTAATTTGATATATTGTAGATGCTCACAGATCAAGAATCTAAATAACCCAGTTGGGCAGAGCATTTAATGATTTGACTATGTTGTCTCATTAGTAATGAGAAAATGTAACCTCCCTTGACTATTTTCAACAGAGATTGTGGGGACAAATTAAGATGGTGATTATAAAGGATCTAAAAAAATAAAATTTCTAATAAAAAATTAGGTGCCATTATAATTAGTTGTAAATGTTAACGAGCTCTCATAAATGTCTAAAATTAATATTGCTTTCATTCAAAAAAACCAAGTAGTGCTTTTCCTTTTCAGTTTCCCTTTACTTCTTATTTTTTCAATTATTTCCTAATGTACGTATAGGGAGAATTTTCCTTTATTACGTATATAAATTAACCACATCCACGTACACAACATAGACACATTTTTCTCTGAGTTTTGAATGGTATTTTTCTCTGTAAGTACACAATTTCCCAACATAGTTAATCAACTTTGATTTTCCCCCTTATTTATAGCAATTTGAATAACCCGGTATTATAGACCAGGTAACAATAACATAACCAGATTAAAAAGACCATAGTTGCCCTACATGCAGACCACACATAGAAAGACATTACAGCTTTTATAATTCAATTAATCTGCTTGCTGCATTGCTTTCGTTGTGTTAAGCAAGACTTTCAATATGGTCGTTAATCAAAGTGGATGATGTATTGTTAGATCATCACTATTTTCACATATGCAAGATTCATATCCAAGTAACTGCAGGAGGTTATGTTAGATCAGGTGGGTCCCTCCCTCTTCAGTTGCTAATAGACATTGTGGCTTTCGGCTAGACTGTCAGTTTGAAACTGTTTTCTTTCAGGTCAAACAAGGTGGTCAGCAAAGGATTATCTTTATGATCTCTTCTAGCCTTAATATTTTATAATGTTATAAAACATTAACATTTGTGAATTCAAATCCTTAACTTAGACCTGGATTCTCCAAGGAACAAGGGGATAGTTTCAAAGATCTCTTTGAGGGAATTTAATTGCAATTTCCTCAACACTTACAAGGTGACAGAACTCTCTACCTACATATTCTCAACAGAGGAGAAAGGCAAAGATTTAAAAAAAAAAAAAAACTGAAAAGTACATAGATCCTTTGATTGTCTAACCACAGAAGAAAAACATAGCTTTGAGAAAGAGACAATGAGACTTCAAGTCAAAAATGTGAAAGCAGCTATCCATTTCATAAAACTGTGCCAGCTACTATTGGCACACATTTCAAGTTCATTGTCTGCTAGAAAAGGCTATAGAAATCAATGTTGAACCTAAGAAGAATAACAGACAAGAAGATTGATTGCACCTAAAAGCTTATCAAGGTCATTTCTGATAGCATGTTAATTTTTTTTACAATATGGCTTCTACTTTTCTTCATTTAGTGGGAGTTCTTTCTTTTCCCCATCTATGGGAAACCAATAAAAAGCTATCTTATTCATATAAGCATGAGAAAAAGTGTAAAACGTGTGATCATATTTATAAACATGTGATGGCTCCCCAATAGAAGAGTGGGCAGTGGATGTGCTGATGTGAGAGCAAGCACTTACTCATGTTCTTTTGAGAGTGGCATAATTATCTTTAATATCTCCAATGGAGATGTGACATCTCCTAGGTGCTTTTACAGTATAAGGCTCCAGAATGTTTTCCTGGATAGATGCTAAGTCAATAGCCTGTCCTAAACAGGTCAAAATAAGGGAGTCCTCAAGATGGAAAGGCTAGAGGGTCAGGTAGGAAAAAGTTTTTAAAACAGAAGGTGGGACAGATGTAGGGACAGTCTTTTAAGTCCAGAGCAAGAAAGTGAGATATGTTTTTCATTCAGGTCCCCTGATCATTTAAAAATATTCTAAGAGCTCAAGACTACAGACTTGGAGAAGCTTAAAAAACAAACAAACAAAAAAAGCATGATTTGGAAAAATAAATAAAAATAATATCTGTAATTTTTTTTTTTGTTGTTGTTGTTGTTAATTTTTGTAGAACAATTAATGTGAAAACTTAAAGTAGTCATTTTGTTTGAACCAAGATGCGGGGGGGAGGAGGAAAAGGGAAAAAAAAAAAAAACACCTGAAAATGCGTATCTATATGACAAACAGAATTAATTTGAGATACCTATAAATTTTAAATATGGAATATAAAAATTGGATCCTAATATCTAGTGTCCTTTTTATGAAACCTTAACAGCCAAAAAAAAAAAATATCCAATTATTATTACTCCACATGTAAGAGGTATGTGAAGTCATTGTTATTATAAAATCAGTATCTCTCTATCTCTCTCCTTCTCACTCTGTCTCGTTACACAAAGAACGAGACAGCCTACAAAGAAATATTGCCATATTTCTAATACTTTAAAATATCTGCTTTCTATTTGTGGCCACACATGCTTTGATAATTTATGAATGCATATTGAGGTACTGTGCAAAACCCATGCTTAGAACTCATGTTCTCCATTAGCAAACTTTATTTCTTTTACCTTTCTAAAATAAATTTTTAAAATATGAATTATTTTGTTTAAAAGGGAATGTTTTTAGAAAATAAACTGCAAAATATGTTTGTTCTGTGCATCAAGATAATTCCTGGGAGAATGGCTACATATTCTAGTATTAAAAATGCTGCAATCCATTATTTCTCTTTGTGGGACACATTTTTTTGTTGTTGTTTCTTTATATTTTCTAAATTCTGTCCCATAGACTTGAATAATTTTTACTCTCCATTTTCTCATTATTCAAATAATTTCTCTATTTCCTGGTTCAAGTATGAATTCCTTAATTAAGCTTTTCCTGATTCCTCAAATACAAATATTTTTCCTTTCTATGAAATTCCACAGTATTCCATCTGTCTTCCTTGAAGTCATCCTCCCTCCCCCCCCATGTATACATTTGCTTAGGCGTATACCCTCCTTGGAAGTCATCCTCCACCCCCCCATGTATACATTTGCTTAGGCGTATACCCTCCTTTACTCAGCTGTAATCTTTTTTGGAGATGTGTATGGTTGATTGAGCTTTTCATTCTGAATGTTTTGAATGCAGTCATGTGTTACTTAAAGATGAGGATACACTCTGAGAAATGCATTTTTAGGCAATTTTTCATTGTGTGAATATCACAGAGTGCACTTACACAAACCTAGATGGTATATCCCACTACGCACTTAACCTACATGATAGAGCCTATTGCTCCTAGGATAGAAACCTGTACAGCATGTTAATGAACTGAATACTATAGAAAATTATAATGCGATGGTAAGTATTTCCATATCTAAACACATCTAAATGTAGAAAAGGAAAATGTATGGTATAAAAGACACAAAATGATGCATCTATACAGGGCACTTATACTGAATGGAGTTTGCAGGACTGGAAGTTTCTCTGGGTGAGTCCGTGAGTGAGTATGAAGGCCTAGGTCATCACTGTACCCTACTGTAGACTTTACAATACTGTCTTACAAAGTATCCCCCCTCCTTCCTTCCAACAGGTTCAGAAATACAACACCAAAACTATCAATGCTGCTCCATGAACAGGGATGTGTGCTGCATTGACTGGAAATATTGAAGAGAAACTGACTGAGTAAGGTATGGATCATCATAATAGTGACTGTCAGGAGGAAATGAAAGGTAGCTTGAGAATCAATAAGAATAAGAAATAAAGATGGAGAGATACGCAGCAGAGGGATCGCTGGGTCATATGGTAATTCTGTCCTTAATTTTTTGATTAAGGACAGACGGCCTTCCATAGCGATTACATATGTGTTCCAATGTTCATTGCAGCTTTATTTACAGTGGCCAAGAAATGGAAACCACAAAAGTGTCTTTCGATAGATGATTGGATAAAGATGCAGTATATTTACACAATGGAATACTATTCCTCCTCAAGAAAAGATGAAATAGTACCATTTGTGACAACATTGTTGGATCTTGAGACTATAATGCTAAGCGAAATAAGTCAAACAGAAAAAATAGAAAACCATCTGACTTCACTGAAATGTGGTATATAAAACTGAAAACAACAAAAGAACAAGACAAACAAATGAAGAAACAAAACTTCATAGACACAGAAAATAGTTTAGTGGTTACCAAAGGGTAAAGGGTTAGGGGGGTTGTAGAAGAGGGTAAATGGGGTCAAATATATGGTGATAAAAGTAGAACAGACTCTGGGTGATGAACACACAATGTGATATATAGATGATATATTACAGAATTGTACACCAGAAATCTATGTAAGTTTACTAACAATTATCATCCCTATAAACTTTAATAATAAAAAAAATCAAGATGGAGAGATAAAGGAACATAGGGAATTATCATAGCAATGCAGTTTTGGCTATTGAATGTTGGAGCAGTGTTCAGATTAAGGATCTGTGATATTGATTGAAAAAAAAAGAGACAGTGTTTGTCATGGAGAGGGTATAGAACTGAGGATTCAATATTTTGACTTAGGAAATTTGTTTTTGGTTCCATTGACTATTTGGCACATGAAGCACATGCTTTTCCATTTTTTAATGAAAATTGAGCTTTATTATCATCTTACAGGACCACCGTCACATATGCTGTCCATTGTTGACTGAAAAATCATTATGCGGAGTATGACTATATAATAGGTGTTCTAAGTATGTGTTGGTATATAAATAAATAAATATCTGGATGCTTTATGTCCATTACTACCTCACGGGACAGAGAAAGAATAAAGCTTATTTTTTATAATCTTGCAAAAAATTGTATTAGAAATAAATTTTAGACATAAAATAATTAAAACCTTTCAATATTAAAGTTAAAATATCACTTCTGCCTGAATTTCATGGTTATTTCAAATGGATTTTGTTTGAATTTAAATGTTACAGAACACTATTTCCAATCTTGTCATTTTTAAATAACAGTAGAACTAGTTTTAGTGATATAAATAACAACTTTAAAAAAGTAACTGACATATCATTTATTTACGAGTACTTACATCTAGTCTCCTGAATTTTTCTCTACGGTTAAAGCTGTAGCACTATGAAGTATATATTTTCCTAAGAATAAACATTTTCAACATTGAAATTGTGCATGTGATTCTAAAACAGATTGTTTCCAAAATATGCTCAACTGCAGTTTAAATCAAATGCACATTGATATTACCACCTCTGGAAGTAAGATATGAAATAGTTGAATCATTATGTGATTCACACAGTGTGAAATGCAAAGAGTCCCATGGAAAATTGTTGATAAAGTAAACGTAAATTTCAGTCTAGTTCTCAATTTAAACGTCAGTCTGATAGGAAAGCCAAACTTCTGATGTTTGGGAAGTAAAAATAATTTTATATTTATAAATTAACTTGTATCCATAGTGTTGTCAAGGTGTTAATCTTGAACCAAATATATTGCATCTCCAAATCTGAAATAGTCATCAGCTGGAAAGTGGCATTTCTATATCTCTACTACCAAAGACTGTAGCGCTATTATTAGTTTTCTGGTGGTATTTTTAAGCAAGTGTCTCTAAGTGACAATTATCCTAAATATTGAGCTGGAATTTTATGACCTAAGGTGTCAACCTAAGATGAAACTTACTTTTTTTTTCTTTATTGTGTTATTGTGCTATGGATCTGTGTTTAAAAAAAAATGCAAGTAAGTGTAAAACTATAATAGTAGCATAAACAATAGGTATTCAAAGCTGGCAAGAAAAGCTATAATTTGTGATCTTTGACCATTGTTCTATTCAACACACTTAATATTTTGACACTTAAGTTGTTCAGCTAAATTCATCCTATTATTGGAATCATTGATAGGTGATTGTATGTGAAATGTATCTATACTTGGGTTGAAGTAAAACTTCGGTTTAAATTGTTTCTGTTGTCTGAATGTTTGTGCTTCCCTTCAAATTTCTATGTTGGAATCCTAATATTAGGAGGTGATTATATTCACCCAGTTGTGATGACATTAGAGGATTCATGTATACCCTGACAAATGTTTAGGTAATGACAGTGAGGTAGTGCACTTATGAAAGAGACCCCAGAGATCTCCCCAGTCACTCTACCAGATAAGGATACAAAGAGTCGTCTGCAACCTGGAGTAAGCCCCTCATGCAACCACGTTGGCACTTTGATTTCAGACTTCTAGCTTCCAAAACAGTGAGGAATAAATTTATGTTGTTTATAAGCTACCCTGTATGTGATAGAGCAGCCCTAATGGACTAAGACAACCGATAAAAGGAAAAGAGAACTACTGAGTCCTTCCTATTTTATTCCCAGCATAAGCAAGAAAATGAGATTAATAGCTACTATTCATATCAGGCCATCTTATAAGTATATTTATAAAACACATAACTCTATGTGTTTTAAAATAAAATAGCAATATGTCACCTATCGTAGTGATAATTCAATTAAATTAAATGTAACATAAGTTATAGCTGCAATCCTGCTTAGATAAAAAATATAATAATAATCTAAGGTTAGAGAGAGACTGTATATCTCCTACAACACTGACAAAAATTGTCAAATTACTTTGAATAAATCATATAGGAGTTTATTTCACCTTGTAATTAGAAAACACAGTTTTATCTATAAATAAAGTTACTTCCTATCAATTATTTTAATTTATTGTGTAATCGTGATGTAATTTGTAGGACTTTGGAAATCTTTAAGTGATGATATCTATATGATATATTGAAACTCATGTTCAGTGCTGAAGGTAATTACTAAGGTATTTGGAGCATTCTTTCCAATTTAAAAAGTCATTTGCACATCTGGGTTATATTTCCAAATGCAAAGTGAAAAATTTATGCAAAATAAATATTTTTTTTAAATATACTTTGCAAAAGTAAATTTTGATTGCTTTTTTTTCTTCCCCAGGTTACCAATATCATTCAAAAATTTAAGAAGTGATTTGCTATCATTTCATTCCGTTTGCAGTATTTAAATAAATCTATTACCGACATAGTTTTAATTTTCCTTTGCTGGTTTACCTATATAACTCTGGGCAGCTTGATATGGATTTTCAGATCCTCATATATCAACTACCCCAGTAAAACCATTATTTTGCTTTTCTTGTTGTTGCTTTTAGATATTTAATATGTTAATTATAAGGATACATTCCATTTACTATGAACAATTGGACAAATTAACAATATTTATTTCCTATAAAGACATTTTAATTTTAAAAGCTAAAAAACAGCTTGGTTTATTATGTCTTGTGAGATGCATATTCTGTTTCCATTATCAAAAATAAAAACAGGGTGGTTGATAAGATGAAGTGTAGAGATCAAAAATATATTCTCTAGAAAATATTAATGATGAAATATTAAAAACAGAAATAGCTATGAAACTGATTAAAATATGTGAATATATATGTATACAAACAGAAGCAATTATTTTGCTTGTTATTTTTAATTTTCAGCTAATCAGTATCTTCCCTTTAATGTATATGGGTATATTCTGTTTTTGAAAATGAATTTTAATTACAGAATTGTACACTTGAAACCTATGTAACTTTACTAACCACTGTCCCTCCAATAAACTTTAATTAAAAAATAAAACAAAACAAAAAAAAAGTTATTGTACAATGTACAATGTGCACAGAAATAAACATTAATCTTCATAATCTTCAGCAAATTTTGTTTTTCAATGTGATTATACTACATTACACATTTTTAATAAATAGTTTTCCTAGAAATTGAGAGAAATGCAGAGACACTTCTCATGGGTGTCAATATTATAAAATCAGTGTCTGTTTTATTTACAGCCCAAGTCTTGGAAAAGACTGTTGGGTTTATCTGCATAAAATATGACTAGTAGTCAAGCATGTCAAAGATTCAATTTGGGTCTCTAAATTAAACATAGGGTAATTTACTAGGATCATGTGGCTAAATTTATTTTTACCAGTGTGGTTATAGTACTTGTTTAAGTTCAGTTTCACTGTATTTATCTACAAGTTTAATAAAAGACTCTTACAACAGTGATAATTAGTAGTATTCTCATATTCATATATATGACTAACAGATATAAATCTTTACTATCAACATTTATCAATCAATATATTATTAATATAATATATCCCTGAAGGCTAATCATAGGATGAGCCACCACTTACAGAAGTTAAGATTCCATGCCTGCAGTTCTTCAAATGTGAGAAAATTTTATAGTTGTGAATGGAATTGCAAGGTATTAATAGTAAGCTATGATTTTTAATAGCGGATGCTAATGAATGTTAATGAAGAGAATGGGCTTCTACAGCCGAAATAAGCCTCTGAGGTCTCATTTGGAGATACATCAGAAAGGAAGTTTTATTAAACATCTATGTAATTGCAGCATCTCTTTGAAATTATTATATTCAAACCTGTTTTAATTGATTTACTTATTCAATGCTGTTTCTAGCTTGCTTCACAAATCTAATAATATTTGAATAATAAGTTTATAACATAGATTTAATCTTCTCAATATTTTTTATATTTTCCTAAAATAAAATATCCTCTAAAAGAGCAATATTTTAGTTTAATTACTCTGTTTTTGTTATTTTGCAGGAAACTACAAATACCTTCTATTTATAATATTTTGATTATTCTAATTCTATAATTATATATTTGACTTCTATATAGGTTCACACTTTATTGGATGATGAGTAGACACCTAGGAATTTAATGTGTGTTCTGTAGATGCCATTTTGCAATTTCTTTCAATCATTACATATTCATAATTTTGATATTTAATGTGTCTAAGTTTGACTAAAGATCAATATAACTACAGGTGAAAAACCTTTAAAACATATATTATTTTTGCTCCATGATATATAAATAACAACAACAACAAAAGTCTAGTTATGCAGGTAAAATGAAACATGAGGGAAAGACAGAGTTTCATAGGGAAGTTTCGCCTGGCATTATATATTTAGGAATATTTCTTGACCTATATGGAGCTTTTTAAAAAATGCAGAAATTAGCCCAAATTCAGATAAGCTGAGGAAAAAAAAAGGAGTAATTTTAACAACCTTGGAAATGTATGCATTAAGTAAGCAATATGTTAAACTAGAATTTTTTAAAAGGCAAGGTAATAGATAACTTGGGTCTAGAACACTTGAACTCAGAAAGTAAATTGTATATTGGCTACCTGGGATTGCACAATGGTGAGTTATAGAGATTCTTAACATGCTTCTTTAGTACTTAAATGTTATGCATTTGGATGGCACACTACTAAGAATATTTGTTAGAAATAATTATGGTGTAGGGCTGAATTCTCAAAGTGACATCTTCTGTAAAAGAAGATGGATATTTAACATAATGCAAATCACTCTTCACACTCTTCAATATTTCAGTTCTAAGATAAGGAATTGGATTCCCATTATTAATTACTCAGACATGTATTTGATCATTTCAAAATAAGATTCAAAATCTATGGATGCCTTTAATTTTAAATATATTTAAATCTAATTATTGATTAATTTATTAACTAATATATCATTGTGGAAACAAAAATCCCTGCTTATTTTCTATTACATATTTCAATATGAGTAATTTTTTATGGTAAAATGTTTTTAATTGTGACTCGTGATTAATGTATTAACTAATGCACTATACTGGAATTTAATAATTCACTGTTATTCTATTATACAATCTAGTACAAGTTATTTTTAGTGGCAAATATTATAGTGTTAACAAATATTATAGTGTTATAAACAATCATAACGTAGTGAACTTTAACATAGAAAGTGTGTTATATGGTTCTGTGATTTTTCATACTGTGATGGTTTCATATCATACAGTAAAAGTGGCATTTTTTGTTATTTTCAAAATAATACTGTACAGGATATTAGTGAAATATAAGCAGAGAAAGAGAAAACACAGATAGAACACAAGAGAGACATTTGTTTAAATGACCCTAAGCCAGTAGGATTGTAGTATCAAATCATTTAAAAGAGCATCAAAATATAATCTTGTTTAAAAATAAGTGATTTTTTTGACACACATCGATAAGTTCTGGGAGGAGGTGGAGTGACAGAAAAAAAAATGGTCATTTATGCTCGCTCAGAAAATAATTTCATATTCTAAGAAGATATAAAGGAATGCCAAAGTAAAACTGTTTGATAAATAGCAACTATAATTGTTCACAGTGTACTTGTTGTATTTAATGTGTGTTCATATATTTTATAAACAGCATCCTTATTTTCTTCATATTTATTTGATTTACTTCATCCTGAGCATGAAAAATCTGTTGTCCTACTTACCAGGCTACAGAAAGTCATCCATGATTTGTGGGTCAAAAAGGGGGAGGTTTATTATTATCTCCTACGTGAACACTTTCACCTCCCTTGGCACTTGATTCATTAGATACTTGTATGGCCTTGGAAATTACTTTCAAACCTTTCAAAGTTAATTGAGCTCTGAACTAAGGTCCAAAGCATCTGTACTTTTCTCCTTTACTGAAATAAAATATATATCAGTGAACCAAATGGTCTCCTACATTGCCAGTAAGCTTTGAAATTTGCTATAAAATTATCAAATCATATATTAAATAAAATTATATTTTTCCTGAATGGCAAATGCATTTTTTTAACCAGTGTGAATAGTTTAAGCTAATTTTTCTTTCCTCTATGTAATAGCATATATATTTGAATTAAAATTCATACCTTAGACAAAACAAACAAAAATTAAAAAAAAAAAAAAACTAACTACACTAAACATAAAACCTAATGAGAATTGAAAGAGGAACCTAAGAATATTATATAAAAGAGATGCAGATATTTTTCATTGTCCCCAAGTATGTTTCTATAAAAATGTCCTTTTATCTTAGATTGCCTCATTCTACTTGATTCTCTATAAAACTATAACATTCAGACCTCATCTTCCAGTCATAATGAAATAACAAGAAATTGTATATATATTTCTTTGACATAAACATCAAGCAACAAGAGCTAGTTACTCCTGAGAGAAGGCAAATATTAATGCAGTCCCTACAATAGCCCCAATTTACTGCATGAAGGCAGTATCCAAGCTCTGATACAGGAAACGGATACTCAATGCAAATACCAATGCTCTGGCTACTGCTATTGCTGTGAATAATGTATTTTGTCTTTAACTCATGGGTCTCACATCTTTTGCCAACATTCACAAAACTGTGGCATGATAAACTGTAAATCTGAACATAAGGTAAAGTTTTAGACCATTTGTTGTCTTGATGGAATAGTTAATACACTACTGTTTGAAATATCAAATTATATTTAAACCTAAAAGTCCAGCATGAGACATAGGTACAGGTTAATACACACACACACACACACACACACACACACAAACACACACACACACACGTATATATGATATTCAAAATTTAATATCACCAATCATTTAAAATAAAGTTTGCTCTACATTTATTAATATGAAACAATCTTTAAGGAAGAAAGTAAGGTAATAACATTTTGTAACATTTGATACCATTTGCGTAAACAAAACGAGAGAGAGAGGGAGAGAGAAATACATATACATATATATATATATATACATATATATGTATATATATATATATATATATATATATATATACATACATACATACATACATGCTTCTATTTGGTAGACTGTGTCTTCTTAAAGGCAAATTTAAAAGTCAGTAAAAATATATTATTTTGAGGAAGAAAACCAATATGGAATTATATATACCTTTCTGAATTATATATCATGTTAATTGTATCAATACAAAAGTAATACGTTTAAAAAATGCTAAATTATTTTTGTATCCATGTGTTGAAATTAGTTTCTCATCTTTCCTTCTTTATCTAATTTCTTTTAATTGTATACATATCACTTATATTAAAAGTTGGCATTTAGATAGGAATTTTAGGAAAGGAATAAACTGATCATATTTCCTAAGACAGTTGAGTTGCCATAATATATTTAAAGTTACCTACTATACAACTTACAAAAAATAATGGTGTTGTGAATTTTTACGTAAACATATGCTAGAATGGTTTGAATAGAAGCCTGAATAAGACATCTATGCCATGATTTTGTGATGGAGATATACAAATCTAAGCATTTCTCCTGTAAGTGACATAATGGAAGCATGCACAGTAAACAAGAGTTACTATTTACCACAGAATATGAGTGAAAAGAAATGATAACTCCAGTTTGGAATATTATAGAAGGTTTGTATTTATAAAAACAAACAAGCAAACAAAAACAACAACAACAACAACAACAACAACAACAACAACAAAACCCACAAGATTTCAGTTGGTACTTGACTATGGGTTTAAGATATATAGAGAACTATATATGTATAATATCAAATTATATTTAAACCTAAAAGTCCAGCATAAGACATAGGTACAGGTTAATACACACACACACACACACACACACACACACTCTATACAATTTAGAAAATGACTAGAAATAATAATTGAAGCAGAGTGTAAAGATAGGGACAGCTGAGATAGATATATGGGGGTTTGGGACTTGTATAGTTTCCATGAGAAGATGTGTTAATATTTAATTGAGGTGGTAGGAAAAAGGATGAATTACAAGAGGATGAGAGGGGATATAAGAAAAACAGTTAAGGAGATATTGTAGTAATATTCTTTGAGAAATGTAATGAATATCTGACTAGTTCCAGTGAATGAACTTAAGTGGGGAATTATTAGAAGTAACAATAAAAAGACAAAGAACATCATTAATTTTTTTAATTAGAAAATATAAGGAGAAACACCAGCAATAAGGTGGTTGTTGAGTAAAATTGTAAGCATATTGATTTTGTCAAATCCTCAGCATATTCATGTAACTATTATGTCCAACATGAAACTACAAATATAAGACTGGGGATCAGAAAAACATGAAGTTCTAATTTATTACAAATTGTTATAAGAGTTAAAAACTATGGACAAAATGTGGTCAATTAAAAGATAAAAAAAAAAGATTATAGAAAAGAGACAAAAGCTATTCTTTCTGGCCTACCTGTATTTAAACATTGGGTACAAAGATGATCTAAAAAGGAAAAAGAAGATTGTTTTGAAGAAAACTGAAAAAACGTAGCTTTCAGTGCTCTAATAGGAAATAAGAAAAATGAGAATTTCAGATAGAAAGGATCAGTCATCTCTATACAATGTACAATGCATGTTTTTATTTTTAATTATGATTTAAAGGAAACTATTAAAATAAAAAGTCATGGTGAGACCAAAACCAACAGTACACAAGTTTTCTCCAGCTCTCACCTGATAAGTCACATTTATAAATCCAAAAAATGATGTAAGAAATAACAAGAACAACAACCACAACAAAACCCCACAAAAACAAAGCAAACAACAACAACAACAACAAACCTAGAGTGTTAATGAGAAGGCAGACTGGTCGTGAACCCAAAGACTGGAGAAACAGCACATCTTGCATCTCTTCATGCACAGAAGGAGCCAACCCAAACCCAACGTTTCCAAACTGTGGTGTTAGCAAGAGAAGGATGCCTAAGCAGACTTATTTTTCCCCTGGATTGAAATGAGAGTCCCTTTTAGCAAAATCAGGTGAACCTAGCACTGCAGGCAAGATAGAATTGGAAACACCACCAAAATTAAGTGTCCAGGTGAAATAATACCCTTTTATACCAAACATAAAATTTCCATGTTCTACCCAGCGATGCTGAGCCAGACAGGTAAAACAAGCAAGACAAACCCAGTTACAGCAGGCCACACACTCCAGAAAGCTTTTTGACTCTATGGAGTAAAACTCTTCTCCACACAGAGACATGGTGTAGGCAGATGTAACAGAAAAGCAGACCCAATTGTAGCTAGAGACCCAGAACAGAGAGCGTCTTTGTCCCTGTAAGCCCAGTCTCTCCTCCGTCACCCAGAGATTGATGTCTCCAGGCAGATAGCAATAGGCACAGCTGTAGCAAATAAAACATCACACTAGGCATTGTTATCCAATGTTCATGGAGATGTCTCATGGATTTGTTTCTGAGAGTTCACATGAGCCTCTTTTTGAACAGTCTTGAGATTGAAGTAGATTTCTTTTGATGTGTAGAAAGAAAAGCTAAAGGATCTCTAAGTGATAACACAAGAATGTTTTTAAATCTGAGACAGGTATAGGAATTTGAGGTAAACTGGAGGCTTTCAAAGGAAGGAGACACATAATCAGCAATCAATTGTAGGATTGTGAGATTGTGCTGGGAGTTGAGTGAAAGAATGCCATACATCTTTGGGTCCTTATAGGTATGGGGGAATAAATACAGGCGGAGCAGCTTGGGTGAGTGGAAGGAGAAGACAATACAAATAAAGCCCATTATGGAAAGCTGCAGTTATAAAGGGAGGAGTTATGTAGATAGCAAAGGTGATAGAAAAGAAAATAAGGTATAGCAAAGAAGGACAATAAAAATAGTGACAATTGGTAGTAGAGTCTTGTTTCAACATCTTGGCTTAACACTAACCACCTTGTGATATCATCTGCTTGGTTGCAAAGTTCTCCAGAAAGCTGTCTACTTCACAGTGCCATCTGCTTCTTTAGCAGTCTCAAAAGAACCTCAGTTGCAAGTTTTCACATGGGGTGGAATTTTACACAGAGTGGCTTTTATATCTTTTTTTAATTTAATGAAATGAATCTAGGGTTGGACCCTCTGTGTGTGGGAGCAGTAAGAAGTACAAAGTGAGGGCCATTCTAAAAGGGTTAAAATTAGTTTTCCAGTGAGTTGTTTCCAGAGAACTAATACTGGAAGGAAAGCAGCCTCAATCAATTCATGATAAGTGAGTATGCAGTTAGTCAGTTTCTTGTGGTGGTATTTTAGAATATTTGAATTGAACATATCAGAGTTTTTGAGATCCCAAGAAGAATACAAAATGTTTATGGGCCATCCAGTTACTATTTTCAGGGTATACTTGGTGTAACCAAGCTGGAGAGGACTGGCGGGTAATCAAGCCTAACGGGTAAAAAACGGGTAAAACCTTAGGTCATGGAAGATTGAGGTTTCCTGCCAGTTTAGCAAGCTGCAATTTAAATAATCTATTAGCTCTCTATTATTTCAGATGACTAAGGATGATAAAGATAACTTATTTTGGAACAATAAGGAAGAACCATTGGATTTCTTCAATGACTTTATCAGTGAAAGGGAATTCCTCGTGTGGGAAACATTGGTTTAACAACAATAATGGCAGTCACCCTCTAACAGGGGATAGTTTTAAGGCAGTGAGAAAACATGCATATGATTATGAGAACACATTTATAACAGTAAAATTTAGGGAGCTGAATAAAATCTAATTGCAAATGAAGAAAAGGTCTTAAACATCTGTATATTAATAAAACTCCATAGGTAAGTTATGTGAATCCCCAATTGGAAATCACTGGTCTAGAATACAATGAATTTAAATTAAAGAAGTAAAAATGTGACCAAGTTAGTATTTTAAAAAATGATTGAAATAATAAATGATAACATCATTATTTAATATCTGACAAAGCAGGATTAGAACTCTGATAAATCAAAATATATGGACAACAAGGACAGACATTGTCAAAACTCTTCAGTATATTATGTTTTTAAATATTTATATTAATAATATTACAAATAACATTACTCATACAAATTTGATCTAGGAAAGGCTAAGCATTTCTTAAATTACCTAAACTTCTTATGCAATGTATATAAAGTTAAATAAGCCCAATTATTTTATCAGCTCTTTTTTTACAAGGTTAAAGGACACATTATTTCTGATTTTTCTGGGGGTCATTTGGAAAATACTAGAATTGATTTTATGTGTAAAAATATTCAGGATTAAACTTTGCGAAGGAAAAATGTCAAAAGTTGTTTGGAGGTTTTGCACACTTGTTTAAAAAAGATCATGGGTCACTGAAAAACAATACTTGAGCTATTTATTGAATTGCAGTGACAATAAAATTTTAAAATAAATATATGAGGTAATCTGACTGTTGAACAAAAACAAACTCCTCAATTTAAAGTGAGAAGACTTGGTTTTCTTAAGTAAAGACATGATAAATCAATCTAAAGCACTAACTATTATTCTGATCAGAAACAAAATCTTTGCCTTCTAGGCAGATTACTCAGAAGGTTAAAAAAAAACCTGTATTTTACAACATCTTCTGAAGAACAGGACAATAATATGAGAAAAATGTGCCATATTAATAGGGAGAACCAAATTCTAGATTTGTATCAGATACTATTTGATAGTAAAGCTTTAAAAACAAAACAAAACAAAACTTATAAACTAAGTACATTTTTTAACCATAAAGAAAATTCCTCTTCTGTGAAACTTTTATAACATTTTATATCCATTCAGTTTTTGTCCTATATCTTCCTTTTTCTTTTTCTGGAACAACCGATCATTTTACTTTAGGATGAAGTCAGTATTTTTCCTTAAGAAAACAATGCATACACGCACAAACACACACACACACACAAACACATGCTTCCTTGAATACTTAATTTTGCCTAAATCTAAATTTTTAAGTAACCAGAAAGACTTTGGAAACTGTCCTTGAGCTGATACATATATTATAAAACATAATCATGTTTAAATAAAGTTTGTCAGAATAATAACTGAATTCGATTAAATCTGCATTTATGTTTTTATAGTTTTACACATTTAGTGCATAATGCTAGCTTATTCGATTTCCACCTGTATAAGTTTTGGAAGAACTTACCCAAATACAATTTAAAAATCGATATATTTTTATATTTAATATTGATAACTCAGAACACACAACTCTTTCTTAAACCAGCAATATTAAATTAGACTTTATTGCTAAAATGTATGTAAATGCAAACTTGATTTTTTTTAAAAAATGTTTTTTTATAATTTAATTTTTCACATTTGAAATATTAGTTCATTTTTTTATTTCTGGGTTGTTAGGTCTATTTAATTTATATAAGCATTTATTTATCTCTGGCTAATTAGAATAGAGATGCTTCAAGAAATTTTATCAGTTAATTTTGTAATACTCTCTGGAAGTAAGAAAATATCACACACACATAACATAAATATATACATAGATACATGCATAAAAATACAGACAAAAATAGAGATCTGATTAACTTTCATTTAAAAATATTAGCCATAACTCAGACATAAACACAAAAACACAAATGTTACTGGTTTACAAAAAAGTTGATACTTGCTTTTACTTACTTTTGTATTTTTATCATTATTGTGTTTTTGGCAGATGAATCAAGGGGAGGGTACCTGCTCAACAGGAAGAAGAAAGAGTTCCCTCTGATATTTGTGAAAAAGTCATTTAAGATTTCCTGCAATCTGATGTGTGATCTTATGGAATGTTTGGACTACATTTTGGGCAAGAGATGGAGGAGATCCCATTTGGACATCTGGGTTTTCTGAGGCAGGATGATAGCCTTGGAAATTGACAGCCCCTCTAGGATACAACTTAAGGTGCCTCACTGGTTACACAAGTAACAAGTAACTGTATCTAGCACCTGCAGCCGGAGAAGAACAAGAACCAGTTTCTTCCAGCAAGGCTGATCCCTATGACCTGGACTTGACCTTTGGGTAATTTTAATGTAATTATAATGTCATTTGCATTGTGGTTACTATGACTCTCATGCATCTGATGCAACGGCAGTTCTGGAGGAACCAAATAAGAGAAAAAGTGGGAAATACATGGTCCACCCAGGGGTAGGAGATGAATGAACCACACTAATGGAACACAACCAATTTCTGCCCCGGGGAGTAATAAAAACCCTGATTATGACTCCTTCTCTGAGTTTGCCCACATTTTTCTCTCAAATGTGTACTTTCATCTTCACTAAATCACACTTGCTTTCCTGCATCTGTCTCTCTCTTGAATTCTTTCTTGCACAGAGACAATAACCCAGAAACCACTGTTCCGGGTTGAGTTCTCTCAACCCAGAACATCCCCATGAGCTTCTGGAGATATTTCAAAAGTCATCTATATGAATAAAATATGCAATCTGTTTCCAGTTAGCTTTTTCAGCCTCAGGTGATTACTTTTGGGGTCCTTAGTCCTCTCAGGTGTCACCAATGATGGTAGGAGGCTTCAAATTCTAGTGGTTGTGTGGAGTTGAGGAGTTGGATTAGGAATGAAAAGTTCTGGCAGGAGTGGAAAGAGGGTAGAGGTGGTAAGGATAATAAAGGGGACAGATCAAAGCATTCAAGGAAGCTGAAGGGAAAGGTGAAGGTGTAAACAGGAGAAAGGAAGAGCAGGGATAATGAAAAAAAGTCTTACATGAGCCAGATTAGGAAGATCTCAAATTTTCCAAAGTGATCATTAAAGTTTCAAAGTATCCTTTGTGAATTTTTTTCTCCTTAGTTTCTGTTTAGTTTTCTTTCTCTGAGGAGTAATCTTTAATCTACATGGAGACTCCCCCCCCCCACACACACACACACACACACACTCTTACTTCATGCTGTGCCACCGTGGCAGTAATTCTGTCCAATGTGTTTTACAATTGCAAAAAACTCTTTCTAGAAAGTTTCATACACAATTCCTACCTAGGAGCCAAAGGTGTTTCGTACACAATCCTTGTTCAGAAGCTGAAGGACCCAATCCATAGACAAGCAAGCGGGAAACCAAAGTAACCTCATCACAGAGCCAGAAATTCCTGCTCCAAAGTCAGGAGTGAATCCCCATTCAGAAAGGTCTAAGATTTGCATCAGGATGATTCTTACTGAACTATAAAAGAATCTGGAAGAACAGTTTATTGCCTGGTGTTATGGAGAGAAGCAGAATGTAAGAGAAAAGTAGGTGTGGTTATAAAAGCAAGGATGTTTGTGGTGTTGGAAGTATTCAGTATCTTGATTGTGGTGGTAGATACAGACAGAAACTACACAGGTGATAAAATTCTATAAAACACACACACAAACAAAACTGGGGAAATATGAATAAGATTCATGGGTTATATTAATGTCAGTATCCTGGTTGTAACATTACATTATTAATTTGCAAAATGTTACCACTGAAAGTAACTGGAAAAAATACACAAGGGATCTCCCTGTATTGTTTCTTACACTTACATGTGAATCTACAATTATCTCAATAAAAATTTCAATTCAGAAAAAAAAAAAAAAGGTCAGTGCTGTGGAACCAGTGTTATAAGGATGAGGAATATGGAGTCCAAGATGCCAGGAGTTTGAAATTATGAAAAGAGGTAGAGAAGTTATGGGTTAGAACTTTCTAATCATTATGGCCATTACAGGCAATCTGAAAGGAAAACTCAGCTCAGCATTTCTTAAAGAAGAGATTCAAATATGTATATATAGTTCATGTAGTAGAAGACTACGAAGAGAGAGAGAAAGAAGAAATAAATGACTCAAAGTGAAAATTTTAGATATAGAAGGCAATTGTACTAGAATTTGTATAAGTAGCAGCAACATAATTTGAGGTGGACACATGAAACTGCTTTTGAATAGTATTTTATAAGAGACTGAAGGAACTCCAGTTGGTTATTTAAAGTCTACAAGGCCTTTTCATATCTCCACCCTTCAACATTGGCACTGTATCACTCATAAATGAGATTTATTTTCTATTCTTGAGGTAGAGACAAGAAGAAAATTAGGAGTGAAGAGAAACTCATCTTAAATCATTTAGGTGAAGGGTATAATATGTAAGAGCCTCACATTTCATTGCCTAAGTTTTAACATTATAGTGGAAGATAAAACTATCTACTAAGAAATGGGGTAATTACTTCAGTACTTCCAACAGTATGGTGGTTGCCTATAAAATTTGGTCTGTAGAAATAGGATATAATTACAAAGGGAAAAGATCAAAGATTGAGAGGAATACATGGGGAAATATGAGTGCATTTGGTATGAAAAGGCAAGAAAGATAGGAATATTGGAATTGATTAATTCAAGAGTTTGAGGTATCAAGTCTGACATAATTCTGGGTGAAAGCAGTGCCTATAGTGTACATATTTTGATGTATAATTGAATGAAAAAGAAATAAAATACACTGATTTACAGTCATTAATTAAACTGGTCAAAGAACTCTGGGTTTACAAGGTTAAAGAATGATCAAATCTGATGTTTCATGTCCCAAATACCATGTCAGATAAGTTCATGAAATAGCTTTTACATATTTTTCACCCTGTATGAGTTTAACACTTCCAAATTACAAAGAAAATGAACAAAGAACATGAAAGAATAAGTTTGTTCCTTTTAGGGTAGAGGGTAGAAAAAGTGGCACTGGTCAATTCATTTCTGGTAGTATAGGCCCAGCCTCACTCGGAAGGAATTGAATACTTCCGATTTTGGCTGGCTGCCCCTGGCTCTTGATTTTCCTTTTCGCAGGCACTTGATAGCAAGATCTTTTCTTTACAGATTCAGCTATGCCCATTATCTCCTTTTAGGAGGTTCTCTGAAAAGACATGACCATAACGTTTTCAAACTCTCTAGGGTCATTAGTACACTATCTCTCTTTCTCCTCTCTCTTATCATTTCTCAGGCTTCGGAAATTCAATTCACTTTTCTGTAGGTTGTTAAAACTCGGGAAAGTGCAGTTCTCAGTACTTAACCACACTGGGAATGTTTGTATAGCACGACAGAATCTATCCATTCCTTTCTAAATTTCCTCACACAATGAAGACGTTCAACATTATATCCATGATTCAAAAATGAGGAATAAAATAATTGTATGTAACCCTTCTGAGGAGGCATTTAGCCCATGATTCATTGCAGCTGCTCAGTTGCTTTACCTATTAAAACTTAAAGCATTCTAGGAATGACACATTTTTCTTTCGTATAATGTCCAAGCTACATATTTGGATTACTTTTCATACTGAATGTTTTAATTATAAAAAGAATAATATAATCATGATGGCTTGATTGTGGTTGAATTTTTTTTTGAAAAACATCTTAAGAGGTTAGTTTAGCATGAATAGAAAATAAATCACAAACAACAAATATTGTTTCTCCCATTCTAGTGCTACCTACTCCTTTTCCAATTCTAATTTTCACAATGCATTTTTTGAGGCAGAAAAATTTGGATGATAATCTTTTGCAGTTTTCTATTATATTTCATAGAACTAAAGTGTTATCTTTATGTAAAAACTCATTCTAACGGAAAGAGAACCTAGTCTATTGTAAGATTGTCATTTCTCAATGATTACTATCAGACTTAATATATTATTTAGTAAAATATATGCATTGCTGTAAATACTTTTTTTAATTTATAAGATTAAAATTTTACAAGATAAGTCTACATAGTGGCTCTGATCAGTGACTATTTAGAGTATTGTATTATCCAGTTAAAAACATAACAAACAAATCAATAAAAAACTAAGTTAAATCTAGGTATAATTATTCTTTCAGCTATACTTCTATATAATTACATTATGGAATCCTCAACTATTTCAGTTAGATTCCGATCAACAAATGGTCTTCCAAAACTGTAATTTGTGGAGTCTTTAATAAATTAAACATCAGTGTGGTCAGGATTTAAGGCATATCAGTACCCTGAAGCCAGCAGTATAAAGAGGGCCATTCCCACCTTATCATCTGAAGAAACAAAAGGAGATAGTTTCCAGAACATAAAGATGGTATAGATTGTGTGAGGATCCTGTAAATAGAACTATTGCTTTTATAAAGGGAGAGAGCCAACCCACTGCAGATCAGCAAACAGACAGTTGAGAAAAATACATCTCTTGATCTCATTTCCCCACTCTGATATTTTACTGGAGAAGATACTGGATATTTTACTAGATGTTTTGTGATTATATTTATGTATTTTGAAATCACCGATATTTTGATAATTCTATGAAATGGAGTAAATTAATAAACAAGAACATGTTACATCTTGCTTTTGTGTTTTTCTTTTTTTTTTAGTATGCTGGTACAACATACTCTGGTTTCTTCAGTTTGTTAACATAGGTGTTTTCTTTAATCAATGTTAATATATCACATGTAAAAGACTATAATGTAATACTATTAATTAACTGTTAATATCAGCTGGTATTATGCTCTATGAATATTGTTAGAAATGGGTATATGTATATTTGTAAAGGTATGTAAGTAGATAAGTACAATAAAGAAAAGCTAGAAGAAGACCTTTTCAGGGTTACATCTGTATTTGTGACTAAATTGTTTTTCTCTTTTTGATTTAAAAAATATTCCAAAGTTGTTTTGTTTTGTTTTTTCCTCCTCTAGTTTTGATTTTCAAAGCACTGTTATTTTACAATCTAAGGTAAATATATGTTACTGAACTTAAAGAGTAAGTGACCTGCTGGGACTTCAACATAATACAGGGAAGCACAAGAACACTAAATAAGAAAAAGAGAGAGTGTGTACAATTCCATCTCTTTCTTTCCCTCTATAATTGTGTTGTAAAGAAAATAAATACTTAGAGTATGTACCTTGTATTAAAATTACTGTAACTTATTAAGGAATATCATATACAGGTACACAGCTTCGTGAAATACATCCTGTGTAGTTTCAGTAAATATTTGATAATAGTGATAATGGTAGTGATAGGCGATATAGCTAAAATGCTTCCTATAATATTCAGCTGGCAACTTGCTGTGACCATTACACACACTGGGATATTTTGGGTGCTACTATACTAACAGTCTTATAAAGAAAAATAAATTGCATATTAACTCAAATATGTTAAGCCCTTTACTCACCTTGAATACTTTTTACCTAAGAAGAATGAGTTTTGACAAACAGCAAAATCTTTTATGATACTCGCGTTTCAGACGGGATATATCCCCATTTTAAATTCTATTAGCAGTAGATATTACCGATAATTCACTCAGAACTCCTTTACTGGGGATATTCCTTTTAAGGCATAGAAACTTATGGATCCTTGGTGAAGGCCATCAGAAGTGGAGTAGGATACAAATACTTTAACTTGAACTTTCATATATATATATATATATATATATATATATATATATATATATATATACACACACACATACATATGCATATACATATACATATTTCATACATATATATACATAGCAAAAGAGAGAGACTATACAGTATATATATATATATATATATAATTTGTAGGTATGTATATATGTGTGTATATATATATATATATATATATATATATATATATATATATAAAGTTCGTAATAGTTATCAAGCACATTTAGGATATGAGTAAAGCAAAAATATTTTCCACATGCTACATATTCCTTTGTGAATACAGATTTTATTAAAACATTTAAATATATTTGAATGTTTATCTCTTGCTCCTTGTTCTGGCAACCATTTTTTTGCCCCAAAGAAGTACTACCCACTGGACAGCTTTATTAAAAAAAAAATTGGTAATGTCATACAGATTTTTAGGGGGGGAAAAATGTCATATGGTGATATTAAATTTACTGTAGTTCTCCTTAATCTCTCACCATTTAATCTATTCACTAAAGTTGTACATGTATTATTTTCCTTTACAATATTATCCTACAGATATATTAGAATTACTAAAATATCTGTCTATGCATCTGTGTCCAAGCATAAAGATAATTATACCATGGAGAAATTATTCTATAGAACATCAGAGTGAATTGCTAAATCACAAGTTTGTACCTTGTGCAATTCTATTCCAGCAAGTTTGCCATCAATTCAGTCCTGCAAACTATATGTACTTCCCCATACACCATAGGACACTAAATATTATCAGTGTTTAGTCTAAATATTATCAATCTGATAGTTGAAAATAGGTATCACATTATTTTTAACTGGTGTTTTTTTCAGTAGATTAAGCATAGTTTAGCATATTATATGTTTTACAAATTTAGTCATTGTTTTCAACAACTTGTTTAATGCTTTTAACATTAAAAGTCACATTGTCTGCTATGACATGGTACTAATATTTTGCTATTGTTATTGTTGGTAATATTTGCTGGCATCTTTATTCCTATCTCTTATTTTTAACTTATCTTCAGTATTTTCTTTTAATAATATTTTTTAAAAGAACAAGTTGTCCGGTTCTGTTCATGAAATCTATCATTAGAAAATAAATAAACAAAGTCATTTAACATTGAGATGTACTTTATTAGACTCCAATGTTTTTAGTCTACATTTCCTAATTATTTCTTGATTTTTTAATTCTCATTTTTCTTTGTTTAAATTTTTGCTTGTTTTGCAAGATATTATGCATTTTGTTTTTTGTTCTGTTCAATTTCAACTCTCCTGGTGACTATATTCCTGTTTCTGATACATCGAATATAATCCTTGCCCTTATCATCCTTATTATTATTAAAAAGTAAGATACCTAATTAATTTCCTCTGACCCCATCACCAGCAAAGTACTCTCTACATACACTCTTCCTCTTTGATGAAACATAACTTTTAAAAAGTATTTTAACTCTCTAAACACCTTGAGAGTATTCTCCTTAGATTTTGTCCCCAAAAGCCTAGATTCATGATGTTTGTTCTTAGGTGCTAGGAGGTAAGGTATTCCTTGCAGTGAGTCTTTTCTCTCCTGAGAATGCCAATATCCAATCATTTTCTCTGTATAAAACTATATATTATAAAGCCCATTGGTTTGTACTATTCTTCACCATTAATCACTTCCTATACTGAAATGTCATAGTTTACTCATTTGACTTCAGTTTGGAGTATTCTTCTCATATGCCACGCATGCATAATTTACTCTTTCATTTCTTGTATATTGGCTAATATCTTTCTTTAATCCTAGTAAGAATGTGATAGCTTGGGCAACTTCAGGATGTTAATGTCACTACACATTTTTTATCTGTAGTTTTTAGCTCTTATTATATTGCTTTCCCTATAGTATATTGTAAATGAAAAATCAGATGCCAAGCATGCCCTTAATATAATGTATTTTTGGTCAGGAAATATTTAATATTTCTGGTGATTTTATTCCCCCTTCAATCCATCCTGTCTAGATCTCAATGAATCATTTCAAACTACAGATGTTTATAGATGATGTTATCACTTTTATTATTGTATGTTCTCTAACTCCCGTTTTATTTTCTTTTTGAAACTTGTGTTATCATTAAGTAAGAACTCTAGGTTCATTTATCCTTTCTTTTTATTATTTTATTTATCTGTTTTTATTTTTTCCTTCCTGTCTGTTCATATTTACTATCTTTTTTTAGATTCTGAATTACCGTTTTGTCCATGGCTATATTTTTTTTCTGTTTGTGTTCCAGGCTAATAATTATCATAGTTCACTAATTAGAGTTAATAATTTAAAACCAATTTTTCTAGGGACTATGTCCTTGCAACTGACTTTAAATTTCATTATGTGTTGGCCTCTTATCCTCCTTTTACAAGACTTAATTCAACAGGAATTGACTGTGCTAAGTGTTCTGCCTGATTGTGGTCTTTCTTAGTCTCATTGATGATTTCCTGTTTTCTTTTGTTTCTCATTTAGTTCTCAAAGCTCTATTTATTCCAGTGACCAGGACACATTTTTGGAATCCTTTCTAAACAAACCCACAGGTGATGGTGGAGCCTGTGTCGGGGCCTAGGCATCTCATAGGCTTAAGCTGTAGTAGCTAAGAAGGTCTTATATTTCTTCTGGGTCTTTCTGCTGCTAATTCCCTATCATTGCCTAACTCAGCAAGGGTGGGTATTACCTTTGCAATGTCTTGGCAGGCTTTCGAATTCAAGAAAAACTCTGTAGTATCTCTAGTCATGAATAAGAAAGTTCAGTGACCGTTTGCAAGGAAGGCATCTGGACTTAAATTCAAGTTCACATCTGTAATTCATATATATGAATTATATATGATTCATATTATATATATATATATATATATGAATATACATATAATATATCACATAATATCTATCTATCTACCAATCTATTTATCTATTAGGTTGGTGAACATATAACTGCGGATTTTGCAATTATTTTTAACCTTTTAATCCGTAATTACTTGTGCACCAACCTAATATCTGTCTATCAATCACCTATCATTTATCTATCATTCTATACTGATACAGTAAATGTGAGACTACTTTTGGAGTTTCTCTGAATATCAACATACAGAGAGAAGACAAGTTTGTATAGGCCTGAACTAAAGTGATATACATTACTTCAAACCACATAGTATTAGCCAAAATTGGGTACATGTTGAACTAAAGAGTAATCAGTACTGAAAAATGTAGCCTAACTGTGAGCCTAGGAGGAATGGGAAATGGGTTTCATGAACATAATGTTAAATTCTGCCCCACATATTTTATTCATTTACTTATGTATATATGTTATATCAGTTTGCAAAAAAATAAAATTCTTTCAGCCAAGTGACAAAAATTAACTCTCTCTCTCTCCAACCTCTGTCTCTCTCTCTCTCTCTCTCTCTCTCTCTCTCTCTCTCTATATATATATATATATATATATATATATATATATATATATATATATATACACAATTTTTTTTGTTAAATCTACAAAACATCCAAAGCCATCCTGAATGCAGCTAATGCACCTCTCAGGTGATTTCTCTCGATGTCTCTCACAACTGCCTCAGTTAGTTGAACTCAATGAATAATATATGTCAGTTGAGACTTTCTAAACCTCTTTGTGTTAGTTGTTTGTTCATTTTGTATGTCTATAAGTGAATACTATATATTTCAATGTGTCAATCTAATTTTACTGATTTTTACTTCATGTTTCAAAGTCTTATTTAAAATTGTATTAACTTTTCTTGTTGAATTGCTCCATTTATTATTATTCATAGAACTTCTTCATATATATGTCTTCAATTCTATCTGGTATTAATAATGCAAAATCAGCCCTCTTTGCTTAATAGTCTTTACATCTCTTTATTTTTATATTTCTTTTTTATGTATATGTATGTGTGTGTTTGCGATTTAGGTACTTTTCTTAAAAAAACAAAATAATTTGCATACTTTTTCAAGTCACTAAAATGAACAATGAAAAATATGAACATCTTTGAAAACATCAATTGCTGGAAGTACATGGCTTAATTCTTATGAAAAGTCTGCATTTTAAAAGGGGAGGGAGCTGTGGAAGCAGGACCGGCTGTGGAGGTGGTCGCCGCCATTGCTCTGGGCCACCTCTCACAACTCACCCCGCCCCTGGCCCCACCTATCTGGGCGGATCCCTGCAGGAGTAAACAGAACTGCTGAAACATCCGGGCTCTGAATCGGGTGCAGGAAGAGCTTTGGAACTTCAAAAGCTCTCCGCACCCCCACAGGGACGTGACGCCCTATGACCCAGGTGAATTGTTAACAGAGGAGAGGCCCGTCTCCCAGGGAATCCCCCCATTGTGTGAGAAGCTGGAAAAGTGCAGAGAAAATATAGCACTACTGTGTCAGAGAGACCTCTTCCTATCAACCTGTTGAATAAGCCACTCCTATAGATGTCTAGGTAAAGAAATAATAAATCAGTAATTGCCATGAATAACCAAGGCAACAAGACAGCTCAAAAAGAAAGTGAAAAATCTCCAGAAAAGGAACTTAGAGATATGGAAATATGTGACTTAAATGATAGAGAATTCAAGATTGCAGTTCTGAAAAACCTCAAAGAGATGCAAGAAAACACAGAAAGGCAATTTAATGAACTCAGAAACGCAATCAAAGAACAACATGAGCATTTTACGAAAGAGATTGAAATTTTAAAAAAGAACCAAATGGAATTTCTGGAGATTAAGAACTCAATAGAAGAAATTAAGAATGAAATAACCAGCTTAGGTAGTAGAGTTGACCAGATGGAAGAAAGAATCAGTGACATCGAAGATAGAAACCTGGAAATTACACAGATGGAAGAAGAAAGAGACTTGAGACTTAAAAGAAACGAAAGAACTCTACAAGAACTTTCTGACTCCATCAGAAAGAGCAATATAAGAATAATGGGCATACCAGAAGGAGAAGAAAGAGAGAAGGGAACACAGAATATACTTAAAGAAATTGTCAATGAGAACTTCCCAAATTTGTGGACAGAACTGGATCCTCGAATCCAAGAAGCAAATAGAACACCTAATTACCTCAATCCCAACAGGCCTTCTCCAAGACACATTGTATTCAAGCTGTCTAAAATTAACTCCAAAGAAAGAATCCTCAAGGCAGCCAGGGAAAAGAAGACGGTAAATTACAAAGGAAAGCCCATTAGATTATCATCCGATTTTTCAGCAGAAACTCTACAAGCCAGGAGGGAGTGGAACCAAATATTCAAACTATTGAAAGAGAGAAATCATGAGCCAAGAATAATATATCCAGCGAAGATATCCTTTAGATATGAAGGAGGAATAAAGACCTTTCCAGACATACAGAAGCTGAGGGAATTTTCTAATACACGACCTGCACTACAAGAAATAATAAAGGAGGCTATTAGACCACCATCAACAGGGACAATTTGTGGCAACCGAAACATAAAAAGGGGGAGCGTAAAGGCCTGAATTGGAATATGGGAATGGAGAAAGTAAGCGTGCTGAAGAAAATGGAATACTCTAAATATCAAACTTACTTTTACATAATCTTAAGGGTAACCACTCAAAAAAAATCCAGAACTGAAATATATACTGTAATAAAAGAAGAAACAGAGGGAAACATCATAGAATACCACCACACAGAAATAATAGACAACAACAAAAAGGCAAAGAAACAATGGAGACACAGCCTTACCAGAAAACTAAAGACAGAATGACAGGAAATCCTCACGTATCAATAATCACCCTAAATGTAAATGGACTGAACTCACCAATAAAAAGGCACAGAGTAGCAGATTGGATCAAAAAACTAAACCCAACCATATGCTGTCTCCAAGAGACACACCTCAGCTACAAGGACAAGCATAGACTCAAAGTGAAAGGGTGGAAACTGGCACTCCAAGCAAATGGTGCCCAGAGAAAATCAGGTGTAGCCATAATGATGTCAAATGAAACAGACTTCAGGGTGAAAAAGATAACAAGAGACAAGGATGGACATTTCATAATGGTAAAGGGGACTATACAACAAGAAGACATAACAGTCATCAATATTTATGCCCCCAATCAGGGAGCACCAAAATACACCAAGCAACTACTAACAGAACTAAAGGGAGAAATTGACCAAAACACAATTATACTAGGGGACTTAAATATATCATTGACAGCTATGGATAGATCATCCAAACAGAAAATAAATAACGAAATTGCAGCCCTAAAAGACACATTAAATGAAATGGACATCATTGACATATATAGAGCACTTCATCCTAAAACATCAGATTATACATTCTTTTTGAGTGTACATGGAACATTCTCAAGGATAGACCATATATTGGGACATAAAAGCAGCCTCAGCAAATTTAAGAAGATTGAAATCATAACAAGCATATTCTCTGATCACAAGGCTTTGAAATTGGATATCAACTGCGAAAAGAAAGCAAAAAGAAACACAAATACATGGAGATTAAACAACATACTTTTAAAGAACGACCGGGTCAAAGAAGAAATTAGAGGAGAGATCAAAGGATATATAGAAACAAATGACAATGAAAATACATCCTACCAAAATTTTTGGGATGCGGCGAAAGCAGTTATAAGAGGGAAATTTATATCATTACAGGTCTATCTCAAGAAACAAGAAAAATCCCAAATAAACAACCTCATGTTACACCTCAAAGAACTAGAAAAAGAAGAACAAGTGAAACCCAAAGTCAGCAGGAGAAAGGAAATAACAAAAATCAGAGCAGAGCTAAATGAAATAGAGAACAAAAAGACAATAGAAAAAATTAATGTGACAAAGAGCTGGTTCTTTGAAAAAATTAATAAAATCGACAAACCCTTGGCTAGACTCACTAAGATAAAAAGAGAGAAGACACTAATTAACAAAATCAGAAATGAGAAAGGGGAAGTTATCACGGACACCACAGAAATACAAAGGATCATCCAAGAATACTATGAAGGACTATATGCCACCAAATTTAATAACTTAGAAGAAATGGACAAGTTCTTAGAAACATATAGCCTTCCAAGGCTGAACCATGAAGAACTGGAAAACCTAAACAGACCGATCACCAGTAAAGACATTGAATCAGTCATCCAAAACCTTCCCAAAAGCAAAAGTCCGGGACCAGATGGCTTCACTAGTGAATTCTACCAAACCTTCAAGCAGGATCTAATACCAATCCTGCTCAAACTCTTCCAAAAAATTGAAGAAGAGTCAGTACTCCCTAACTCATTTTATGAGGCCAACATTACCCTGATACCAAAACCTGGTAAGGACAACACAAAAAAAGAAAACTACAGACCTATATCTCTGATGAATACTGATGCAAAAATCCTAAACAAAATTCTAGCAAATCGAATACAAAAATGCATTAAAAAGATTATTCATCACGACCAAGTGGGGTTCATCCCTGGGGCACAAGGATGGTTCAACATCTGCAAATCCATCCATGTGATACATCACATAAACAAAATAAAGGACAAAAATCATATGATTATATCAATTGATGCAGAAAAAGCATTTGACAAGATACAACATCCATTTATGATTAAAACACTTAATAAAATAGGTATAGAAGGAAAATACATCAACATAATAAAGGCCACCTATGACAAGCCCTCAGCTAATCTCATAATTAATGGTGAAAAACTGAAGCCCTTTGCTCTACGTTCAGGAACACGACAGGGCTGCCCCTATCACCTCTGCTTTTCAACATAGTGTTGGAAGTCCTTGCCAGAGCCATCAGGCAAGAAAAAGAAATAAAAGACATCCAAATTGGGAATGAAGAAGTTAAAATATCACTCTTTGCAGATGATATGATGCTATATATAGAAAACCCTAAAGACTCCACCCAAAAGCTGTTAGAAACAATCAATGAATACAGTAAAGTTGCTGGCTACAAAATCAACGTACAAAAGTCCATTGCATTCCTATATACTAACAATGAAATCTCAGAAAAAGAAATATAAAAAACAATTCCCTTTGCAATTGCAGCAAAAAGAATAAAATACCTAGGAATAAATTTAACCAAGGATGTGAAGGATTTATATGCTGAAAACTATAAGACATTTTTGAAAGAAATTGAAGATGACACAAGAAATGGAAGGACATTCCGTGCTCATGGCTTGGAAGAATCAACATAGTTAAAATGGCTATATTACCCAAAGCAATATACAGATTTAATGCAATCCCCATCAAAATCCCAATGGCATTTTTTAAAGAAATAGAACAAAAAATCATCAGATTTGTTTGGAACCACAAAAGACCCCGAATAGCCAAAGTAATCTTAAGAAAAAAGAACAGTGCTGGAGGTATCACACTGCCTGACTTTAGCTTGTACTACAGGGCTACAATAATCAAAACAGCATGGTATTGGTGGAAAAACAGACACGTAGACCAATGGAATAGAATTGAGAACCCAGAAATAAAACCACATAAATATGGACAGATAATTTTTGACAAAGAAGCTAAAAACATACAATGGAGGAATGACAGCCTCTTCAATAAATGGTGCTGGCAGAATTGGATAGCCACGTGCAAAAGAATGAAACTGGACTGCTATCTGTCACCATGTACCAAAATTAATTCAAAATGGATCAAAGACTTAAGCATAAGACCTGACACAATAAACTGCATAGAAGAAAACATAGGTACTAAACTTATGGACCTTGGGTTCAAAGAGCATTTTATGAATTTGACTCCAAAGGCAATGGAAGTAAAAGATAAAATAAACAAATGGGACTATATGAAACTTAAAAGTTTCTGCACAGCAAAAGAAACCATTGACAAAATAAAGAGGCTACCGACTGAATGGGAGAAGATTTTTGCAAATAGTTCCTCTGATAAGGGTCTAATATCCAAAATATACAAGGAACTCATGAAACTCAACAACAAAAAAACGAACAACCCAATTGAAAAATGGGCAGAGGACCTAAAGAGACATTTCTCTAAAGAGGACTTACAAATGGCAAACAGACATATGAAAAAATGCTCAACATCACTAATCATCAGAGAAATGCAAATAAAAACCACAATGAAATATCACCTCACCCCAGTCAGAATGGCTATCATCAACAAGACAAATAGCAACAAGTGTTGGAGAGGCTGTGGAGAAAAAGGAACCCTCATACACTGTTGGTGGGAATGCAGACTGGTGCAGCCGCTATGGAAGGCAGTGTGGAGGTTCCTCAAGAAATTACGAATAGAATTACCATATGACCCAGCAATCGCTCTCCTGGGTATCTACCCCAAAAATATAAAAGCATTTCTCTATAGAGACACGTGTACTCCAATGTTCATTGCAGCTTTGTTTACGGTGGCCAAGACATGGAAACAACCAAAATGTCCTTCGATAGATGAATGGATAAAGAAGTTGTGGTACATATACACAATGGAATACTGTTCAGCGTTAAGGAAAGATGATATAGGAACATTACTGACAACATGGATTGATCTTGAGAATATAATGGTAAGCAAAATAAGTCAGACAGAAAAAGCAGAGAACCCTATGATTTCACTGATATGTGGTATATAAACCAAAAACAAGACAAACAAATGAGAAACAAGAACTCATAGACACAGACATAGTTTAGTGGTTACCAGAGGGTAAGGGGGGTGGGGGGAGGGAGATGAGGGTAAGGGGGATCAAATATATGGTGATGGAAGGAGAACTGACTCTGGGTGGTGAACACACAATGGGATTTATTGATGATGTAATACGGAATTGTACACCTGAAATTATGTAATTTCATTAACAATTGTCACCCCAATAAATAAATTTAAAAAAAAAAGTCTGCATTTTACAGCTTCTAGCAACACTGAACAATGTTCACATTTACTAAGTAGTTCTCACCGATTCCCAAATGACATCACTTGTCTTTCCTGAGAAGTGAAAACAGGTGTCATGTTTCTTCTCACTTAGTCATATTTTATAAATTCCCGCCACATCACAGGTTTTCGTAGTTAATGTCTGGTCTTATAAGCATTCCGACCAGGGAGTAAGATGAGAACACATTTAAGGTACAAAGCATGGAATATAAAAATACATAATCAGGAAAGAAGATAGATTCATTTCAGAAATACATTATGATCATGGAATTGAAATAGGCAGTTATTATGTTCAATCTGTTTTTGTTATATTAATAATTAATACCAGTGATCTGACCATGGAAAAACATTATCCACACATGAAGTTTACGTTTTCTAGTCTATGCAATGGGAATAATGATAATGACTGCTTTTGGAAAATAAAGGTGTGTATATATATATATTACATATTATACATATATTACATATATTAAATATATTATATATATATACATATATATTTATACATATATATTCACTTTAAATATATATACATATTCATTATATATATATATTCACATCACTACTTTAAGACTTAGGTTTTGGAGGTTAATTTCTATATTTTTGAGCTAAATGCTATATTTTGAGCTCTCATTACTCATTAAAGATAGGAAAGTTTATGAAATATTAAAATATTGTTATTTTACATGATAGAATATTTTACTACTTTTATTACAAAAACAGGGCCATCATCTTAAAATACAATGATACTATAAATTCAACTTAAGTTAAATTTTAAATTAAATTCAAAGTTGATACTGAAATTTAAATCCCATTAAAATTTTCTCCTTGCATATGTTTAAATTATACAATATCTATATAACATTAATTACTCCAAAACAAACTTTCAGCAATTTTTCTTTCCATATTTCATTTTAATTATTGCTCACTTAATGCAAAGAAAAACATTCAAGATATTCCACAGATTTTAAAAAGATGAATGACAAAAGCAAACAAGTTTTATGTAAGGGGGTTGACTCCATGTAGATTTTGTTTTTCTTTTGAATTCATAAATGTAGTAGTGATGTGGTTATAATTTTGTAAAATGGGGGAAAAGCACATTTAAATTGAAAGGCTCATTTAATGTTAACATGAATAAAATCGAATATAATATGGATCAAATAATTAAATGTGTTTAATATCAATTTAAGTTACAATCATTGACCATAGAGCCTGACACATAGTGATTAATCAATAAGTTTTCACTACTTATTGGAGCCGGGCAATTCATTGTATCTCTCTTTCACTGCAATAGTGGTAATAAAGTAATTTCAATTTCCCAAAGTTGCTATGCTATCAGACATAGTTATCATTTTTAAACAGACTTTTCTGGATTGTCATGTTTATCGTCAGAATGTTTCTACACTTTGATTATTTAAATTCATTCTATATACATTGGAGTCTTCCTCTCCTTTACAAAATGTCTTATTATCAACTCCTTTAAATATATTTTCTAGACCCCATGTGCCCATCTGTAATAGGCCCTTTTTCTCATCGAACACTGTTTATATTCTCCCAATTAACTGTGAGCTTTAGAGCAAAAGTATCCTGAATTTATAATTCTTGAGTTTTGTCCATTCTTAAAAATTTAGTAGGTCTCAACTAATATACATATATATATATATATATATATATATATATATATATATGTATGTAAATTAATATTTACACAAGAATATATATATGCATATATATAATTTTTAAATTACAATTGACATACAGTATATTAGTTCCAGCTATACAATTTAGTGATTAAACATTTATATAAATTACAAAGTAATCACCCAGATAAATCTAGTACCCATCTGATACAATACATAGTTATTATGATACTACTATATTCCCCATGCTATACCCTACATCTCCATGACTATCTTGTAACTATAAATCTGTTTATCTTAATCACCTACCCCCTAAACTCACCCCCAAAGCCCCCCATCTGGCAATCACTAAAATGCTCTGTATCTATGAGCTTGTTTCTGTTTTGTTTGTTAGTTTACCCTGTTCTCTAGATTCCACATATATGTGAAATCATGACACTTTTTTCCTCTGTCTGACTTACTCCACTTAGCACAATACTCGACAAATATTTCTTGAATAAATAATATGAGCTATGCACTATGATGACTGAATGTATTTGATCATATTGCCTTTCTATTTAATAGTCATTCTCTACATCAAGACCTGGTGAAATCTCACACATCCTGAATAGTTTAGTGCAAATGCCCTTGCCCCTGTTAAATTTCATCTTAGACATCCTTTTCTGCCACACTCATTAAGGGCTACTTGAGCTGTCTCACAGATTATTCACTCAGCATGATTGGTTTATTATTGTATATCCTGGTATTACAGCTTGACTATAAGGCTCTTGGGGATTGGATCTTGGTTACATTTGTTTTCACATCTTCAGCACATAACAGATTGCCTTGCACATAGTTTGCCTTTAATACATATTTATTAAGTATATATAAACTATATTAATATACGTTAAATATATTAATATATTTAATATATTATTTATATTATATGGTATTTATTATTTTATATATTTCTATTACAAATATATTATTAATATGTTAAATATATATTAAATATAAATATTTGTAAATTGATTGAAAATGCTCATTCATTTTCTTACAGAAAATACAATAAATTTTAAGAAAACAATTCCTCATTTTGGATATTAAAGGAATTTAGACATGATTTTATGAAACCAGGAAAACAGACTATGCTGTTGTAAGAGACGGAGTATCTTTAGTCCTACATATAGGTAATTGTAATATCACTTTAGATCATATCACTAGCTAATATAGGAAAGAAACCCACTATGGATTACTTGATTTTAATTTTCTGTATAAATACAGAACATGAAAAATATAAATACAGACCATGAAAAGCAGACTTCATGATTTTAATGTTCTGGGTGGACTTCTGTATTGGAAAAGGAGATTTCCCTTTATATGCAATCATATTAACTCTTAGACTCAGTACTTCCATACTAGTTTTAATACTACACTACAAAATTCTCAGAGCTTATTAAATTTGAAATAAATTAAACACAAAGGTTTTAAACATGTAATAATTGAGGGAGGACTGACAAGTTTTTCAGAAACATAGCTATATATTGTTTTTGTTATTAAATTCCCCCCCACCCCTTTTTCTTCTTTACAATAGTTTATCACTGGGATATTCCAATGCAAAATGAAATAAAAAGGAAATCATTCTTTGTCTTCTGAAAATCTATCTTGTACTTATTCCAAAGAGCAACCCATCTAAACGTGTTAGTACAAGCAGACTGTGAGGTGAGGTAGCATTTTACTTAACAGGATTACAATTTAAGTAGAAGACAAGAAGAAAATTTACCCTTAGAGAGTAATTTCAAAGTCAACTTTTCTACAGTGACTCCCTAGAGGCTAAGTTAAGAAATAAACTGAACACAAACACACCTCTAAAGAAAATCGGTTGGCTTGTCTCAATTCTTCACTGAAAGGTATAGCTATATTTCCTTTACCTTCATTTTTCTGGGCATATGTCTTTAAATAAGTTATGGTTTAATGGGGATATTTTAAAGAGTGAGAAAAAAGTACAACTACTATGTATATAATTGCCTCCAAATCTAGGTTATTTTAAGGAAACGTTTAACTATCAGAGCTGTTGCTTTTCCTTATGTAATTTATTGCTGGCATATTTCCATTGTTGAGTCAGCTAACACAAGAATATATCAGTAACTCTAATATAGATATTTAATAACAGAATACAAAAGACCACATAACACAAGCATTTAATATTAAAAATTATATGTTTTGTTTATTTTTATAAGCCTGTAGTCTTCTATATGCCTGGGATATTATTTTATTTCATAAAAAATTACCAACTTTATTCTATTATTTGATAAAATAAACCCATTCCAATACTCTGTGATAACTGCTGTACATATAAATTATTTAATAAATGGTGTGGTTGCAAAAATTATAATTCTCTTGGGTAGCTATGTTTTCTAAAATATTTCTTTGTCCTACAATTATATCTACTACCATTCTAATACATGGGGTCATGATCTAATTTGCCATTGCTTTGGGGATAATGATTCTTGGAAATGTTATTTACTATGAATATCTAAATATAACAAAAATCTAAATAATACATAGTTTTAAAGACACATGGCATAGGCAGGGTTTGGGACTGAAACTAAAACCAAAACAACAGAAAGTGTATTGAATGATGTAGGTGGAAAATTATTTTCCAGTAAAAAACAATTAACTAAGTTTTTTACACTAAAATAATTGTATAAAACATAAAAATTGTAATGAAATGTTGTGTATATTACAACTTATATTCATTATTCATGCAAACTATTGTAATATTTACTAAACGATTTTATATTTTATTTCCTCCCATATGTTAAACCTCTAAATTATTTTATTTTTATTTATTTTTATCATATGATATAATTTATTTTTAAAAGACATCTATTTGTAGCTATATAGAAAGATAAATGGTAAGATATACATCAAAGTGTTGACTATGAGTGCAGGCATCAACCAGGGAGAATGGAGGGCAGGCCGAGCTGAATCAGAGTTAAAGTTGGACTTGGCCTTGCTTAGATATGAGGAGCCCCCATAGAAGGGGCTGTGGGCAGATGTGATGGCGTTGATGGCAGTGCAGAAAATGTATTTGGATGTGACTTTAAAGACCAGATGCTATTCAGATTTATTTGTGTTCTGGAGTCAGCAAATCTGAGTTCAAGTCGCTGCTCTACCACTAACTGGCTGATTGACCTTGGACAAGGTAATGTTTCTGAATCTGTTTCTTCATCTGTAAAATAAAGATAATAATTCCACTTTGAAGAGCTGTTGTCAAGATGAGAAGCAATCACCTCAGGCACTCGTTCACAGGGGACACTATCATTAGCCCAAAATGGTCACTTGGCATACTTTCTACTTTTGAACAAGGAGTAAGATGTCAGAAGAATGGCTTCCCTGGGCCAAAATAACACTTCAAGATGAACCAGCTCTCCAAATGAGAAAGCTTTCTGTCTGCTTGCTTCCACATAGCTAGATGGGGAATTGATTCACCTAAAACTCTTTTCCTCGTAAATTAGTGGTTCATTTTTTTCATCAAACTATACATACACATAATTTTTAAAAAATGGATAGAGAGAGAGCGAATGAGAGTACCATGAGGTTTCTAATGAAACACAGCAAGCTCTTCTTCATTCCCTAATTCTCCATCCAAAGGCAACCTCATTTAAGCTATCTTACTGGGCAGTTACCTCCATATTGCTAAACAATATGCTTATTTTACTAGTTTTTGTTATATCAAATTTAAACATTGTCTATTATCTTTCTATTATGAGTCAAGCATTTAGCATTATTACATCACCTTTTCATCCCCAAACTTCCCCATAATTTTAGTTAAATTGGAAATAAGGGCTTACATTATAATGACAGTGTAAATATAGCCATTTAATTGTTTTTCAAACTCTTCGTCAGATTTTCATCTATTTATCCTTTGATTATTGCTTTTAAACATTCTCATATTGGATACTTTATTTATCTCATACCTTCTCTTTCTGTTTCAACAATACAGACATCTCTCTATTCCCTCCTGTTCCAAACCAGACAGGCTCTCTCTAGGACAACTGTACAGCCGCCATCTGGGGAATTCTCTTTGATGCTCTCTTGGGTAGAATCCTTCATTGCCTGGATTTCATGTCTTCTCTCCCTAGATTTGTTGAAGCACATCCTTAAAAAAGGAACTTGTGGGGAGGGATGAAAATTTTCTCTTTATGTCATCCTCTGGATTCCATATGTGTTTGTGATTGGCAAATAGCAAGATGGCTTTCTTCCTGATAAGGTATTTTACACCCCTAAAATTAAACAGCTATAACCAAGTGTTACATACTAATTCATTTATTTAATAAATATGGGCTAGAACCAAAGTTCTTGTCTGAGACTCTAAAATCAATAAGGCAGGGATGCTACTCTCAAGATATTATTTTCGTTGTTGGGAAAATATGTAAACAGGCAATGTCATAATGTGATCAATGTTATAGTAAATAGTAGAAACATTGTAAGGTACTAAAAGACCACCAACTGGAAACATACAAACAAACAAACAAAAAACAACAAAAATACAGGACTTAATCCAGCTTGGGGAGCTCTTAGAAGGCTTCCTAGAATTGGGAATACGTAAATTGTGCCTAAAAAATGAAAATGCATGTCTATTTATTTATACACTATATAGTTTAAAAATGGATCTAAGATATTTGCAAAATGCTTATAACTGTTCTGGTACACTAAAATCATTCCAGATTCCCCAGCTGTGTCTAGATTTAACTAACCTTCTAGGTTTCAACATTTTCTCCAACCTCTAAATTATTGTAGTGGTATTTGGAACTACTGTATTCTTAAAGAAGTTACTAAAAAATGAATAAGTTAACTATCTTATAGTATATTAAAATCATAAAAATAATTTGCATATATATAGTTAGATAGATTTGCAAAGTTTATGTTCACAATGTTCTAAATTGTTAGTAAATTTTATCAACATTTGGGTGTAATGACATCTGTCTCTTAGCAACGAACTGTTATTTATAATTTTGCTGTGGGAAGGATAAGCTTATATTTTTATTATACATACAACATTTATTACATAAAGGTGTATTCATTATGTCAAATATAGTTAAATGAGAGTTTCCTGAGGTGATATAATAATGAATTCATAGAAGAAACCACACCATATCAAAGAAAGCAATATATTTAGGAAGAGAGAAAGAAAGGAGAGGGACAGAGAGAGGGAAGGAGCCAGAGAAAAACACAGGAAGGAGAAAGGAAGGGACAGAAGAAAGGAGGATGCAAGAGAGGGAGGGAGGGAGGGAAGAAAGAAGAAAAGAAGGAAGGCAGGAAAGCAGAAAGAAAAAGCAAACCTGATATTGTTTCTCTTAATCCATTTTGCATAGAGCAAAGAAATTGGTCCCTTAAATGTGACTTCAGTCATATTGATAACTAACTCAAATAACAGCATAGTTCTCACATTCAGGGCTTTATAGTTTATAATCAATTCAATTATCAAGCTTATTTTTCTACTGTACTTATTTTACTCTTATTTACCAATTCTAGTAATTTATTCTATTGCCTTTACTGACATGACTGTATATGTGATACACTATCTGAATTCCCATCAAAAAGAGATTGATTTTATAAAGATGATATATCGATAAATGAACCACAGTGAAATGAGTTAGAGACATATATGTTGATTTAAAAGAAATGTCAAATATAACTTCTTAATTGAAAAAAGAAAATTGCAGAACACTGGGATACTAATTTGTATACAAAGGTGAAAATGTATACTATATAAAAAGGTATAAAAACTGAATATTTTAGGAACAATACACAATGACTATAATAATGCATATACATGTTTTGTAGATATCTGTGGATTGCTTTTTCACATTTATATATTCTGTATTTGGTATGCTATTGTCTACAATATAATTTCAATGACTAAAAACATTTTCATCATATGAATGTCATAATCGATTCATTTTATAAATATATACATTTCTGAGTATCCCATAAAGCAAATTAAAAAGTCTACATATCTTTAAATGTTCCTTTCTTATACTATTTTGTTAATTAAAACTCCCATCACATGTATGGAATTTTCCTTTTTCCAAGCATTGTGAAAACTCTTTTAACTATCTTAGATAATTTGATGGAGAAAATTAGTTGGTAAAAATCTTTTTAAAAAATTAATCACGTATTTGAATAGTTTCTTATAAAAAACTAAACCACCCATATTATTGTTTTTATTTTATCAAATTACTATCATATCATATTATACATAGGTTTTAGCATTTCATTCATTTTTTATTTAAATTTACAAGATTATTCAGCCCACAGGTAATATTTATTTCGTGTTAAGCTATATCAGTCTTGCTTTCCTAATTCTGAATGACCTCTTTTTAGTCAAAGTACTATGTTTAAAAAGGATATGGGGGTAATAAAATTTTGTTTGTTTTTGGTTTGTTTACCAGGCATCTTTGAAAGCATCTTTCTTTTCCCTTCACAAATAAGTAGAGAATATGGCAGTGAGGAAAATTCTTAAATTACAGTATTAATGAAATGTTAATTGGTAAAAATAAACAGGGGAATCTAAAAATGAAACATTTTTTTTACAACTAAATTCTACACCTCTCATACACTGTTGGTGGGAATGCAGACTGGTGCAGCCGCTATGGAAGGCAGTGTGGAGGTTCCTCAAGATATTACGAATAGAATTACCATATGACCCAGCAATCGCTCTCCTGGGTATCTACCCCAAAAATATAAAAGCATTTCTCTATAGAGACACGTGTACGCCAATGTTCATTGCAGCTTTGTTTACGGTGGCCAAGACATGGAAACAACCAAAATGTCCTTCGATAGATGAATGGATAAAGAAGTTGTGGTACATATACACAATGGAATACTATTCGGCGTTAAGGAAAGATGATATAGGAGCATTTGTGACAACATGGATGGATCTTGAGAGAATAATGCTAAGTGAAATAAGTCAGACAGAAAAAGCAGAGAACCCTATGATTTCACTGATATGTGGTATATAAACCAAAAAGAACAAGACAAACAAATGAGAAACAAAAACTCATAGACACAGACAATAATTTAGTGGTTACCAGAGGGTAAGGGGGTGGGGGGTGGGTGATGAAGGTAAAGGGGATCAAATATATGGTGATGGAAGGAGAACTGACTCTGGGTGGTGAACACACAATGGGATTTATAGACGATGTAATACAGAATTGTACACCTGAAATCTATGTAAATTTACTAACAATTGTCACCCCAATAAAATTAATTAAAAAAAAATGTGAAAAAAAAAAATTCTACATCTGAGGATACATTGATTTACTGACCAAAGACTCAGTCAAACAGACAAAACAACCAGATACAAGGACCATCACATGTGAACAGGTTAGAAAGGACAGATGGTGTATCCACTTTGAGCCTCTTGTTCTAACATGTCACTGAATTCCCAGAGATCACTCTTCCAGGCTAGATTCAAAAGGTTGGTGCATATTGGGAAGCTTATTTGTATTACTTTTTTTCTCTAAATTTCAAATAACATCATTTGTAATTTTGTCTCCAAAGAAGATTAATCAAAGGGATGAAATCCTTTAGAATTTGAAGATTAAAAACTTGCCAATAGCTTTCATTTTCAGTATACAAAACAATTTCCCACTCATTTTGCCAGTATTTAAATCATATCAATTATCTCCAACTCCAAATCTTTCATTAGACTACTGCCTTTCGAAGCACTTTAAATTAATTTTGAGCTAAATACTTATGAATGCACACTAGTTAGTGCCTGCACTTACATATAATAAGCAATAAGACAGATTTTTAACATATGGCCCAAGGAATTTAATACGGGTCTTTGAAGGAAGGCAGGGTATAAACATAACAGGGAAATTATAATATAAGAATGACTTTTTGGGGGGGAATTTATTACACTAAGTATAAAAATATATTTATTTTCTGAGCTTAGTCACTAGTGATCTAAAGCACTAATAATTGGAGCAAGGTAAGAAAATCTCAGGAAGAAAGTTTGTTCTATTTGGTTCATGAACAAAGACTATTATTGGTCAGAGGACTATTGAAAGGAGAGAAGGGGTTGACACTGACTAAATAATATACATTTATATAAAAGTAAACATTTTATAAAGATTACAAAGGTCATTCACCTGAGAGAACAGTAGAGTGTAAAATATAAGAGGTATATTAAATATAGAGGGTGGCAAAAAATGTATATACATTTTAAGAAAGGAAAACTCTGTATTAAAATGATAATACTCAATACGTACCAATAACAAAAGTGAATACGAGTCACACTTGACTTCTGCAATTATAAGAGGTAATCAAAGTGGTTACCATCAGTGTTCAGACACTTCTGATTACAGCGAATTACTGTTTGAGCAACACTGGCCAAAGTGTCCAGTTGTATACGTTTTTTTGGCACCCCCAGTATATTCTGAAAAATATATCAACATGTTTTATAAATGGTAAATTATGTTTAGTGTTAACTGTATCTCCCTACAATAGAATGTGTTTATTTAATGAAATAAAATCTCTTCTCTGTTAAGTCAGGATGTCACCTTACTTAAAATAAGTGCTAATAAAATTCAACTAAATGTGAAATCCCAACATAGTGACTATGGACATGTGTTGCTAACATTTCCAATTGCTAATAGCAATTTATGTCCCTTTTTAAAATGCTGCAGTGGCGATATGCTTTTAACTATAGTTTTACAGACCACTTTTTCAAAAACTGTCACCAATTCCTTCCTAGTCCATTTCAGAGATTTATCATATCCTCATTCTAGCTCACCTTGTAAGGTGCACCCATTTCAAGCAACATTAAAGTCTTCATTTTTCAATTTCAGCTTGATTGTTCCTGAGCACTTTTGCAGCACCTCAAGTCCTTTCACTTTTTCCAATCACTGTTCACCACAATACAAATTAATGGCAGAAGGAGAGACCATGAGTGAGGACACAGACAAGCAAATGGCATTCAAGCTGAGGGTAAGCGGGGTCAAATATATGGTGATGGAAGGAGAACTGACTCTGGGTGGTGAACACACAATGTGACATATAGATGATGTATTACAAAAATTGTACACTTCAAACCCATGTAATTTTACTAACCATCGTCACCCCCAAAATTTTAATAAAAATATAAAAGGAAGTATGATACAGCCATGTAGCACTGTCATTTACAGTTGAGAGTGTGAAGTAGTACTTATGTAGCCATACTATTGGTGCTATCATAAATATATTTCCATACTATGCATACTTATATTTATGCATACTTATATTTATGCATATATATTTATGCATACTATAAATATATAGTGCATACTATGTGTGTGTGAATGTATGCATGTATATATTATATATCAGTTTTTACAGATATTATTGAATTAAAGTTTATACAGCATGTACCAAGAACTTACTTCATTCAAAATTTATTAAATTTCTAAATTGTTCTCATACATCTTATTTTTATGTATTTTGCTAAACATTTATAGATAACCATAAGTTTTTACACTGCTCCTCTATGTTAACTAGTTGTTCAATTGACTTATTTCCAAACAGTAGTTGTAATTTCTGAAATATTTATTATGGTATGCATTTCCTAAACTACAACACATAAGAGTGATTAGGGACAATTGCTCCTTTTCTTTCAATTTGAAAAAAAAAATGTTTCATAGGAATATTTGAGAACTTTTTGGAAATTTAGCAAATTAAATATTAACATGCAGTACAAATATTTTATAGTATGTTTGTAAAATGCAAAACTATAACAACTTTAGAAAAACAAATATAGTACAATTTCTGGGATCTAGGACTGAGCAAAGAGTTTGTAGACTTGACACACACACAAAAATCACAATCCAAAAAAGAAAGAAAAAAAGATAAACTGAAACTGATCAAAATGAAAAAACTCTGGCTTTGTGAAACTCTATATGAAGAGAATAAAACTTCAAGCTGCAAACTGGTGAAAAATATTTGCAAACTAGTTATCTGACAAAAGACTAGTATTTAGACTATATTGAAAACAAACCCTCAATCCTCAACTACAAAAACAGAAAATTGGTAAATAAATAAATAAATAAATAGACATTTGACTGAAGAGCGTACAGAGATGGCAAAAATAAATAAAAAGATGTTTAATGTCATTACCGTTAGAAAGATCCAAATTAAACCACAGTAATATATCCCTACAACTTGTCAGAATGACTATAATGAAAAATGGTGGAAACACCAAATGGTAGTGATCATATAGAGAAATTAGATTAATCATACATCAATTGTGGAAATGTAAACTAATATATGTATACTGTAAAATAATTTGGAAATTGTATATGGAAACTAAACATTCAGGTCCCCAGCAATTGCAATGTTTTACATTTAACCCAGAAATGACAGGTTATATTTACATACAAAAAAAAACTTCTCTATGAATGTTTCTATAAACTTTATTTGTAGTACCCTAAACTGGAAACAGTTCCAGTGTCCTTTAGCAGGTGAATGGTTAAATAAACTGTGACGCAGCCATGCCTTGGAATACACAGAATCTATACCACCAATATGAAGAAAAAGTGATTCATACACACAACAACATTCCTCAGGGAAAGATGCCAAATCTGTACTGTATGGTAACATTTATACAAAATTTTTGAAATGGCAAAATTTTAGAAGCAAGTGGAGCAGATTATTTGTTTATAGGTGTTAGTGATGGGATTTCGGGTGAAGGAAAGGAGTTCATTACAGAGGGGAACAACATCTGGGATCCTTGAGGTGATGGAATTGTTTTATACATATATCGTGGTGATGAATCCATGAACATACATAGAACTAAACTCATAAATACAGACATCAAGCATAAACGAAGAGAAGTAAAACTCAGAAGGTCTAAATGTGATTGGTGAATTATACCAATATCAATACACAGCTGAGACATTTACTATAGTTTAGCAAGACATTTTTCCCACTGAAGCAAACCATAAAAAGGATACATGACATCTCTCTATATTATTTCTTACAAATACATATCCACAATTGATTCCACTGTTTATAATTGTTTTCACTGTATTACATTGGAAATAACCTAAATATTCAAACATGGGAAAATAAGCATGCGGCAGTACATTTATCTTCACAATGGAATATCATGCGACTGTTAAAAAAAGAAATATACATTTCTTTATGTATATAAAACTATCTTTATGTACTGAATCCATGGGGAGTAATTCGTGACGTGTAATTTTAAAGAAGAATGACAAAGTTTAAAAGATGCCAATAGTATGATACTAATACTTTTACTATAATAAGAACAAATGCATATATCTGCTTATTTTTAACAAAGGGAAAAAAGAGAAGATAAACCAGAAAGTACTGAGCATGATTACCTACAGAGTATGGTTAGGGATGAAGTAATATATGGCAGGGATAAGGGAGAATTAATACAGAAAAGCAATACTCTCTGAATATACATTTTTGTATAATTTTGACTTTTGGAACCATGTCAATATTTACTAACTCAGAAAAAGGCCCCAAAAAGACTGGGGAAATACAAAATCTATAATGGAAGAAAAACAAAACCAACTAAATCCAACGATATTTTAAATGATTGGGGGTATAAGTGGCAAACTAACTCCAATACCTATTGAACACAGTATATTGATTATAATCCCTCAGATTAAAAGTGCAAAAAAAAACAAAATGACCTAAAAATACTCATCTTCTGAAGCAGTTATTTTTTTATCATTCCCATTTTAAAGACAAGAAACATAAAACACTAATGCATTTCTCGGAAGCTGAGTTATGCATTTGGAAATACAAAATATTGACACTAACAAATCAATATTTATAACAATTATTTTAACCACAATTCCAAATACATTATTTACACATATTAATATTTGGATTATTCAGTATGAAACTCTCACTCTTCTCAGTTACTATGTGCCGCAGTAAACCCAGAATTCACCGAACTGCTAAATAATAATATTAAAATCCCAATTATTTCAGTAACTGAAAGAAAATTCATAATGAATATTGAATTAAAATATCAATACTAACAGCATATATGATGATATTTCTATTTAATATTAACCCAACTGATTCATTTTATTTGAAGCCAGTCATATGTCAGTGGACTTTAAGTTTTGAAAAAGAGTAATGCCCATGAAAGTTATTACCTTAGTTTTCTTGTTGTTTGAATTCATAAAATTAGTTCCAGGATATACTCTAAAATTAAACAAAAAAAATAAAATTGTATTATATATTGCTTTTTCAGGAAGAGAAATACTGATAAATTCTCATCAGAACATTTGAAACAAAACAAACTAGATATTAAAAGATTGCATTTAATTTCCTCTAAATAGCTATTTAAAGCCACGCTGAATGATTTATATTACTACAATCAGATTCATATGTCTACATTTAATAATTATATTATGTCTAAATTTGTACATTTTTCTATTTCTTTTGGAATCTGTGGACATCAGTTATTATAAATTTAAGTAACAGATAACCAAGGATTATGCAATGCAGTGTTTAGCGTGTGTTTAGTGATATAATATCCACAAATTACCTGCAATTCACTAGAACCAGGTGTTATATAAATATAACATCATGAATATTTCAGATGTATGTACAAATTGTAGATTTCAAAACTTCATAGTGGCATGAAATCCAATTTAACGTGTTGGTGAGATTTTATTATTTTTCTTAAGGTGGATCATTAGCCTACTTTCAAAAATTGATTTAGAATTCTAGGAATTAAAATAAGTTTGATGCTTGGATTTCTATACATTCCTGAAAGATTATTTGACAGTTTTTCATTTTTTTATGCCATTGTGACCTGAACACTATGTCCTTTGAAATATGAATTTATGATTTGAATCCTTTTTAGCTATAGAACTCTCAGAATTATGCCCGCCCTGATATGCAAATATGACAAAAAAAACTCCATTTCAAAGACGTCATTCACAGTGAGACAAGTTCTATGATGAGTAGTACATGATCCCCAGAAATGCCAGAAATGCCTTATGGATGAGTTTGTCCTTTAATTTGCCAGGCCACCATGACATGTATACAATTTTTTCTTGGTTTGCCCAAAAGATCTCCGTGTCAACTCCATTTGGAGTATAAAGTGTGTAGTCTCTAAATCTATCTGTCTTAACACCTTAGTCTGTGATTTGAGGCCCTCTCTTCTTTGATGCTTTATTGAAATGTAGGTGAGCAGAAATATAAAAAGAGAGAAAGGTATATATACATATATATATATATATATATATACATATATATATACACACATACATATATATGTAACATATATATGTAATATATATATATATATAATTTCACTTTTAATTTATAATTTAAAATTCAAATGACTCTTACGGGATAATTAAATCAGTATGTATTCAATAAAGGTTAAAACATTTAAATGCTCTAGTCAATATTTTAGATGTTGATTGTAGGCTTTATTTTTTATTTTTTTATTATTATTTTATTTTATTTTATTTTAATTTATTAGTTTCAGGTGTACAAGACAAGGCAATACTTAGACGTTCATCATTTATATCCCTCACACTGTGAACCCCCTCCCCCCATCCACTATCTTTCCGACCTCGCACCGAGCCATCACATTATATATATAAAATTATAGTTGGCATTCATTAATGTTTAGCTTCTGATAAGGGATTAATATCACAAATCTATAAAAAACTTACTCAACTCAACTCCAAAAATACAAACAACACAATTAAATAATGGGCAGAGGACTTGAGGAGACATTTTTTTTAAAAGGACATACAGTACACTTTACTTTTGATTGCTCTAGTTCCTTTGTCCACAAACTATGGCCTGGGGTTCAAATTTAGTTTACCACATATTCATGTAAATAAAGATTTATTAGAATAAAATATGTATTTTATGTAATATACAATTATATTATATATATATATAATTTTGATTCTGAAAAATATTAATAAGTCAAAGTCATCACACATTTATACCAACAACTCCAAAGAGCAAGCAAATTTCAGCTCGTTCAATTACAAAAACTTAAGGTAAAAGGAATAAAAATAAAGGCAGGAAGAAGTCATAATGGTATAGTACTATGGCAAGCTATGTATTTTAAAATTATTTTATTTTTTTCAAAAATATAATATCTTGGACACTACAAAATTGTATTCTTATGATAAAAACTTATGCTTTAAAGATAGTGCCTTTTTCCTTTTCCAGATTGTATACTCTGTAGAGAGCTAAAAATTTACATTTCTTTTGTATGTAAGTACTTCTTTAAGTCTAAAACTCATATTTTAGACTTATATTCATCATTCTAGTATCTTTATCAAAAATAGTGGATAATTGAATGGCAATGTTCTCTACCTGAAACAGCATAGAGAATATTTTTCTTACCATATATTTATGCCTTAGGAGAAGACTTATTCTAAATGAAAAAATAGCTTCAAATCTATTGTGTAATGATATATTTCCATTGGAATGGTCCTTGCCATGTCAAAAGTTTAGTTATATTATCAAATCATATCCACTAAACAAGTTATCGATAATAAACTATCTCAATAATTATGTCATGTGTTTCTAATCAGCACAACTGTTGCTTATGTTACCTAAGACTAATCACATTTTCCATCATGGAAATGTATGCTTAGTACTAAATAAATTGTAATTTATCTAAAAAACTTGCAAGATATATACAAATATGCCCATTTGTGAGTTTCTCTAAGTTGGACTCTGAAATCAACTGTTTATCTTGTAGAGCAACAACCAATTTTGTCCAATTAGTTAGTACCTATTTTTCTGAGGATCTCTCCTATATTACATTGCCTAATGATCCTAAGAGATTGAACATGCTTTGATAGTAAAATTTAACGATTTCTTATTTGCAAAATGTCAAAATACGTACATCTAAATAACATTTGAGAACCTGTGATTGTCAGCTTTTTTCTTTCTTAGTGATTCAAACTAATGTAATGAAGGGAAATATTTGTTAGTTTTTAAGTTTTAATTTAACTTTAATATGGCTAAATAAAGCTTCAGAAAACAACTGAAGTTAAAAAAAATGTCTTTATGCAAAATGAAATAATGTTGAAAATGAGCACAGAAATATAAAACAATAATAAGAAAAATGGTCGGGTCATATTATAGGAAAGAAATCAACAGTAGGATATGAATATCTCAAAAAATAATTGAATCAGGACGTCATCTGCAGAATCTGTTATACAAAAAGGCCTCAGTGAGCAGTTTAATGGCATTATCTCAGATTTATCTGAATTGTTTTATAACCCTAGAGTACCGACCTTAATTGATACAAGATTTAGAGAAGTATAGCACTGTTGTATAAGAATAAGAACTGAGGGAAATATTGTCATAAAAATTCACTTTAGTATCAAGTTAATATTCATTTATAGAATATAACTTAATAATTTATGCATAGTGCTACTTCATTGCTAACATTGATAAATAATAAGAGAAAAAACATAGAAAACCGTAGTTTGAACAAGTGCTAAGGCCCAAGCAAAAGAGGCAAAGACAGAAATCCAGGGTATAACGTATAGTATTGTGTTTACTACATTTTAAGTACAAAACAAATATATAGATCTGCAATTTTATTTATAATGAATTATTTCCCAATGCAATGTTTATATTAGTGTTTCAATAACTGGTCAAACACATATACAAAAAAATAAGGAAGACATACATTATTTTTTCTTTTCTTTCTCTTTTGGCACACCATTCTGAATATTTTTAGTGTGATATTTTCATCTTTACCTCAACCCCTATTTTCTTCCCCATCCCCTCTATAAATTCACTTTAACACATTTAAAAATGTCCTTGTGTATTTCTTTGACAAATACTTGCGTTCCTATCATTTTTTTCAATTCACATGCATCCTTTCATACTCTTACACCTATTCATTTCTTGCATTTTTTAAAATAACAACAAATTAAAAAATTTCTTTGGTTTTCAATTTGCATAATGATTTGAATCAGTTAAATATGAACATTTAAGTATATTTAATTCCATTTCCACCTGAAACTTTACAAATACACCAGTAGAGAATAAAGAGTAACTAACAATATGCTAAGGAAAGAAGAAGAGAGAAATATAGGACTTGGTGAATGATTTTCCAGAACAGAGAACCCTGAAAGCTGGGCATGGAAAGAATCTAAGTGGAGGGAGGTGAATTCATGTTGCCCAAACACAGAAAGGCCTAGCAATTGGCGACATCAATATTCTCTAAGACTGGTTATGGGCTAGGACTTATAAAAGAATGGCTGTTTAAACATCCTTCAGAGAAGCACTTAAAGTCCCAGATTACTTCCTACTCCAGAGTGGAAGACAATTTATTCTGGACTCAAATGAACAACCAAGGGATGAGATGAAAGATAAAGGTTTTAAGTGAAAATTTGGAACTCAATGACCACATATGCAAGATTTTTTTTCACTTTTATTCAATAATCAGAATGTTGGCATTCTACCTTGTACACTCCTGGCAGGATATGAAAATAGAGAAAACTGTATCACCTCAAATAAAAGACGTGCTTTTGAGGATTCCCAACCAAACATCTGGTTTTCACCTGATTACCATGAAGGGAACCAGCATTTCAGAATTCTACTCAATATAAATACGCAGGTAAGGATCACTTAGATATTTGTGGGAATTATGTGATGGGGCTTAAATTTGAGAAAATGATATTTTGGTGATTGAAAATAAATATACATTTTTAATGACATAGGGCATTAGAATAAATTATCACATTTGTAGCTTAGAAGTATTCCTTATGTCTTTCAAACCCCGATGTTACTAAATGAGGTCAGTACAGGTAATAAATAGCCATCTGACACCTATAATTAGGTTTCATAGCAAACAAGTGATGCAGCTATGTTAAGGATCCCATCACCAAGTTTTTGAGAGTAAGATGGTTCTTACTCGTTTTAAGGGCATTTTTTTCGTACCAATTCATATCCTAGAAATCTATTCTAAGGCCGCAGAAAACTAGAAAGTTTAAAATGAAGAGCTTGCATCAAAAGTTAATACCACATCTTCACTCCAAGCATCTGTTTAGGTTGGTTGTAGCAGTTCCACTTCATAATGCACCGTGTCTGCTTTTTATTTAAGAAACAGTGTATTTCTCTTTCAGCTGCCAGCCTTCATGTTATTTTAAAGGAGTATTCTTAACATTAAAATCCTCCTTTAAAGTCATGCATTCAACCATTGTTTATAAAATATGAATAAAAATAAGGCTAGGCTTAACTTTATTTTAATTATTTTTTAAAGATTATAACACTTTTTTTCTTGATTACTGATAGAGCAAATGTTAATTTACCATATGTGTAGTTCACAGGCTATTTGATTAATGAGTCTGAGTATCATATTCACTGTTAATAGAATAAACCATTCCATGAACAATAGAGGAAACCCTTCCATGGCAAAGGAACACTGAATGTAAGAACCAGACATTTTTTCATCTAGATTCCATTTAAATCATCTCTAAAAATGTAAGAAAAATGAAATAAACATGAAAAAGCAACCAAAATAAATACATGGGTCTCTAGTAAGAATTTATATAGCCAGAATATTTTTCTCCTTATCATCTCACAAATATTCTTCTTAAGGTCACCTATGAACATCACATTGTTAAACATATTGCCAATTCTCAATCCTGATTTACTAATTTTAACAGCAGTTCACAGTTGATTTTGGCCTTTTCCTTGAAATGCTTTCTTCACGTGGCTTTTGGGAAACCAAAATTTTCTACTTTATGTACTGCTTCTCAGTGATCTTTCTTGGGTTTTTCTTTGTGATCTTGGCTTCTAAACTTTAGACTGTCCCGACTCTAGACCATGTTTCTCTTTTGTTTTCTGTCTGCTTTCACTCCACGTGTGATTTTATTTTTTCTCATTGCTTGAGATGCCAATCAGAAGTACAGGACTACCACACGTGTGCCTGGTCTAGCCCCTACATTTTACCGTCATATGCCTACTAACCTTCTCAAAAGTCCCACTTGGATTGCTACGTGTTCATCAAAAACCTGTGTTCAAAACTGAGGATTTTATCTTGCCTCCATAACTCGCTCCTACTTTATTTCTCTAGATCCTGAAGTGTTGTTTTTTTCTTGACTTCTTTCTTTTACACTTTGTTTCTAACCTATCAGCAAATGATGTCATCTCTTTTGTATTAGCTTTCTGTTTTCTGCTATAACAAATTTCACTCAATGTAGTGGCTGAAAACAACACAAATGTATTATTTTACAATTCTGGAGGTCAGACATCCTATACAGACCTCGCAGGGCTAAAGTTATGGAGTCAGCAAGGTTGTGTTTCTTTCTGGAGACTGCAGGGGACAATCCATTTCCCTGCCTGTTGTAGCTTCTAGAGATCCCCTTCTTCTATCAAGACCAGCACCATTCCATGTCTCTGTGACTTTCTTCCATTGTCACATCCTTCTGACTCTTTTTAATCTTCCTATTCCCACTTGTAAATTCATCATATATGCAAAGTTCCTTAGGTAACGTATAAATTCTGCAGAATAACATGTAAACATATTTGGGGGGCTATTATTAGGTATACAAGAGTCTACCTTCTGTCTGAAAAAGAAACTTGTCTATCTCACATGCAAAATTTTACCCCAAGTTTCCCAAAAGTCAAAACCCAGATGGGATCCATTCAAAGTCCAAAATAGTAAATATCATGAACTAGGCAGTTTCAAGTCTCATTAGCTGAGTCATCTAAGGTAGGTAGAGGTGATATTTCTGGGGGTGATCCATCCTGAGGCACATCCTCATATCTGTGGACCTCTGAAACTAAAGCAACAAGGAATCTGCTCCCCAAATAGGAAGGTTTTGCATCAGATAATATTACAGACATTCCAATCCAAATAGGGAGAACATAGAAAAGATGAAGAAATCACAAGCAATTTTCAAATCCAGGCAGGCAAATTCCATAAGCATCAAGGTCTAGGAATAATCTTTTGTGGTTTGTGCTCCATCCTCTGACTTTTGAGTCATAATTTATTTTTCATGAAATGTAGTATTTGGAGTTTAGTAGTTTTATCAGCCTGCTTCCTGCCTGTAGAGATTTAGGGTTCTGGCAACCTTCTTTTTAGTCTCTCTGTCTTTTTTGTACCAACTGGCAATGTTCTACTGGTATAAAATTCCCCCAAACTTCGTGTCTCTTCTATGTATGTGATGAGGATTTACTCCATTAGAAAAGAGGCCATCCACAGATTTTTTCTAGACAATCCAATCTCTATTTTTGGTTTTTGCTGAGATGACTGAGGGAACATATCCATTAAATTTCCAACATGCTTTCTGATTTGATTGAAAGGATCTGTGACTTATACCCATAATCTCTCCAAAGAGCCTTTGACTTAATCCTTTGAGACTTTGGTACTTCTAAGGTATTAGCTAAAGGTTCATCCATACCTTTAGTCTTTTCTTTATAGCACAGATTCCTGGCAGTGTATTTTAGCATCTTTTGCAATCTTCATAAACGAAGAATTTTCCAAATCATTAATTCCTGGTTTCTTTCTGTTTAGTAGTACTTCACCCAGTTTATTTCCTTCCTTTCATATTTTACTGTTAGTATCAATGAAACTAGTCCATATCTTCAACACTTTGCTTGAAAATTGCCTTAGCTAAGTGTCCAATTTTATTGTTTCTAAGTTGTGATTTCCCCTTAACAATAGGACATTATTCTGCTAAGTTTTCTGTCACTATGTAACAAAAATTTCTTTTCCTACTATCTCCAATAATAAGTTCTTCATTTTCTTTTGAGTAAGCAGTGCCTTTTATATCCACATTCCTACCAATGGGTGATTTAGGTTTTCTCTGAAGTGCAATATGATTTTGAAAACAGGATCCTTTCTTCTTTTCAGATACTAACTACCAGAGATTTTAGCATCCATATTTCCATTTGTAGTCTTTTTAAGTCAATTTAAGCTTCTTCAATCTTGTTCCAAAAATTTCTTCCAGCCTCTGCTCACAGCCCAATTTCAAAACCACACTGAAGCTTGTAGGTATTTGTTATAGCAGTACTCTACTTCCAGGTATTAAAATCTGTGTTTCCCATTGCTGCTTTAATTAATTGCCACAAACTTACTGGATTAAAACATCATATATTTATTATCACACAGTTCTGTAGGTTAAACATCCTACATCAGTTTTATTGGTCTAAAATCAAACAGTCAGCAAGAATGTATTCCTTTCCGGAAGCTATAGGAGAGAATGATATTTCTCGCCTCTTTTATTTTCTAGAGACTCCTTTCAACTATCTTCAAGGCGAGCAATTTTGCATATCTATGAGTCTATTATCTGTAGAGACACCTCCCTCTGACTCTCTTCTTCTGTTTCTCTCTTCTATTTTAAGGACCATTGTGGTTATAGTGGGCATATCCAGATAATCTAGTATGATGTCATCATCTGACGTTCCTTAACTCAATCATATCTGCAAAGTTGCTTTGCTATGTAAGATAAAATATTCATAGGTTCTGAGGGTTAGGCTGCAGATATATTTAGGGGATGGTTATGTTATCTACTACATCTCATATATATATATATATATATGTATATATATATATATATATTATGTACATATGTATAAATATATATACACATATATGTGAATATATATATATAAAATCAGCACATTCTATTTTATCACTTGACTAAAGTCCTTGATCATGACTTCCATGAAATATTTCCATAGTCTCCTAAACAGCGTTTCTGCTACCACCCTTGTTCACCTAAACTGTATTCTCAACACATCAGCCAAAATATATTTTTTTCAGTATTACCAACATCATACCACCTTGTTTAAAAATCTCCAGTGGCGTTTTACGTTACCTATAGTAAAAGCTAACGATCTTAGAATGGACTACAAACCTATGTCATTTATCACCTCCAACATCTTTCCATTTCACCTCCATCTAGTCACATTTACTATGGATTACTCATTGCTTCTACAAATGGGAGAATTATACCTCTTTAAGGACTTTCACCTGAAATTCCATGAGTCTAGAACATTCTTTCCTTTACACCTTCCACATCTGAACGCCTCACTCCCTCACTTTTTGCAGGTCTCCTAAATACCACTTTATTAGTGACAGCTTCCTTGACCATTTTATTAATAAACCTCCTCCCTGTCCCCCTATATTGTTTTATTATTCTCCATACCACTTCCCTTCCCTTTACAAAGAATATCTTTCATCTCCTTAATTATTCATGTTTTAACTTTTCCACTAAGATACAGAGTTCATGCATGTAAAGTGTTTTCAATATTCATCACTGCTATATTCCCAATACCAAGAGTCCCTGGAATATAGCGGGAACTCAGTAAATATTTGAAAAACACAGACATGAATAAATGAATTCATGAATCACCTGGTCTTTTCATGCAGAAAAAAATTGCATTGTCTTTGAGCATCATTGTTTCACTTTCTGTGCAAAAGTTCCCTTAGTTAGATACTGTATGTTTTACCACATCATTCTGTTTAATCTATTCAAATAATGTTGTATCATTTCTATATAGTTATAATTTAAAGTCTGCACAGTCAAATATTGTTTAGTAGAGGATTCCTTTTTGTATCACCTGAAGAATATGATTTTCTCCCAAAGAGAAATTTATTGTGTTCTATAATTCTTTAAATGATCTGCATGTCAATCAGCTGTAATCTTGAGAGAGGATATATATATATATATCCTCTCTCAACACACACACACACACATATATATATATATATATATATATATATATATATATATATATGTATGTTGAGAGAGGAGATATATATATATATATATATATATATATATATATATATATATATCCATATATATATATGTATATGCTTTAGGTTGACTTTAAAAAATAAGTGTTCGGAGTGATATCATAGGAATGGCGGCAGCGGGGCGCACTTTTTGAGTTCTCCTCCGGATCTTATCACAAACGGGACATATAACCCATCAAAGAACTCTCTGCTCATCATGCAGAACAGTTAAGTGACTCATGCAAGGATTACTTGCAGGTGGGCAAATTGGGCGAGCAGGGGAAGAGGGAAGGGAGTGGAGTGGAGACGCAGTCCGCATCTGTGGCTGTGGAGATGCGGCCCGCATCTGCAGCGGTGGAAACGTGGCCGGCATCCTCAGCTGCAGAGATGCAGGGGATCCAAGGACAGAACAGAGAACACAAAACCAAGGAGGTGGGCTTTTTCCCTGCGTCCCACAGCTGATCTCTCCCACCGAGAAGGCAGCATATTCAGCATTTGAGGCAATAACCCCAGCTGGGTCCTCCAGTTGGGCCCTAGGCTGGACAAAGGACACAAACTCCATACCTGGGCCCCTCCCACCCCTGCTCTTAAAATCCTACCCCCGCCCTTCCAGAGACTTAAAATGGCCTCTGAACTGAGGAGTAGTGTTAGATCACAGAGGAGCCTTAGTGCTCAGGCTCTGGGAAGACTGGCAGGCAGCTCTGACCCAGGGAAGAGGCTGGGAAGAGTGTGATTTTTGCTGAGCTACGAGAGAAGAGAATCCTCTACCTGCAGCCACCACCTTTTCTGGCCTGTGGGAAAAGTGTGACATGGCTGGGCTGGGAGAGAGAAGACCCCTCCATCCCCTACCCCCACCCTTTCTGGCCTCTGGCCTGCCTAAGGCAGGGCAATTACAATGGCGGAGGCCCTCCCAGGGGCCAGCAATAAGCGGCAGATGCAGCTCCCGGATTTCAGCAGCTCAGAAGTCTCCCACCCACCACACACACACACACACACACACACACACACATACACAGGGAAGAAGTGCTCTAAGACTCAGGAGAACTGGACACAGGGCTGATGGTGCTACTCTCAGTGTGCATATGTGCAGGCAAGAGCAGAAACTACACTGACTTTGTAGAAACTACCATCCAGACCCCTGAGCCCCATGCATCTAAATCTGAAGTCCCAACATCACTCTGGGCACCAGGTGACCGGCTCTGCCTACACAATACACAGGGGACTCTTTGATACAGTAGAGGACAACCTGGATATTACTTGGTGGGCTTAAGCCAAGACTGGCACTGCTTTTTTTGTTTGTTTTATTTTGTTTGGTTTTGTCTTTATATCTCTGATATCTTTGCTTGTGTTGAGAGTGGGTTGTCAGTTGTTTTTACATGTGAATGTATTTGATTTTTTCTTTGTTGTTGTTGTTGAGCTTGGTGATTAGCTTTGTTCTGAAATTGCCCTACCAGGGCCAAGCGTAAGAGACACAAGATTCAACATATCCAGAGGCCAAGTCCAGACCAAACCAGAGTACTACCGGGTTTGACCTACAATTCACACACCCAGAGGGAATTCTCTGCAGGGACAAGAGCCCATAGAGTCAGCCAGAATGGGGAAACAAAGAAACATGTCCCAAATAAAAGAACAGAAGAAACCTCCAGAAGTGGAACCAAATGAAACGGAGGTAACCAACCTATCAGAGACAGAGTTCAGAACACTGATGATAAGAATGTTTAAGGACCTTAGAGATGACATAAAGAAGCATGGATAAATCATAATGAACAACTAGTTAGAACTAAAGAACACAATTACTGAAATAAAGAACTCACTTGAAGGATTTAACAACAGGTTAGATGAAGCAGAGGATCGAATCAGCGACTTAGAAGACAAGTTAGCAGAGATCACCCAAACGGAACAACAGAAAGAAAATAAAATGAAGAAAATAAAACAGAATAAAAAACAATGAAGATGGTTTCAGAGACCTCTGGGATAACATCAAGGGCAACAACATGCGCATCATAGGAATACCAGAAGGTGAGGAGAGGAAGCAAGGGATTGAGAAAATATTTGAAGTAATAATGTCCGAAAACTTCCCTAACCTGATGAAGGAAACCAACATACAAGCCCAGGAAGTGAAGATAGTTCACTTCCAGGGTAAACCCAAATAAGTCCACACCAAGACACATTATAGTTAAAATGACAAAGCTTAAAGACAAAGACTGAATCCTAAAAAGCAGCAACAGAAAGACAAGGATTACATACAAGGGAACTCCCATAAGACTATCAAATGACTTTTCTACAGAAACATTGAAGGCCAGGAGGGAGTGGCAAGAGATACTCAAAGTGATGGAAAACAAAGGCCTACAACCTAGATTGCTTTATCCAGCAAGGATATCATTTAAAATTGATGGAGAGATAAAGAGCTTCCTGGAAAAGAATAAGCTAAAGGAATTTATTACCACCAAGCCAGCATTGCAAGAAATAGTAAAAGGACTTATGTAAATAAAAGAAAGATGAAAACAATCTAACTACAAATTTAAAAATGGCAATAACTATTTACCTATCAATAATCACTTTAAATGTAAATGGATTAAATGCTCCCATCAAGAGACATAGGGTGGCTGAGTGGATAAGAAAGTAAGACCCTTGTATATGCTGTATACAAGAGACTCACCTCAGATCGAAAGACACACACAGGCTGAAAGTAAAGGGTTGGAGTAAGATATTTTATGCAAATGGAAATGAGAAAAAAAGCTGGAGTTGCAATACTTATATCTGACAAAATAGACTTTAAAATGAAGAACGTATTAAAAGACAAAGATGGGCACTATACAATAATAAAGGGATCGATCCGACAAGAGGACATAACCCTAGTAAACATCTATGCACCCAACATAGGAGCACCTAAATATATAAAACAGATACTGACTGACATAAAGACGGAGATCAACAGTAACACTATCATAGTAGGGGACTTCAACACACCTCTGACAACAAGGAACGGGTCTTCCAGACAGAAAATCAATATGGAAACAACAGCCTTAAATGATACATTGGACCACTTGGATTTAATCAATATATTCAGAGCATTTCAACCCAATGCTGCAAAATACATGTTATTCTCAAGCACACATGGAACATTTTCCAAGATAGACCATATGGTAGGCCACAAAACAAGTCTTGATAAATTTAAGAAAATGGAAATCATACCAGTTGTCTTCTCTGACTACAGTGCTATGAAATTAGAAATGAACTACAGAAAAAAAACTGGAAGACACACCAATTCATGGAGGCTGAATAACATGTTACTAAATAATGAATGGGTCAAGCAGGAGCTCAAGGAAGAAATAAAAAGATATCTTGATACAAAGAAAATGAAAACACGACGACGCAAAATCTATGAGATGCCGCAAAAGCCATCCTAAGAGGGAAATTCATAGCATTGCAGGCCTACCTAAAAAAACAAGAAACATCACTAATCAACAGTTTATCTTCACACTTAAGGGATCTGGAAAAAGAACAGCAAAAAATAAGTGTGTAGTTCTTATATCGTTCTATAATTCAAATTTAAAGAGAAACAAATTAACTGAATATCTAGAGGATATACCCTGTTTCCCCAAAAATAAAATCTAGCTGGACAATCAGCTCTAAAGCATCATTTGGAGCAAAAATTAATATAAGACTTGGTCTTACTTTACTATAATATAAGATCTGGTCTTACTTTGCTATAATATAAGACCGGGTTTTATATTAATTTTTGCTCCAAAAGACACATTAGAGCTCATTGTCCAGCTAGATTTTATTTTTGGGGAAACAGGGTATTTAGAACAAAACAATAATCAGTGATACAATTAATTTATGTACTGAAAAATTAACCTATAGATTGATAATATTCATTATAATTTAAGCCAAAATGAAATTAGAAAAACTTTTTTTTTTTTAATTTTTTTTTTAGAAAAACTTTTAATGCAAGAAAAAGAAGAAAAATATCTGGTCGAAAAAGTAATTTAACACACAAAAGAAACTTGAGGTTATTTTACAAATATTCTATGTGATACTCAAAACTAGAAACCAGAAAAACATAAATAAATCTACCACAAGTTTAAGCATCATTTGTTTTTGTCTCAACAACTACAATGATCAATCAAAATTGTGTAAATGTTGCAGAATGAAACCAAAATATGAAAATATACTAACATTTATACTAACTTTTGGCTCATCTGTGATATGTTCCCAGGTGTTTGGTCAGGAAGACATATATGAGATACCACTTCAGTGCTTCTCTGGTCTGAACTAGTGCTTCTTCAAAATCAATGTGTATTTGAAGCACTTGGGAAACTGGTTACAATGCAAATTATGATGTAGTAGACCTGAGCTGGGGTCTAAGCATTTTCCATCCTAACAGTTTTCCATGTGATGTCAATGGTATTATTTATTTGTTGACCACTGAATAGCAAACATACAGGGCAAGGATAGGTAACTAACTAACTGAATGAATAAATAAATAAATAAATAAATAAGTAAGTAAGTAAGTGAATGAATGAATGAATGAATGAATGAATGAATGAATGAATAAATAAATAAATGAATAAATATATAAGAAAAAGACGGTACCAGAGTCAAAGCAAGGCAAACATCTCTATTGCCTAAAAAGAAACAAAACTCAAAGCTGTTAGGAAAAACCTGTGGGTTTGTTGGGCCCTAGGTACTAATAATGGTAGTAGCAGGATGGAACATAATACTCAGATTATCAGCCTAAAAGTGCGTCATGTGAGAGGAGAGCCTGGAGCCAATTACAGAGTTTAAAGCCAGCAGCTAATGTGAGGTTCCTCTATCTCAAAAGCCTGCTAAAAAATAAAGACTGCTCACACTAGGCCTGATGTGATTGCTTTAGAGTAAATTGTGAGCCTCTATATAAGTGGAAGACAAGAAGGTTTGCAAGCAGAAGCTGATCCAGTTTTTCCACTGGGCCCATGGATGAATTTCTAGCCCAAATATTACTACAAGCAGGAGCAACGGCCTGTGATTACAACACATGGCTCAGAACAGAGGCTTAGGACCAGGCAGAATCAGCACAAAGACTCAAAACTGTGAAAAATACATGAATGAGTATAGAAGCACAACCACTAAATAACAAAACAAAACAAATATCTCCCATTTACTCAAAAAGTGACTTCAAAACCAAATTCCCAGCATTAAAGAAATCTGATATCTAATGCCAACAAATAAGCTTCCCCACAAAACCTCAGAATATTACTTTAAACCCAATTAAACAATTACTTTAATGTTAAAATTGAAAGTATTCAAGCACTCAATGTAGAAAGAATAGCCACACATATACTAATCACCTAGATTCAATAATTAATATTTTGTAACATATTAAAATACACACAAACAGACCTACACATGTACTTTAACATGTATTTGTATGTACAAGTATATGCATATGCATGTACACATATTTGTGAAAAATATTTGCAAGTAAAATGACTCAATTTCTAAATACTTCAGCATGCATATTGTAAGCCCAAGGAATGTCTCCTACATAAAGGCAATTGCTTTACCAAACCTAAGTAAATGCCCACTACTTAACATCTTAACCATATTCAAATTCCCACAATTATTCTCAAAATGTATTAGATATTTTTGTTTTAAATCAAATACCAATCAAGTTTCCCAAGTTGCTTTAAGTACTTGTTTTTTTTAAATCTCTTTTAATCTACAACATGGCTCCATCCTCATCTTAATTGACTGTCCCCTATGTATGATAGTTCCTCTTAAAATTTTTTTGAATTTATAATTGTTTGAAAGTAATATACATTCAGTATAAACAGTGCTTTGAATTTTGATTTTTTTTTCTGTGCCAGTAACATGTGGTCCAATAAAGCCCACATGATGCTGGGCATCAGCAGTGAGCTGCAGATCATGAGGGTAAACAGCAAACTCTACAGCTTATTTATTAGGCTAGATGATTTTGCCCTCCTGTAGGCTAAGGTAGGTGTTCTGAGCATGTTTAAGGTAGTCTGGGCTAAGCTGTCGTGTTTGGCAGATAACATGTATTAAGTTCATTTCAACTTACAATATTTTCAACCTACCATGGGTTTCTCGAGATGTAATCGCATTGTAAGTCAAGGAGCAGCTGTATAACATTGAGTTTTGAATGAAATCAAACATGCTCTCATGTAACATGTTCAATCTTCTGAATTTCCTATAGACTCAAATTTATGTCTAAAGACTTAATTAATTTCAGGTAACTTTTAAAAGGAATATTAAATTATGCTATGTGTTTCATACTGAAAAACATCATAAGACATGTAAATGTGGTTTACTCATAATCATTGACGGTAAGTTTGATCGTGTATGCAATTTTCAACTCAGGTAATAAGGTGACATTATGGGAATATCCTGTTTGTTTTCTATATTATATCTAATATTTTGGCACCAATTGGGTTTTTTGGTCAGTATATATACCTTTTGAATATTACAAAGAAATTATCTGTTATTTTATACCCCTTTCTACAGTCATTATTTGGTATGCTTCTATAAAATAGAACTTTTGCTCATCAACTAGGATGACAAAAATTTCCCATAAAATGCAAGAGTATATGCTTACAGCTTTTCCTCTAATAATTCTTTTTTTTTTTAAATGGAAGGTCATGCACTGCCTTCCTTTATTTTTTTCAAATAACTGTACCTTTATACATATATATATATATATATATATATATATATATATATATATATATATATATGATATGATATCCTAAACAATTGTTTCTATAGTGTAAAAAAATATACCACTTTAATAGTTTGGCAAATGTGCACCATAATTGTTACTACAGTCGTTTCTGCATTTCCTGTTTTTTTAAGTCATTATTTTGTCTGATAGCACACAATGTAAAGAGCAAGTATGAAAAAATATGCATTCACATGTTGTTCTGAAGACTTATTGAGAATTTTCCATTGTCATTGGATACCAAATTATACGCATAGATGCAGCATCTAGATATGGGTATATCTGTTGTTTTCATAGCATTGTACGTCTTTGAAATGTTACTTATATTACTGAGTGTCATCCTAATCATCTGGGAAGTCTCCATTGGACCAGAAAATTAGACCAATTTTTAGATAAAAGAGCTGGTATATATATTGTCATCTAAAGTGAGAAATATAAAATTGTAAACTATTTACCTGAGTGGCACAATGAACTCATGATTTTTTATTTATTCAATCTTTGAAATAAATTGAAATAATTACTTTTGTGTTTACTTGTCTTGAATTTGGTGATTGAGAGCCTATATCCATTTGTTTCTCTACCATTTAACTTTTAACATTTCTTTGCTTTTGGCACAAAATGCTTTAATCCTACCTTATACTTCCATTGCTCAAGACCTAGAATTAGACATTTTTGTAAGTAGACTTGTCTTTTTTATGAGAGATACGGTATTTTTAAAATTAAGATAAGGCATTAGGAGTACTTATTTCAACTGGAGTATCATTGCTTCTAGGCTCCTATTAGAGAACAGAGTTAGGTGATTAATATATATTTTAAAGCGTATATTAAGATTGACTTTCTGTGTTTAGAGTAAAAAATAATTGATTTCTGAAGTTACATGATTTTATATTTACATCTCTTTTCTTCTAAATAGAAAATTATTATTTTCTACCATTAATGTATTTACTCTATTAATGCTACTATAAAATAATTAACATTAAAAAGGAACAGAACAAAAGAATAGTCAAAGCATGGTTATGGGTAAGAATTTCCCCATATTAATTTATATCAATATTTATCTATTTATGTATGGGATTAGGAATGCATGTACATGCATATACAATGTTTGTCTCTCCTCTTATGCAATATAGTAAAATCCAAAACAATTCAAATGTCTAAAAGTAGGAAAATAGATACATCATTTATGGTATTTTTATACAATGTGATATGGTACAGTAGTTACAATAATGAAGTAGAATCACATTTCCTTTATGAATAACTACTCAAAAATAATGTTGAGTAAAAAAAGTAATTGGCAAAATAATAGGGTATAATTACATCTGAAATAAACTGAAAACAAACTAGCAAAATGCCACAGATAGTTTGTAAATGTAATATTTATATCTCTCATAAGAAAATAAAGATATGTTAGTGATAGTGGTTACCTTTAGGTAAGCAGGGGCAGGAATATATTGGTCATTAAAAAATAATGCATTTTATATGCTTTTCATACATTTATTCAGATATTCATTCCATAACATGTATCACACACTACAAATGCTAGTCCTGGGAGTACAATCTTTATCAAAACACAATTTGTTAAATTATAATTTGGTAATGAAAATATATAAATAAATAATAATGATAATACAATTGATAAATGTTTCAGCAGTGATTAACACACAGCCAAGGTCCTCAAAAATGATGCATTCTTGAATGCTCAACACAAATTTTGGAGAAGAAAGCATATCTATGATGAAACCTGAAGTTAATAAAGCAATGACGAATAAATAAAAGTTTCATCAAGGAAGTAGCATGCAGCAAGATCTAAATTGAGAGAGCATCAATGTACATAAGTAAGCGTCACCAGCAGAAACAAAGTAGCAATGAGATACTTGATTGCACTACTTTAAACAATAAAATAATTTATAGGGAATTTGAGACTATTGAAAAAGAACGTTTAGGAATGTGCATCTATACATGTGTGTATATGTATTATATCACTGATTAATTCATTAGTTCTGCAGAAAAATCAAAATAATCTAGTCTTTGCCCATATGAAAAAAGAAGAAAGTTTACTAACAATGCTGACTTAGAATTGAGAAAAATAATTTTGAAAAATGTTTATCATGCAATTCTGGTCTTGCATGATGCTTCAATGATAAAAAAATATATGCACGAATAGATTTGCAACATACTGTATATTATACTATTTCTTGAAGATTCACAGTATGCATTGTCATACAAAAGCTTTAAAGATGATTGGTAGTGAAGTAACAGTGTATGTCATTAATGTTTATAAATTAAATTGTTAAACAATACATCATGTTTTTCTGTTTTTCTGTAGCAGCTCAACTGTACTCATCAGACAAGTATCATAGCAATTACATATTCAAAGGTGTTGTTATCTCCAGCAAAGGAAAGTGTACAAAGATTATTTCAGCATAGGGTGTGGTTTTAGGGAATTAAAAGCAATCTAGGTTTCAGTGTCAGAGTGGAGAACGTTAAAGTAGAACTATTTTAGCAAAGGTACACATGAATTTAAGAATGTTGATCAAAATCATTAACACAGGTTGCCTACAATGAAGAAGAAAAGCAGAAAGGGAGAAAAGAAAAAAACAGAAATAAATGAATGAATATATAAATAAATGCATTCCCCCAAAATGGAAAAACTTAAGGAGAATGATGATAATAGTAATCTGTGAGTACTAAGAATTAACTCAGATCTCTGCATCTGAGGACCAACAGCAAGCAGGAGAAGGGGCTAGGAGAGAGGAGGAAGGAGAGGAAGAAGAGAAGGAGAAGAGGGAAGAGAGAAAAGATAATAGTATTGCCAGTGGGGAAAATAAATAACAATGAGAAGATAGCTTTGTATAAGTCAAACAGAGAAAGACAAATACCATATGATCTCACTTATATGTGGAATCTAAAGAACAAAATAAATGAAGAAACAAAACAGAAAGAGACTCTTAGATACAGAGAACAAACCGATGTTTGCCAGATAAGAGAAGGGTTGGGGGGCTGAAAGAAAAAGCCGAAGGAATTAAGAAGTACAAAGTGGTGTTAGAAAATAGTCACAAGGATGCAAAGTACAGTATAGGGAATATAATCAATAATACGGTAATAACTATGTATAGTGCTGGGTGGGTACCAGACTCATCAGGGGAATCACTTTGTAAACTATTTAAATGTATATCCACTATGTTATAACCTGAAAGTAATATAAAATAATATTGAATGTCAATTGTAATTGAAAAACGATTTTAAAAGGGGCAGGGGAAGGTGAAGGGAAATGAGAAGTTCAAATTTCCAGGTATAAAATAAGTAAGTCATGGGGATGTAATGCACAGCATAGGGAATATAGTCAATAATATTTAATAATATAGTACAGTATCAGATGGTTATTAGACTTCTCATGGTGATTACTTCTTTAGGTATATAAATGTTTAATAATTATGGTGTATACCTAAAATTAATATAATATTGGATGTTAGCTATATTTTAATAAAAATCTTTTTGAAAGAAAAACTATTGCTTTGCGCATCCTATATATTATGTCTACATAAGTAATGAGGGGATAATTTTTAGAACCAATGTAAATTTAAAAAGATAACATTGATTATTTGAACAGTTAAGAATTTGAATAAAATAAAATAATCCTGAGACACATTATAATATACATATACATATATGTGTGTGTATATATATATGTCTATATATAGATATATAGATATATAGATATATATAGATATCTATATATATAGATATATAGACATATATCTATATATATACACACACCTATATAAAGAAATGGTTTATAAAGTAAGAGGATCAATAATTCCAAAAGTTACCTGTTTAAAAATAAACATCAAATATATATGCTAAGAGCTGACTGAATAAAAATGGGTAGCATAGTTATTAATATAATACATAAAATTATAAGTACAAAGGCAAAAGAAACATATATAATTAGCTTGCAAATTTGGAGATTTTAATGAAATGCATACTTCTTTAAGAAAATATTACATAAAACATTGATCCCAAGGAAGCTAGGAAACTCATAGTTTTCAATTATTAAGAAAATAAAAGGAAGACTATCAAAATGTTACCACTTCCAAAACTCAGCAGGCATAAAAAACTCATAAGCATCCTATCAAACGTATAAGATGTAATCTTTGACAGCTGTTTAAACTGATGGAGACCATACAGAACTCACGCTTTCATATAAAGTCAGACTAACATAGATACCAACATCAGATAAAGCACACAAAGGCAAATGATATAAAAATCTCATTTTGAATATGGAAGCAAAAAGCTTCAATAAATTCTTACAAAATGTAGCAGGATATTAAATAATGATACATTTTGACCAATCATAGTTTATTGAAGGAATTAAAGGACATTTTAATATTAGATTTCTATTAAAATAATTTGTTATATTAATAGCTTGAAAGAATAAAACTGGTATCTTTAATGTTGAAGAAGCTTTCTATGAAATTCAATATGTAATCTTTGTAAGAAAAAAAATTGTAAAACATTGTAAAACGTTCCTGAAAAGAATTATAATAAAAAAGGTATGTTTACACATAAACATGCCCACAGAGAAGCACAAATATTATTCCAAATTGGTGATGTAATATTTTCTGCAACATAAGTGAAAATTATTAAATGAAACAGAACTTTCAATATAATGAAACTATATACAGAAATGGATATGTAGAAAGTGTCTGGAAGGACAGACATTAATTCTGAACAGTGGCTGCCTCTAGGGGAGGGTAGGAGACAGACCATTAGGCATTACATTCAGTTTTACTTCAGATAGCTGCAAATACAGCTTGATGGTTTAGTTTTTTTATTTGTTGGTTTTGACCTTATACATAAATTGGTTTTACTGAGAAAGTAAAAAGTAATAGAAATAGTATGACTTACAAAAAAATACGGCCATGACTGAACCTGGAGGACATTATTCCAAGTGAAATAAGCCAGTCACAGAAGAACAAGTATTGTATAATTCTACTTATATGAGGTATCAAAAATAGTCAAATTCATACAAGCAGAGAGTAGAGTGGTAACCAGGATCTGAAGAGAGGGGAAAATGGGGAGTTCAACATTATAAATTTTCAGTTATGCAAGATTAATACATTCTAGACATCTGTTGTACAACAGTGCACCTATAGTTAACAATACTCTATTGTCCAGTTAAAAATTAATTTCTTACCCAATCTTGAATCTCCTATTCCTCTAAGCATTTTGCCCCCTTACTTAAATCATTTAAATAGAGCTGTTTTTAACCATTTATATCAATAAGAAAAAGTATCAGTAAATGTTGGTATATTTGATATGATCGATCAAAGATATAATGATTAAAATAAATTCTGTTATTGAACAAACTCTAATTGTAATGCTTATTTTTATTGATTTAAATCAAATGATGCATGATTTGGATATATATGAAAATCATTTTACTACCAGAAATGATTGGCAGTTTTGTTTCCTCAGAAGTTTAATTAAAACAAAGCCCTGCACACAATTTTAATACTAAGAGCAAAATAGTCTGTCTTATGTTTTACTACATTTAGAAGTTTAAAAAGAGGTATTTTTGAGGTCAACAGAAAAGCTTATGGAAACTAATTGTTCCTCTGATTTCAAAATCATACCACAAAGAATTTTGGATTTTTACTGGCATGTTGACACCTAATATGATGCCCAGCAGCAAGACAGTGTTGTATGTTCAGTGAGTCTTCAATATAAACTGTCAAAGATGAGAAGCTTCTCACAGATTTCAGCCAGTGACCCTTCAATTGCAGGGGAAAGACTGACACACAACAGTTTTTCTAAACATCTTACAATATGTTTTTCTATTGTCGTACATATATCAAAACTTTAAGATAGCCCTCCTAGAATCAAGACTCAAGACTTGAATGGCAGGATATTTGAAATGTAATGTGTATAGCTATAAAAATAAGCAAGAAATTAATAAGGATTGTCTTTCATACTTAGTTGATAAAAAGAGGTTATTAAAGGCCATGAGACATATAAAAGTAAATGTCAAACAGGTCTTTTTTATTATAATTTCTTTTAGAGCAGTTTAAGATTCACAGTAAAATTGAGGGGAAGGTACAGAGATTTCCCATATACTCCCTATCCCCATATATGCATAGCTTCTCCCCCCATTATCAACATCATCTACATTTGTTACTGATACATTTGTTACAATTCATGAACCTACAATGACACATCATAACCATCTGAACTCCTTAAAGTTCACAGTTGACCTTAAAATTCACTGCTGGTGTTGTACATTCTATGGGTTTGGACCAAAGTATAAAGACATGTATCCATCATTATGGTATAAGAGAGATTATTTTCACTGCCTTAAAAATCCTCTGTGCTCCCCCATTCATGCCTTCATGCCCCAGAACCCCTGCCAACCACTGATCTTTTTATTGTCCCCACAGTTGTGCCTTTTCCAGAGGGTCATATAGTTAGAATCATACAATATGTAGCCTTTTTGAATTGGCCTCCTTCAATTAGTAATATGCATTTCATGTACTTCTATGTCTTTTCTTGGCTTTGTAACTCATTTCTTTTTAGCACTGAATTATTGTCTGAATGTACTACAGTTTATTTGTCCAGTTGCCTACGAAAAGACATATTGGTTGCTTCAAACAGGTCTTTTTAACAGAGGTTCTTTGTTGGGTTTCAGATAAATCCTTGAATCCTAAATTTTTGCATGTATAATTTGGGCATATGTTTATTGTTCTTAGGACTAATTTTATTAACTTTATCATATTCTAAAATGTGTACAAGAACCAATAGAGTTTAAAAATATATGCAATTAAATTAAAGATTTTCACATGAGATTTGTATTGTGTAATTTGAGGTATTTATAATTAGATGAACATTGCCATTATTACTTTGAAAATTTTAGCTACAAAATATGAGCAGTGCATTATGTGGATATCTTGAAACCACTTGTGTGACATGGGGAGATAGTGGGGCACATTCACTATAAATTCTATTTATTAAATTAAAAATGTATACAAAGATACAACAGACCAAGAACAAAGACACTCTTGAGGAAGACGAAGGACATCAGGTAGGAGTATTTGCCATACTGTATATCAAGACCTCCTATAAAGCTACAGGAATTAAAATGGTGTGGTTCTGTGGCAAAAATGGAAAACTACATTCCCTGGAAAAACACAAACAAACAAACAACAACAACAAAAAAAACCCACCAATGACCATATATAAAAGGACACTCGATCTAGGGCAAAGTTGCAGAGCACTGGAGACAGGAGACTGTTTTTAACAAAGAATTTGAATTCTTTTATACATACATATATGTATGAGATTATATATAATATATGCATTATATATGTGTATATGCAAATGTGTATACGCCTATCAAAAATCATCTCTAAACACAAATCTGCCTCCTACACTCAAAATTTAATTTCAGATGGGTTACATATAGAAATGTCAAAAGAAAAAGAATAAAGCTTCTGCAAGGAAACATATGAGAATATCTTTTTGCTCTTTCAATAAGCAAGATTTCTTAAACAGGGCACAAAGGATACTAACCATCAAGGAAAAAAGAAAGAAACGAACACCCCATAGATCCAATACCATCTTGTTTATACTTGCTATTTTGCCTTTTACCTCTCATTCTCTCTCTAGCCTATTCCAATTGGTTGTTGGTCCATACAGTTCCTCCAGAATGATCTGAATCAAAGCCCCTATTAATCTTTTTTATCACAAACCAAGTTATTCTCTGTCCTCACCTTACCTGAAGCAACATTTGATACATTTTGCTACTTGCCCCCCAACATGAAACATGTTATTCTCTGGAGTTTGACTTTGCTCTTTTGATACTCCTGTTACCTCACAGTCAGCTTTTTCTCAGTGGTCTCATTTGCCTCATTCCCATGCTCACTCTGGGACATTAGAATTTGCTATGAATATCACCTGGTTTTCTTTGTATATACTTTCTATGAATGGACTCATCAATTCTCACGATTATCCCCAAACAAATATCTTGGACAACTCCCTGATCTTAAGTCTCAGATATATAATTGTCTATACCTCTCCGTTAGCATATCTAATAAGCATTTCCAAATTATTATGCTTGAAACAGAACTATTCATTCACTTTACATACCCCCATGCAAAATCTGCTTCCTTTCCAGACATTCTCACTTGGCGTGAATGATTTTTTTTTTTCCTAAAAAACTGGGAGCATTCCTTGATACTTCCTTTTCCTTTAACCCTTATATCTAATCCATCTTCAAGTCTTGTCAGTACTGACTCCTAAATTTAATCCAACTTTATCCGTTTCTCATTCTCCACTGAAATATTTCTAGCCCCAGCCACAGAATCTATACCTGAATTACTAGAACAGCTTCATACAGGTTGTCACTATTTAAACAATGGCCCATTCAATTTATTCTCTACATAGTGGCCAAAGTGATTTTCTCAAAGCTTACATTATATCTTATCAACTCCTCCACATAAGTTTTCAACTTGGCATTAGAAAACAATCTAAACCATATGTCAGGTGCTCTAAGTAAATTCTCATTTTTATTTTTCAGGTCTATTCTATCTTAAAATTTTTCTCTCTTTCTGTCTCTTTAAGGTGGGCAAAAGAGGAATACTCTATTGACAATGCACCTCAGCATTTGGTGAGTTGACTTGACTTTTTGACAAATAGAATTAAGAGTGAAGTAACCAAAATAATTGAGACTTTTGGTGTGGCTAGTCTATGTGGTTTTGAGCTTCAGGTTTGGTAAGTACTAGCTAGGGAAACCCTGTCAAAGCCAGCCATGGGAAATTTATAGTGCAGGCCGTGGACACAGCTTGGCACTACATTTCAGCTCAGATTAAGGAAGGAGTTAATCCTGGGAAGAGAGTCTTTTTGTTTCACCGAAACCTCATCTTTAAATCATAGTAGATGTGCTTTTACTACATGTCTTAACCAAGTCTGCAGCTAAGGCTTTAAACTCCTAAATATGTAGATTTGATGTGGATAAAGGGTGTTTTTTGTTTGTTTATATTTGTTTTATTTATTTATTTATTCATTCATTCATTCATTCATTCATTCATTCATTCATTCATTCATCTATTATTGTTTTGAACTTCAACCATGGCCAAGAGAGAGAATTCTTTTGTTTGGATTCATGGGATGGTCTAGCCTCAAATAAAAGTCACCAAGTCACCACCATACAATCACAACTTGTCTCTGAATTTAATGACAAAAGCACTAGTCAATGTTTCCAATCCCAAAAGCTACAACAATTGAGGCTTCACCCCAAGTGGGCATAAATATTATTGATAAACATACAAAAAGGATTGGGGTTCCTTATTGTAATGTCATATTCTTGCATTAACAGATTAAAGTGATTCAATTAAAATATGGCAAGTCCAAAGACAACAAGTTTAACTGCATCTGGAATACTCTGATTCTAGGAATTGGCTTTCATTATGAAATGTAGGAAAACCACTTCCTACTGGATTATTGTTATTTTCAATTAACTCAGTTATTTGTTTTTAAGGTGGTAGTCTATCTTAATTAATAAGGAAATTATTGCATTGTAGTAGAATTCTTCTTAACAAATAACTGTATGCATATGTAGAATTGGCTTAGTAACCAGGCAATGGACACTGCAAGGTGGGCAGACCAGACATAGCATGGTGTAATGCTGGAGGCCCTTGCTGTGCTAGGGGAAAAGTATTTCCTGCTTTAATTTGGAAGGCAGATTGCATGCTTACCAACTCTGCAGATCTAGCCTAAACTATTTTTTTTTAATTAAAATTTATTGGGGTAACAATGGTTAGTGAAATTACATAGGTTTCAAGTATGCAATTCTGTAATCAATCATCTATATGAGGTTGGAAATTTAAGTTTGTAAACTCATCCTAGAAAGACTGCTATATACTTTAATGTTGAATATCACTCCCCTTGAAAAGCAATGCACTGATGCTGACACCTAGCCCACCCTTCAAAGCAATTTGAAACTCTTTTTCTGGAATGGCCATCAGAGCTGTCATCATATTAACTTTAATGTGCTGAATGTCATCAAAATGTTTTCCTTTCAATATTTCCTTTCTCATTGGGTAAAGAGAGAGTCACTGGGTGCTAGATCTCAGGTGAGTAAGGAGGGTGTTCTAACACAATTATTTGTTTACTGGCTAAAAACTCCCTCACAGACAGTGCCATGTGAGCTGGTGCATTGTTGTGATGTGAGAGCCATGAATTGTTGGTGAAAAGTTCAGGTCATCTAACTTTTTCACCAGCCTTTTCAGCACTTCCAAATAGTAAACTTGGTCAACTGTCCAGTTGATACAACTTCATAATGAATAATCCCTCTGATATGAAAAAAAGTTAGCAACATTGTTGCAACAAGTTCTCGAACTTAATTGTCAGACCTTGTATGTCACATTGTGTGTTCACCACTAAGAGTCAGTTCTCCTTCCATCAACATATATTTGACCCTGTTTACCCATCTACGACCCTTACCCTCTTGTAACTACTAAACTATTGTTTGTGTCTTTGTGTTTGTTGTGTCTTCATTTGTTTGTCTTGTTCCTTTCTTGCTTTCAGTTTTATATCCCACATATCAGTGAAATCATATGGGTCTCAACTTTTTCTGTCTGACTTATTTCACTTAGCATAATAATCTCAAGATCCACCCATTTTGTTGCAAATGGCACTATTTCATCTTTTTTATGGCATAGTAGTATTCCATTGTGTATATATACCACAGGTTCTTTATCCAATCATCTATGGAAGGACACTGGTAGTTCCATGTTTTGACCAACATAAATAAATCTGCAGTGAACATCAGAGCACTTATGTCTTTACAGATAAGTGTTTTCAGGTTTTTTGTTTGTATGTTTGTTTGTTTTTTGGTATATACCCAGGAAAGGGATTGCTGGGTCATATGATAATTCTATTCTTATTTTTTTTGCAGAACCTCCACTCTGCCTTCCATAGCAGCTGCACCAATCTGCAACAAGCAACCCAATTAAAAAATGGGCAGAGGATATACAGATGGCCAACAGACATATGAAACGATGCTCGCCATCACTAATCATCAGAGAAATGCAAATCAAAACAACAATGAGATACTACCTCACACAAGTTAGAATGGTTATCATCAACAAGACAAACCATAGGAAGCACTGTAGAGGCTGTGGAGGAAAGGGAACCCTCATATTCTGCTGGGGGGATGCCAGAACTACTGAGAACAGTGAAAGTATTAGCATGAGTTGGTCATTGCTTTTCACTTATAGCAAAGTATTATAATAATGTAAGTGTTACAATCACATGGATAAGAATTGGCTGGTTAACAAGGAGATTTTGGAATACACAAAATCCAAAATCAAGGGCCTCTTATATAGGCTTATTACCTAAATGCAGAACTCTCAGTTAAATTTGAATTTCAGAAAAACACAACAAATATTATTTTGTATGAGAATAACCCAATTATTACATGGAATATAATAAAAAAATAAATGATTCTCTCAAATTCATATTCAACTCAGCATCTTGAATTTTTATTTGCCAAATCCTGTAACCATATTCATAGCATAAAGGAGCCAAACTGCTTTTGAACAGTGAATAGATGAGATACAGGTGAAAATCACTTTAAGTCAGGAGATGCTTTATGAATTTTCACACAAAAATAGCCTTTTAGCAAATATATGTACATAACCTATATTTACTACCATGACATAGATCTTTAGCAAAGATAGGAACACAAGAGTCGTCATCCCACTGAAACCTACTGTTTCAAGCACACTCAAGATAATGACATAAATGAACAGACAGGCATAAAGGCAAGGAAGAAAAAAAACTAAATCCTGTGTGATAAACGTGACCAGAAAAAGAACTTGGTTACTGTGTGGCTACTGACACATGAGAATGACAGGAAGCAGAAGGATCAGAAGCCTTGTAAGTTTTCAAGGAAATTATATTGCAAACTCACCACGAACTCTGTATTGAAAGAGTCTGGGACTGAGCAATCTATAAAATAAACCACAGTCTGGCAACCTAGCACCAGGAGGAAGCAGGCTTTTAGAGCTGCAATCCTTCATTTGGAACATGAACTGAAACGTTGCTTCAGATGGCATCACCTGAGTACACTGGACAGAAAAAACTTCACAGAGGGCAAATCTGGAGCTATAAAAAATTTTGGTCAAGAAAGTTCCTTCAGAGTAGGACTTTGGTCTATTCAAGGAACTTTCTTAACTCTCAGATCAAGGAGTCTTAACTGCACCTGTCAACCAGGGTTTCATCAATAACTGCTATGGAAGAGTAACCACTGTGATTTTCTAGTCTTCCCTTTCTGATGGCATTTTTTTATTGTGTTTAATCTCTCCTGGCTCCGTATTTATATATTATGTGTTCAGCAGGAGGAAGCAGCATTAAATTCCCCTCTTATTTCATAAGGTCACAGGGCTACCCGGAGACCATGGGATGTGGTGGACAGAACAGTGTATCACCGAGAGGTCCTGGGGCTGCGAGCTGAATGTAACAACAGGAGGCCTGTGGGTGGTCAACATTAAGGGAACGTCAGATGTGTTCTCTTTGTGAAACAAACGCTGCCCTCAGATATTTGGTGAGCAAAGGAACACATTGAGCCTGCTCGTTCTCTATCCAAATTTGTCCTCCTCTTCTTCCAGAACTCATAGCTCTGCTGTTTGCTAGTCTCCTGGTACCAAGTTAAGGCATGGCCATAACTTCTCTATAGCATGATGTGAGCCTAAGGGATATGTGTACTTCCAAGTCTGGCCTGGCCTATAGAGCCTTTTTGGAGTGTTCTGCCATGTTTTTCTACCTACAGTTGATTGTAATTTTCCTTGGAAGCCAGTTGCTAAAGCTGGTTGAGCCATTTAAATCCAACCCTAGAGCCTAGCTTCAATCCAACTGATCTAGAACACCACTATGTAATCTACATGAATGGAAAGTAAACTTTTATATTTCTTAAGACACTGAATTATTGTTAAGATACTTAGTCTACTCCTAATAAGATAGGGTACAAAATCTACTCACAAATCTTTATGTTTCAATGTGGAAAAATACTGCAAAGAGTATCAAACCTCTCACCTCTCCTCATTCTATTTCTTCCCACTACTTTCTAGGCACGAAATAGTGATTTATCTTAATGGTGAGTTTGGAAGAGAAAACCAGATGTGTTCACCTCAACTCTTCTCTTGTTTCTTGGTTGATTTGCCTGCCTCAGAGAGAACACCCACTGGAGTGATCTCTCCGTCCCCTTAGCAGGACAGACTGCTCCATGATGGATTTCTACATATGTTCAAGTGGTTGTTAGCAAGTCCCGTGGCTGCATATTCAAACAGTATTATCCAAAATAGTTGTCACTGATAGTAAATATAGCATTTTAATCTCCGTGATTATTTTAGCTATTTTTCACATTACATTAAGTTGGGTAGATAGGTATGGTGTTCTATTTCTTGACACCTCCAAGAACTGTCTGAGATAAAAAAACAAAAATGAAAACAAAAATTCTTTCTGTGTATATTTTCTGAAGTAACTAAGTAACTAAGCTCTTCCAAATATGTTTTCTTTGCTCCTTTTCCAACTCAGTCTGCCACTTTCATCACCCATGATCTTCAAGTTGCACTTAGCAGGCTAGGAATAAAATCATGGCAGAATCCATAGACTAATTCTATTTTTGAAGTGCATTGAGCCATGGGCCTAGCTGTCTATCTTTCACTAAATCAAAATGACAACTGGATTGTCCCTGTGTTTCAGATTCTCAACCACTTATCAATATAGAAAGATATTTTATAAATGATTCTGTTTAACATTGTAACAGCATGGATGGGTTGGTACGATAGTTTATGAAATTAATACCATTAAGGAAACACTACAAATATACAAGTATTTCTGACAGTTTGAGAGAGCAAGAAAGTAATATAGGATGACTTCCCTATATTACTTCAATATAGGAAATCCTGTATTAAAGTAATATAGGATTTCTGTTGTTCTTTATACAATATGATCAGCCCTATATTCTCCTAGTTTAATGTCAGAGACATAGTAAGTTACATGCTCATGCATTTTTCTAAAATATATATATATACATATATACATATATATATATATATATATATATATATATACATATATATATATACACACACACATATATATATGTATAAATATATATATTCTTAAATATTCCTACAAACATTGTGAGTGCAGCCTCCTTGATCCAATTTGCCCTATTTTAATTGGATTTCAAGACTGATGTGGGTTTTAGGGACCTGGTAAATTTTATCTAAATAGATTAAGGTTTTAAGGATTTAGCTGGTGTCACAATCACAGTGAGTTCCAGGTGAGATTTTTTTCATTTCTAATAAGTTCTCATTCAGAGGTTACTGATCTAGAAACTGCACTTTGAGAACCACTATATAAACTAATGTATGTAAAGCATTAGCAAATTCTCTGATATTACCATGTTTCCCCGAAAATAAGACCTTGCCAGACAATTAGCTCTAATGCGTCTTTTGGAGCAAAAATTAATATTTTTACTATATTTTTACCTGTCTTATTTTACTATACTATAAGATCTAGTCATTATAATAATAAAATATAATATAATATAATATAATATAATATAATATAATATAATATAATATAATATAATACAATACAATATAATGTCGGGTCTTATATTAATTTTTGCTCCAAAAGACGCATTAGAGCTGGTTGTCCGGCTAGGTCTTATTTTCAGGAAAATAGGGTATAATTCTTTGATATATTTTGGCTATTTATTTTTTGGTACCTTGTTTTATTTCTTCATAGTTGTAAAAAGAAACAAACATTTACTTTGTAAATATTTTTATTTAAAGTGAATCTTGTTTTGTTAGCATATATTTTCCTGGAAAAACATATTATATTTTCTATATTAAATATATGTGTGTGTGCGTGTGTATATATGTGCGTACATATATATATATATATATATATATATATATATATATATATGTGTGTGTGTGTGTGTGTGTGTGTGTGTGTGTATACACATACTATATTTTTTATCATTATTTCCAAATTTAAAGGTGTTTTGTTGATGCCATCAACAGAATCTGATGAAAGAAGATCCTTTATAGATTGAATTATTCTGTTCTGTCATTTTGAAATTTTGTGTCTTGGATATTAAGAATGACATCCCTTTCATAGGTTGATATCTTAAATAGTAACTGATTAAAAAGATTTAATTTGCAATGATTACATGTTCTTAGTGAGTTTTCTTATTACCCCAATGCTTCTATTATGATTGTCCTCAGTAAAGCTTTATTACCATTATATGCAGGTCTAAGATTTTTTTATTTCAAATAATAGTATTGCAAAGTATACATACGTCTTCACTATTATATCCACACCACATGTAAGCAACTATTAAATATGTGATAAATGGCTAAAATATCATATTACTTTGTTAAATATTTTATTTTAATTTCACTATATGTTGTAATAATATTTATATAAGAGAATACAAGAATTGATGGTATGTACAGAGGAAGAAACATAAGTACCATAAGCCAATTCAACCAAAATCCAAATAAAGACAGCAAATAGTCAAGAAATACTTTTGAGGAAGATATGAAATAAATGATGAGTCAAGTGAAAGAACATTAAAAAAGTTATATTAAAGACTAAAAACTTTTCATGTTTTTTGTTTCTTTTGCTCAAAATGGCTACCATGAAGTTAATTATGGCTACAAGAATGTCAGAATAGGTTTTTAGAATTTGAAATGAAGGACAGTTTGGTCTGTACCATTATCAGTCAAGACTGCATAATTTAATTAAAAATACATCTCTAAAATGTTTATCTAACATAAGTCATATATTTTTCTCTCTGTGTTTCCTATCCTTGATGAATCCTATCTCAAATTATTTTATCTAATGCCCCCCAAAACATGTGCTACTACCAAAAGAAAGGAGGAAAGAAAAAAGTGTTAGCATACAGATTAAGCAGTAAATCACAATAACAAACTATTGGTGACATCTACAGTTTTTCACAAGCCAAAACAAAAAATGTCAACTTAGTTTCACCAGTTGTTTTCTACAATTGTATCAAACAAAATTGTGACAATGTTTGGATTAAGTAGATTGTGAAAACCGGACAAAGGCTCAGAGCCTGTAAATACATTGTCTTCTTCAGTGAGATTATTTACTTCTTTGACAGATTCACTGTTGATGAGGACATGAGAAATTACTTTTACTGCAGGCTGTATGATATGGAGAATTTTTATCAGACAGTTGTTATTAAACAATGTTTAAATGAAAAGTGACAATCTCCTTTAATGGGCTGAATGTTCAGAAGATTAGCAAACAAAAAAGCTTCTAGCATGAAGTGAATTTTTATGATTTTCTTTGCACACCGCCATACTATGAAAATTTCAGATGATTTTAATACTTGGATTGGTCTTAATTCCCAATTTCCCTTGGAAACTCCAAAATATTAAGTATTAAGTGTTGTCTTTGGCTTTTCTTGGGATATTTTATTTCTTTCTTTAGCTTTTCTTGATCTTAACCATCTCTGAAAACACACAGTTTATACCAACAAATACTTTCAACACAGAGTAAAGAAGAATGAATGATAAGAGCAAAAGCAATAACTGTATCCTGATGAAAAAGTTAGGCTGAAGGAAATGCCCGATTTTTCAAGTAAACAAGGACATTTATACTTTATTTACAACTCTGACTATATTTTATTTCTTGTATGACCTTGAGAAATACATTCTACTGTGGAAACAAGAAGCATTTATTATATATATTTATATATTACATCTATATGTAGTATGTCTATATCTATATATAACAGTATATATCATATAGTATATACATATATTATATTTAATTATATATTATGTATTATATATTATATTAATTATACTATATATATTATATATTATATATATTACTCAAATAGACTATATAAATATTAATATATTCCAACATGCTATTCCATGTACTTGGTATTCTTGTACAGTTATTGAATAAGGTATATCTATTTTAGATGGAGATTAATATTTCAGTAAGTATGTTTGCAGAAAAGAAGATTAGGTATAGGATTATGTGGTAGTGAATAATATGAACATGTTGAAAAAGTATTGTTTCAAATATCTTACACTAAGCCTTTCCAATATCAGGAGCAAAATAGTAAGTAGAAAAATTTTGTCTTCAGAATCTGTTTTTTGTAAGTAAATTTTGATTGCACTGATAAACAGGACCTGTTCATAATAACTATAATAAGCTCCTTAGTGGCAGGTGTAGTATTTAGTGTTGTGTTTCTATACCCTAGCAAAGTAACAGTAAGTAGTTTTATTATTAACAAATGACAGAATCTCATTGTTATTCACACAAGTTATCTACATTGCTTCCTCCTAACTACTTTATTAATTATTAACCAATGTCATAAATCGAAATTACACTTTATTTTCTGTCTGTGTTTTTGGCTAAATTTGAAATACCTGACTTTTTTTTTTTTTTAACTTGCCAAAATCTCTTTACCTTTGTCTTGTACGGCAATATAACTACATGTTTATTTATCTCTATTTTTTTTTTTCAGTTTGTGAGTTTTGTTTCTGCTGTCTAAATTACCTTGCATCACCTATTCAAGTTTTTCTCTGGTTTCTCCTCAACAACCAAATGTTAAGTTGTAATTGCTTGGGGTTCTGTCCTGAGTCTCTTCTCATGTTTATATTCTTTTACATTTCACTTATCTTCATCCACTTTACACTGAGGGTCAATAATAAATCATGAATAAAGTCATCTGGAAATTATCACAACTCTGAGATAACTAACTCAAATTCTACATCTTTAATTATAATCTTCTGTCATGTGATAACTTGATTGATAAAGAACTCCTGCTTGAATAATTATATGTCATCAATGGAACTTTCAGATTACAGATGCCTTTTACTTTACACCCACCTTTTTTTTTTTTTTAACTGAACAAGAGATGCCTATAGCAGTTCCATAACCAAACTTGTAACCTGAAGTTCCATTATTATGCCCCCCAGTATGGATGCCTTTATCTTTTTCCTCCAGGACCAAAATATTTGCAGCTTTTCAAATATTTCCATTCACCTAAGTGACAATATGCAAGTTGAAGTCAGAATTCTAAAAGGTCACCCTAACTATCTCCATGTCATTTCAAATCTCTATAAATTCTTCATATTAAAGTATCATCAATTCTATTCATCTCAATTTATGTTTACCACGAGTATATTAATCCAAATGACATAAATCTTCTACAGAGATGAAAGGAGTTTTGGATTTCCATATTACCTCTCCAACTCTTCATGTATTCCATGTATCTTCACACAGCAGCTAAAATCTTAAAACATGAAAATCATTTATCAAACTGAAATATTTCTTTGGCTACCAATATGGCCCATAAAGACTTGTGTCATGTAAATTCTGCCAACCTCACCTGTCATATATGATGCTACCTACTTCCCTCTTTTTTTTTTTTTTTAGCTACAGTCACACTGCATTTCTTTTTGTTTCCAATGCTGATTATGTTTCTCCTCATTTTCACACATCATTTCTCATGCCAGGAATTCCCTCCCTCCCTCCTGCAACACACACTACATCTAATGCCTGTTTCAGCTTAATGTTTCTTTCTCTTGAAATCTTTCCTGACCATCAAGTAATCGATGTTATAATATCTTATAACGTGTAGTTTTTTCTCATTATTCTGACACAATTACCGTGTAGAAGTAACATTAGATTTGGATCTGACTGTAATCTTAGAGACAAACCAGCTGGTTTGACACATATGCAGCACTGAATATCTACTTACTAAATGAATGACCATCTGTAGGCTGACTACCCCTAAATTTATACCCAACTACAGGTATATTTTCATATGAATGGCCCATGGAAATTTCAAACTATGTATTTGCCATTTTCACTCGTAAGTGTCTAAACAAAAAAAAATCTGTGTATTGCCTTTACTCATTTTCCTTTGCATGCAATACCAGATTTATCATACAATTTTAATGTTTCTTCCTAAATGTAGCCTAAGTTCATCTACTCTTTTGTATGCCTATTATACTATTCTAGTCCCAGACAACGTCACTCATTACCTGCCCGTAGCAAAATCTTTCTAGCTCTACTTCCTGCATCCAATGTCACCATCATGCAGCATTCTTTATACAGAAAAAAAAGGGGGTGAGTGTTTGCAAATGTTACCTATCACCCACCTGCTTAGTATTCTTTAATATTTTTTTTCATTTCCCTTATAATAAATTTCAAAAGTTTTAAAAGGTCCTATGCTATTAAGTAGGCATTGATCATAATTAAGAAGTTGAATTAGTTTGTGAATAGTTTCTCCTCTGAAACTACATAAGAGAAAAATAAAATTCCTTTAATTCAGCATCTCTTTTATTATATGACACATAAGAAGTATAGGCACCTTTCTTAGCAAAATATAAAATTCAGTCTGTTTGATTCTGATTTAAGTTATAGAGAATTTCTAAGTCATATCAAACCACTTTTCTTGTTCAGAGATTTATCTTCTTTGTAGAAATATATCCTTAATTATGCTGTGTCACACTTAGTACTATGGGCCATTTTGTACACATAACCTGATCATTGACACCACTCATTGCAGATTAGAAAATGCTAAAATACTCAAAAAAAAATCTTAATAAAATCTCAGAGATTACAGAACAAGTATACAGACAATTAGATAATCCGATTTTTACCTAAAATTATTTGCATTCTGATTGTGTTCACCCTATATTAACTGACATATTAATGATCCTACATGCTAGGGTGCCATACAAGTTTCTATCAACCAAACCCCATATTGGAGACTCTCAGCTCCTCAAAGTCTAGATATAAGAAAGCAAATCTTCGGAGGAAACAAAAGGATGATGGAGTAGATAAACACTGTGCCTGCTTCCTTCCATGAACACATTAAAATTAAAACTAAATTATAGTACAATAAACTTGGAAAACCATCTAAAGTCTGGCTGAACAGGAGTTTTATAACTACAGATATAAAGAAAACACCACGATAAAACTTGTAGGAGGGACAGAAATGCAAAACTGGCTGTCCTTCAAACCTCCATGTGGCAGTTGAAAATCAGGATGGATATCTTGTCCACGGAGGTTCCCCTTGAAGGGATGAGGGACGCCAGCCCCACAATAGATGCCCCAAACGGTAACACTTGTGCTGGGAAGAGGAGACCCCACAACACCTGGCTGTGAAAAACAGCGTGGATTCCGACTACCCAAGTGGGATGGAAAGCTGTGGAAAACCCAGACATCCTTTTAAAGGGCCCACACACAGACTCGCTTGCGGGCACTCACCTTGAGGTCTGGCAGAGGGACAGTGACTCAGGGGGTGTCAGAGTCATAAGGGGAGCAGACTGAGTTGTATGGCTTTGAGGCCAGTGCTGGAGAACAGTTGCCATTTCCCTGTGTGGAATATTTCTCCCATGCAGTAGGCAGGCAGGCAGGCAGGCAGCTGCAATCTTTATTATTTTGAGCCTGCCCCCCTTGCTTATGGCCAAATTGGTGAGCTCCACAGCTCCACCTTGCTGACTCACTGGAATCCTGCTCACTCAACTCACCCATGACAGACGGCACTTTCTCTGCAAGCAACCAGCCCCACACACATTGTTTTCTTTATTGGAAAACTATCAGAGTCCACCGGGCCAAGGAAGGCAGCTACTGGCCTCAGTGTGCTCTGAGACTTTTGATGAGTAGCTCCAGGCTCAGCACCAGAACCAAACCAGAGTTAACATCAACCTGGTACCACAACAGTTTCCATTGCAATGACTCCCTGAGACCCTGCCTCACCCAACTCGCACACCACATGAAGCTTTATCAGTGGCTGAACTTCAAGGGAGCCGGCAGGAGGCAGCAGCAGGACTTGAAATGTCCTGGCTTTTTGTGAAGCTACCCCAGACCCATTATTGTTAGGAGATGCCCTTGGTTCAGAGCATGGCTTCTCCCACGAGCTTACAGGTTCAGCACAGGCAGCAAAAAATCATGGATCACTTTGTAGCTCCTATCAGGTACTCCCTGGTAGGTCACAGGCAGTGGGTGACCTGGGCCTGTACCAGAGCCCCTCCCAAGAGAACCCAGACCCAACATATCTGGAGGTTGGCTTCAGACCACAGCAGAGCACCACCCAATTAACCCCACAAGTGGCACAGACAAAGAGTGGTCTCAAGAGGCACCCGAGCCTTCTGTGGTGAATCCCACTCAGTGGGGTGAGCCCCCCACATAGCACCACGTAAGTTGTGAATGTGGACAAACCCAGTCAGCCTGAGGGTCAATACGACCCACTGATGTGCCAACAGTAATCTAGGCTCAAATATAACAGGAGGGCACATACAAACCACACAAGGGAACACCCAGAGCAGGTGATCAGGGAGACTGTGCCAGGGGCCGCCAGAGTACCTACTACATAAGGCCATCCAGCCAAGACTGGGAGACACAGCAGCTCTACCTAATACATAGAACCAAAAACAGGAAGGCAGCCAAAATGAGGAAACTAAGAAATACATCCCAAATAAAAGACTATGAGAAAACTCCAGAAAAAGAACTAAATGAAATGGAAGCAAGCAACCTACCAGATAAAGAGTTCAAAACAATGGTTATAAGGATGCTCAAGGAACTTAGGGAGAACTTTGAGAGATAGCAAGCATAAAAAGAACACAGAGACCGTAAAAAAGAACCAGTCAGAATTGAAGAATACAACGACTGAAATGAAGAATGCACTAGAAGAAATCACCAGCAGATAAAGCAGAGGATCGAACCAGTGATTTGGAAGACAAGGTAGGATAAAACATCCAATCAAAACAGCAAAAGGAAATATAGAATCCAAAAAAAAAAAGAGAGAGTAGTTTAAGAGAACCCTGGGATGACATCAAGCATAACAACATTCCCATCATAAGGGTACCAAAAGGAGAAGAGAGTAAGCAAGAGATTGAGAAGCTTTTTGAAGAAACAATGACTGAAAACTGACTGAAACTGAAAACAATGACTGAAAACTTTTGTAACCTGGTGAAGGAAGAAGACATACAAATCCACAGAAGGAAGGGAAGGAGGAAAGGAGGGAAGGAAAAAAGGAAGGACAGAAGGAAGGAAGGAAGAAAGGAAAGAAGGAAGGAAGGAAGGAAGGAAGGAAGGAAGGAAGGAAGGAAGGAAGGAAGGAAGGAAGGAAGGAAGGAAGGAAGGATGAAAAATAGGAAAGAAGGAGTCAATTTTACCAAATCAAGTGAAAATGAGTTCATCACAAAGAACATCTTTGGGACATCTGATTATTATCTGGATTCTGACAATTCTGAGACAGAAATTCAAAAACAAAACAAAAGGGAGGCAGAGTGCATAGTGATAATGAGCACTGACTCTGACTAGCTTTGAGACTTTGTTACGCATACATTTTGTAGCTCATTGACCTCCTCTGTAAAATGGATACAATGTGACTATCTTAAATGGTTGTTATGAAGATGAATTATTTGTAAAACTGCTTAGAGCAATTCTTGGGGCTGAGGAGTAATATATAATATTTATTACCCAAAAAAAAACATTTTACACAAGGAATACACACATAGTACAGAAGTACTTTTGTAAGGGAATTCTTCAAATATTTTCCCAAAATAATGCTCCTCTCAAAATCTTTCACCTTTTTTTCTTTTTTTTGTCTCCATTGGACATTCCTAGTGCTATCATCCACATACAATACAAGAGCATTGTACATGTCTGAAACAGCCTGCCTATCAATCTCTCAACACACATTGGCATATTTCTCACGCTTAAAATGTGGACTCTAAACCTGAAAAGAAAAATCTATAACAAATGTAGTCTGAAAGGAGAAGCAACTGATAGCATCACCTCTAATTCATTCATTTTTCTATTTTTTTAATTCATTAAACAGTTATGTATGGAGTGCTCACTGTATGGCAAGCACTAACGTAAGTGTTATGGATACAGAGATAAATTAGAACCAACCACCTCCTTAAAACAAGTCATTATCTACAAAGAAACAGTTCAAATAACCCCTGCACCCTCAAGGATGCCAAGGAATAATCTTTGCCTAATATGGTGTCTCAGTTCAAGACTTAAAGAAGAAGATGGTTTAGAAAACAGCACCCTCAAAAGTGGAAGCTGAGTTTCAGTGAGACAAGAGGAGCTCTTGAGGTATTTCTGTAGAAACAGTTGTAAACCTGGGCCTGCATTGTAGGATCCCAGATGAAAAATATGTACATGAGATTAAAGGTTTCCATATAAGCATGATTTGGGCTGAGGTTGGTTAGTTGCCTAGAAAAATTTCTTTTATTCGAATGTTGCGTTTCTTGAGCAGGGATAGGGATTACATTTAGTTCCCTACTGAAATGGTCACAGAAAAAAAGGGAACACCCTTTTGAATGCAATAGGAAGATGTGTATCCATTACATTTATGGGGCCATGAACAAGAGGACAGATTATGTTTAAGAGTTAGGAATACATATAACAAATTGTTAAAATATGATCTCCTCTCCAACTCTCATAATTATATCTCCCCACCAATAAATTATGTAGAGAAATTATGTGAAAATTTATGATATGTATATGACTAAAAATCAGCAAAATACCAAAGATAACTTCATTTACCATTTATGTTCCATATTTGATAGCTTAATTAATGGGGTAGAAATATTTGGATAACTAATAATTTAAAGATAATTGATAAATTGCTATATAATTTTTTCACAAAATTTATTTTTGTCATTACAGTAGCAAAATCTATTTTTTTGTATAATAACAATTTCCACAAAATTTGTGTCCTATTGATAGCTAAGATTTTAAGAATCAAAAATGTGTATCATGTGATACACATATTCCGATTAAACCTAAAATGCAGAGGGTGCCAAAAAATGTATGTACGTTTTAAGAAAAAAAAAAGACTGTATTAAATTATAATACTCAATATATACCGATAACAAAAAATGAATACAAGTCATGTGCACACGTTTTTGCCCCCATATATACATTTAGTATAAGAGATATATTTCAATATTTCAATATGTTCTTCAATCAACATGTGCAACTGTTCTAAATACTGTGTAATTTTCAAGCATCTCTGGAACCACACATTGAAACAAAAGAGAAGAAAGAATAAAAGGTCGCCTAGCGCTACTGGGAAATGAAACTCGGTTATGCAGGAATCTATTGCATTCACGCTGAGACGAAGGATTTGACAAGTTAATTAATTTGTCTTTTCTCTTTCCTAAATGCTTCTGCTGCTCAAATTGTCTCCACACTCCATCGCAGTCCTTTCTGTAGTGTAGGCAGCAGCACAATCCACAAATGTTCTCAATACTTAGACGTCCATTGTATCAAGGACATGTGCAAGTGATGAGCTGAAACATCCAGATGCAGAAAGGTACTCAGAGAAGCAGACATTTAAGGTTATGGCCACCCTGTGCCAACCGGCAGGATTGGCTCCAGTGATGGACGTGCCCAAGTACACTCTATTAAATGATTTTTTTCTATGCATTGATGAACTGTGGGTCTTCTAATGTATCGGCCAATTCAGAAGTCTCGTCTGCTTTGATCTCAGGGAGATACAGACACAATTTTAAACTATAAATGTGTATAAATATATAAATGTGTAACTTAAAAGCACGTAAAAGACAAAAATATCATTTTTGTGATGGAGAAAAGATCCATAATTGCTTTTTAGAATCATTGAAACTTAAGATGAGTTTTAGAGGGTAGGTAGTACAATACCTATAAAACTATACAAGAACTTAGGTATGAGGGCATAGGGAAAATCTGACTATACAAGTAAACAGGACTCTATATAACATGTTAATGAGCTTGAATTTTAATTTTTAGGGTTCAAGGAAACTGTCTTATTATTGTTGTGGCAAAAGAGCAGTTAATTTTAGAAGGATGTTTGTCAGCATAGAGGATTGGAGGAAAGCAAATGTGGATGCAGGAGAAGAGCTAAGGGGCAGTTGCAAAAATTTTGGGGAGAAAGATAAAGACTTGAACAAATGTCAGGGCTGTTGGAAAAGAAGGTGGTACATGGGATAGTTACTATACTGTAGCTGAGGATCTCATTAGGTCTTTTCTGAGCTACATCACACTATTCACTGAGATATTGATCTTACAGTAAACTCTACGTTTATTATACATGTAAAAGATTTAAAGATGCTTGATTTGAATTGTAATATACATAACTGTCAAATTACCAATCTAATTTTCTGAAAGAATATAAGTACTCAGAATTAAATGCTTAAAGATAGAAAGAAAAAGAAAAATGTAATCCAATCTAAGCATTTTAAAGATGAGCACACTGACTATCACAGATGTGAATAGATTCACCCTAGATTCTTCAGAGGAGTTGTGCCAAAGTGGTGGCTGAATCTTGTCTCCAGAGCTCTGTTCAATTCACAGTATTTTTCTTTAGATAGCCCCAAAGTCTAGGAGAACTATTTTTATAGACACAGAATATTTAATATGCTACTTATATTAGATATGTAAAACATATTAAATATTTACTTATTTTCTAATATTTTAATAGGTGGCATATAATTGACTGTATAGTGCATTAATCCTGGTCAAATAGTACAAGGAAAATAGCATGACCTAAAAGAATCCACGATTAGCTCAAACTGCCCAAACCAGCCTTATAAGCAGCTCCCATTGGAAACCAAGGCAACCAGTAAATGGAAACTAGAACAAATAATTTTGAAGAGCCAGAAATGTACCACAATATCCAGAGAAGATTCTGTTATAAGCCTGGAGGGTATACGATTCCTTTAAAAATGTGCTCTTGGAAACCCAAGCTGCATTGTAAAGATGGATATGTACATTTCTCAAGAAAATTAAAAATTTAAAACAATTGAAGTTTTTCTTCAGAATTTTCAAGGTCAAAACATCAAAGACTATCAAAGCTAATGAGAACAAAAATGAAATGAATTTCTCCTATTTTTAATATTGCAGTTAAAATAAAAGTCTGTAGTTGAACAACAGCCTGCAAATTCATGGAACATTCATAGAAAGTAATTCAAGACAATTGTGGATATTTTCCAAAACAGATATATCCACAGTCATTTATATTGAACAAACATTAATGAATAAATCTTTACAGATGAACAGGGAGTGGATGATATTGGTTTCTCTGACTTTATTATTGAGGGTAAAAACAATTGTTGTTAAAGCTTCCCTATCATGTTCAAGGTCCTGTCACCCTGAGTTTAAATCTGTCTACCAATCTCTTCCAACAGGGAAACTTTATACTTAAGAGAAATAAGTTAAAATTAATATGTCTGCATGAGTCAAAATGTGACTTGTTTAAAAAACTCACTCAAATTTATTGATATGTTTGGGAACTTTATATCATTGGCGATATTTAAAACATACTCCTGGTATTTTGATAAATAAGAACATCGTAACTATTCTACCAGTATGCTCTATGAATATATGTATTTTAAGAATTACAAAAGTTAGTTGGTAAGTGACAATCCCTGCCTTGTCTTAAAAACTAAGAAATAGTAACTGCACCTTATCACTTTGGAGATAATGTTCCCCAAATTTTAATATAAGGACAGACTACTAACAAATTATATATATATATATATATATATATATATACACATATATATGTATATATACATGTATATACACATGCATGTATGTACATATGTATGTACATACATATATGTATGTGCATATATACATACACATACATGTGCATATGTGTATATATGTATATATATGTGTGCATATTTCATATATTAGTGACTTTTTGAGTTTCTATATGAAATACTTGTGTTCTGCTTAGGGTACAAATGCTAATAATAGCAATTATCTTGAAAAAGACACACATGCCCACTAAGTAAGCAGGTCCTTCTTCTCGTAATGTATGGAATACACTGTGGAAACTTTTATAATATTACACCATCAGAATAGGAAGGGCCTTAGAGATCAACTAGTCCAATGCTCTCATTTTACTCAAGCATCTGAAGGCTTCCTGGAGTCCCTGTGACTTGCTTGAGGTAACAGCACTAGCGATTAGAGGCTGAACTAGAAGTGGCGCCCTATATTCCCAGTGTTGTGTCAGTGGTCTCTTTCCAAAGGTTTCTTAACAAATTTTCCTGCCTCCATAACCGATCCATTCTTCACAATGCTGCCAGAATGATCTGTCATAAACACAAACTTGACCAACTTGTCCCCTGCTTAAAAGTCTTTAATCAGCCCCATCATTCACAGGACAAAGTTCAAAGTTCTTGGCCTCTACTACAAGATTCTGTCATCTACTTGATTTTCTCGCTTCCTCTCTCACCGATTCTTAAAACCTAGTACCTGAGTCATCGTCAGCTTGTACTTCTGCAAACACATCATGCTTTCTCAAAGTCGGCATCCAAACTCTTATAATTTCAAATGGCTATTTCCTGAATTATCTCCTTTTATTATCACAGAACAAGCTATAGGAGCAGATTTTTTTTTTATTTTTTATATTGTAAAAGACATTTGCCAAGAATAAATGTATACCTGGTTATTGATAGATATAAAATTATTATAAAATTGATAGGAGCAATTTAACGTAATTTTTAAAGAGGAAATGGTAACATTAATACAATATCAATGTTCAATTTATTTTTCTTTTTTAGATAATGAAAGTGTTTAATATTATTTTCTCTTTGTTTTAAACAGTAAGAATAATATATTACGATAAAGAACTTGAAGTTTATTTTAAAGTAACTATAGCCAAATTTTGATTCCACTCAAAACTTGATTGCTATATGAGATCAATGTATATACTTTTATTATTTTAATTGAGAATATAAAACACCAGGATAAAGCATCACAAGAAAACAATTAATTTAAGTGGGTTATGACCAGAGAGAATAAGAACAGTGGACATTTTAAAAAGTAATTTCTAAAAAACAAAGCCAAGAACGTTCATGTGAAAAAGTTTATATTAATCTGTTTTTAAAAGAAAGCTGTTTTTATATTAATCTGTTTCTAAAAGATGAAATATGTTTTAAACATATTAACAATATTATAAGCCTGATAAGAATCATATAGGTGTGGAAATTTCTTTGAAAGCAGTTTTATTTCTCTAATGAATTTGATCTCAAGGTCTAGTCATGAAATCATTTTTAAAAATGAAGTGAAAAGCACAGATTTATCTAGTACTTTATAAAGCAAACAAGTGATAGATACTTGATTTTAAATGATATACCAAATGATGTATTTAACATTGAGCAATTATATATATATATATATATATCTATATATATATATAGATATATATATATATATCTATATATATATGTCATGGATATGTAAAGAATTAAATGTATAGATCATTTTTTGACAAAAATAAATGCTTACAATTGTAGACTTGTTAATAAATCAAATATTATAACTCACATGAGAAGACAGTTTGAAATCTATTTATGATGCACATAAGCTACATAGAACATGAAAGATGATGAATTTACAAAAGACTTCCCAAAATAATGATGTTTGGTTTAGTGCACAATATTAACTTATTTTTGTTTTGTGTACTTTTATTATAGCAATGACTTGGGTTGATTCAGATAGATAAACTACCAGGATGAGGTCTACCTAAACTAAGCAAAAATCATATCAATCAGTGTGTCCACCTCAGAGGGAAATCGTCAACTGATTTATTTGTTGGGTCTTATGACGGGAATATATTTATTATACGAAAGATACTTAGAATGAAAAAATATATGAGAAATGAGAGTTATGAATTCAGAATGTTTCAAATTTTAAGTAAAAATTAAAATTTGATCTTTAGTACTCCATCCACATGTATGTCAATGTTTTCACCAAGAATTTAAAAATATTTAAAATGTTGTTATAAGTTTCTGTGTGGTTACTACTTTTAACACATAAGAAAAAATGCTGAATAAAAACAAACAAACAAACATTGCTCAAAGCATCTGCCTTTAGATAATGACGATTAGATTCAGAAATGTAGTATTTTCACATTTACTTGGTATATAAGCCAATAGGAATCTATCTCATATGTTAAATGTATAAAATATATTTTCAATAAGTAGTGAAGATTGCTTTTATCATGCTTGCTTTATTGTATGAAAATCTATTTAAAAATTCAAACTTCCAATACAATGTTTTATGTCCTTTGGATTCTTCGTTGTGCAATGCATACTGTACATGTATTTAAATTACAGAGAAAGGCAATGGAATGCAATTGAAAAAATACTGAAACAGAAGTCAAAACCTGAGATTCTAGATCTGGTATTTGTGTTTAATTTAACTTCATATTTAATTATTTTTTCATGATCAAATATCATTAAATATATTTGTCTTAATTCTTGTATGAGATTCATTAAGACCAAGAAAAACCAGTAAATAGAAAAAAAATATTATACAGAATGTAACCCTCCAAAACAATGTCGTCAGCATGGATAGAACATTTTATAGGTGAGATATTTTAGTTAAACAGAATGATTTCCAAATATGAGTTACATGATAATATTCAAAAGCCCCTTGACCAAAAAATTTTTAAAATATGTAACCTTAAACATCAAATAATTTCTGTTATTAATAATCCTCCTAGTAGAAATCTCAAGTGCTTAGTTTTAGTTTCATTTTTATTTCTGAATAAAATAAGTCTATAGTGAAATTGTCAAAAAGTTTTAACAATCAGTGTAAAATTTCTGTAAACAGGATCTTTGACTCTGTACTCTGACAAGTGTAGCATCAAGTACATTTTCCAAAGTCATCATTAAATAGATATCTATTCAAATTCTTAGTTCCTGTATATGGAGAAAATGTATGTTATGTAAAATGTCCTAAAATATTGTTCTCCACTGTCCCCCTCAAGTTGTTGTCTGTTAATATCTTGACTCTGAGTTTTAGAAATGCTGGTAACATCCAAAAATGATTGTAAAGCCTAAGTAAGAATAAGTTACACTAAATTTGACATTCAAGAATTGTAATCTCGAGGCTGGCCCGGTGGCTCGGGCTGTTGGAGCTCTGTGTTCCTAACTCCAAAGATTGCCGGTTCGATTCCCACATGGGCCAGTGGGCTCTCAACCACAAGGTTGCTAGTTCGATTCCTCCATTCCTGCAAGGGATGGTGGGCTGTGCCGCCTGCAACTAGTAACGGCAACTAGACCTGGAGCTGAGCTGCACTCCTTACAACTAAGACTGAAAGGACAACAACTTGAAGCTGAACGGCACCCTCCACAACTAAGATGGAAAGGACAACAACTTGACTTGGATAAAAGTCCTAGAAGTACACACTGTTCCCCAATAAAGTCCTGTTCCCCTTCCCCAATAAAATCTTAGAATTGCAATTTCAGTTTATAAAACCCCCCTCCCCCATTTCTCTTGCCAAGGTTTGTTCTTGTTTCTCTCATTTTCCTTCGACCATACAAATATTTCATCAGACATAAATATAGAGAAGATTTGTACATCTACATCAAGGTAATGGACAGTCCGCTGGACAGAGGGTTCACCTCTATTTTCCAACCTAAATGTCTAAAAATGATAAATATATATATATATATTTTTTTTTTCAGGGAAACACTATATATATGACAGAAAATAAGACCCTATCTTATATTAATTTTTGCTCCAAAAGATGCATTAGAGCTGATGTTTAGGGGACGTCATCCTGAAAAATCACGCTAGGGCTTATTTTCCATTTAGGTCTTATTTGGGGGGAAACAGAGTGAACAGAGTGTGTGTGTGTGTGTGTGTGTGTGTGTGTGTGTGTGTGTGTGTAATTTTAAACAGCAAAGAAATAATATAAAAGATTCATAATGACAAATAGAAATATCATAAAATGTATAAAATGGACTTCATATATTGCATGATATCTGAGAACAATAAAATAAAGTTAGAAATTAATAACAAGAACAATTTAAAAATCCCTACTTTCCTTGAAATGAAGGCACACATATGCACAAAGGTTCATTCTGATACACATTTTGTGATTTAAGGAGAAACCATCATAAAAATTTTAAAATAACTAGACCTGAATGATTATAGAAAAAAGTGAGAAAATCTTAGCAAAGAAATAGAAGTTATAAAATGTACTAATGGATATCAAGGCTTGAGAAAGGCAATAACCTAAAAGATATAACAAACTTCACTGGATAGACGCAATAATAGAGTAGAAATGACAGAAGATAACATCTTTGAACTTGAGCATAGATCAATAGAATTTATCCAACCTGAACAACAGAGAGGTAATAGACAAAAACAAAACCAGAACACAAGCTCAGGAAACTGCCAGACAATAATATAAGAGCTAACATTTGAACCATCATGATCCCAGAGAAAAGAGAGTGGGGATGAAAGATTACCAAAAGAAAGTAACAACTAAAAACACCCCAAATTTGCTGAATAATCTGACCGGTAAATAAACTCCAAATGAGATAGAACCTAAGACACATCATAATTAAGTTTATGAAAACTAAAAATAAGACAAAAATTTTAAAGCAGCCAGAGATAAATATATTACTTATAGGGAAAGACCAAAATGAAAACTAGTGATTTTTATTTATTTATCTGAAACCATGATCGGCCAGAAGGAAGCAGCATGGTATTTTTAAAGCTCTGAAAGAATTGCAAACCATGAATTCTGTATTTAAAAAAAGTATTATTCAGGAATGAAAGCCAAATAAAGACAACGTCAGATGCAAGAAAACCAAAGGAATTTAAGCAAACTTACCTTTAATGAATTGCCAAAGGAGATCCTCAAAAAAGAAAAAAAAATGATAACAAAAGAAATGATAACTGGTACTTAAGAAAGGAAAAGAGAGCATCAAAGTAAAAATAGGGGCAGCAGCGATAGGCTATCTTACTCCTCTTGAGTATTGCAAATTATATCTGATGGTTGAAACAAGCATTATAGCACCATCTGAAGTGATAGTCGATGCACGGTATGCAGAGGAAATATTTAAACAATTACATCTTTTAAAATGTAAAATGGTATAGAACGTTATAAATTTTCATTACATGGTCAGTTGTGCCAGCATATTTTATTTAAAATTACATTTTTCTCACTAAATTGAACTACGGCTTTGCTATATATTAGTTTCTACTATACATCATGCTATAATCTGGTTTCTTTATTCTGTGACTTAGAGCTACAGTGAAATTATATTTGTGGGATTTGAATGTGCACTGATATATAGAAGTCTTTCATTATTGCTGATTCTATATCCACTTTCTTCAGTATTTGCCCTTTGTTTGATATTTAAATTTTGCTTTGTCCAAATTTTAAAACAGGTTAGGTTCAAATCGAATCTGCATTAAATGCTCATATTTGGATAGGGAGAATCAATTGTTTATTATATTAAATCTTCATAGCTAGAACAATTTATACATTTCAATTTACCTAGCTCCTACTTCAAGTGACTTGAAGTAGGTGTGTCCTGGTTGCAGACTGTTTAACAAGATTTGGGTTATACAATATTATGTGGAATTAAAAAAAATGTGTGAATTGTGGTGCCATTAACTGAGCTGGGTAATGTAGAGGAAATGGAACATTTGTTCTATCTTGAGAGATAAAACTTGTCTAATATAATAGAAATGGCAGATGACACAAGTGGAATCGATGGCTCATTTTCCAAATGATTTAAATAATAAAATATCATTTTGGCAAGTTAAATGATTTAACATGATTTAATGTAAAAATCCTTGCATATGAATTAAAAGTGCAATTAAATGGGATGGAGGACATTTTGTTTGACAGCAGTTTGTATAAAATATGAGGAATTTAATTGACCCCCAGCACCTTATGAGAGAGTTGGATTTGCTGTGCTGTGTAGTGTGCTGACAGTATAATAAAAGCTTATTAGTACAGAGTATCCCAGTCAGGACAAAGAATGTGCATATGAAGGGTTGATGATATTTGGAAATCACTTCTAGTTATGAGCATATTAGAAAGTCTTAGTCATACTAGAGAACTTTCACAAGATGATAAAAAGGGATATAAAAATCTTTGAGAATGGGTGGTGGTGTTCAAGAAATAGAGATGTTAAATAGGAGATGGAAAACTACATTAGAGAAGTAGAGTTGTGAAGAACATGAAAACTAGTTTTAAACGTTTTAAAAACTATTCTGAGAAAATAGACATTCACTTTTACTATAGATTTAGATTTTGAAGGGAACATTTAAGCTGAATGAAAAAAAAATTTGCCACTGTTTTGTCTTAGTGTAGGGCTTAATTTGTTTTTAACAGCTAGTAACAAATGAAGTTAAAATGCTTCTTTATTGTAATACTTGATAGATATTAAGTGATTCAATTCTTAATTCTGAGTAGCACTTAAAATTCCTTTTCTCAAATTTCTGATTGTTTACACTTACCAGCTGCCCTGGAGATTCCCACTCTTCACTCTCAACATCTTTTTAGACACTGCTAACTGTTTTTTCACTTTTTTCCAGTCTTCATTAAGTACATGGGTTTATTTATTTTTCTCTTAGTTATTCTCTAACAAATATGACAGTGCAAGAGCTGATCAAGCAAACAAGAACCCTTCTTCACTATTGGGCTAGGGGTAGTTTTAAGGATTCAGTATGATTAATAATATCCATATATCATTGTCTACGATGCATGATATATAAATCTCTCTATTAAAGTTAGGGGAAAAACATATTTTCTCTACTCTTTTGGGTGCTCCAGCTGGGGTCCTGTGAATTAAACTAACAAAAAACAGATTAACAAGAAAAAACAAACAAGTTTATCAACATGTGCATTGTGCATACATGTGGGCACTCAGAAATGAATAATTTAAAGGGGTGGTTAGAATTAGGGTTTATATAGCATCTTAACAAAATAACAACATACTGTGTTTCCCCAAAAATAAGATCTAGCTGGACAATCAGCTCTAATGCGTCTTTTGGAGCAAAAATTAATATAAGACCCGGTATTATATTACTAATATTATATATTATATTATATTATATTATATTATATTATATTATATTATATTATATTATATTACATTATATTATATTATATTATATTATATTACATTACATCACAGTATATTTTATTATATTATAATTATTATATTATATTAATTATATTATATTAAAGACCTAGTCTTATATTAAAATAAGACCGGGTCTTGCATTAATTTTTGCTCCGAAAGACTCATTAGAGCTGATTTTCTGGCTAGGTCTTATTTTCAGGGAAACATGGTATATTTGAAGAAGAGAAAGATACAGTAAAAGGACTTTGAGCTTCTAGGTTCAGGAAATTATTAGAAGACAAATATGTTGGAGAAAGTAATGGTAGATACAGGCTAGTTTTCACAAGGTTTGTTATTTAGATTCCTGTTATCTATGAGCTGATAAGAGTCTAGAGCTGTCTCCAGTGATTAACTTCTGTCCTTCCTGGTAGAGAGGGCAGAGGGGTTACCTTTACAAATTTATGTACTACTTTGAGGCTAATGATGGAGTGCAGAGAGTTTTTCTTGTATCTGCTTCTTCTCTATTGCTTTCAGCTCAAAATATTCCTAATGTCAACGTAGCATATTATATTGGAGTGGTATATTCTGCTACCCTTCAAAAGATAGAGGCTCTTTATGACTTATTTTACCCTCTGTCATACTAAGTTTTAGGAAAATTTGAAAAGAACATGTATTAGCAATACTGTAGAAAAGAATATTTCTGGGTGCAGTGAATGATGACTTTCTTTAAACTTTTCCCCTAGAGGAAATAGCATAAGTGAAATTTATATATATTTATCTCAAAGATTGGGAAACATTTTTTCCTATATAGTTGAAAGCAGAGCTACTGTAATAATGGAGTATAATTTATTTTCTTTTTAAAAGAAAGTTAATAAAATTCACCCATATCTTCCCTTGTCTGTTTATAAAATCCTCGTATTGGATTTTGAATTATTTTTTATTTCATTGTATTCTAGGTATTTTCTGACATTATATATATTTCAGGATAAATACAACAAAATATGAAATATGATGGTATTTATTTGATAAATATCATAAGCATAGCAAACAAGGTTTGTTTTTTGTTTGTTTGTTTTTACTTTTAAAATAAACCAACCATTTCATTATTTTATTTCATCACCTCAATAAGGCTGAATTTTGATCCTGAGTTACATATATATATATATATATATATATATATATATATATATATATATATAATATATGTTATATATATGTTATATATGTCATATAATATATGTTATATATGTCATATAATATATGTTATATATATGTTATATATGTTATATATGTACCATATATGGTACATATATAACACAATATATGTATATGTGTGTATATATATATTTTATATTTATATATACATTTATATATATATATATATCACATGCATAAAATATATAAAATACATACATGTGTTATGTAAAATGAAGGCATTAAATCTATAAATAAAACAGAACAGTAATTTGTAGCAACTAAAATGGAGCACTTCATTGTCAATCTTATTTCCTACATCTTGTCAAATGAACCTGATAGTGGTAGCCTCATTTACATGATAATTTATTTATATAGTGTTAACAGTGATTGAAATATTCAAGTGTCACTCTGACAATTTTAAATTTAAAGATCATGGACTACATTATATAAATAAAGTAAGAAATATATATTAAACTATTGAAACTAACAATATTTCCGATACATGTGAAATGATAATAATAGTCAATCAAGAGAATTTGAAATTTTTAAAATTTTACCTTAATGGTAGAGATTTTTTTAAACTAACAAATTTAGTTATTAACAGTTTCATTTCATTATATTTCAGTTAAAGAAGTCAGAAACTTAGAAATGTAGAATTGAAAAATGTCACACTTTAAATCACTTTAAATTAGGCATTTCATTAATTTTGTTCAATAGATTACTTGAAATTTGAAGTTTTTCTAGTAAAACTTAAAAATTTATTTTTGACTTTATTTTGTACTGTAAAGCATTTAGATAGCAAAGTTAATACTTCGCACATAGTTTTGTAGTTCAGATGTATGAAACCACATGATTTTTTGAAATTATACTACAAGTTCTATCTTTAGGTTTATCATTTTAGTTTAACTTATGGTTTTACAAAATGTTCTGGGGAAGGCAAAAATCAAATAAAATCTGACATGAAGGAAATATCTCAATGTGTCATAAAAATAAAGCATATGAGTATTTATCACTAATGGGAGAATATTTACCTATGCTCACACCTTTTATAATCAATTATCAAGGAAAATAGATGATAAGTGTTGTCCTATGAAGTTTTCCAATGAGAAAATAATTTTCTTTAATGAATAAACTTATTCTGTAAAATTATGATATCAGTGCAACTCAATGTGCTTTAAAAATGCACATCCTGTTCCTCCTACACTTGTCTAATTTTAAGCAGGTGATATTCCAACCTTGTAAAATAGTAGATTATTTAAGGCTTAGCAAACATACATGCATATACATTTCATAAGAATTTAGCAAAAAATAAAAGTGATTTCTTCATATAGAATTTACAGTTTTAGAGATTATGACAGCTAGTGGTTGGGTAGGAGAGGAAGCTTATCTCATAAGAACCAACTAAATTCTGACACATGGAGCACTGCCTTCTTTTATTCAGCTCTCCATAAATGCTCTGATACAGCCACGGGCAAGAGGATTCAGTGCCTGGCTCAGGGGTCAAAAAGAAATACACTTTCTGTCTTTCCAAAGCTGCTGTTGTTCAAATCATTCTGCCTCATGGGGAACCCAAATCCTGTTTCCAGGAGATCATCTGGAATTCTAAATTTTGGTATTTTCGGAATAAGTTCAATTTAACCACAAAGGAAAAATTTTTAAGATATTTGAAATAATATTTTGTGTCTTCTGGATAAAATGAATTTGTAGGATTTCTAAAAAATATATATATATATATATATCCATCTCCACCATGTTTAATGATCTTTTAATTAAAGATCCTACAGTGATTACAAACCAAAAAGAGAAAAACATACTATTGTGAAATTTATCAGGATTTCATAAACCTGTGGCATCAAATTGTCTTTTGCTTTAAATCATTCACCAGGCAGAGTATTTCAAAATGTAATATGAAGAAAAGGAACACATGGTAGTTATTACATACCTTTATCTTAGAGTGCTGTGTGTGTGTGTGTGTGTGTGTGTGTGTGTGTGTGTGTGTGTGAATATATTTTTCTGACCGGCCCTACTGAGGGCCATAGTTGATGAGTTTATGTCTTAGCACTCCTAGAGAATTCAAAGGGCCAGACACTCATTCAGGATAGTTCAGGCAAATGCGTTTGTGTGAGCTGAGTTAGTCCAAAAGGAATGCAGTAAGCCACAGAAAAAGGTGAACCTGAAATCACTCTGGCCTATCTCATGGACATGAAGCAGAAAACTGCCCATTCACGGTATCAAGGTGTTTTGGAATTGTTAAAATACTATTGCTTCATTAATGAGATTAAATCAGTTCTTGGCCCCCACCTCTGCTGAGTTCTCCCCTTTTTGAAATCTTTCCCCTTGCTTCTATTCCATATATCTTATCCATTTCACAACATTTTCTAAATCTCTGATTATGTCACTTGAAACTTTGGTTTGTTCATAGCCCGTGATATAATTTATGTTCCTAATCTGTCCATTCATTATTTTATAATTACATGTTTCTGTCATCATTTCCTAAACAGTGTTCTGAAATGTAAGACTTAAGCCATGTTGAAAATAGGCATTTTCACACTGTGTCCTCCAGTGATCTGTCAAGCCTATTGAATGGTATCCTTACCTCTGATACCTATTACTAGTTTAATTATATCCAGTTGGGCTATAGGAGTGGTGAATTTACATGCAAATTTGACTTCTTCGGCTACCTATCAATAAGCACTACAGACAGACACATTTTTATTGTAAGGGACAAAGTTTGACAGGCTTGGAGGTTATCCTCTATGTATTTTCTGAAATTAGGAGCTGAAAACGCTTGTTCTCCTACTGTACAAAATAAAACAAGTATCATCCGCATTGGCTTTCTCTGAGAGAAGTTATGTAGGTTTAAAAATAGATTTGCCAACACTTATGTGTTTTGCTAAGGTTTACCAAAGAAGAGCCTTGGCTGCTCTGCTTACTCTCAGTGGGAAGAGTCAAAGAAAGTTTGTTGTTTTACAAATTTAGGATGAGTTGCTGTGACTGATGTCAAAAGGTATATTTGAAGTAGCGACTCTTAGCAAAAACAAAAACGATATATTCACAACTAGTACTGCAAAGTTACCTGAAAGCTAAAGATTTGCCTTTGTAGAATCTTAATTATCATAAAGCAGAAAATAAAGGACAGTTAAAAAAAAAAAAAAAAAGGAGTTTACTTCAGAGTAAAAATACCTGGCGATGAAAATTGCATTCTTTATATTTAAAAAAATAAATAAACAGATTATATGAGCTAATTTTATGTCAACATATTCAGCTAGATAAACCAATTATAAAAGAAGTAATTGGAATCCTGCAGCCCATACAACAATCAGAGAGGGTCCAGCCAGTGTGGTGACACAAGGCGCAAGTAAGTACAGGAGTAATGTGTACCCTGAACACTAGATAAAAGCCTGAATTCCAGACTGTGGCACCTCGTATTTACTTCCCATGTGGTCCCCAGAACTCTAGCTGTCCCACATTTTCCTTCTAAGCAAAATATGTTAGAATTCTTTGAAGAAAACCATTTGCGAAAAGAAAATACATGCTGATATTGACCTTTGTGGGGCAAGTTAAGTCTACCCTGTTTCCATGAAAAAAAGAAGTAGCTGGACAATCAGCTCTAATGCATCTTTTGGAGCAAATATTAATAAAAATTAATATAAAAGAGCTGATTGTCTGGCTAGGTCTCATTTTCGGGGAAAAACGGTAGTTCTATGACCCAGACAGAGAAGAATAAGAAAGGTAGCAAGAAAAAGATTTCAATCGTGAAAGAGAGAGGCAAGATAAAAATTAAAGATAAGTTAAAAAATTATAGGTGAGCAAAGAGAACAATGTCGCTGATGTTAATGAGAAAGCCCTGCAGTACTACACAGAGAAACAGAAGTGCATGGCAAATCAGAAGCAAGATTTGTAGTTTACCATGGACATTCTATTCAGAAAAAAAATGCGAACAAGTCTAATTTTATCTGGAATCATATTTGAAATTTAAAATAATAGAAAATATTGTGAAAAGCCTATTCAGAGATTAGAAAGTCATATTTTTATAACTAGAAATAATAATTAATAAATGCTTATTTAGCATTCTGTCCTGTATTAATACACTGTATCATGCACTGCATATTCACACCCTGACCTCTCACTCCCTCTGTGTTTCCTATTCATTTGTCCTAATAAAGAAATCATGTGTTTTCACAGCAACTTCATGGATTCTATTGCATTTAAACTTGAAGGGTTTGTTTTGTGTGTGTGTGTGTGTTTCCTGCCTATACAATGTAACAGTGTTTTTTTAATGTTGGGAAATAAGCCAGCCTGAAAAGTATATAGAAAAAGAAGGATAAAGAAGAAATTTAAATTGTAAATACTTTACCTAGTGGTGATGATGTATATTATTCATCTATTTTTACATGTGAATACAATGATTTAGTACATATTTAAAAATGTATAAGTGAGGGTTGAAGATTCTCTTTTATGTGGACTCAGACTGTCTGGTTTTAAATCCCAACTATGTTACACAGTTGCTCCATTGAGCTATTTAGTCCCATCTGTCCTCTTCATATTTAAATGAAGATAATAAAGAAAACTACCTCAGAATATTTTAACAAGGTGCTGTAGACTGAATGTTTGTGCCCCCAAAATTCATATGTTGAAACCTAATCCCCAGTGTGATGGTATTTGTAGGTGGGGCCTTTGCAAGGTGCTTAAGTCCTGAGGGTGTGAGGGTGGAGCCCTCATGAATAGAATTAGTGCCCTTAGAAAGGAGAACCCCAGAGAGCTCCCTTGCCACGTCTTCCATGTGAGGACAGAGGAAGATGTTGTTTATGAACCAGGAAGCAGGACTTCAACAGATGAATCTGCCAGTGCCTTTATCTTAGACTTCCCAGGATCCAGAACTGTTAGAAATAAACTTCTGTTGTTTATACAAGGTCCAACAATTAAATTCAGGAACTCATCCTAGAAAAAGTGCTACATACCTCATTGCTGAATATCACTATGATCACCTTCAAAGTACTCCCCTTGGGAAGCAATGCACCCATGCTAGTGCCTAGATCACCCCTCAAAGCAATTTTGGAACTCTTTTTCTGGAATGGCCATCAGAGCTCTTGTCATATGACCCTTGATAACTTGAATGTCATCAAAATGTCTCCCTTTCAATATTTCCTTTATCTTTGGGTAAAGAAAGAAGTCATTGGGGGTCAGGTCAGGTGAGGAGGGAGGGTGTTCCAATATAGTTATTCGCTTACTGGCTAAAAGCTCTTTCACAGACAGTGCCATGTGAGCTGGTGCATTGTCGTGATGCAAGAGCCATGAATTGTTGGAGAAAAGTTCAAGTCGTCTTTTTCATGCAGCCTTTTCAGCACTTCCAAATAGTAAAACTGGCTGTTTGTCCAGTTGATATAAATTCATAATGAATAATCCCTCTGGTATGAAAAGTGGTCAGCAACATCGTTGCATCAAGTTTCAGAACTTTATTGTCCGACCTTGTATACTACCCAGCGTATATAGTATTTTGTGATACCAGCCCAAATGGAGTAACATGAGATTAAATGAGTAATGTTTGCAAAGCTCTTAAGATTGTGTTGGGCATATTGCAAGACCTAAGTGTTTGTTAAAGAAATAAATATCTAAAACTTAACTATTATATGCAGATTAGAAGAGAAAATATAAATTTAAATTAAATATATTGTTTTCACCTTTAATGTCAAGTAATTCTATGTATGTGCCTTTTTCTATATCTAAAATATACAAACATTTCTCTGTCAATATAAAGAGAAAATAGCAGTTAAACAGCTTGGAGAGTTTTGCTAATATTCATACTTGTAATTGTTTGAAATCAATTATTCTATACTAAAATTCATATTGACATAAAGGGAAGTTAATTTTTATATTTTCTTAAAATTTGTTATCTGTTGTAGGGTATTTTCATATACTTTGCAATATGTAGTTAACCTATGACTTATAGGTCTTAAAAGTCAAATTTTGTGTTTTTTAAGAGTACGTTATATAATAAATACTCAATAAAACTTATATGCTTTAACTGTCATTTGTGATATTTATAATTGACTTGAATTTAATGTGCATCATTACTTTTCCTACAACTTGCATATTAGCTAAAAGTCATTATAATATTCTAATTACTTTTCATGCTTATCTTGTTTATATTTAAATGATTTTCAAATTATATATTTTTATGTAATTAGGATTTCCACATACATTTTAATCATACTACTTATGCATACACTCTTTTAAAATATGTAGACTTGTAATGATCTGTGAACTTCATATTCCAACATTCTGTCTTCTGTTTCTCATTAAAATTTATCATAAGCAATCGTTAAGAATAAAAATGCTTTTGCTGTGTATCCTTAAATCAAAAGCACACATGAGAAAAAATACAAAGAATATATAGTAGTGAACTTATCACATCTGAACACTTTTAGATATCCATAAAAAGGGTATTATTTTGTAAAATAATAATTAAATACTAATATTAGTATAAGACTTCCAGAAATATTTAAAATTAAGATAAAGAAAGGCTATTTCACGTTGTCTTCACTTCCATTTTATAAAACAGCCTCTTTTGAAATCTTAAGCGTAATAAAATTTATGCTCAGAATATTGCTCAGCCAGGGAAGGAAATGGGTTTTTGCCATCTGCCATGGCATGGATGGACCTGGAAGACATTGTGCTGAGTGGAGTATCAGACAGAGAAAGACAGATGCAATGTGATTTTGCTTATCTGTAAGAAATAAGAACAAAATAAACAAACAAATAAAACAGAAACAAACTCCTAGATACAAGAACATTTCGATGATTGCTAGATGGGAGGGGGTTGATGGTGAGTGAGAAAGAGGGAAGGATTAAGAAGTACAAACTGGTTGTTAAACAGTAGTCATGGTGATATAATGTATAGCATAAGGAATATAATCAATAATATTGTAATAACTATCAGATGAGCAACAGATATATGGCAATGATAGCTAGGAGAGGGTTGGGGGCAGGGTGAAAAAGGTAAAGGAATTAAGTACAAATTGGTAGGTATAAAATAGTGCATGGGATGTAAATAAATCATAGAGGAAATAGTCAATATAATGGTAATAACGATGCCTATCGCCAGGTGAGTACTAGACTAGTCAGGAGGATCACTTCTTAAATTATATAAATGACTAACTACTATGATGTACACTTGAAAGTAATATAGAATAATATTGAATGTCAAAATAAAGTGAAAAAATCTTAAGCATAATAACATTTATGCTGTTATATTTATACCTCTCACTCATAAAAATAACTTAAAAATACCTTTCTAGATATTAAAAGTATATTCTTTAACTAAATATTAGAAAATAATGGTTACATTGTAATTTAAAAAAATTAGAATATGCTCATATAGTTTGGTTTGTTTGTTTGTTTTAATTATCACCACTATTTTTTCCTTTTACTCTTTTCCTTCTCTTTTATTTCTTATTCAGTTTTACCTATCTGCCTGGCAATTACAGGGCCTAATATATATCTCAAACTTAACTAAACCACCTACCTAAACCATTTAACTTAACTAAAAATGTAACTAAACCACACTAAGCTTCAAATTCTGCCACCAAATTACCTTGGTCTTTCAAGTCACTTTATCTGCTGCTATGACATATTCTACCTGGGATGCCGAGGCAATACTCCCTCTTTACTCAAGTCCAGGCCCAACACACTCTACCTGTGCTTCTCCTAACATTTCCAGGAACTTAGGTCTTTTCTGTCTTTGGAGCTCCCAGAACACTTGATTCAAATGCTCATTATATAGTATTGTATATTTTTGCCAACACTCACTAAATTGTGAGCTTTTAGTTGGGGATAGAGACATAAATTATTTGTTTTTTGTATTCCCAGAAGTTATGATAGCTCCTGTCACATAACAACCACTTGATAATTTTAGATAAATAAATACACTACACATGACATTAATATCACTACCATCTTTTACACTAATGTAAGTAATTGGCTACGATTCTGTTCTAATGTACATAGAGAAAACCGAAGTATTTGAATAATAGCATCTAAATTACTTTATTAACAAAAATATTTTTATTATAATAATAAGTCAAAATCCTGTATGATCCCAAAACATGATAAAGGAATTCTTGTATAGAACGTGGCTTAATGGTAGAAATTCTTCTTTTCAAGAGAGAAGAAAAATATACTTTGACATATTCTGTTTTAGAAGATACTATAAAAAATCCAAACAAATATAAAACATCCCACATTTATAATACTCTTACAATATTTACTTATTATCAATGACTAAAACATCAACAACAAAAGGGACATCACAGTAGTATATCTTTTGCCAATAACATTCACCAATAAAATTATCATAAAAATGCAAACTGGCAAAGATAAAATTTTTAATTTCCTGCATAAAGTGTCCAAACATGCGTAATTCCATAAATTATCTTTCACTTCTAGGCTACAATGATAATGGAATGTTGTAAGATAAAATACAAAATTATTGAGACACCTGAAAATATATTTATTTCAGGAAGGTTTTGTTATGTACTTTATATATCTTAAATAAAAAGGTGACTTCACTAAATACATCAGCCTCATTTTGAGTCCCATGATCTAATCAGAAAGTAGGCCGGACTGCTACAATTTTTCCCAACACCACCATTTACAATGTATGTAACCTTAGATAATGTGTTAAATCTCTTTGTCTCATTTAAGCTCCCCTTATCTATAAAATGAAAATACTAATACTTAACAATGTTTTTTATGAGGAGAAAATGAAAGAGGATAAAACTAGCACAAAACTCTCCCTGGTATATCTGAATTAGAATAGATTTTAATGAACAAATTTAAATTAAAAGCAATTTTGTGTTCAAATCATATTTTAATGCACTTTCTAATCTCCATTATTGCATTATTGTTCATTTAAACAGAATATGCTTATATGGGTTTATAATTGTTTGCTAAGGAATTCTTAATGGTTTGAGCAATGTGTTCATTGAGTCCCAGTTTACCCCTCAAGCTTCCAAAATATTTTTATAATCTGTATTTACTTCAAACATTTGTCTATCTAAAATTCTCTAATATCACCTTTGAAATCCACTAGCTTGCTAAAGTCAGGGCATGGTGTCTCAGAGATGGTATCAAGCTTACACTGCAACAGTTTTGGGCGAGAACATTTTTCATTCTTAAAATAGCTGCCTCTGTCTTCTCCTTCATTAGTCTCTCTAAGAGTTTTGAAAGTTTGAAATCATAGCCTTTACATCAAGCCTTAAATGTTTTTTCAGGCATTGCCTTGATTTCAGGCCTTAAAAAAGCTTGTTTTATCTTACTTTAAACAAAGGATACAGTTTATCTTTTATAATACATCTTGAAAATACATCTTATGCTAGTTTCATGAGCATTACTGAAAATATGTAATGGATTACAGTCGGGCACGGCACAATGATGTTTTTCTCCATGATGGACCACCTAGATGATGGTGGTCCCATAAGATGATAATGGAGATGAAAAATTCCTGTAGCCTTGTGACATCCTAGCTGTTGTAACTTTATAGCACAGACATTACTCAAGGGGTTTGTGGTGATGTTGCTATTGTACTGCCAGTCATATAAAACTGTAGCACATACAATTAGGTCCAACACATAGTTCTTAATAATGATAAACGACTATGTTCCTGGCTTATGTGTTTACTACACTATACTTTTTGTAGTTATTGTAGAGTATACTTCTGCTACTTATAAAACAAAAAGTTTGCTGTAAAACAGTATGCCGTGTTACCTTACTAGCAGCATAATACATCTCCTGTTTCCTGCGTCTCTTGATGGTCAAATCACATTGTTTTTCTCTCATGTTTGATTTAATCTTGTGTGTGTGTGTGTTTTGTTTGTTTGTTTGTTTTGTTTTGTTTGGTTTGGTTTGGTTTTTGTATAGTAACATGCTGTACAGGATTACATTCTAGAAGCAATAGGCTAAACCATACAGCCTAGGTGTGTAGTGGGTATACCATCTAGGATTGTGTAAGCGCACTGTGATGTTTACACAACTACAAACTCGTCTAATGACTCATTTCTCAGAGTGTATTCCCACCATTAAGAGGCACATGACTGTACATCAAGGGTCATTTATTTCTATATTAAGACGGAAAAACACAAATTATAATTATTTATTAATTTGTGAACATCTGATGGGATCATCTATTTGTCATCTAGTTGTCTATACTTCCAACCATTTCTCCTCAACCATTTGTTTATTGGCAATAACTCACCGTCTTTCTTTCCAATTTCTGCCTTTCCAAATTGGGTTATTCTAAAATTCACATTAATGTCCCATCCAACACCATGACTTCTTGATTTCCTATCCTTCTTGCTGTCATTACTAATGAACTTCCCCAGTAAATGTCTAGCCCTGAGATTTCTACTCTGAGGTTTCTACCCAGGTTTTGTAACTTCTTCATCTCCAACATGTGTTACTGAAGTTTCCCTTCTCCCACCACATTTTCTCTAAGGAAATGTGTCTACTGGCTCTCAGAAAAGGAAGCCAACACTTTTCCAGTTCCTTTCAAGAACGTGGTAGTCTTATAAATAATATCTACACTGTGTTTTCTTTTTATATTTTAATTTTTTATTTATCAAAAAATACAAGCCTAACAGTACACACGCAAATCTTATATTTAATTAAATAAATCAGTAAACAAAATAGTCTTAATTACAATTGCAAGTTGCTCATAAAAAAATAAAAATAAAATTTGCATACGAAACCAAAGTTGTAAAAATGGGTCCGTATCAGTAATGGGTGCCTTTTATAAGTATGTCTCTTTGAATTTAAGATACATTCCACGCTACCAGGCATGACACCAACTTTTTAAATTATCCATTAAAAAACTAATAAAAAATGTATAACCATATGGCAAAATCTAATCTCATCTTATCATTTGGATATTTAATATTTTCTCTCTGTTACATTTTCATGTATAATAAATATGCATTATTTTATCCTATAGTGTACCTCATTCATGAGAATTTATTTGAGAGAAGTGATTCAATCTGCATTAGCGAGACTCAAAGCTTCCTTCATAGTGATTGAATGTATTAATATGTTTCTCATAATCCTGTAATCACTTACTAAAAGCATAATCTATGTGGACGCCCAGAGATAAGACTAGGTGAAATGATAATCCATGTGGCCCAGATTTTAAATCTGAGCACTTCTTATAGACTGAGAAGTATTTTATTGATGTTGATAATTCCATTTGAAATAATTTATATTTTAGGTTTACTTGTTTGGATTTTATGTGAAATTTGGATCTCATACCCTTTGCACAACTATCAAACTGGAAACCCTTAATTTATTTGCCATGTCTTCCTCTTTCTCACCTACCACAGCCATTGTGTTATTAAGCCTTTAATTTCTACCTCTTCATCTTGTTTCCATCCATCCTTCCTGATTCATCTGCACTGCCACTGTCTGTAGGTGCTCATAATATCACCTCATCTGTTTCAATTGTTTGTTAATTAACCCTATTACTTTCAATCCATTGATATAGAGCACCAATAGTTATCTTTTCTATAATTCAAATCTGATCACATATTTGTCCTCCCTAAGTACATTTGATGATTATACATCATCAGAAAAATAGTTTAAATCCCTTATGAAATAAAATAGTCCTAAGAATCAGGTCTCATCAATTTTGCCTCTTAGCTTTCCTCTCATTTAACTAAAATCTAATCCAAACAAATTAATACCTCAAAAGTCCCTCAATAAGTTATATCTCAAAGCTTGCAATAACTTTTAAATGCACATGTGTCTACACCTATATTATTTTTTAAAATAAATTTCATCTTTGCATCATCCGTGCCCTGTACTGCATTTAAAATATATTATTTACTCATATATTATTTGAATAAATTGTATTTCACAGCTACATAAGGTATACTTATTTCTGTGTCTCAAAAAATTTTTTAGTAATGTTTTCTGTCTGTTTTTTTTTTTTTTTCCCTCATTTGCTTGTTGATTTTTCAGGTTATTTTTATTTCCATAAAGAAATTTATGCAGTTGCTACAACTAAGTAGTTTAAAATGCTTTCAGTGAAATGTGACAGATCTCACATCGACTCTACCACAACCTCAGATCTACTCTATAAGAAAGTACTTTCAACTGTTTCTGGTAAGGCACCTTTGAAAGTTACATCCAAACTTCAAAATAATGTTTATATCATCCACTGTTTTTAATATATCAGTTAAAGAAATTATCTAATGACTCTCTCTACAAAAGAAGGAAATCAGCTAACACTGTGGACCTCATCCTACTCTGTTCCTCCTTCTATTTTTTAAATTAAATTACTAATTATGTTTTGTACAGAAATACATTTTCTCAAAACTTCTTCAAACTTAATTTTAATCCACAACAGTGTTTTCTCTAATGTAATAATTTATTGGGACATTAAAGCATTGCTAAACCTAATTATCTGTTACACTATGTTATGTGTATTAGATGAAATTATAAAAAAAATATTTTATTTTGGCCTCTGAAGTCTTTCAATCTATAACATAAACTTTCATTGTGATAGCAGTAAAAACACACCTTTTATATTGCATACGTATTGAATGACCATAAACTATAGAATTGTGGTTGATTATTATTATTTTTAAGTTTATTGGGGTGACAATTGGTAGTAAAGTTACATAGATATCAGGTGTACAATTCTATAATACATATTTACATCTCACATGATGTGTTCACCACCCAGAGTCAGTTCTTCCATCATCATATATTTGACCCCGTTTACCCTCTTCTAAAACGCCCCACCCCCCTTACCTTCTGGTAACCACTAAACTATTGTCCATGTCTATGAGTTTTTGTTTCTTCATTTGTTTGTCTTCTTCTTTTGTTGTTTTCAGTTTTATATACCACATATCAGTGAAATAATATGACTTATTTTGCTTAGCATTATAATCTAAAGATCCATGTTGCAAATGGTATTATTTCATCTTTTCTTATGGCCTAATAGTATTCCATTGTGTATATATACCACAACTTCTTTATCCAGTCATCTATCAAAGGACACTTTGGTTGGTTCCATGTCTTGGCCACTGTAAATAAAGCTGCAATGAACATTAGAGCACATATGTCTTTATGGATAAATGTTTTCAGATTTTGGGGGGTAGATACCCAGGAGAGGGATTGCTGAGTCACGTGGTAATTCTATTCTTAATTTTTTGAGGAACCTCCACACTGTCTTCCATAGCGGCTGCACCAGTCTGCATTCCCACCAACAATGTATGAGGGTTCCTTTCTCTCCACAGCCTCTCCAACACTTGTTACTATTTGTCTTGAGAAAGTGATTCTAACTGGGGTGAGGTGATAGCTCATGGTTTTTATTTGCATTTCTCTGATTATGAGACTATGGAGTTTATAATTATAAGTATAATTTTGAGTTACAAGTCACTTCCCAACAGCACAGTCACAACATTTGAGGAGCAGCTGACATTCTCAATAATAATTCTGTCTCATCGAATATGACTTTTACATCCCAAAATAAGTCTAGTTTTCACCAATTTTGTTTTTTTGTTATTTACCAGTTTTTGTTTGGTTGTTTGTTTTCCATTTTGCAGGCCAATAAAAGTTTCTAAATTCTAAACTAATAAAATGTTAACCTAATCTGTATGATTGGCAATTTATAAAGGGAGATGGTGAAAGGAGAAATAGATAATTCCATCATTTCATTACTATTATAATTCATATTCTCAAATCCACTGTTCAGAAATGTAATTATTTGTCGTGTCCCACATGATGAGGATTGTGGGAAGAGAGGAGGACTGTGCAGGGCTAAAAGACAGTAGTCATGAATAGAGTTTAAGCTGGCTAAGGGACCTGCAGCTTCAAGGACTAGGCTGGGCGCCAAATTGAGCTTTAGCTTTTATTAGGTGAGGGAAGTAAACGAGATAAAGCTTGTCAATCTCAAGTTCTGTGAATCCTATACATCATAATAGGAAACTGATTCAAGACAATCACACTTGCCTGCAGGCAGCTGGACCTCAAGTCTCAGGATGTCTGTATTTCCCCAAGGGATAAAACCTTTATGCATATGAATAGATGGAGAGCACACCATTGAATCTCTTTCTTTGCAGGTTTTGGGAAGGAATGCAGCCACAGAGGCAGAGGCTTTCCTTAGCTGGGGGAAGGTGGGGGGCTGTGCCCACCTCTATGAACCCCGTGGATTCTCCTGTTGGTCCCCACTTGACTGTGCCTGGTTTGAGTTATCCCCCCACCCCCATGGGGAATCTTACTCGTCATTGACTGACCAGCCATCTTTTTGGGGCTAAACAGAGAGACATAAGGTGCAAGCACAAAGGTGAAACAAAGTCCCTTAAAGGGTCCATCTCACAGACTTTCCTTTCTTTAGGGGTAAGTACAAGGAGACAGATGGGAAGGCTGCTGCATGGCAATAATTACTGTTCATCAAATATTCTCTCTCCCTCTTTCCATCTTTGCCTTTTTCTCGTTGTACTTCTCTCTCCTTCTCTCCTCTCTCTACCTATCGCTATCTGCATCTCTCCCTCTCCAGCCCTTATTCTGTCTAGTTCTGTCTCTTTTCTTTGTAAATGGTCAGGCTAAACCAGGGCAACATTTTTCAATGTTTTTCACCAAGGGCCATATGCGGTAAAATACACAAACAGCCAGGCCACTCACTAGAGGTGAAGTACGTATTGCCTCACCTGGTTTATTTAAGTAAACTAAACATATTTTTGGAATTTGCTGTGGGCCAAAAAAAAGTGAATCGCGGGCTGCAGTTGGCCCGTGGGACGCAGTTTGGACACCCCTGGGCTAAACTAAATTTAGTCCTATATATTGGTAATATTTTTAAAGGTTTAGTTATTATCTTTTGAACCATTAAATTTATATTTTATTCCAAACTGTTATTTGGAATATATTATAAATTACTGATTTACTTATTTTTTTTCTATAGAAATTCAGTAAAATTAATAAAGTTGAAGCCCTACCGGAAAATAAGGTTATGCAAACAGCTTCGTGTTTAAAGTTGGCTTTCTTTTCTGTTACACAGCATGACCATAGCTTTCAAATGCATTTTGCTCCTGGCAATGCCAACATTTACTTATCACTTCTGATTAAAAATCATGCGTCCCTTGTGTGTGTGTGTGCGTGTATACCATACTGGAACAGTTAAGAAACATGGTTCCTATTCATATTTTGTTTGATTGCTTTTTCTCTTTCCTCAATAATTCTATTAACAATTCTAGAGAATATGTAACTTAATAACAAATAAACTTTTCATTAATTTTATATATTTCAATAATTTCATTTTAGATATTGTGTGTTGTTGATAATTAAATGTTCATGTATTTTATAATAAATACTTTCACTCACTAATAGAAATAGAAAGAATTTATGCTATAGGATACATTTTCTTCTTTAAAAAATTATCTCAATAGCCCTGGTAACATACAAATGATTTATCTCACCACTGTATAAATGCAAAAAAGACAAATAGTAAAAAAAGAAAAGGTTATTCTACTGCATATTTTATTACTCTAAATAATCTTAGTATATTACTAATATAAATATCTCCCCTCATCTTTTTAAAGGGAACATTGGAAATTTTTTAAGCATTAAATAAACATAAAAAATATGTAATTTAGTCAATTTTTTCTTAAACAAAGTATTTAAAATCTTGGCCATGGAATCATGAATAAGTATAAAGTACTATGGAATTAAATTTTAAGAAGTACAATATAAATCTTTAATTCCTTTACTGAAATGTTTAAAACTTTAATTCTACTTATAATATAGCTTCATTTTACTATAAGCGCTTTCCTTCCCTCAGTGCCCCAAATTGTCAATGGGATTAGAAACCCTCCCTTTGCTTATTCCTAAGCACAAGGTAAATTATCGGCATTTATCATTAGCCATTAAAGAAATGTAGGTATAGTCCGGTTCAAGATGAAAAAAAAAAAAAAAAAACAACAAAGCAAAACAAAACAAACAAACAAACAAAAAACAACTAACAACCAGCAGAGCTACCCCTTCACATCAGAAAAATGAGAGAGAAACAATGAACATTGAAGTGAGTAGGAAAAGCTGAGACACATATTTCTATGAATTCCACAGTAAGACACAATCAGGCAGGAACTCAAAACACCCAGAGCTTCTCACTGAGGAACAAAGGATTGGTCCCTTTTTCAGCAAGCACCATAAATAGTAAGATCTCCACCTGAAAGACAAGCCTCCAAAACATATGGCTTTGAAGACCAATGGGGCTTATACCCCCAAGACCCTCAGTGTGGTAGTAAACTGTGAAATGGCAGTTAAAAGGCCAACATACAGATTCACCTACCCCTGGGCCTAGCTCAGAGCAGCCAGTTTGAAAAGCATCCCGCTGTTATGTGAAAGTGACTAATTTCCTAAATTTAAAGCATTGGTCTGAGGGGCAGAGGCCTGCTGCAATAGTCTCTGTTGACATAATCTGGTGGGCACCATCTCCTTGCTCTTCCTCTGCCTTGCTGAAGTCAGTGGATGCCTTCTCTTATTTATTACCCCTTTCCCTTTTCTTTTTTATTTCCCTGTTTCCTTTTCTTCATTTTTAATTCTTCTTTCTTTCTTTATATCGTTTCTCTTATTTGTTTATTTGTTCCTATTTTTTGTGGATGCCATCTTTGTACTCCCCTTCTTCTCCACTTTAGCCAGTACTTCCTGCCTGTTGTGCTCCAAAGTGCCAGTATCTCCTGCAGGGGAGTTTCTAACACACATCGCGTGCCCTGGTCTGCATGGTTGGTGCCCAGGTTTTTGAAGCCGCCACATGGAATTTTGCTTATAGAGTTTTATGTGTTCAAACTTGAGTTATCAAATTGAAATAGACTGTTAAAATATAAGTTGTTATACGTAAGTCATGGTAATGCCAAAGCAAAAGCCTATAGTAGATACACAAAAGATAATCAGAAATGAAAGTAAGCATACTACTATAAAGACCAAAAAGGAAGAGAGTAAGAGAAGAAGAAAGGAACAGAGGAACTACAAAACAGGAGAAAACAGTGAACAAAATGACAATAAGCACATACCTGTCAATAATTAATTTAAGAGCAAAACAGTATTCCAATATTCTATACAAATGGAAACAAACAAAAAAGCTAAGGTAGCTACACTTATATCAGACAAATATGCTTTAAAAAGGCTGTAAGAGCATTACATTATGATCAAGGTGTCAATCCAATAAGAGGATATAACATTTGTAAGATATATGCACCCAAAATAAGAGCACTGAAACATATAAAACAACTATTAACAAATTTAAAGGGAAAAATAGACAGCAATAGTAGGGGGACTTTAATACTCCACTTACACTAATGGATAGATCTTCCAGACAGAAACCAATATGGAAACATGGGCTCTAAATGACACATTAGATGAGATACACTTAACAGATATATACAGAAGATTCTATCCAAGAGCAACAGAATATATATTCTTCTCAATGCTCAGGGAATATTCTTGGGGATAGATCATATCTTAGGTCACAAAACTATTCTTAACAAATGAGAAGACTGAAATCATTTCAAGCATCACTTATGAGAATAATAATATAAAACTAAAAATCCATTGCAAGAAGAAAACTTGAAAATTCACAAATAGGTGGAGGTTAAACATGTCACTGAACAAACCATGGGTCAATAAAAAAATCAAAAGAGAAATTTCTTTAAATGCCTTGAGTCAAATGAAAATGGAAATGCAACATATCAAAACTTAGGGAATGCAGCACAACCAATTGTAAGAAGAAAGCTTATGGCAATAAAAGCTATCTCAAGAAACAAGAAAAGCCTCATATGAAACATTTAAATTTACATCTCAGGGAAAAAAGAAAAGTAGAACAAATAAAGCTTATATTTAGTTGAAGGAAGAAAATAACAAAGATCAGAGCAGAAAAAAATAAATGAAATAGACATTAAAAATGTCAGCATTAGTCTGATACCAAACCAGACAAGAATGCCACAAGAAAATTGTAAGCCAATAACCCTAATGAACATAAACACAAAAATTATCAACCAAATATTAGCAAACAAAATTTAATAACACATTAAAAGGATCACACCATGATCAGTGGGATTTATTCCAGAAATGCAAGAGTGGTTCAACATTCACAACTCAATCCACATGATACACCATATTCACAAAATGAAGGATACAAATCATACAGTGATCTTCATAGATGCAGTAAAAAAGCATTTGACAAAATTCAACATCAATAGAGTGAGCACAGAAGGAATGTACCTCAACATAATAAGGGACATATATAAAAAGCCCCCAGCAGGTGATATACTTAATGTTGAAAAATCTGAATGCTTTTCATCTAAGATCAAGAACAAGACAAGGATGTCCATTCTCACCACTTTTATTCAGTATAGTATTGGATGTCCAAGCCAGAGCAATCAGGCAGGAAGAAATAAAAAGCATCCAAACAGAAAAACAAAGAAGTAAAATTGTCACTATTTCCAGATGACATAATATTATATGTAGCAAACTCTAAAGACTCCACACACACACACACACAAACGCGCATACACACACACACACACAACTTTTAAAACTAATAAAGATATTTAATAAAGTTGCAGGATACAAAATTAATATACAGAAATCCATTGCATTTCTATACACTAATGACAAACAATCCAAGGAGAAATTAAATAAACAATCCTGTTTACAATTGCATCAAAAAGAATAAAATACCTAGGAAAAAATTTAACCAAGGAGGTAAAAGATCCATATACTGTAAACTATAAGACATTGATGAAAGAAATTGAAGGAGACACAAATAAATGGAAAGATACTCCATACTCATGGATTCGAGGAATTAATATTGTTAAAATTTCCATACCACCCAATAAAATCTACAGATTTAGTGTAATCCTTACTTATGAAAATTGTAATGGCATTTTTCAAAGAAACTATCCTAAAATGTGTATAGAAACAAAAAAGATCCCAGATAGCCAAAACAATCTTGAGAAAAAGTTACACAGCTGGAGGTATCGTGTTCCTTGATTTTAAACTTGGTATTGGCATAAAAACAGATACATTGATTGATGGAACAGAATAGAGAGCCCCAAAATAAACCTCTCATATATAATCAATTTATGACAAAGCATTCAAGAATATAAGTGGTGAAAAGACAGTCTCTTCAATAAATGGTGCTGGAAAACTGGGCTGCCAAATTAAAATACTAAAACTGCACTACTAGGAGTACATACATTTTTTTTTTTTTTTTTTTTTGAAATAGAGTTTTGGATTTCTCTGGATAGATACCTAGGAGTGGAATTGCTGGGTCATAAGGTAGTTCCATTTTCAGTTTTTTGAGAAACCTCCATACTGATTTCCACAGTGGCTGCATCAATCTGCAATCCCTTTGCATCACTATACACAATAGCCAAGACGTCGAAACCAAAATGCCCATCGGTAGACAACTGGATTAAGAAACTGTGGTACATTTATACAATGGAGTATTATGCAGCCATAAAGAAGAATTGGATCTTACCATTTGCAACAATATGGATGGACCTAGAGAGCATTATGCTAAGTGAAATAAGTCAGACAGAGAAAGACAAATACCATATGATCTCACTTCTATGTGGAATCTAAAGAAAAGAATATATGAACAAATTAATCACATACAGCCTCAGAGATATAGAGGAAAAACTGAAAGTTGCTAGATGAGGGGTGCAGGTGGGGATGAGGGAAAAGATGAGGGGATTAGAACGCAGAATCGGTAACCACAAGTTTGCCACGGGGATATGAAAGTCAGGTTGGGGAATATAATCAATAATGTTGTAAAGATTTTATATGGCATCCGATGGACACTTATCTTCTTAGGGAGACCACCTCAGGGATGGCGTAGATGCCTGATCACTGCACTATACACCTGAAGCTGAAGCTGAACAATAATGAATGTCAACTATAATTATTATAGTACATATATATATATATATATATATACACGGTCACAAGAAGTGGAGTACAGCATTAGGAATAGAGTAACGGCTCTATGCGATGTCAGAGGGATAGTAGATTGGGGGGGTCATCACTTTGTGAGGGATATAAATGATAAATGTCCAATTATTACATTGTTTTGTACACCTGAAACTAATAATAATAATCAAAAAACAGCACCACTATCATACACCATACAAAAAAGTAATACAAAATGGATTAAAGACTCGAAAGTAAGGTCTGAAGCCATAAAACGCCTAGAAGAAAACATAGGTGGTAAGTTCCTTGACATCAGTCTTAGCAATGATTTTTTGGATCTGACAACAAAAGAAAAGACAACAAGAGCAAAACTAAATAAGTGGGACTACATCAAACGAAAAATATTTTGCATAGCAAAAGAAACCATCAGCAAAATGAGAAGGTGACCTACTAAATGGTAGAAAATATTGGCAAATCATATATCTGAAAGAGGATTAATATCCAAAATATGAACTCATGCAACCCATTAGCAAAAAGAAACCAAAACAAAATTCCAATGTAAAAATAGCCAAATGATGTGAATAGGCATGTTTTTTTCAAATAATAAATACTGATGGCCAATAGGTAAGTGATTTGCATTTCCCTGATGGTTAGGAATATTGAGCTCAACATTCCTAACCATCAAGGAAATGCAAATCAAAACCTCAATAAGATATCACTTCACCCCTATCAGAATCACTATTATAAAAAAGACAACAAGGAACAAGTACTGGTGAGAATGTGGAGAAAAGGGAACCCTGTATAATTTTGTTGGGAATGTAAATTAATGCAGCCACTGCGAAAAACAGTACAGATGTTTCTCAAAAAATTCGAAATAAAATTACCATATGATCCAGCAATTCCACCTTGAGGTTTTTTTATCCAAAGAAAATGAAAACACTAACTTGAAAGAAATATGCATCGCTATGTTCATTGCTGCCTTGTTTACAATAGCCAAGACATGGAAGCCACCTAAGTGTCCACCAATGAATCAATGAAAAAAGAAAAAGTGGTATATATCAGCAATTGCATATTATTCAGCCAAAAAAATGAATGACTTCTTGCCATTTGTGACATCTCGAATGGCTCTTGAGACCATTATAAGGGAAATAAGACAGACAGAAAAAGACAAATACCCTGTCTCACTGATACATGAAATCTGAAACAAAACAAAAGAAAGCAAGCAAACAAGCTCATAGATAGAATAGATCGGTGGTTGCCATAGGCTGGAGGTGAGGGGGGTGGGCAAAGTGGGTGAAGAATGTCAAAGGGTACAAACTTCCAGTCATAAAATAAGTCACGGGAATGTGATACACATCATGACAACTATAGTTAATAATATCATATTGCATGTTGGAAAGTTGTTAGAGTATCTTACAAGATCTCATCACAAGAAAAACAATTCAGTAAATATGTGTGGTGACAGATATTAACTAGACTTATCGTGGTTATAATTTGATGAGGCATACAATATGGGATTATTCTGTTATGCAGCTAAAACTAATATAATATTGTATATCAATTATACCTCAGTGAAAACATTAGGGAAAAAATGTATGTAGTATGCCTCTTGAGGAAGCCTGTGTCATGAACTTAGAATCCTGTATCATCTTTAGAAAGCCTGTATCATCAACTAAAAAGGTAATAATCTAGACAAGAATAATTTAGTTTTATTTTTAATTTTTACAGTGTTCCCTTTAGTTGCCATCTGGGTGTCTCTTATGAGAAACAAAATGAAGATTCCTTGATTTAATAGATCCTCAGTTTCTCTATCACGGATTTAATACGTCACCTTCATATTTTGTCATTAGTTACATAAAAAACACAAGCCTGCGTAATTTTCAAAACTTTAGTGATTTCTGCTTAAAAGTCATAGATACAGACAATAGTTTAGTGGTTACCAGAGGGTAAGGCGGGTGGGGGGGTGGGAGATAAGGGTAAGGGGGAACAAATATATGGTGATGGAAGGAGAACTGACTCTGGGTGGTGAACACACAATGAGATTTATAGATGATGTAATACAGAATTGTACACCTGAAATCTATGTAACTTTACTAACAATTGTCACCCCAATAAATTTAATAAAAATAAATAAATAAATAAATAAATAAATAAATAAATAAATCAAGCTGTAGGAAGAAAAAACAAGCTTTTAAAAATGAAAAAATAAAAATAAAAATAAAAAAATAAAAAATTCCAGCAGAGAGTAGAAGTTGGAAGATATGAATTAGGTAAGGGCACATTTGATGGAGAAGCATCTCTTAAAGCAATCAGCACTCTATTCCTCTTCCCATTACAAAGATTTGACATATACATCAAACCCATTCACTTTCACTATGATTAATGCCACTTACTTGATAGATTCAATAGTCAAATTTAAATACATCAGTCAAAATGACTTTTGAAACATTAGTCCCAATACAAAATTGTTTTATTATGTATAATGTAATATTTTATAAATATTAATTTTAAAAATATTTTATGATCATATGAAATAATGTTATTAAAAATGACAAAGTTCACTTCACATGGTCACCTTTTTTGAAAGAAAAAATAGAGTATAATTGTATGTTTTTCCTTTTGGGAAAATACATGTTCTTTAAGTGTTTAAATCTTTAAATCTTTTGCACATACAGGACTACAAGGACTTTTAGGATAGATTGTTATATTTTAAAACTTGGTCCATACCCACTCTACCAAAAAAAATATGGTGGAATCTAAAGTAAATTAGCACTTATGTGATACTTTAAGAAATGATGTTAAATTCACCTAAGGAACCACCTTTATGATTAATTCTTCACCAGAATCTCAGAAAATAGAATTCATATGTGATAAGAAAAGTGTATCTTGGTATAAGCAAACCTTTTTCCTGTGTTTCTTCACAAAGACATTATTCTGTTTTATCAAATCTAAGATATCATTCAATAAAAATACATTCTGATTTCACATACATTAAAATATGAATAAATGTGTTTTTTAGAAATGATTAAATACAGTAGAAAGGTCACTAATACAAGAATGCATTTTTAGGACAAACAACAATATCAATAATAACATAATTTCAGTTACTTAATGTAATCAAACGCCCATTCCCCACAAAATAAAGTTATAGAAAGCCAGTTTGTAGCATTTACTCATGTGGTGTATTTTTTTTATTATAGAATGGTAACTCTCCCCTCAAAACCCAAATTATCCACATAACTATTTCTGTTTTTAAAAGGTTGTGACAGTTTTAAAAGCAGAGTAAAAATATGTCTCCTGTATATTTTAGACAACAAAATGTTGAAAAACAAATTTTAATGAGCACATGCTTAGCTTTCTCATTTTTGAAAAAAATGTGATACCCTCAGCAAGTACCATTACATTAAATTCAGCGTTACCCTTTTTGTTTACAGAGCTATTTATTATATATTCAACTTAATCCTTCTTACACAATTTCTTCTACATTTAGAAAGCAAATAATATCATATCATCTGTTACGAAGGATACATTGTTTAGCTTTAGTTTTAGTTAATATGAATAAAATACAGAAATGTTATTTCTGTTTGTTGAAAGCTAGCTTTGAAGAGGAATTTCCTATAATGCACTGCTTTCTTGTGGTAAAGAACACCGGTTGTATGTCAGTCTTATTTTAATATTTAGGATAAGTATTATCCTAAATACTTATTAGGATAAGTATTTCCAGAATGTCCTTTCAGCTTTAATAAAGTATTATTAACTAGATACCTTGGTGCTTCTTTTGCATTGAAATTACAAAAAAAAGAAGTGTTATAGGAGCCCGATCTTGCCAGAGGCGGGACAACTCTGACACGTAACTGGTGTAAGGACTCCGCAGCAGGCTCGACAAATGTTGCTAATAACTGCATTGTAGTCTGGACTCTGTCTATGCAACCCTCCTTTGTTACCATTCTTCTTCACTATGTTCAAAATTGCATCTCAGTAAGATGGCTCTCCGTGTCACCTGTCCCTACTCACCTCCCCCAGAGGAGTTTCCCCTGATAAACCTATTGCACATCTAATCTCATTTTGGCTTCTGCCTCTCAGAGGACTTGAACTAATGCAATATTTGTTTAAAAACAGAACAACAACAAAAATCACTTATTGCATGATTCTATTTATATGAAATATCCAGAATAGGCAAATCCATAGAGGCAAACAAATATTAATAGTTTCCCCAAGTTGGCAGAGGAGGAATGAAGGATGATTGACTCTTGAATGGAAACAGGGTTTCCTTTTGGAGTAATGAGAGTGTTCTGGAACTAGATAATGGTGATTCTTGAAAAACATTGTGAAGTAGTAATAAACATTCCTAATGAAAATTTTTATAAGTATTTACTGCAATAAAAAAATGCATTACATTACAAAGGGGGGACTCATTTTTTTCAACAGTTGTTGCTCATTTATAATATGTAGGGTACCATTTCCATATAATACTATATTTGTTTTTTTCTTTTAGAGATTCCGTGATAAATAATATTAGAAAAATCTCAGTTCAAGACAGTTAAAGGGGTGTTTTGTTTTAAAACAACAAATACAAAACAATCAAAAAATTTAAATGTGCCACTATCTTCCTATACCATCATATTTTCTTATTTTAAAAAACAATGTATTGTTTCATAACAGATTATAGTATATGAATTGTATCATAACTTTTCAAATTGCTAACAAAAATACAAGTATTCACTCTATACACTTAGGTTTTCATGTTATGATATTTATATTACAGACTGAGGGGTCAAAGTAATTACTTCAAATACTAGTAATATAGTTTTATAAGATGAAATCAAGTATGATACAACAGCATGAATGTCAATTTTATGTAAAATGACTGGGCAATCATTTCACAATAAATGATGCACTATCCTTTTTGTTCGTTTTTTTATTTCATTGTGGAATTTGCTAGAGATTATTCAAAAGATCCCATAGACTGGCAACCACGTCCCAGCTGGCCTGGAGGCCTACAGGGGACAGATGTTTCTGAACATTTCCCACGAGAAAACCTGGTCTATTTGTCGATCCTGTTATTTAGTGATAATCTTTGTTACTTAGTATTTATTGAGCACACTGTTGATGCTAGCATACACTTGACAGACAGCTGGTTCTATTCTCTTCCACACCTGTTAGCGACTTGATGTTTTAATGGTTCTCATTTTCTGTAGGGATTTCATAGAGAGAAAAAAAAAATGTTTGAAAAAAAAGGCTTGGTTCATCTATTTTGTAATAGGCAGTTATAATTATGCAAATCAATATTAACCTGAGTGTGATAATTCTCTTGTTCAGACATTGCTTTTAAAGTGCTAATTAAGGCCCAGTCATGGCATTTTTTTTTTCTTAATAGATGTTTCTAAAAATCGGATTCAGTCATATCAATTGATTACTATCTACAGAGGAGATTTGATATATACAAGTCTCTACCTCAACTTGATTTCTTTCTGGTGACATGTGAAACTATCCGATTTATACTAAGACAACTCCTGTTAGGGACCAGAATAATATAAGAATTCTCAATCTTAGAAAGTAACCATTGTAAAATAAATTTGATTATATCATCATAATAAATCACCTATTTTATTATTTTAAAATAACCTCTGAAGTAATATGGAGAGAATACACATACCAATGTCCATGATATTGTGAGATCTCAAATTCACTTTTGAAAATCCAATAATGTGTAAACTCATAAAAATAAAAAAGATGCAATGAGAGACATCAGTTGAGGGAAGACTGCAATACATTTTGAAGACTTAACGATGCTGCAAAAATGCTGATAGACGAAAGAAAACATATGCTTTCCAGTGCATGCGTGGAGGGCATTTAAGGAAGGAGGAATAGAATCTATCTTGCATAACCTAAGAGAGAATCGGTTCTCAGAATAGATTGGGCCAATTGTGTTTAAGATTATTAAATGAAACCTAAAGCTGAGGTTTAGTTGAAGGTTGATATATATGGCAATCATCCACTCTCCTTTTCCTATGGCTATATTCAAAGTATTAAGAAATTTTTCACCAAAGATTACACACAAACACACACATACAAGTCTTCTAAAGACATTAAAATTAAGCAATGATCTCTTTACAAAGAACTGGAAAAGATAATATGGGAGTTGGATTCCAGAACAGAATCTTATTCGCTTCAGTATTTGTTCCAGCAAAATGTGATTATCCTGCAAGTAGCCTACTAATAATAAAAAACGTCAAGGGAACAGACTTCCTGTTGCTTGCCTAATATTTGAAGAAAATAGTAGCATGGAAGACAAAGGCCAGGATATTCAAACTGAAAAAAATTAAAAGAAAAAGAGAAAGAGATAACTTGAGGAACAAAGGAAATGAGGGATTTGAAAATACCAGAGGTCATTGAAAGGATACGATTTCAATGAAACAGGCAGAGCATGCTAATTTAAAAATAAATATAAAAATGTAAAAATCAATATAATTGAGGAAAGGTAAATTTGAGAAAAAAAACTGCTAAACAACATAGACAAGATATAAAGATGTACATTACAGTTTCATAAATTAGCCAGCTTTCACTCTGCACAAGATATCCAGAAAGATATGATAGCAATAAAGATGAGAGAGAGAGAGAGAGAGAGAGAGAGAGAGAGAGAGAGAGAGAGAGAGAGAGAGAGAGAGAGAGAGAGAGAGAGAGAGAGACAGAGAGAGAGAGAGAGACAGAGAGAGAGAGAGAGAGAGAGAGAGAGAGAGAGAGAGAGAGAGAGAGAGAGAGAGAGATAATAACTGAAACTGATACCTTGGGTGCATCAGTATGAAAAAAATTAAATTGTATACAACATCTTTATTGAAGTATAACTAACATGTCATGTAAATACCGATTTACGGTGTTCCATTTACTGGGTTTTAGAAACTCTTTAGACTTACGTAACCACCACCATAATCACTTTTTGAACATTTTCATCATCCTGAAACAAAACCTGTAGCCATTAACAGCACTCCAAATTTCCCCTCAATCCTCCAGCCCTAGGCAAACACTCCTCTACTTTCTGCCTCTGTGGATTTAATGTTATGAACATTTCAAAAAAGTAGAATCATACAATTTGTGTCTTCTTACTGGCTTCTTTCTCTTAGCTCATTTTCAGGGTTTATCCACGTTGTAACATATATCAGTACTTCATTCCTTTCCATTACTAATATTCCACAGTATGTATATAAAGTATGGTGTGTGACTGTATGTTTTTGTCTCTCTTAGGTGTATATCTAGGAGTACAATTCCTAACTGCTGTATGTTTAATATTTTAATAAACTGCTCAATCATTTCCCTAAATGACTGCATCATTTTGTTAGCTTAGTGCAAAAATAATTGCCATTTTTGCAATTATTTTTAACCTTTTAAACCTCAGTTACTTTTGCACCAATCCAATATATTCCAACCAGTAATGTATGGGTGTTGCCATTTTTTCTACATCCTCAACAATATTCGATATTCAATATATTTTTGATTATAGCCATCTTAGGGAATGTGAAGTGATATCTCATTGTGATTTTGATTTCCCTGATGCCTAATAATCTTGAACATTTTTTCGTGCGCTTATTGGCCATTTTTATATCTTCTTTGGAAAGATGTCTTCAGATGCATTGCCAAATTTTAAATTCAGTTATTTTATCTTTCTATAATTAAGTTGTAGTAATTCTTTATATATTCTCGAGACAAGCTTCTTATCAGATGTAGATTTGCAAATATATCCTCCCATTTTCTAGGTTGTGTTTTACTTTCTTAATTGTGGTTTTTGAAACAAAAAGTGATTTTGATGATGTCCACTTTTTCCGATTTCTTTTGTTTTTTCTGATTTTGGTGTGATATCTGAAGTTTCACCTAATCCAAAGTCATAAAGATTTACTCCTAAATTTTCCTCTAAACAATGTATGTTTTTAGCTTTATATTTAGATTATGATCCATTTTGAGGTAATATTTGTGTATGTTGTGATGTGGGGGGTCCAATATCTGTCTTATGCATATTAGTATCTACTTGTCCCATCACTATTTGTTGAAAAAACAATTTCTTTCCCATTGCATTATCCAGGCATGTTTGTCAAAAATCAATAACCAATTAATATATAGTTTATTTCTGGACTCTCTATTCCACACCATTTAAATACATGTCTATTCTAATACCAGCATCACACTCTTTTGCTTATTGTAACATTGCAGCAAAATTTGAAAATTGAGATGTGTGAGTCTTCAAAACTTGTTCTTATTTTAATAAGATTATTTGGCTGTTTTAGGTCCCTAACATTTCCATATGAATTTTAGGATTGGTTGCCAATTTCTGCATTGATAGGGAATGCACTGAATCTGTAGATTGATTAGGAAAACAATGTCATCTTAACAATAAGATTCTGATCCATGAATGTGTAATGTTTTTCGTTTGGTAGGTATCCTCTAAATTCTTTCAACATGTATTAGTTTTCTGCATAAAGCTTTTAAACTTATTTTGTTGCATTTATTCCTCAGTATTTTAATCTTTAATGCTACTGTAAATTGAATTTATAAAGATTTTAATTTTATTTCTGTAGCCAGCAACTTTACTGTATTCGTTGATTGTTTCTAATAGCTTTTTGGTGGAGTTTTTAGGGTTTTCTATATATAGCATCATGTCATCTGCAAAGAGTGATAATTTAACTTCTTCATTCCCAATTTGGATGCCTTTTATTTCTCTTGCCTGATTGCTCTGGCAAGGACTTCCAACACTATCTTGAAAAGCAGAGGTGATAGGGGACAGCCCTGTCGTGTTCCTGAACATAGAACAAAGGGCTTCAGTTCTTCACCATTAATTATGAGATTAGCTGAGGGCTTGTCATATATGGCCTTTATTATGTTAAAGTATTATCCTTCTATACCTATTTTATTGTTTTAATCATAAATGGATGTTGTATCTTGTCAAATGCTTTTCCTGAATCACTTGATATAATCATATGATTTTTGTCCTTTATTTTGTTTATGTGATGTATCACATTGATGGATTTGTGGATGTTGAACCATCCTTGTGCCCCAGAAATGAACCCCAATTGGTCATGGTGAATAATCTTTTTAATGAATTGTTGTATTCGATTTGCTAGAATTTTGTTTAGAATTTTTGCATCTGTATTCATCAGAGATATTGGTCTGTAGTTTTCTTTTTTTGTGTTGTCCTTACCAGTTTTTGGTATCAGGGTAATGTTGACCTCATAAAATGAGTTAGGGAGTACTGTCCCTTCTTCAAATTTTTGGAAGAGTTTGAGCAGGATTGGTATTAGATCCTCTTTGAAGGTTTGGTAAAATTCACTAGTGAAGCCATCTGGTCCCGGACTTTTGCTTTTGGGAAGGGTTTGGGAAGGGTTTCATTACTAGTGATCAGTCTGTTTAGATTTTCCAGTTCTTCATGGTTTAGCCTTGGAAGGCTATATGTTTCTAAGAACTTGTCCATTTCTTCTACGTTACTGAATTATGTGGCATATAGTCCTTCAAAGTATTCTTGGATGATCCTTTGTATTTCTGTGGTGAACATGATAACTTCCCTTTTTTCATTTCTGATTTTGTTAATTAGTGTCTTCTCCTTATCTTAGTGAGTCTAGCCAAGGAATTGTCAATTTTGTTCATCTTTTCAAAGAACCAGTTCTTTGTCACATTAATTTTTCTATTGTCTTTTTGTTCTCTATTTCATTTAGTTCTGCTCTGATTTTTGTTATGTCCTTTCTTCTGCTGACCTTGGGTTTCACTTGTTCTTCTTTTTCTAGTTCTTTAAGGTGTAATATGAGATTATTTATTTGGGATTTTTTTTGCTTCTTGAGATGGGCCTGTAATGATATAAATTTCCCTCTTAAAACTGCTTTCGCTGCATCCCAAAAATTTTGGTAGGATGTATTTTCATTGTCATTTGTTTCTATGTATCTTTTGATATCTAATTTCTTCTTTGACCCAGTAGTTTTTTAAAAGTATGTTGTTTAATCTCCGTGTATTTGTGTTTTTTCCTGCTTTTTTTTGCAGTTGATATACAATTTCAAAGCCTTGTGATCAGAAAACATGCATGGTATGATTGCAATCTTCTTAAATTTACTGAGGATGATTTTATGTCCCAATATATGGTCTATCCTTGAGAATGTTCCATGTACACTCAAAAAGAATGTATAGTCTGATGTTTCAGGATGGACCTGAAGAGACATTTCTCCAAAGAGGACATACAAATGGCAAATAAACATATGAAAATATGCTCAACATCATTAATCATCAGAGAAATACAAATAAAAACCACAATGAGATATCACCTCACCCCAGTCAGAATGGCTATCATCAACAAGACTGATAGTAACAAGTGTTGGAGAGGCTGTAGAGAAAAAGGGATCCTCATACACTGTTGGTGGCAATGCAGACTGGTGCAGCCGTTATGGAAGGCAGTGTGGAGGTTCCTCAAAAAATTACGAGTAGAATTGCCATATGCCCAGCAATTCCTCTCCTGGGTATCTACCCCAAATATCTGAAAACATTTGTCCATAAAGACATATGTGCTCTAATGTTCATTGCAGCTTTGTTTACGGTGGCCAAGACATGGAAACAACCAAAATGTCCTTCGATAGATGAATGGATAAAGAAGTTGTGGTATATATACGCAATGGAATACTATTCGGCAATAAGAAAAGATGATATAGGAACATTTGATACAACATGGATGGATCTTGAGAGTATAATGCTAAATGAAATAAGTCAGACAGAAAAAGCAGAGAACCATATGATTTCACTGATATGGGGTATATAAACCAAAAACAACAAAAGAACAAAACAAACAAATGAGAAACAAAAACTCATAGACACAGACAATAGTTTAGTGGTTACCAGAAGATAAGGGGGGGTGGGGCATGGAAGATGAGGGTAAGGGGGATCAAATATATGGTGATGGAAGGAGAACTGATTCTGGGTGGTGAACACACAATGGGATATGGATGATGTGGGACAGAATTGTACACCTGAAATCTATGTAATTTTACTAACAAATGTCACCCCAATAAATTTAAAAAAAGAAAAGTGGGAAAATAAATAAATAAATAAACAATAAATAAATATTGAAATTTGATGATTTTAATAATTTGTAAAAATGTTGAAGATGCAATGTCAAATGAAATAAATATCTGATTATATCACTTTCCCTGGGGGGGGGGATATTTCTGGATTACCTTTGCTAGCATATGGAAATACGATTTTTTTGTTTTTAATTTTGATCTTATATTTTGCAAACTTGCTGAACTTGTTTATTAGTTCTTAAAATTTTTGTGGATTCATTGGAATTTTCCATATACAACATTGTAATATGTGAAAATAAAAATTGTTTTATTTATTCCTTCATATTTGGATGCATTTATTTCTTTTTCTTGAGCATTTCCCCAGCTACAGTAGAACAACGCTATGAGAAGCGGTAAGAGTGGGCATCCTTTTTTCGTTCCTTGTATTAGGAGAAATTTGTTCACTGTTACATATGATGTTAGCTGCAGTTTTTCCATAGCTCCCCTATACAAGGTTGAGCAAATTCCCTTTTATTTTTATTTTGATGAGTGTTTTTATGATGAAGGAATGTTATTTTTTGTCAAGTTATATATTGAGTTGGGAATTATGTCTTCCTCTTCTAATCTTTGGAAGACCTTGTGTTTGTGGAGAATTGATATTAATTATTCTGAAATGTTTGATCATATTTACCAGTGAAGCCATCTGAGCAAGATTGTTCTTTTGGGGGATCTTTAAATTACCAATTGAGTACCTCTGTTTGTATATATGGTCTCATCAGAGTTTTCATTTCTTCTTGAATCAGTTTTAGTAGTTTTTGGCTTTAAAGGAATTTGTCTATTTCATCTGTTATCCAATTTTTTGGCATGTAGTTGTTCACACTATTCCATTATAATCTTTTTTCTTTTTTTATTTCTGTAATATCTATAGTAGTGCTTCTTTTTCCATATGTGATTTTAGTAATCTATTCTCTCATTTTTTTCTTGGCAAATACAGTTAGACTTTTGTTAAATTGGTTGATCTTTTTAAAACACCAAAATTTAGTTGAGTTGATTTTTCTATTGTTTTTCAATTCCTTATTTTATTTAACTCCTCACCGATCTTTATAATTCCCTCCTTCTGTTTGCTTTAGTTTTAATTTTCTTTTATCAGTGCCTCATGGTGGAAGAGTATGATGGTAATTTGAGATATTTCTCATTTCTTTAATGTAAATGTTTAAAGGTTTAAATTTCCCTCTAATCATTGGTTTATCAATATCCTATAAAGTTTTGTATGTATTATACTTATTTACATTAATCTCAAAATATTTCTAATTTCCATTTTTATTTCCTGTGTTTTATATTTTGCTTAATTTCCACATATTTGTGAATTTCTCATTTTAGAAATTTATGCATATCTATATATATATAGGTAGATCTATAGATCTATATATAGATAGATCTATAGATAAATAGGTAGATAGATAGACAGATAGATAGATACAGATATATATTTATATATAGCTATTTATCTATCTACTATGTTATAGTCTATAAATCTACCTTGGATATCCACTGTAATGAGATCGTTTTTGGAGAGCAAAATAGTATGTGCCTTTTTGGAGAGAACATGAGCAGAGAAATATGAGCTTTCATAGAAATTTCCAGTTACAACAATACTTAGAATATATAATGAGTCCCTACTGCTCACATCAAGAACATGAAGGCTCCAAGCTCAGGGCTGTGACTACACTGTGCTTACCTATAAGGCAACTGAGAGAGAGAATTTGTGGAGTGACACTGATTTAATTCACTAAAATACTTCTAATACTTTTTTAACGTTTCCTGAGATGCTTTAATTAAACAAAATGGGGTGTTGAGGGGTGGGTGAGATAATTTACATAAAGCAGTTTGCAGGTGCCAAAACAAAAGAAGCATTTTATACTTACCAATGATTATTTCATGTTTCTAATAAAGGGCTTAGCTATTGATACCTTTAAGAATGAGTGGTGACTGAATATAACTTTCAAAAGTCCAGAAATTTTTATTTAAAAGGCTTCTGAAGGGACCTTAAAGTACCAATAAAATAGTAGTTGGTGGTCAACAGTAGCAGAAATCATTTTAACACTTGGCTAACTTTCCTCACTAAAAAGATCGATCTTGATAGGAGAAGATGTCAGAGGAGAAAGAAATAAAAAGGAAACACTATAAAATGTGTAATTTCATAGAAATGCTAATGCCAAAGACTATGGCATTATGAAGGGAAGAGCCCATAGGAGTGGCTGATAAACTATAACTATAAAAAACTTGATTACATATAGGTATCAGATGACATACACTGTTAAAAAAATGAAGGAAGGAAGGAGTGGAGAAGAAAGAGTAGGAACCATTATCAGGAATTGGAACAGACACACACAAAAACTAAGAATGCATAGAAGGACTTTGGAAGAGTTTAATCTAATTCATTTTTTTCTTTTGCTTTTAAAGGTCAAGTTTATATTTTCCCATATTTAGTGAGCTCTAAATTATAAGAATCATTTTAAAGCTAAAACTATTCCTCCTGTGATCATCCAAGGAGAGTTATTTTGGCAGGACAGGGCACTCACACCTTTCCATCATTTGAACTCTTAGCATGGAATGAGCAAAAGAGTAGGCACTGCTATTTTCACCTGTTTCCTACTATGAAAATTAGTGGTAATGGCATAAGTATTATTTAATCTTGGTAAAATAGTCTCTCTCTCTCTCTCTCTCTCTCTCTCTCTCTCTCTCTCTCTCTCTCTCTCTCTCTCTCTCGCTGGAGAAATGAAAGTCTTGCTTGCTAAAGATTTCATTTTTTTTTCAGTTACTATGGTACTTTTATATCTTTGCAAATATCAAATTAATTTTAGTTTAAAATTGACATGAAGTAATTTAAAGAAGGATTTTAAAACCGATTACATGAAAAAGAAGGTTTCAAATTTCACACCCTTTTAAGGTTCATGTAAAGTATGTAAGGGGCAATTTGGATATTCTTAGTGTTCAAATGAGTAACTTTTTATTTTCATATATATATTCATTATTTATTCCTAACTTTTCTATTTTTTTTTGATACCTGTTTAATAGAGTTTATTTAAGGATACCAGCATCATATGAACATAGAAGTACATACAATTTTTATTAAAACAACGGTACAGAACATATTACTTTGCCAAATTGGCTCACTATATCTCCTCCCTTTAAGATATCATCCCCTGTATGCAATTTTCAGTTTATGTGAGGTAGGTGTTCATGCAAAAATATCCACCTATTGATATTTCTGTTTGTCTTCAATCTTCATTTAATGATTAATCAATCACATATTAGAAATATTAGGTAGCTCACCAAATTTTAAAACTTATACATAGACACAAACATTTTCTAAAGCAATAATACTATGAAGCAGTGCTTAAAACTTTGTGAGTCTATTTTAGTTTTTACTTCCATTGCCTTTGGAGTCAAATTCGTAAAATGCTCTTTGAACCCAAGGTCCATAAGTTTAGTACCTATGTTTTCTTCAATGCAGTTTATTGTGTCAGGTCTTATGCTTAAGTCTTTGATACATTTTGAATTAATTTTGGTACATGGTGACAGATAGCAGTCCAGTTTCATTCTTTTGCACATAGCTATCCAATTCTGCCAGCACCATTTACTGAAGAGGCTGTCTTTCCTCCATTCTATGTTTTTAGCTTCTTTGTCAAAAATTATCTGTCCATATTTATGTGGTTTTATTTCTGGGTTCTCAATTCTATTCCATTGGTCTATGTGTCTGTTTTTCCGCCAATAACAAGCTGTTTTGATTATTATAGCCCTGTAGTACAAGGAAAAATCAGGGAGTGTGATAACTCCAGTATTGTTCTTTTTTTTTAATATTGCTCAAGAAATTACGAATAGAATTACCATATGACCCAGCAATCGCTCTCCTGGGTATCTACCCCAAAAATATAAAAGCATTTCTCTATAGAGACATGTGTACGCCAATGTTCATTGCAGCTTTGTTTACGGTGGCCAAGACATGGAAATAACCAAAATGTCCTTCGATAGATGAATGGATAAAGAAGTTGTGGTACATATACACAATGGAATACTATTCGGCATTAAGGAAAGATGATATAGGAGCATTTGTGACAACATGGATGGATCTCGAGAGAATAATGCTAAGTGAAATAAGTCAGACAGAAAAAGCAGAGAACCCTATGATTTCACTGATATGTGGTATATAAACCAAAAACAACAAAAGAACAAGACAAACAAATGAGAAACAAAAACTCATAGACACAGACAATAATTTAGTGGTTACCAGAGGGTAAGGGGGTGGGGGGTGGGTGATGAGGGTAAAGGGGATCAAATATATGGTGATGGAAGGAGAACTGACTCTGGGTGGTGAACACACAATGGGATATATTGATGATGTAATACAGAATTGTACACCTGAAATCTATGTAAATTTACTAACAATTGTCACCCCAATAAAATTAATTAAAAAAAAAAAAACTTTGTGAGTCATTGCCAGAAAAATTTCTGTGCAATTCATCTAATTATAAAATGAAAGTTTGCATGTAAATGTATGTGGAGTGCATCTGATCATTCAAAGATTAAAAACATTGTTTCATCAGAGGCAATATGGCTGAGAAGTCACAAACTGCGTGTAGAACAAAAAGCCAGGATTTTTGACTCATAGTACATTATTTACTTGTCCTTCCAGTAGTGGCTTTTGGAAATATTTTAGTCATAAACTTATGTTTTCAAAAGAAAACTAACATGAAAGCCTACTAAAAAAAGTAGATCTATTCTAGTTAAAATCAGAATAACCTATTTTTCTACTTATTCTTTCCATATGTCCAAAACACTTTTGTGAATTCTGGAGATCTTTTGGGCTCCTTGGAGAAATTTCAAGACATTCAAGGTGACCATTCAAGTAGGACAGCTTTTCAACTTATGTTTATTTTTAAAGTAATGTTTCCAAAATTAGTGATATCTATTTATCATAATCAGTACACATATATAAGAGGATTCGGCAATCAGAAAATGTTTCCGCAATAGATAACAAAAAAACTAACCCTGGTTTAAAAATAGAGAATTATCACTCTCTTAATAGAAGAATTGAAGGTAGGTAGCTACTGATGTTAGTCAGTAGCTCAAGATTTCAGATGTTTTCTTTAGCTATCTCTCAGCATCACAAAATGAACCTTCAGACTTCAACTTTTCTAACCATCACTTAAGATGGAAATTTCCCTTATCAGAAAAATCCCTTTCCCAAAAGCCTCCCCCCAGCAAACCTCCACTTACATGTTTATAAACAAATTTTAATTGAGTACATTTGATATCTAATTGGCTTCATTAAACAACTCACGAATTGGGCACCAACTTATCTAGCAAGCAGAGAGATACTCTGTGGGCTTATACAAGATGGGAGGCTTTTCTAGAGAGTGCGTGGGACAAGAAAATCATCAGCAAGAGAAAAGTAGAAGTTCATGGAAGGAAAGTAAGAGTTCAGGTGACAATGGCTGCTCATTGGCTGAACTCTGTTATTTCAATCATTGGCTGATAGCTGGGTTTGGTGCTGGGTGAGAGGAAAAATTCCATCCTAATTCTGTGGTAGTAAAGTAGTTGCACTTCCTATATGGGAGTGCAGGTACTTCTTTTCCTGTTGGGATTTGTGATTGACATCTTCCTTTTGGGAGTCAATGACTTCAAGTGGTAGGCATGAGAGCTCCCTCTACAAACCTTCCTCACTCCAACTTTAGTTTAGATTTTCTTTATTAATTTTTGATATACCATACAACTGCTATATGTTTTATATGGTAAGTGCCACCTGAAAATGGTGATTGATAACATGCTTACTTAGCTTTTCCATTCTTCATAGTAGGGGTGAAAAGGGGATGAGGAAATTGAAACATGGGTTTAAACCATGGTAACCATTCAACAGTGTCTTACACAGTAGTATTCAACACTGAAGTAGAACTTAGGTAATATGGACTTTTTAACTTGGAAGTAATTCATTGTTTTCTTCTAGTGTAGTGGTGAGGACGTTATTGGTGATTTCATCTGTATGTTAATTTGAAATTACTAAGATTTCTGAAAATAAACTTTAAAATATCAGAACTTTAATCTTATGGGTTATTTCTTTTTGTGTCTTAATTTTTAGGAAATCCAGAATTTTATTCCTGAAAAATAAATATGACCTTCACTTTGTATTTAGATTATTTCTACTATATCTACTTTTGGGAAATGTCTTTATATATTGTTTACAAATTCTCTATAGACAAACTTGTCATACCCTAAAGGTTCCAAGTCTCTACAAATCTATTTTCTTTACAGTTATTTTCCCCTTAGGTTGTTATGCAGCTGTCAAATCTGATAAGTGATAACGTCTCATAGGATATGTATATCTAAGACATATATACAAATCTCAACTAGTACGCTGACGTAAATGATTAGTATAACAGAGAACTTCAGATATCAGCCTAGTTTAGTATTTTTAAAATTACATTACCTCTTCAGCACAATGTGATCTATAATCCCATTTCTTAGTCCTTATTTGTCTGATTAATATGGGTTAAATGATGTGACAATGACATACACTTTCACATAGGTCACACCAACCATACCTGAAATGCAGCAAATTCTAAATAATAGTTGAAATAACAATTAATCATATCAATTTAATTTTTGGCAGACTGAAAAAAAGTAATATTCTGAGAATTTCTTAGTGCTAAGAAATGTTTAAAAAGACACATAAAGCCAAGTGTACATAATCAGTCATGATGAGTGGCATGAGTGGCATACCAAATACCCATCCAGTGGTCAATCTCAGTGTCACATTAAATCATTAAGAGCCACAGGGGTACTCCGGCTGTATCACTATTGTTGTTCTTAGTGACTGCATAGAATGGACTAGTGGACACTGATCCATTGCTGAAAGGACAAAAGTCAACTGTTATGACAGTGTGTGTGTGTGTGTGTGTGTGTGTGTGTGTGTGTGTGTGTTTGTGTGTGTGGTAGGGGGAAAATGAAAGTGGTCTTCATAAAAATGAATCATTTTACATTAATGAAATATAGTAGTGGAGTAGTGAACACTAAACCAGGCAGATTTGTTTTTTTAATTGGAAATTCACTGTTCTAGTCCAGATCATCAGAATTATTTTACACAATTATAATTAGCATTCAAACTTTATTCCTGTTTTTTTGCATAATTGCACGGAGGTAAGATTTGTGTAAATCTGAACAAACGCTGGCTTAGATTTAAAATACCTAACTTTACCCAAACAGACCAAATAGAAGTTAATTATCAACTTCATAATTTATTCATCACAGAGTACTGGGCCTAGTGCATTTATGTCTTTGTAGTTCAGTATAGGTAAATAAACATTTAACAAAACTTTAATGGTCTGTAACTTGGTGGATTATAATGGCTAAGAGAATTTGCCAAAAATCCTGGACTGAAAAAAAAGGTACCTTCCTCCATTTCTGTCTTAATATTTGTGGAGTACCCACTAGGGTATATAATAGTCCCCCTTTTATTTGTAGTTTTGTTTCCCATAGTTTTAGTTACCCATGGTAAACTGCGATCCAAAAATATTAAATGGGAATTCTAAAATAAACATTCGTAAGTTTTAAATTGTGTGTCGTGCTGAGCAGCATGATGGACTCTTGCACCTGTCCCGCCCAGGTCGTGAATCATTCTTTTGTCCAGTGTCTCCATGTTGTACACGCTCCGTGCCTGTTAGTCACTAAGTAGCCATCTCAGTTACCAGACTAACCATCACATTGCTTACATTTAAAGTTTCCCTGATTTTATTTAATAATTGCACCAAAACATAAGAATACTAATACTGGCAATTTGGATATGCCAAAGAGAAGCCATAAAGTGCCTTCTTTAAGTGAAAAGGTGAAAGTGCTCTACTTAATAAGGAAAGAAAAAAAAAATGTAATCTGAGGTTGCTAAGATCTATGGTAAGAACAAATCTATCCGTGAAGCTGTCTAACTTATAAACTTTACCATAGGTGTGTACGTATAGGAAAAACTAATAATATAAATATTGGGTCCAGTACTAGCATCTGTGGATTTAGTCATCTACTGGACTCTCTAAATATATCCCATGTGTGTAAGTGGGGACTACTATATAGTTTCACGTACAGTATCCAGTATAATCCTCACAGCGATGCTGGAAATTTTGGAATCACTATAATTACTTAATAAAGGAATAAATTAGGGGCCAGAGATTTTAAGGGACTTGCCAAATGGCACACAGTTTATAACTAGCAGAACTGGGATTAGAGCCTGCGTTCATCACCTGCCAGAACCCACAACTATTTTCTCTAGATACCAGGGAAGTGATAATCAGAAGCCAAATGAGCACTGACATTTTGCAAAATAAAATAACTAGAGAACCAAATAAGATGAAATGAGCATAATGTATGTCCTCTCCATTACCCCAAGCATATACAGGAGATTGAGCAATAGTAGAAGAGATTTCATTTGGTAAGGTGACCAGAAGTTTCACATGGAAGGAAAAGACAGGATATAGCAGGCAAGAGTATGCAGCTCAACTTCAAAGTAGAACCTTTATATTAAAGCATCTTATTACTGGGGGTGTTTTGCTCCTGTCATCCTTTTAAAAATAGTACTGGTTGAATTTGACAAAATGGTTCACTGCTAATGATTCTTGCGAATAACTGGATGTGAGTGTAAGGTTGAGAAGCAGAGATATTTTCATAATGTTAAAAAACAATAAAATTGTGCTCACTTCGGCAGTACATATACCAAAAAACAATAAAATAATACTTAAGTATCACTGCATTTTAAAATACCATACCACAAATATATCTTTTACAAAAGGTAACATTAAAAAGTGATTTAGTTTTATAATCAATGAAAGATATATTTATCTTTTCAATGTTTGTCTTGATTTTGGAGGAAAGAATATCATTATACGTAAAGCTCAAAAATTAGCAACTACTTTATTGCTCTTATTATTTACATTAGATACAGGGGTCTTGAGGAATTTTACTATCTGCCAAATATTTATTAGCTTAACAGGAAGTGCTTACTTTATAATGAAATGTTTTAAAATATTTCAACTTCATCAGTCATTTTTACTTATGATTTTAATATTATTAATTCAACATGAGGACTCCAATATGATAAATAATTTATCAAACATCACTGTGCCCAAAGAAGACCTTTGACCCCGAGTCAAGACTCCAGAAAACATGACTAAAAGTTTATCTGTACATCCCTGTTGTGAAAAATATATGCCTCATGAATATTTAGCACAAAATTATCAAAGCTTGACTTATCATTCACTATAAGCTAAAATTTAATAGCACAATTTTATAGCACAATTAATATAAGGGTGTAGTAGAACCTATGACAATTTCAATTTTTATTTCCACATTCCTTGGAAAGTTTTCTGAGAGTCCAGGGATCAAGAACACGTTACAATGCAGTTCTCCTTTGCTCCTGAAGATTTCCCTGAGAGATCAGTCTCAACTGACTGACCAAAGCATTCAAAGAAGTAGAAAACACACTTCCTAAGAAATGTATAAGTCATTCTCCTTATTTTTTTTTTGTGATAATGAAATTAATACAATGAAATCATATATAATAAGCAGTTTACAATGCTCTTTCTTGTATTGTCTAGTCTGATACTCAAAAACACTCTATAAGCAAATATAGAAAATCGTGTTTCAAAGATACAGCTTGTGAATTATGCTTTCACAGACAACTGACCTTTTTTAAATGCTCAAGAAAAAATTGTACACCTTCCCTTTGCACTACTACTAAAAACAAGCTTAAATTTACTGAATTTTTAAATTGTGGTATGTACTGTTCTAAGTTTCTAATAATGTCTTAACTAATTCTCACATTTTTTTTTAAATATAAATGATGGCATTTTTATTGATGGGCAAATTGAGGCATAATAATATTTATAACTTAACCAGGGTTATAAAGCCAGTAAAGGAGGAGTCTGATTTTAAATTTATGCAGGAAGTTCAGCTCAAGTTTCTAATCCATAACCCAAAAATTAATCCTCTTTCTCATTCCAAAGATGTATTAGGGAAATACCAACACACACAAGAAAAATAAGAACAGCAAAGTGTTGCACTTTTAGACCCTTTTGTTTGGGTTGACGGTTGAATTCTTAAGTTTGTTTTGCCACCCTAATCTGCTAATGACACACACCAATGTGGCAATCTATATAAGAATTTCAGACAAAGCTCTCAATAGCTAACTTCTGTGTTAGAATCTGAATTGTTGCACCTTAGGTATATGTGGCATATAGAAGTCTGACAGTTCCTTTTGATATCAGTACATTTGTGGAAGAAAAGCTGACATATATAATCTGAGGACTGGAAAACAAACTATTTATAGACTTAAATGGAAGCTAGGAATTTGGAGACTTTTGAATATTTGAGTAGGGACACCTCTCAAATAAATATATGTGGCAGAATCAAATAAATATAGCAGAGAGGGTATACCGTTTTACAAATGACAATTGATAGCTGGGAAAGGGAAGTCTGATGGCTACGTTTTTTTAGGTGTCCAGTGGTGTGGACACGGTGAGATATCCCTTTTAATGTGAAGGATGAGTTGCTGCATCTGTCCTCTTCTGCAACCAAGAAAGAGGCACTATGCCTGGTGGGCTCCTTTGGATTTTGGAAGCAACATATTCCTTAGTTGGGTGTGTTACTCTGGCCCATTTACTGAGTGACTAAAGAGCTGAGATGTTGGGAGACGAAAAAAAATGGCGGCGTGAGGTGAAGCTCTGTAACGCTCCCCTGGAATTTACAACGAATCGGACAACAATAACTCCACAAAGGACTCCCTGCACAGCAGACAGGCAAGACGAAGAGGCCGACTACTGAATTCACCTCCAGGTGGGTGAATCGCGCGAGCGGGGGAGGAGGGAGAGGAGAAGTGCGAAGACAGAGCCGCGCGGGCGCAGGACACAGACCTGGCTCAGTGCTCGGAGCACGCTGCTCCCGGATCTTCCGCAACTGCGGGAGAGGGAAGGACTCGGACTGCTAGGGCTCCGCTTACGGCCCACAGGGCTGAGGGGGCAGCATACAAAACAGCTGAACCCAACGCTCGCTCACAGCAGACCTCGGAGCAAATACTGAGGGAAGAGGGCTGAAATCGGTGGTTTAAGCCCTCACTGCCGAGCGGAGAACGGAAGCCCTAGGCACGGAGACTAGCCGCCCCCTCCCTACCCTCCCAGAGCTCGCCCCGCCCCCACCTGCCCGGTGCTAGAAGCGATAAAGTAGCAGTGTCGGATCAAAAGACAGAATATTTGCTGCTCTGAGAACTGTGGACCGCAGACACAGATTCGCAGCTCAACTAGTTCCGGCAAAGGGGAGGGAGCTGTGGAAGCAGGACTGGCTGTGGTGGTGGTCGCCGCCATTGCTCTGGGCCACCTCTAACAACTCACCCCGCCCCTGGCCCCACCTATCTGGGCGGATCCCTGCAGGAGTAAACAGAACTGCTGAAACAAACGGGCTCTGAATCTGGTGCAGAAAGAGCTTTGGAACTCCAAAAGCTCTTCGCATACCTATCAACCTGTTGCAGAAGACACTCCTGTAGATGTCTAGGAAGAGAAATAGTAAATCAGTGATTGCCATGAATAACCAAGGCAACAAGATAGCTCAGAAAGAAAGTGAAAAGTCTCCAGAAAAGGAACTTAGAGATATGGACATTTGTGATTTAAATGACAGAGAATTCAAGATCGCAATTCTGAAAAAACTGAATGAGATGCAAGAAAACACAGAAAGGCAGTTTAATGAACTCAGAAACACAATCAAAGAACACCATGAGCATTTTACAAAAGAGATTGAAATCTTGAAAAAGAACCAAATAGAATTTCTGGAGATTAAGAACTCAATAGAAGAAATTAACAATAAAATATCCAGCTTAGGTAGTAGAGTTGACCAGATGGAGGAAAGAATCAGTGACATCGAAGATAGGAACCTGGAATTTACACAGAGGGAAGAAGAAAGAGACTTGAGACTTAAAAGAAATGAAAGAACTCTACAAGAACTTTCTGACTCCATCAGAAAGAGCAATATAAGAATAATGGGTATACCAGAAGGAGAAGAAAGAGGGAAGGGAACAGAGAATATATTCAAACAAATTGTCGATGAGAACTTCCCAAACTTATGGACAGAACTGGATCCTCGAATCCAAGAAGCAAATAGAACACCTAATTACCTCAATCCCAACAGGCCTTCACCAAGGCACATTGTATTGAAGCTGTCTAAAATCAATGATAAAGAAAGAATCCTCAAGGCAGCCAGGGAAAAGAAGACGGTAACTTACAAAGGAAAGCCCATTAGATTATCATCAGATTTTTCAGCAGAAACTCTACAAGCTAGGAGGGAATGGAACCAAATATTCAAACTATTGAAAGAGAGAAATCATGAGCCAAGAATAATATATCCAGCAAAGATCTCCTTTAGATATGAAGGAGGAATAAAGACCTTTCCAGACATCCAGAAGCTGAGGGAATTTTCTAATACACGACCTGCACTACAAGAAATACTAAAGGAGGCTATTAGACCACCATCAACAGGGACAACTTGTGGCAACCGAAACATAAAAAGGGGGAGCGTAAAGGCCTGAACTGGAATATGGGAATAGAGAAAGTAAGCGTACTGAAGAAACTGGAATACTCTAAATATCAAACTTTCTTTTACATAAACTCAAGGGTAACCACTCAAAAAACATCCAAATCTGAAATATATACTGTAATAAAAGAAGAAACAGAGGGAAACATCATAGAATACTACCACACAGAAATAACAGACAACAACAAAAAGGCAAAGAAACAATGGAGACACAGCCTTACCAGAAAACTAAAGACAGAATGACAGGAAATCCTCACATATCAATAATCACCCTGAATGTAAATGGACTGAACTCACCAATAAAGAGACATAGAGTAGCAGATTGGATCAAAAAACTAAACCCAACCATATGCTGCCTACAAGAAACACATCTCAGCTACAAGGACAAGCATAGACTCAAAGTGAAAGGGTGGAAATTGACACTTCAAGCAAATGGTACCCAGAAAAAATCAGGTGTAGCCATAATGATTTCCGATGAAACAGACTTCAGGGTGAAAAAGATAACAAGAGACAAAGATGGACATTTCATAATGGTAAAGGGGACTATACAACAAGAAGACATAACAGTCATCAATATTTATGCCCCCAATCAGGGAGCACCGAAATATACCAAGAAACTACTAACAGAACTAAAGGGAGAAATTGACCAAAACACAATTATACCAGGGGACTTAAATACATCATTGACAGCTATGGATAGATCATCCAAACAGAAGATAAGTAACGAAATCGCAGCCCTAAATGACACATTAGATGAATTGGACATAATTGACATATATAGAGCACTTCATCCTAAAACATCAGACTATACATTCTTTTCTAGTGTACATGGAACATTCTCAAGGATAGACCATATATTGGGACACAAAATCAGCCTCAGCAAATTTAAGAAGATTGAAATCATACCAAGCATATTCTCTGATCACAAAGCTTTGAAATTGGATATCAACTGCAAAAAGAAAGCAGGAAAAAACACAAATACATGGAGATTAAACAACATACTTTTAAAGAACGACTGGGTCAAAGAAGAAATTAGAGGAGAGCTCAAAAGATACATAGAAACAAATGACAATGAAAATACATCCTACCAAAATTTTTGGGATGCCGCGAAAGCAGTTTTAAGAGGGAAATTTATATCATTACAGGCCTATCTCAAGAAACAAGAAAAATCCCAAATAAATAACCTCATGTTACACCTTAAAAACTAGAAAAAGAAGAACAAGCGAAACCCAAGGTCAGCAGAAGAAAGGAAATAACAAAAATCAGAGCAGAACTAAATGAAATAGAGAACAAAAAGACAATAGAAAAAATTAATGTGACAAAAAGCTGGTTCCTTGAAAAGATTAACAAAATCGACAAACCCTTGGCTAGACTCACTAAGATAAAAAGAGAGAAGACACTAATTAACAAAATCAGAAATGAAAAAGGGGAAGTTATCACGGACACCACAGAAATACAAAGGATTATCCAAGAATACTATGAAGGACTATATGCCACCAAATTTAATAACTTAGAAGAAATGGACAAGTTCTTAGAAACATATAGCCTTCCAAGGCTGAATCATGAAGAACTGGAAAATCTTAACAGGCCGATCACCAGTAAGGAAATTGAATCAGTCATCAAAAACCTTCCCAAAATCAAAAGTCCTGGACCAGATGGCTTCACCAGTGAATTCTACCAAACCTTCAAAGAGGATCTAATACCAATCCTGCTCAAACTCTTCCAAAAAATTGAAGAAGAGTCAGTACTCCCTAACTCATTTTATGAGGCCAACATTACCCTGATACCAAAACCTGGTAAGGACAACACAAAAAAAGAAAACTACAGACCTATATCTCTGATGAATACAGATGCTAAAATCCTAAACAAAATTCTAGCAAATCGAATACAACAATGCATTAAAAAGATTATTCATCACGACCAAGTGGGGTTCATCCCCGGGGCACAAGGATGGTTCAACATTCGCAAATCCATCAATGTGATACATCACATAAACAAAATAAAGGACAAAAATCATATGATTCTATCAATTGATGCAGAAAAAGCATTTGATAAGATACAACATCCATTTATGATTAAAACACTTACTAAAATTGGTATAGAAGGAAAATACCTCAACATAATAAAGGCCATATACGACAAGCCCTCAGCTAACCTCATAATTAATGATAAAAAGCTGAAGCCCTTTGCTCTACGTTCAGGAACACGACAAGGTTGTCCCCTATCACCTCTGCTTTTCAACATAGTGTTGGAAGTCCTCGCCAGAGCTATCAGGCAAGAGAAAGAAATAAAAGGCATCCAAATTGGGAATGAAGAAGTTAAATTGTCACTCTTTGCAGATGACATGATGCTATACATAGAAAACCCTAAAGACTCCACCAAAAAGCTATTAGAAACAATCAATGAATATAGTAAAGATGCTGGCTACAAAATCAACGTACAAAAGTCCATTGCTTTCCTATATACCAACAATGAAATCTCAGAAAAAGAGATAGAAAAAACAATTCCTTTTGCAATTGCAGCAAAAAGAATAAAATACCTAGGAATAAACTTAACCAAGGATGTGAAGGATTTATATGCTGAAAACTATAAGACATTTTTGAAAGAAATTGAAGAAGACACAGACAAATGGAAAGACATTCCGTGCTCATGGACTGGAAGAATCAACATAGTTAAAATGGCCATATTGCCCAAAGCCATATAGAGATTTAATGCAATCCCCATTAAAATCCCAATTGCATTTTTTAAAGAAATAGAACAAAAAATCATCAGATTTGTTTGGAACCACAAAAGACCCCGAATAGCCAAAGCAATATTAAAAAAAAAGAACAATACTGGAGGTATCACACTCCCTGATTTTTCCTTGTACTACAGGGCTACAATAATCAAAACAGCTTGGTATTGGCGGAAAAACAGACACATAGACCAATGGAATAGAATTGAGAACCCAGAAATAAAACCACATAAATATGGACAGATAATTTTTGACAAAGAAGCTAAAAACATACAATGGAGGAAAGACAGCCTCTTCAATAAATGGTGCTGGCAGAATTGGATAGCTACGTGCAAAAGAATGAAACTGGACTGCTATCTGTCACCATGTACCAAAATTAATTCAAAATGGATCAAAGACTTAAGCATAAGACCTGACACGATAAACTGCATTGAAGAAAACATAGGTACTAAACTTATGGACCTTGGGTTCAAAGAGCATTTTATGAATTTGACTCCAAAGGCAATGGAAGTAAAAACTAAAATAAACAAATGGGATTATATGAAACTGAAAAGCTTCTGCACAGCAAAAGAAACTATTGACAAAATAATGAGGCAACCAACTGAATGGGAGAAGATTTTCGCAAACAGTTCCTCTGATAAGGGGCTAATATCCAAAATATACAAGGAACTCATGAAACTCAACAACAAAAAAACAAACAACCCAATTGAAAAATGGACAGAGGACCTGAAGAGACATTTCTCCAAAGAGGATATACAAATGGCAAATAGACATATGAAAAAATGCTCAACATCGCTAATCATCAGAGAAATGCAAATGAAAACCACAATGAGATATCACCTCACCCCAGTCAGAATGGCTTTCATCAACAAAACAAATAGTAACAAGTGTTGGAGAGGCTGTGGAGAAAAAGGAACTCTCATACACTGTTGGTGGGAATGCAGACTGGTGCAGCCGCTATGGAAGGCAGTGTGGAGGTTCCTCAAGAAATTACGAATAGAATTACCATATGACCCAGCAATCGCTCTCCTGGGTATCTACCCCAAAAATATAAAAGCATTTCTCTATAGAGACACGTGTACGCCAATGTTCATTGCAGCTTTGTTTACGGTGGCCAAGACATGGAAACAACCAAAATGTCCTTCGATAGATGAATGGATAAAGAAGTTGTGGTACATATACACAATGGAATACTATTCGGCGTTAAGGAAAGATGATATAGGAACATTTGTGACAACATGGATGGATCTCGAGAGAATAATGCTAAGTGAAACAAGTCAGACAGAAAAAGCAGAGAACCCTATGATTTCACTGATATGTGGTATATAAACCAAAAAGAACAAGACAAACAAATGAGAAACAAAAACTCATAGACACAGACAATAATTTAGTGGTTACCAGAGGGTAAGGGGGTGGGGGGTGGGTGATGAGGGTAAAGGGGATCAAATATATGGTGATGGAAGGAGAACTGACTCTGGGTGGTGAACACACAATGGGATTTATAGACGATATAATACAGAATTGTACACCTGAAATCTATGTAAATTTACTAACAATTGTCACCCCAATAAAATTAATTAAAAAAAAAAAAAAGAGCTGAGATGTTGAATGAGTCACTGTCTTAGTTCAGGTTGCTAATCAAATACCATAAACTGAGTGGATTATAAACAACAGAAATTAACCAGCAGCACATTGTGGGGTAGGGTTTCAATACATGAATTTGGTGGTGTTACTGGGGACATAAATAGGCCTAGAACAAAAGAAAACACTGTGATAGGTCTAGGTTGGTATGCCTGCTGCTCTGTCATTTAAGCCATAATATCCAGAAAACACAACAGTGCTTGAAGGATCAGTGGTAGAAGGATGTTGTTGGAACCTTTGAAAGGCCATACAGGTGAATCGCAACAAGGGCCATTAGGATTTTAGAGCAGGCCCTGTCATTACCCACAGACCACAGATAAATACTTTCTCTCCTTTTTTTTTTTTTTCTTACAGTTTCAATTTATTATTATTTGAAAAAAATAAAGTGTATTGGGATGACAATGGTCAACAAAACTACATAGATGTCAAGTGTACAAGTCTAGACCTACAAATTGCCAACAGATATATGAAAAAATACTCAACTTCACTAGCTTTTAGGGAAATGCAAATAAAAACCACAATGAGATATCACCTCATATCAGAATGGCTGTCATCAACAAGACAAATAGTAACAAGTGTTGGAGAGGCTGTGGAGAAAAAGGAACCCTCATACACTGTTGGTGGGAATGCAGACGGTGCAGCCGTTATGGAAGGCAGTGTGGAGGTTCCTCAAAAAATTACGAATAGAATTACCATATGACCCAGCAATCCCTTTTTTGGGTATCTACCCCAAAAATCTAAAAACATTTATCCTAAAGATATATGTACTCCTATGTTCACTGCATCATTATTTTCGGTGGTCAAGGCATGGAAACAACAAAAGTGTCCTTCAATAGGTGATTGGGTAAATATGTGGTATATACACGATGGAATACTATTCTGCCATAAGAAAAGATGAAATAGTACCTGTTGTGACAATATGGATGGATCTTGAGATTATTATGCTAAGGTGACATAAATCAGACAGAAATAGTCGAGAACAATATGACTTTACTCATATATGGGATATAAAAATGAAAGCAACAAGGGGGCACAATAAACAAATAAACAAAAACTCACAGACACAGACAACAGTTTAGTGGTTATGAGAGGGTAAGGGAGGAAAGGGGTTGTAAATGAGGGTAAAGGGGGTCAAATATATGTTGATGGAAGGAGAACTTACTGGGTGGTGAACGCATAATGCAATATAGTTTCCTTTTGAGAAACAGCTCTTGGCCTGCTGTTGGGCCTTAGTAGACACTGAACGTTTAACCATAGGACACCAAGTTATCATGCAACAAGCTGCCTATGAACTTGGTATTATGTGACCTACCAAGCCATAAAGTTGGGCACATTCAGGAATATTCTATCATCAGTTGGAACTAATATATACATAAGTGGTTTAGGAAGACCCGGAAAGGTAAGTAATTACATGAATAAGTGGCCTAAATGCCTGTGGTCCTCATTCATGCCACAACACCTTCTCTCTCTCAGCCTGCATGCATACCTTCCTGGAATGTTCCTTATGATCAGTTGGTAGAGGAAGAAAAGACTTGGGCCTAGTTTATAGATTGGTCTGCATGATATGCAGCCACCACTCATAACTGAACATCTGCAACACTATAGCTGAAAGGCTTGCCGGAAGGACATTGCTGAAAGGCAGTCTTCCCAGCAGGCAGAAGCTGGAGCAAGGAACCTGGCTATCTACTTGGTTTAGAAGGAATCACAGCCAGATGTGTGATTGTATACTGATTTACAGACTGTGGCCAATGGTTTGGCTGGATGGTCAGGGATGTGGAAGAAATAATAGTTGGAAAATTGATGACAAAGAATCTGTGGAAGAGGTATGTGGATAGACCTCTCTGAATGGGCAGAATACATGAAGGTATTTGTGTCCCATGTGAATGCTCACTTTTGCAGAGGAGGATTTTAAAAATCAAGTGGATAGATGACCTCTTCTGTGGATATCAGTCAGTTTCTTTCCCGAGCCACTAATGTCATCACCCATTAAGCTCATGAACAAAGTGTCTGTGATGGCAGGGATGAAGCTTATGCATGGGCTGGGCAACGTGGACTTCTACTCACCAAGGCCAACCCGGCTCTGGTCACTGCTGAGTGTCCGACTGCCAGCAACAGAGAATAGTGCTAAGACCCCACATGGCATTATTGCTGGGGTGATCAGCCAGATACCCTGTGGCAGGTTGATATAGTGAACCATTTCCATTGTGAAAGGGGCAGTGGAGTAGACACTTTGGATTCAGATTTTCCTTTCCTGTACACAATTCTTATGTCAAAATTAGCATCTGGGAAAAATATACAGAAGGTCTTATCCATCATCATCGTATTCCACAGCACTGCTTCTAATCAGGGAACTCACTGAACAGCAAAATAAATGTGGCAATGGCCTCATGCTCATGAAGTCCCCTGGTCTTCATGTTCCCCTATCCTGAAGAAGCTGGCTTGGTAGAACACTTGAATAGTCTTTTGGTAAGTCAGTTACAGTGCCACATAGGTGGGACACATTCAGGGCTGGACCAAGGCTCTCCAAAGTTCTGTATATGCTCTGAATAAGCTTCCAATATATGGTGCTGTTTCTTGATATCCAGGATTCACACGTCCAGAATTCAAGGGGTGGAAACAGGAGTGACACCACTCACTATTACTTTTAGTGATCTAACAAATGGTTGCTTCCTGTTTCCATGACTTTATGCTCTGCTAGCTTAGAAGACATAGTTCCAGGGATAGAAATGCTGCCACTATGACACACAACAATAATTCCATTGCGTGGAAGTTAAAACTACCACCCAGTTACTCTGGGATCCTAATGTGTCTGAGTCAACTAAAGAGTTAATTGTGGTAGCATGAGTAACTGATCCTGACTACTAAGGGGAAATTGGAAATTACTACACAATGGAGGTGAGAAAGAGTGTGTCTAGAATATAGGAGATCTCTTAGATATGTCTCTTAGTATTACCATGTCCTGATATTATAATTATAGTCAATGTCTGTGTATGTACACACACACAAACATACAGACATATAGACATACATATACATATATAAAAAGATATATGTGTATCTTTGCTTTCTTCTCACATTCCCTTATCATGTAACATAAAACATATTGATTTTATATCATAGTTATTTAAATATTATTAATTTTACATCATAGTAGTTAAGTTATGGGCTATTGAGGCAAGAGTTAAACATCACTCAAGGACTTTATCTCCTCTTCTGGGCTACAGGTTAGTGAATTTTTGGTTTTAAGGAGAATAAAAGTACCACGTTAAGCAGAACTATTTCCTTGTTATTGTCTTTACTTGAAGATTAAGTAATGTTTAAGGAAATGCATATTATTGCCAAGTTGACAAAAATGGACATGTGATGCTTAATTGTATGTATTAACTTGACGTGTAATAGGCTGCCCAGATTAAATGTTATTTCTGGGTGAGTCTGTTAGTGTGTTTCCAGATGAGATTAGCATTTGAATAAGTAGACTAAGTAAAGCAGATTTCCCTCCTTAATGCAGTTGGGCAGCACCACTCCATTGTAGGTGTGAATAGAACACAGACAGAGAAAGGAGAAATTTGCTCCTTTTTGCTTCTTGTCTCTCCTCTTGAGATAAAACATCTGATCTCATCTCTACCCTCAGATTGGGATTTAAACTATCAGCTTTCCTGGTGCTCCAGCCTTTGGACTCAGACTGATTTCTAAGACCAGCTTTCCAGGATGTTCAACTTGCAGACAGCAAATCATGGGACTTAGCTTCCATAATCACATGAACTAATTCCTCATAATGAAACTTCTTTCTTTTCTTTTTTCTTTCCTTTTTTTTTTTTAATTAGTTTCAGGTGTACAAAACAATGTACTTGTTAGGATCTAAATAAATGAGCAAAGCAAATCTTTTATATATAATTTACTGATGCTATTTCCCTGTAGAACCCTAACACATGTTGCTCTTAGGGAAAACTTATATGAAAGAATCTTCGAGGATTTTAAGCACATAATGGCTGCCTAACTCAGTGCTTAACTAACAGTTTCACAGCTCAGCACCCACTTGCTGCAAATATAAGATTGTACATACCCATATCTGGAATTAGCACTGGCTCTAGAAATTTTACTTTCTAAATTGGGAAACCTTCACTGCTCCCTGCTATTATAGGAGATGGAGGGCAATATAAGACCTGAATTACTATATTGCACTGATATCTAAACTATCAATGTGAAGTTGATAGTTAAGGAGAATGGGGAACATTTTATAGTAAAACTGTATAAATCAATATAGAGAGGCTGGAAGAAATGTAAACAATCTAGTAGAATTGTTCAACAAGATGCCTGGACTCAAAAAACAACAGCATCATATTTGAAGGAAATAAACTTTTAATATTGGATCAAAAATTAAATGTGGCATATACATATAATGGAATATTATGCAGCCATAAAAGGGAGGAAATCCTGTCATATGTTATATAGAACATGACTGAACCTGGAGGACACCATGCTAAGTAAAACAAGCTGATCACAAAAAGATGTGTACTGTATGATTCTACTCATATGAGGTATCTAAAAAAATAAAAATCATAGGCAAATAAATAAAAAATTGAAAAGTGCCAAGGTCTAGGGGAGTTGTGAGGAATAATTAGTGTTTATTGTATATAGAGTTTCAAATTGTGAGATGAAAAAGTTCTAGAGATCTGTTGCATGGTGTTGAGAATATACTAAGCACTACTGATTTATATACATAAAAAGGTTTAAGGTGGTAAATTTAGTGTTATGTGTTTGTTACCAACATTAAAAATAAAATTTAAAAAAATTGGATCCCAAAAGAGGGGGAAGATATTTGACAAAATAATACTTTTCATATTATCAAATCAATCAATATAGCCTTGTTGGAACACAACATAGACTGGGGGAAAATGGCACAGTTTCAATTTTTTCTCTTTAAAATGATTAGAAGAATTTAATTAATTATCCAAAGTCAGGTGGACATTAAAGATCGCACTATGAAAGCTATTAACACTTCAAATCACTATTAGTCAAAAAGCCAAGTATAGTTAATGAGATTGGAATTTGGTTTAATTGTAAAAAAAACCAAAAAACAAATCTTAAAAATAGAAGATTTCATCTCTCTAGAAAGAACTAACATTTACGTATCCAATAGTTGCATCCAATAAGATTTGATGCCTAATATATTAGGTTGGAGAAAAATTTGCAACTTATAGAAATCAGTGAATGCATTTTTATTAACTAAATACACATGTATCATAAGATTAAACAATGTGATTTCTAAGACATCAGCAAATAAATAGTCTATGTGGTAAATATAGAACTAAAAACAAACAAAAATAAATCACACAAATGGTACTTTATAAAAATATTTGTTTTTCATGCTAGACTTTCAACCATATTAAATATATTTTATGAAATATAGGTTGACTTTCAACATCACTCAGTCTGTCATTAATTGCTTCACTCCATAAATATTATATAAGAAAACCTACTTTTTTTATTTCATCAATTCACTCTTCAATTCAAGTACCATTATATCATGACTCACAATAAAAGTGCAGATAATACTACCAATGATTCTAAGGGGGCAAAAAATTTTGAAAATCCCTATCCATTATTTTCCTGTTTTTCAAAAATGAGCTCTGCTATATTTTAACAAATCATTAAGCAATTCAGAAATCTGCAAAATTACACATTAAATAGTTTAAAACACAATTCAAAAAGTTACATACATCCTTACATTCATTGCAACCTTATTTATAATAGCCAAATATGGAAGCAACCTAAATGTCCATTGATAGACAAATGGATAAAGATGTGGTACATATATATAATGTAGCATTACTCAGCCATGAAAAAGAATGAAATCTTACCATGTGCAACAACGTGGATGGGCCTAGGAGGTATTATGTTAAGTGACATAAGTCAGATAGAGAAAGACAAATTATGACTTTACTTATAAGGAATAAAAAAAGAACAAATGAAATGGAAACAAACTATCAGATTCAAAGAACAATTGATGTTTGCCAGATGATAATAATAGTTGGGGGAATGAAAGAAAAAAGTGAAAGAGATTAAGAATTACAAATTTCCAGTTAAAAATATAGTCACTGGAGTATAAGGTACAGCATAAGATATATAGGTAATAGTATTATAACTATGTATCGTGTCAGATGGGTACCAAAGTATTCACTAGGGTGAGTACTTTGAAAGGTCTATAAATGTATAATCACTATGTTGTATACCTGAAATTAATATAATATTGTATGTCAACTGTAATTAAAAAATAAATTCCAATATATTATAAAGATATGAAAACCAATTTATATCACAAGAGTAGGCATAAAAGTTCATGATATAGTAATGTACTATGTTTGTAGTTTTCTAAACTCCATAAAAAAAGTACAAACTTTTAAGCCACAAACTTGGTGGCTTAAAATAACAGAAATGTATTGTCTCATAGTTTGGAATACTAGAAGTCTAAATCAAGGTATCAGTAAGGCTATATTCTCTCTAATGGCTCAAGGAAGACTGTTTGCTTGCCCCTTCTAGCCTCTAGTGCCAGAAATTCTTGCCTTTCCTTAACTTGTAGAGGCATCACTTGAGTCGCATTGTATCTTCACATCGTCTTACTTCTGTGTGTGTCTGTATTCAAATCCCCCCTTATGATAAGAACACCAGTTATGTTGGATTATGGCCTACCCTAATGACCTCATTATTACTTAATTACCTTTATAAAGACACTATATCCAAAGACAGTCACATTCTGAAATAGAGGTTAGAACTAAGCATCTCTTTTTGGGGGGACACACAACGACTCATAACAATGGTCTAAACTTAAAGCACTATAGTTCAAGAGTTTTAGGTCACAACTTCCTGGCCAGGGGTTTTTGAGGTATAATATGAAGCCGGCCCCCATACACAAAGGGCAGGGAGAAACCAAAGGAGAAGGAAGACCACTCCAGATACATATGTGGCAGGTTTAATTAACAAAGGAACTTTCTTAGAAGAATTGTCTTGGGCAACCACAACATAAGTAGTGTTCGTACTCACACTCCAGAATTTAAAATTTTATATACAAGCTTGAACTGGGGTCAGTCACGTGCACAGGACACCTAACAGGGTTTAGTTACATACCCAGTCCAGATAGTTTCATCACCACATTACTATCTCAAAGCTGTGTCCTTGGGCAGTTATTAGCATTGGGAAGTCAAGAAGAGGTCATATTCTAAGCAGATGGGAGGAAGTGAGGAGCTACCAAATGCCACGTCCAGCTCATGGGTCAAACTGGTAGCCACGTCCTCTTGATGACCAACCCAATAAAGGGTTTTCAATATCAAAATATTTTTTTAAAAATTATAGCATATTAAAATATCTTTATGGAAGAAACTACATGAATGGAGATGTAACCTTTAACTTGTATTAAAAAACAATGAAATGATTCATATTCTATACATCTTCTAAAATATAGGAGTCCCTCTGAATGAATAAAATTCTTCAAATTTGTATTTTGAAAGTGTAAATTGAGTTTGTCACAGAAACAAGAAAACGAAGCATTAATCGTTAAATGTAATTTAGTGCCTTATTGTAGATTGCAGTTTCACCCAAAATTCGTGTCTACTCACAATCTCAGAATGTGATTTTACTTAGAAATAGAAAATGTAATTAAGGTAAGGATCCTGATAAGATCATACTGGAATAAGACAGGCCTACCTTCAATGAAAGAGTCCTTACGAGAGACTTCCAGAAAGAACACAGACAGAGAAGGCCGTGGAACACCAAGGCAGAGACGAGAGTGATGCTGCCACAAACCAAGGGACACCAGGAGTCACCAGAAGCTGGAAGAGGCAAGAAACAATCCTCCTCCCAAAGCACTTAGAGAGAGAGAGACCCTGCCAACACCTTGGTTTTGGACTTCCATCTTCCAGAGTTATGAGAGACTACATTTCAGTTGTCTTAAACCACTAAGTTTATGGAAATTTGTTATGGTTGCCCTAATACTCTACTACACCTATGTGCTAATGCAAAAATCTATATAAAGTTGAGAAATAAGCATCTAATATTTTATCAAGCAGATTTAGATCATTAGGCAAAACTAGTACATATGTAAATTATGACCAACAAAACTGTTCAAACCTTTCCAGGTATTCATGAACATTCATTCCTCAGGCCATCTTCCATACAGAAGGGAGACCAAACGCACTGTCCACAGCTCTAATAAGTGGAACAGTTTCCCTTCAACACCTGTTCAAGGCCTTACTTCTTTGAGCTATCTAATAGCAGCTGTTCATTTCCAGCCACTACCACCACAGTGATATGAATCATGCAAATTTGAATTGAACCAAGGCCAATGTATTCTTCTTCTGTTAACATAAGTAAACCCCGATGATGCCATAGGTAAAAGATGCTCCCTACTAATAGAAATTGAGAAGAATGCCTTCACCAGGTCAATAGCACCATAACAGATGCCAGGGGCAGGGTTGACCTATTCTTGTATAGATGAATCATATGATGTTAACAGCTGTTAGGATGAGAACTACCCCTTATTATATTAACAGTAGTCAATTGTTGTTCATCATGCTCCATGGTTTCTACAGGGGCCAGAGAGAGAGAGAAGGAAATAGGATTAGGGCACGAATTACCACACCTACATTTTTTAAGTCTCCATGTAGTGCATTCCTCTCAAAATGGTATATTATTTCTGATTTACTATCTTGCCTGGAAAAGTGGGCAGTTTCAGGAGTTCCACTTAGTTTTTTTCTTAACACACTGGTTCTTATTTATGACTTCTCCCATTTCTGTGTACTGTCCACACCAATTATGGACTAGGAGCTGCAGAAATGAATGCTCCATAATGAGTTGAGACAGTACTCTATTTAAAATCTAGGTTCTTTTCCCCTCCATTCAGGGAAAAACAAACATACAAACAGAACAAAAACAAACAAACAAAAAAACTATAGAAGACTTATATGTTCTTTGATAAAATATATGTCCCAGAAATATCTGAATATGTTCGTTTTCTCAAAGTATGATTTGCCTGTTAATTAAGCACAGGCTGCTTTACAAAATATTGAAAAACACATGTTATATTTTATATACATATATACTTGTGATGTCAGTATACAGTCCTTTAAGGGGACTCTTCTTCTCATCAATCAGTGAACTCTAATCCTAAGAACTGACTCATAACTGTAAACTGTGTGAAAATTTTTACTTTTTAATATATCAAAGAATATCAGTTTTCCACTCTTCAGCTCTGGAGTTTTTCTGCTAATACAAGTCAAGTAATGTACCTCTTCTAGCCTTCTGTCCCCTTTTACAATTTACTGCTAAGGCAGTTCTGACATCTCCATCTTATTTACCATAAGCCATCATCCAGCATGCAGGCTTTAACCGGATATCCCAACGTCATATCAGAACAAAAATCAAGTCCATGGCAGGACATAAATTTCTGAATTACAAAGGAGTTGATAATCTTTGTCCTATCCCCAGCCTTGTATTTTATATTCCCTCAGACCTACCTTATATTCTGCATGCACCTCCTCCTACAGACCTCCTAACTAAACACTCACGTATGTTCACTCAGGTCCTGCCAGGGACATATGGGTGGGGCTTACAGTTTGCCGGGTATGTATACTATTTTCTTCCAGAAGTGGAATTGCGTGATATTTCAGGCTGTGCTATGATTTGACGTTATCTAGAGACACCGGTCTAGAGGCAATGAGTAAAAGAAGAGGAGAATCTTGAGGATAGTAAACCTTCATTCGTGAGACTATAGGATTTCTAGATAAAGGAGGTATGTCTGAGGGGAGAGGCTTCTCTCTTTCAGTGTGGTGGGACTGCTTCTATCAGCATAGAGGCAAATGATGCATTCATAAATCTTAGGTTTGTCATTAAAATATCCTCATCTCAGAAAAGCTTCAGAGTCTTAATCTTTTCATATCAGGGAGCTGAATTAATTTAGAGACCTGTAAATGCTATGCACTTAGTATCCTCTGTAACTCCACTACCCTTACAATTAATTCTTGGGCCCAATTTTCAGCCTAGTCAACCCTGTAGGATATCATGTTTTTAAATACTGCTGTGGGAGCTTTTTGACATTTATAGTATGCCTTGCATTTTACTTGCATAATCTAAATGTGTCCTTTGCTTTTAAAAGGCTTTCAAGTCACTAATAGAAAATCATTTAAATTTCAACCTTATAATTACCATTGCCCCCATCCATCTCAATGGCCCACTGTAACATACATGTGTACTTTGACTAACACCTGCCTCTAAAACCAAATCACTTCCAGGTGAAATATTGCTAATTGTGACATTCTACATTTCAGAGGTTATCATTACTGTAATTATCACTAGTAATATGATCCATGTATAACCCTTGATTAAATCCTGGGTGGGGGACAGATGGAAAGGACATTATTGGTACAACTGTGTTTCCCCGAAAGTAAGACCTAGCTGGACCATCAGCTCTAATGTGTCTTTGGAGCAAATATTAATATAAGACTCAGTCTTATTTTAATACAAGACTGGGTATAATATAATATAATAAATATAATAAATATAATATAATATAATATAATACTGGGTCTTATATAACTTAATGTAATATAAGACCAAGTCATATTAATTTTTGCTCCAAAAGATGTATTAGAGCTGATGGTCCAGCTAGGTCTTACTTTCGGAGAAACATGGAATTAGTCAAATTTAAATGAGCTCCTTATTTTAGTTAATAGTATTGTACCAATGCTAAAATTTGTACATATGATAATGGTATTGTGATAGTACAGCAGAACACATTTATTCTAGAGAATACATAAAGACATATTTGTTAGAGAAATGCCATGACACATTCAATTTAATTTTTGATATCTAACACAAAAATAATAGGAAATATGTATAGACAAAGATAAGGCAAACTACAAATAATTAACAAATATAGGTGAAGGGTATTTCATGGTTATTATACCACTCCTTCAAATTTTCTGTAGGTTTGAAATATTTGAAATTGAAATAAATTAGAAAATAGACAAGATATAACATGATGAGTACATCAAATAAATGCTAGAGATATTCTGAACGTATTCAAAGGAGCAAGAGATAACTCCTAGAATGAGAAATTGGAGGAAGTTTCAACAAGACTGACATATTTGTACTAGGTCTTGAAAACTGTAGAATTTTTGACAGGTGAACATGGAAAAGAAAGGCACACCAACGAGGATAGTGATATGTTTATGATCAGTATTATCATTATTATTATTATTGCTATTAGTAGTAATAGCCACATATTAATTACTACCATGGTGAAGACACTAAAGGATTCAAAGAAAATTGAAATAAATTGGCCCATACCTTAAAAGAATTAGTAACAGCTTTGCTAAATTGTAGTAGGTGGGAATAATATATATATATATATATATAATTTATAAACAGGAATAAATTAAACATCATCCAGGTAGACTATGTAGCCCACAGAGAAATCCCACTTATTTCATATATAAAGCCTATGATGTTAGAAATAAAATTGAATATGTCAATTAGTACTATTCCAACAAGACAAGAGTTGTGTAGCCATCAATTAAATAGAAGTACCTTCTCTATTTTAAAGTGATAACTCTCCATCAAAATGTAGACATTCTAATTAAAACCTTTTCAAATGTATTAGTAATAGGGTCCTAAAGTTCTTGAATCTTAGTTTTGAGGGAAAGATCTTCAGTTGGTTTTGAAGGGCAGAAAAGCCTCAAGTCAATGTGTGTCCTCTGCAACAGTTTTGTTGGGTATCCTGTAAAAATGATTTTCATCTTTAAGATAGAGATGATATTAGCACTAAACTCCTGAAGTTGTGTAAAGACTAAATGGAGTAAGACATAGTTCTTAGCACAGAGCAAATACTCCCTAGGTATTAGTAGTTATTTTTATAATATTTTATCAGCTACGTATTGTTATTGAGGACAAAGAGAAAAACAATGCTAAATTTAACCACACAAAGTAATTATTCATTATTATAGCTCAAGACTGATGAGTCTGGAAGTTGTCTAATCTCAATGGGTCTGGTTGGTAGCACATGAGTTCCTCCGAGTGACTTGAGCAACTTGGCTCTGCTCCTTCCATTGGGACAATGAGATCGACAGGAATGTCTTTTTCATGGAGATAAAAAAGTCAGAGAAAAAAATTAATTGCCTAAGCATTTCTCAAGCCTTTGCTTGGATCATGCTTGGTAACATCCCACTGGCCAAAGCACACCACATGGCTGAACTTATTGTCTATGTTACATGATAAAGAATATATCAATATATGAATTCAAAGTAATATAAGAATATTCATATAATATCAAAATATTATATGAATATTGAGAGAGGTCTGGAACTGAGGCCATTTTTACAATCTACCTAAGAAAGTAGAGACCTATTTACCTTGAGGGAGCAGAAAATTGTATAATAGATTTGATATTGTCAAGTATAATATTGAAATCTCTCCAATAAAATCACCAAGAGACTTGCTATGTGCGGTGACAGTTAACTAGATTTATTGTGGTGATCATTTACTATATATACAAATATTGAATCATTATGTTGTACACCTGAAACTAATATAATGTATATTAAATATAAATAAAGCAAGTAAATAAATAAATAAATAAATAAATAAACAAACAAATAAATAGTGTCCTTTAATCCCCCTCCCCCAAAACATTCCTAAGAGAGTTGAGCATAAGGATTCATAATCATGGAAAAGTGATTTACCAATTTAATCTTAGTTTTTTTTTACACTTTCATCAAAACAGTATGTACCCTGAGAACTATTTTAAGAAGTGTGCATTGGGTACAAAATGATCTAATGCTCGATGAAACTGCCTCATTAACGCATGTCTCCTCCCCAACAGCATGGTGAACATTCTCCACCTTGCTACTGTTAGCATTCTGATAGTGGATTTATTCGGCTCCTAAAGTTTCCAAAAAAAAATGGTATTAGTCAAGGAAGGAGAGAGGAACAGGGAGGAAAGAAAGGAAAAAGATAAAGGGGGGAAAAAAAGAGAAAAACAAGGGAAAATAAAATGAAGCTGCAAATGTTTCCAAGTGTTTCTCATGATTAATTTGAACCATTGCTAACCCATTAAAAAGTTATCAGTAGCATAATGCTGAGTTGTAAATTATCTTTGAACTGGTAGGATGGGTTTATAGCCAATTAGTATATATTTTCAAATTTGAGTAGAAGCACATATTTTTTTTAGAGTCTGAAAAAAATGTATATTTAAATATTACCAAAGATGCCCCCTTAAAAAGACTAGCTATTAACAAGTAAGTCTTCAAATACTGAGTAACTTGGTTCTCAGGTATAAACCGGTATTTTCATATATCCAAATGAAGGCTTTTTACTTTCTGTTATACATACTGTACCTTTAAGATTTAAAAAATGTAATGTATTATATTTAGTCATAGTTACTTTCCCAAAACTTTATTGTTTATAGTATGAATTTTCAAAAATGGATGTTTATAATCTTATAGTTTGGCTATGGTTGAACACAGGCTTTAGCATATTCCCTACATAAACTCAATTGTGGTTTTTTAAGTGTTCTCTTGTGTCACTAAGAGTGCTGTTTACATAAGAAAGACTTTGTATTCATGCCCAGAGATACTTTCAGTCACTAGCTTTAGGTGCTATCAAATGCAATTTCTAGGACATTTGAATGATGAGGAATAAACTACAATAGTAAAGGCAGGCACTAATTTTGGTAGGCTGAGTTGATTATCATAAAACTAGATAGTAAGACAAGGGCAAATTAATGTAATCATTAGCTTGAGGGTCTGAGTCAGCACCTACCCCTTTAGGTAGGTTATTTTGCCTGGGTTGATAGATGATTGCAATCACGGAACATAAGGTGTGAAAATTCTGAGTCTATTACTCTAAGAGTTTCTAATGAAGATATAGTTAATCTTAGATGGTTAGTAAGCAATTAAAATTAGTTAAATGCTCTCTTAAAGATAAATGTTTGTTTTATATGGGTGACAAGGTCACAGAAAAAATGCTCTACAAGATCATGACACAGAGCATGTTGGCAACAAGCCAAATCCAAGCTGCTTCCCTTATAACAAATAATAAAAATTGAGGGTCTTTTTTTTTTTTTTTTTTATTCCCGAGACTTAAAAACCATTCTGTTCCCAAAGTTCTTTGTATTTATTTGTTCTCTGTATTTATTATTTGAATGTCCTTCTTACTATCTTCTTAACCTAATTTTAGGTCGAGTTCAATTTTATTAACACTGGAGTCCCAGACCTTAACATAATGCTTAACACAAAATAGTATTTGAATATACTCAATTCATTCAACCAGTCAGTAAGTATTTGATAGCATACTATGTTCCAGGCACTGTGCTATGTGATGCAAGTAAGGCAGTGAAAAAAGGAGAAAAGATGTACACTTATATTCAAGTGTAAGAAAACAGATAAAAGCTAATAAACAATGCATCGTTATCTTGCAGTAAATTCTAAAGGGTGGTATGATAAAGAATAAGGCAAAGTGGGCTGAAAGACTTGACTTGATGTTAGAAGTGTACTCTTTGAGTTGATTTCTGAAGAATTAGAATAATCAATGCAAGATAGATAGGTATTATTATGTCCCTCCCATTTATTCACTGAGGAAACAGGCCCAATGGTTAAAAAACAAAAAGCCCAGAGGTAAAGTTCTGGAGAAGTTGCTGTTCTGAATTCTTCTGAAAATGTTTCACAGTTTTAATTTAGCCCTATCAGCACATATATTGGCATGAATTTTGTAAAGTAGGATTTTAAAAACCGGAATGTAAATTTGTAAAAGAAGAGATAAAATATCAAAAAAAAAAAAAATCACATGCAAACATGCATAAAAAAGTTCTGAGATACAATTCTGACACAGATGATGCTTTCTTTTACCTATGAGAGAGTACATGTTCTCATTACTATAGGTACACTCAGTGATACTATTAGGCCCAGGAGAATATACAGGTTCCCCACTGCTGGAAGTTTGAACAATTTGGGAGATCCTGTTTAAGAAAAGTGATTCAAAATAAAAAATATAAGATTCCTAGATGCCCTCCAACAGTCTTGAAGTAAATATTTCAAATTAGGGTTACCAAAAGCATATAAGTATGTTTCATTTGTTTTGTGGGGCACATTTAGAGTTGTCAGATTTAGCAAAGAAAACACATAATGCTCAGTTACATTTGAATTTTAGATAAGGAAATACATGTTTTAGTACTTTATATATTGCATGGAAATACTTATACTAAAAAAAAAATGTGTTGTTCATCTGAAATTCAAGTTTAACTGGGTGTCTGGTATTTTATCTGTCAACCTTATAGTGAATTGTTAAATCTACTTCTTATTGGAGGTAGGGGTCTGCACAAAGAAACAACATTTAAACCAGATTAGTGGGAATAAAAGAGATTCAAAACAAAACAAAACAAAACAACTTTGTTTTGAGAAATCATTCTCTATGGGTCTCTCACCTTTCTGTATGTACATCTATACATTAACACATATTATCCTCCAAACTATTTTTTCAAAGATATTTATATAAACAAATAATCTTGAAAGAGAGATGTTTCTCTTCCTGGAGCTGATTAGTTTACATTCCAAAGTAATAAAGATATTGTCTTTTTTCCAGAGAGGTATAATGAATAGGTTTCGATAGTATTCTCTTCGATATTATTGGGGTTTCCTAATATGAAAGTTCCTCTTCTGCAACAGACCCTCACTCAACTCCTAATACAAGGGTACTGAACAGATTCTGTTTGGAATACCATGCAAAACTTCCTAAACTCAACCCTTTACATTTGTTTCTTACTATGTTAATTTGTGTACTAATAAAAACAGATTGTGTCACACACACACACACACACACACACACGTGCTGCTAAAAATCATCTTGGTTCTTCTGTTGCTGTTTCAATGCCTTCTATTGAAAAAGTGTAGAAGAATACAAAGCCCACACATCCCAGCAACAAAATAATCAGAGGCCTCACCTCAGGAACTTGGCAGCTGGTTTAGATTATTCTGGATTTTCACTTGCTTTGTGGGTGTAAGTCCTGTGTCTCTTACTAGACAAATACCACAGGACAGATATTATACAAATTCCTGAAGTCCCAGTGCTAGCACTCTAAATAACTTTTGATAAATGTTATGGCTGAAATATTTGAATGTGCTCTTTTCTTTCACTATACTGTTTGGAAATTTGCTACAAATTTGAGATCTTGTTTTATACCTCCAAACTGGCTTGTCTCAAGCACCGCAATTTAGGATATACATGGGAGGAGAATCATTCCCTTACTGATTTGGTCAGTTTATGAACCATAAATTTACTTTTTCTATAATCATTATAGTGCACACTTACAACAGAGCTCAATCCAAATCCAATTCTCAGCAGTTTTCCTATCCTGCATTCAGCTATTTAACTTAGTTACAATTCCTAAACAACAAGGAAAAGAATAAGATGTTCAGCTATACTAAATTAAAAGCCAAGCTCAAACCTGGCCATAGAAGAACTCAGTTTGACACTTGTGGCTCTATACCATTCAACACTGTAGTGTATGTGGCTCTTTCTATCATCCAAAGATTCATTCTGTAGCATTATCGCCCAGGGATTTATGATTGTGTTATAAAAATCCACAAATTGAGTAGTAATGGCCAGGGGACCATCTCCTACCCATGCCAAAATATTTAAATAAATAGATAACTGACTGAGTAAATAAATATTTCACTTATGATTGCATCACTGTTTGTATGTGAACAGGGAATATTCACTAGCTTACAGAGTTGAGATAAAAAAATAACATACTAGCAACTAGAGTGGAATTTGCTAAAGGCCAGTGTTCCTCATGCTTAGCCAAGATAGACTTAATATAATTCCTAAAAAAACAAATTCTTCAAACAAAACAATATATTTTGTTCTTATTTATTGTTCTTTGAAATACACAATAATGTATGATTCCTGAAGAATGATCAGATGGGTCTTTAATTTCTCCTCCTGCTGATCCATATTAGAATTTACTACTTAATTTTAAATTATTCATTTTCCTTGAATTGTACAACCATGGTACATGAAAACAGAGTGACATGTATTGCCTCTGATGTAATAACTTACTTGTGTTTTTTTTTGTTTTGTTTTTTAATACCAGGTGTCAACTGTTTTATTTTTTTTTAATATTTTTTACTAGTTTCCAATATGATCAAAATATTCAGGATGAAATATTGCCTGCTTAGAAGAATCTTGTTTTCAAAGTTTAAATGTACACCAAATGAAAAAGTTATATTTCTGGTTACTTTTTAAAGTATTTATATGTCTTTCAATTATTTCAAAAACTTCTGGTAGAAACATGGTTGTTCAGTTCAGCACCTTTCTACTTATTGTCTCAGAAAACGGACAAAGAGAACAAGAAAAACAACAATTAAAAAAAAATCACCCCCAAACCTGAGAAATCAATTAAAAACAACAATAAAAAGACAAAAAACCTTCAGGTTCCAAAATAAGCAAAAGGATTACCAAAAACCATGAGATCTGGCTCAAGTCTTGAATATAGAAGTGAAATGTAAAAGCAGAAAGATGAATGAAAGAGCACAGCTGCATCATATCTGACAAAGTACCAGGAAATAAATGTTTTCTGAAGGTGAGGACCTTGCTTCACAGTGCAAACGTTTGACATTTGCAATAATATATGCAGAAACTGAGATGGGTAGGGCTGATGCAAGATGCACTTTTGAACCTGATTAACTTTGGAAAAGAAAATCAGGAGCTTTCCTAAAGCAACATACAGAGAATGCAAATCTACCTGTGGAAGCAAAGAAGTATCAAGCAAGGCCACTGTGCCCTCCACACACAGGTAGGAACACAGAAACATCTTGAAAATTACCAGTTTATGAAAATTGTTTTTATGCAATTATGCATAAGAAAAAAAGTAACATAGGTATAATCAACAAAAGTATTATGAGAAAAACTATGTGAATATGAACCCAATTCAAATCTTACCACCAGATGAAGCACATTTACTAGAAAGCTATTTTCAAGCAGGAAGTGAATATTGTCAAATATTTACAATTAAGTAAACAATCAAACAAAACAAAACAATCATTGAAGCACTCACTAGTGTAATCAAACACTATAATTCAGAAATATCAAATTTGTTGAAGAGAGTGCGATAATAAGAATAAATACTGAAGAAGGTGAAGTATATGAAGCACTCAATGAAGAAAGGGAAAATCACTAACATAAATATTGATCTTAAAGGATCACAGAGAGAAGAAATAATACTGGAAACAGTATTTACATAAATAAAAAATAAAGACCAAAAACAATACAAGAAACTATCCAACTCAAAAAGATAAAAACATATACCTAATAATTTAAGTAAAATAACTATAAAAACAGAAACTACTAAATATAGAAAATTGAAAAACTGTTACATACAAACAAAAGATTTGGGGGAAACAATCACAAATAAGACTTTTTTTAGATCTATTTTTATTAACTATGCAAATGTACTTCTTCCTGATTATGTAGGCCAATAATTTATCAAAATGCACTACATAAGACTGAAGAGATAAACACATCAATTTTTGTAGAGAATGTTGTCAAAGAACATACACTCCTTCAAAAGCATCAGGCCCAGGTGAATTCACAGAAAAATATTATACATCCTATTCTAATAGAGAATTGTAATGCTATCTAAACTGTTAAGAACATATAAAAATAATAAACATTACCAAATGATTTATAAGAACTCAATTTTTCATAAATCATTGATGTTATACTTTACAAAGATGACACAAAAAAGAAAACTATAGATCAAATCAGTAATGAATAGATTTTTTAAATTTCCTAAATAAATGATAACAAAGAAATGTAAGAACACCTTAAAATATAATAAATTATGACAAACGTACATTATTCCTGAAATGGAAGCATGGTAACTTATGGTGAGGTTATTGAGTTAGTGCTGAGAAAATGGGGGATTAAGGAGAAAGTGTTTTCATTATATATTTTATATAGAATATATGCTACAATTTTCTAATTCACAATTTCATTATTTCTGTATACATTGGTCAGCATTCTTCTATAAGGAAGAGTCATTTTGACATTATAATTATTGCTTTTTTTGGTATCTGTATGGACTTTTTTCCAAATGTAGCATTATTTATTATCATTACTGTAAACTTTGTACATGTGAACTATATGAATTTGATTTTTACATTTATTTTAAAAAATGAAAGTGAGATGAACTAAAATAATGAAGAAAAAAATGACAGTTGAATACAAATAAACTTAAATTCCCTATTTTCTAAATCTAACAAGTATTCTGACCCAGTTTTCCTTTTAATTTATTTCTATTAAATAAAATATACTATTCTTATGTTTATTTATTAGATTTAGAAAACATGAAATTTAGGTTTACTTATATTCAACTGTCATTTTTTTCTTTGTTATTTTAGTTCTCTTCATTTTCATTTTTTTAAATAAATATAAAAATCAAACTGACACTGGGTGGTGAACACACAATGTGACATATAGATGACGTATCACAGAATTGTACACCTAAAACCTATAGCTTTACTAACAACTGTCACCCCAATAAACATTAATTTAAAAAAAAATTGTAAACATGGACACTACTTATTTTCAAATATATAAGCAAGATTTTTCATAAAATTAGAAACTTCAATTAATCATATTTATGTTAATTCTTTAAAAGTTAAAAATTATATTTCATAGCCTGACAGATATTTTCGATTAAACACATGCTGGTTAATGTGAAAAAGAAAAAAGAAAAGAAAAAGAAAAAAGAAATTAATTAAGAAACATTTCAAATAATCATTATGCACTTTCCATGTAACTTTCAACAATGTGTTCTCTAATATTCAAAATAATTTAACTTTGAACCTTAATGTTTTTTCTGAGAAATTGATAAATGAAAAGTTTCATTAGCATTTAAAGCTGCACATGCTTAAATATCATTTGAAATATATATGTTAAAAATGAGGAAATAATAGTTACAAGGCAAGTAAACTTTTTGTTTTAATGTGCATATGTTTATATGCACATTAAACATATGCACATTAAAGGTAACACTCATTTTTACAAACTATGGCAAACTGCTTTGATATTTATTAACTTTTCTGTTACCGTGCAAATATTTTCAAGAAATGAAATTCAGGAATTTAAATATCATAGTTTCCTCTGATTTATTTCATGTTAAATAGATCGCTATGGAATTTTATGATAAAAAATGTTGGTGATAAAACCTGAGAGACCACAGTGTTTCCTAGGTGTAGGACCGTGTTCTTCCCAGTGGTCTCATTGACTTTTACAATTTTTTTATCTAATGTGTGTCATTGATTTTACTTTTTCTCTCTGTTTTCCTTTTACCTATTTGATTTTATTTTGCATTTAAGAAAATACTTTTCACATTTATATTTGAAAAAAGTCAAACAACAACAACAAAAAAGCCCTTCAACTAGATTCACCAATATCTGATTCACTCAGCACGTCACTGTTCAGGCTCACCATGTGTCACTTGCTCAACAGACACATTTGGTTAATGCTGTGTTTCCCAAAAAAATAAGACCTAGCCAGACCATCAGCTCTAATGCATCTTTTGGAGCAAAAATTAATATGAAAGCTGGCATTATATTATATTATATTATATTATATTATATTATATTATATTATACTATAGTATACCATACTATATTATACTATATTATATATTATAGTATATTATACTATACTAGTATTATATTATATTATATTATATTATATTAATTATATTATATTACATTACATTACATTACATTATATTATATTATATTATATTATATTATATTACATTATATTATACCCGGTCCTATAGTAAATTAAGACCAGGTCTTATATTAATTTTTGTTCCAAAAGATGCCTTAGAGGTGATGGTCCAGCTAGGTCTTATTTTCGGGGAAACACAGTGGCTACCAAACTGAACAGCACAGTTCTAGAATCTTGTTATGGTCCAGACAGAATGGCTAAATGAATGTCTTGACAATTTTCTGCCAAACATGTTCACCAGGGCTACAATACAGCTTTGTCTTTGACCACAGTGGTTTAAAACATCTTCTGAAATGCCCGTCACCATTTCTACCAAAATTAATGAAAATGACATAAACAAATATGTTAATGCATGCACCATCCTGTGACCAAAGGAGGTCAGTTCAGTCCAGAAATACAGAGATACCCTGATTTATAACTTCATTGTCCACATCTTCACATATGTAATATTTTCAACTAAAGTAACCCCAAGCATCAAATTGCATCATTTACTTTCTTGGTACTGTATTTTTTTCTTTTTCTTTTTTAAAGCAATAAATGTTCTCTTATTCATAACTAAAACTTCCATTGATGAGGTTGTTTTCTTAGTTTCAGTTCCCCAAAAGTAAGCCTTAAGGAAAAATACTTATTTGCAGGAGTTTATTTGGGAATGTTATTGCAGAGAGCAGGAATGCAGAGGAGGGAAAATAAACAGAAATGGGAAGAAAGTCAGTAAAAAGATGTGATACGGAGTTTGCATACCTGTGGCAAATGGTTTTCCATCCTGTCAGCCTTTTTTTTTTTCAATTAAAGTTTATTGGGGTGACGATTGTTGGTAAAGTTACATAGGTTTCAGGTGTAAATTTCTGTATTACATCATCAATAATATCACATTATGTGTTCACCACTCAACGTCAGTTCTCCTTCCATCACCATATATTTGATCCCTTTTACCCTCATCTACCACCCCTCTCCCCCCTTACCCTCTGGTAACCACTAAACTATCACCTGTGTCTATGAGTTTTTGTTTCTTCATTTGTTTGTCTTGTTGCTTTGTTGTTTTCAGTTTTATATGCCACATATCAGTGAAATCATATGGTTCTTGACTTTTTCTGTCTGACTTATTTCATTTAGTACGATAATCTCAAGATCCATCAATGTGGTCACAAATGGCACTATTTCATCTGTTCTTATGGCTGGATAGCATTCCATTGTGTATATGTACCATAGCTTCTTAATCCACCTATTGGAGGACACTGTGGTTGTTTCCATGTTGGCCACTGTAAATAAAGCTGCAATGAACATCGGAACACACATAGCTTTATGGATAAATTTTTTCAGTAGCAAAAGCAATGTAAAGATTTAATGCAATCCCCATCAAAATCCCAAAGGCATTTTTTAAAGAAATAGAACAAAAAAATCATCAGATTTGTGTGGAACCACAAAAGGCTATGAATAGCCAAAGCAGTCTTAAGAAAAAAGAACAATACTGGAGGTATCACACTCCCTGACTTTAGCTTGTACTACAGGGCTACAATAACCAAAACAGTATGATATTGGCAGAAAAAACAGACACACAGACCAGTGGAATAGAACTGAGGACCCAGAAACAAACCCACATAAATATGGACTGATAATTTTTGACATAGATGGGAAAAACATACAATGGAGAAAAGACAGCCTCTTTAATAAAAAAGCCACATGCAAAAGAATGAAATTGGACTGTTATCTGTCACCATGTACCAAAATTAAGTGAAAATGGATCAAAGACATAAACATAACAATTGAAACAATAAACTGCATAGAAGAAACATAGGTATTAAACTTAAGGACTTTGGGTTCAAAACAGATTTTATGAATTTGACTTCAAAGACAAAGTAAAAGCTAAAATAAATGCATAGAACTATATTAAACTATAAAGCTTCTGCACACCAAAGAAACCATTGACAAACTAAAGAGGCAACCAACTGAATGGGAGAAGATTTTTGCAAACAATGCCTCCAATAAGGGGCTAATATCCAAAGTACACAAGGAACGCATACAACTTCACAACAAAAAAGCAAATAATCCAATTGAAAAATGGGCAGAGGACCTGAATAGACATTTCTCTAAAAAAGACATACAAATGGCCAATAGATATATGAAAAAATAATCAACGTCACTAATCATGAGAGAAATGCAAATAAAAACCACAATGAGATATCACTCACCCCAGTCAGAATGGCTATCATCAACAAGACAAATAGTAACAAGTGTTGGAGAGGCTCTGGAGAAAAAGGAACCCTCATACACTGTTGGCGGGAATGCAGACTGGTGCAGCTGCTATGGAAGGCAGTGTGGAGGTTCCTCAAAAAATTAAGAATAGAATTACCATATGACCCAGCAATCCCTCTCCTGGGTATCTACCCAAAATATCCTATCAGATTTATAAGCAAATTATGAAAATTATTTCACAACTGTCCAGCTAGCGAAAAAAGGAAGATGTATTTATCAGTGCTTATTGCCCATTCATCAAGGGCATTAACAACTTCACGGGGTTAACTATTCTCTCCTTTCTGGCTGTGAATGCATCCATGCATACAGAGCAGAGAACCCTCGGCATCCCTATCTTATGTCAGAGTATCCCAAACAGAAAATGATCTGGTTGAAGTAAGACATGCAGTTTTACTTGCATTGAACTGGGAAGAGCTTATATGAAACTGGTCACTACTCAGTTGTCTAGAGTAAGTAGCAGGGCAAGAGGATCCTGAATAGTGTACAGGCCTCACTCAGAGACATTTCAAATTCAGTTTCTGCCCACCACAATAAAGTGAATATCAAAATAAAGTGAGTCACACAAATGTTTTGATTTTTGATTTTCCAGTATGTATATATATATATATATATATATATATATATATATATGTATATGTATATGTATATGTATATGTATGTATATATATATATACACATACATATATATGTATGTATATATGTATATATACATATATATACACACATGTATGTTATGTTTACATTATACTCTAGTCTTTCAAGTGTTCAATAGCATTATGTCTACATTAACCATGTAAACACCTTAATTAAAAATTTTTCATTGTTAAAAAATGCTAATCATCATCTGAGCCTTCTGAACTTCCGAATCTTTCTGTTGGTGGTGGTCTTGCCTCAATGCTGAAGCTGCTGACTAATCAAGGTGGTGGTTGCTGAAGGTGAGGTAGCTGGGGCAATTTTTAAAAAACAATGAAGTTTGCCACATTGACTGAATTTTCCTTTCATGAATAATTTCTCTGTAGTATGTGATGCTGTTTGACAGCATTTTACCCACTGTAGAACTTATTTCAAAATTGGAGTCAACCCTCTTAAACTGACAAACTGCTTTGTCAACTAAATTTAGGTAATATTCTAAATAATTTGCTATCATTTCAACAATGTTTACATCTTCAACAATGTTTACATCTTCACTAGGAATAGATTCTATGTCAAGAAATCACTTTCTTTGCTCATCCATAGAAAGCAACTCCTCACCGGCTAAGTTTGATCATTTACGATTGCATAATTCAGTCACATCTTCAGGCTCCTCTTCTAATTCTAGTTCTCTTGTTTTTTGTACCATATATGCAGTTATTTCTTCCACTGAAGTCTTGAACTTCTCAAAGTCATCCATGACGGTCAGAATGAATTGAGTACAAATTCCTATTAAGGATGACATTTTGACCTCTTCCCATGATTAACAAATGTTCTTAATGGCATCTAGAATGGTGAAATCCTTTCCAGGTTTTAAATTTACCTTGGTCAGATCTATCAGAAGAATCAATATCTATGGTCTTCCAAATGTATTTCTTAAATAATAAGACCTGAAAGTCAAAATTACTCCTTGATCCATAAGTTACAGAATAGATGTTGTGTTAGAAGACATGAAAACAATGCATCTCCATCAGAGCTCTTGAATGACTAGGTGTATTGTCAAATGGCAGTAATATTTTGGAAGGAATCTTTTATTTATTTATTTTTTCTGAGTAGTAGCTTTCAATAGTGGGTTTAAAATTTTCAGGAAACCATGTTGTGATCAGATGTGCTGTCATCCAGGCTTTCTTGTTCCATTTATAAAGCACAGGCAGATAATATTTGGGATAATTTTTAAAAAGCCTACAATTTTTGGAATGGTGAGCATTGGCTTCAATTTCATATCACCAGCTGCATTAGCCTTAACAAGAGAGTCAGCCTGTCCTTTGAAGATTTGAAGCCAGGCGTTGGCTTTTCTTCTGTAGCTATGAAAGTTCCAGGTGGCATCTTCTTCCAACATAAGGCTGCTTTGTCTACATTGAAAATCTATTGTTTAGTGTAGCCACCTTCAGGAATTATCTTAGCTAGATCTTCTGGATAACTTGCTGCTTCACCTTGCACTTTTATGTTATGGAGATATCTTCTTAAACCTCATAAACCAACCTCTGTCAGCTTCCAACTTTTCTTCTTTAGCTTCATCATCTCTCTAGACTTCACAGAATTGAAGGGCCTTGCTCTGGATAAAGCTTTTGTTTAAGGGAATGTTGTCATTGCCTTGATTTTCTATGCAGACCACTAAAATTTTCTTCATATCATAAATAAGGCTGATTCATTTACTTATTATGTGTGTGTTTACTGGAGTAGCACTTTTAATTTGCTTCAAGAACTTTTCCTATGAATTCACAACTAGACTAACTAGGTGCCAGAGACCTAGCTTTCGGCCTAACTCAGCTTTTGACATGCCTTCCTCACTAAGCTTAATCATTTCTAGCTTTTAATTTAAATTGAGAGGCCTGTGACTCTTCCTTTTACTTGAACACTTAGAGGCTATTGTAGGGTGATTAATTGGCCTAATTTCAATATTGTGTCTTAAGGAATAGGGAATCCTGAGTAAAGGAGGAAAGAGATAAAGGAATGGCTGGTTGCCGGAGCTGTCAGAAGATACACAACAGTTATCCATTAAGTTCATGGTCTTATATGCACACAGATCATGGCACCTCAAAACAATTATATTAGTAACATCAAAGATCACTGATCACAGGTCATCATAACAAATGTAATAATAATGAAAAAGGTTGAAATATTGCACGAATTACCAGAATGTGAGACTGAGACAGAAAGTGAACAAATGCTGTTGGAAAAATGGTGCCGATAAACTTGCGACAGGGCTGCCACAAATCTTCAATTGTAAAAAAACACAATATCTAAAAAGTGCAGTAAAGCAAAGTGCAATAAAATGGGATATGCCTGTACAAATGTGTTAGTTTTGTTTAGTGTTTCTGGAACAAGGAATGTTTCCAAAGTGAATTCAAGTTGCAAAACGTTACAAAAAAGAGGCCTCTTAGATTCTTGAAATACCTGCATTTTTGACCTCCATATGAATATCTAACGAGTTGAGGGCAAAATTTATTCAAAACTTACGAATAAATACTCCACCCCCTACCAACCATCGTTCACATTTCTTCAAGTCACACCAGGTAGAAGCACACATGAATATTTGAATGCCTATTCACACCAAGGACATGTAGCTCTGAATTCAGGGAAATTCATGGTGTGTGTCTTATGGCCCTTATTTAAAAAAACAAAAAAACAAAAACACTTGGTTTTAATTATAATACACAATTATAAGCAATTAGTTTTTTAGGGAATTCAGAGGGCTTCAATACCTATTCCCATTTTCACTCTGTTTTCTGGAGAACTGATCTATATAAAGTGCTTCTCAATCATTTTGAGCACCTCATTTATTATAACCATTCAGAGTTAACTTTTAACAATATACTCATTTTTAAATCTAGCAGTGCAAAGTCTAACTTCCATTAAAGTTGCACCCACGTTTTTTCATATTCAAATGGAAGAATCTAATGTCAAAGAAATTCAGGAGCTTAGAATTGCAGAAATATAAGATTGTTTTGAAGTCTAACATAGTGCTTACTTATCATATTTTACTTCCTTTTTTTCTTCTTTTTAAGTATGTTAGATTCTGAGCCTGGGGCCCATGCTATTTTGCACTCTTGGTTTATAAGTATAAATAGTTACTAGATATGGAAGAATGCTAACATTGTGCTTATGCTACTATATTTCTCATTTAAAAACCATATTCTTGCTCTAGTGTATCTTTCAATTCAAATTCAAAACTTGAATAATTGAAGCTGAAGTTTTATTTCAGTAGTACCACCCCCATCCTCCTGCCAACAGATCAACATTAAAACTTTTATTCTACTTCTGTCAAGTTCTATCCTTATTGAGGAGGCAGGTATTGCTCATCTAAGCACAGAGCTTTTGACATTTAAAGTAATTGGACCAAATGAATGTGATTTTTTTCATGCTACATATATATTATCTTTACTTTAAAACTTAAACTGCTTATGCAATGAGGAGGTTAATCTTTTATGAATATTTGTGCAAAAATACAGTGGGAGTATTAGCAAGTAGAGAATTAAAATAAAATTGACTGAAAGTTAGCTACCTTTGAATTAGTCAAAAAATGCTAAATGGCACTTAAATTTTAGGCCAAGATAAAACTTTTGTCTATTTTTTCACTTCAGCTATCTTATCTGAGCAGTTAATTCAAAACAAATGAAAAAGTGACAAATCTCTGGCAGTATATCTGAATATTTGACTGAGTGTGAGTGTGAATGTGTGTGTTCTCAAGGTTAAACCAGGGCAACTCACTGAAAAAATGAGCTTTAAGAGAATAAGGATATTCAGAAGTACATGAAGTTTGGTGTGAAGGAGAAAACCACAGACCATAAGTTCTATGTTAGCAGCTCTTCTTGCTCTTATATAACACTTTATTCACAGAGTCTAGACAATGCAAGTGTGCCAGGTATTATGCGCATATATATATATATATATATATATATATATATATTAAATAAACAAATTATTTCCTCATTCTATCATTTATTCATTGATTCATTAATTCACATAGATTGAGGGGCTATTCTAACTTTGATACTGAGGGAGAGCCTGGAAATACAAAGATGAAAAAATTCTCTAGATCCTATAGTCAACAATATTACAGTTTTGAGAATAGATTGGTAAATACTATTATAACTATTATAATATGGTAATAGAATTCTGGCTAAGAAGCCATTCTCCAAGCTTTTTCAATGTACTTAGTGAGGATTTAATGAAGAGTAAATGTTTGCAAAATTGTAATATATTGCAGTGATAAAGAAATTTATTCTACCAGGGCATTGATAAAAATAGTAAAACAGCAGAATGGGGAGAAGTAGGAGGTGGTGGGATATTGAAGATATTCAGCCACCTGATGGTCTTGACAAGGGAGGAGAAACTCTTAAGAAGAAAATGTAGATCAGATTATCCAGTTAATCAGCTCATCAAACTTCTGACACTGACACTAACAAAAGAGTCCTATCAGTGTAATATTATAACAGTATCATGAACTGGAGTAAATGGTCAATTTATAGAAATGCTAGTTGTTTCTTACTAACTAAACTTCCAAAAAAGTTCCATTAATCAAATTCACTACTGTGCCCTGATAAAATCCTTTTGTTTATTTAAAAAATATATTTATTTGAAATAGACTCATTATGTGCTATATATGTCAGATTAAAATCATGAGGAAAAATTTAAAGTGAACTTCTCCAAGTGTGTCTTGGAAAATAAAATGTATTTGATTTCTGGTAAAGAAATCAAATTTACTTGATCTTCTGTTTGTATCGGGCAGTCAATGAGAAATTGGAGTAATGTTCCATAAGGAATACAATCTATTTATATATTGAATAGCTTGGAATTGATGGTTACAAATGAAATAAGTCTCTGGGAAACTCACGGCTAAAGACACTAGGGATTTTCTTTCCTAAAGGATGCAATGCAAATTCATAGCTTATAGAAAAAAAATGACATCATATTTTGAGCAGATCATTCAAATAAGTCACTGCCATAAGAATGGCAGATCATTCAAATAAGTCACTGTTGCAAACATTTGTTAAATATTTGGAGTTAATTATTTATTGCCTCTAAATGGTGAACTTCAATTTATCTTCCTAAAATAATGAAAGTATTTAGATTGAACAGAATCTTTTTATTTTGCCTCTTTTATAATATTAAAGAAACTAGTTATCTTCCCCTTGACATTGCATACTAAGACGAGATCAGGTAATTTATATTTTCAAGTGTAAAGTTGAATTTATAAGTATAATTCTTCTAATTAAACTCATACTGAAATTTCCATGAGTATCTCATATTTTTACAATATACTTCCTATAATAAATTAAAATTAAAATGTTTATAGTAGGATGATATATAGCCTATTAAATTATTTTTAAATAGCATCTTACAATTTTTAGTTTTTCCCATGGATTTCTTAGATCTGCTATCAACCTTTTCTTTCTTCCTTCCTTCCTTCCTTCCTTCCTTCCTTCCTTCCTTCCTTCCTTCCTTCCTTTCTTCTTTTTGGAGTAGTAGTATTTAAACATTTAAGTATCACCATAAAATTATGTAAATATATTCCTTACTGGAAAGAAGAAAAGCTCAAATATTGGTTTTTAATTGACAGAGTGAGTTATAAAAGTTTATAACCTTTTAAAAGTGATCTACTGCTTTCTCTTCTTAATTCAGTAGGATGTCTATTAAATAGTTCTTTTAAAAATCCATCCTTACCATTGTTACCTTGAGATTATGGTATCTCATATTTTTTAATTCAGGGGAAAATCATTTAATGAAACTTGGACATCAAATGCACTATGATACAAAAGCATGTCATGCTGTCATTCCTCAAATGCAAAAATTCCCCAGAAATTTCATTAAGTGATGAATTAATATATTTGGATCCTGTTCAGGTAATGGAACTTTATACGTTTGGGTTCATGATAAGATAAAATAAATTAAGAGTTCTTTAATGTCTCTTTTACTTATGAGAAATTTCCATTAGGAGAATGCTGCTATAAAATGAACCAATAAAATAAAAAGTTTTGAATATTATTACTATTTAAACAAATTAAAGTGTCAAATAAAAAGTAAATTTATGGAAGTTAAATTCAAAAAGCTAAGATTTACTGTGTATACAATATGCCTGGCACTGTTTTAAGGGGCTTTAGCTATCTTTTTTCTCACATTGATTTCAGTAAATTGATATAAGCATTATCTCCAGTTGTAGGTAACACTGCTGAAGTACAGAAAGTTTAAGAAATTTGCCCAAGGTTGCCCAGCTAATACACAGAAAGTAGAGCCAGATTTTTGAGTCCAGGAAACTTGGCTCAAGAGTCCATGCATGTTAACAACACATAGCAGAAATAAAATTCTTAAACAGGAAACAGCTTGTGAAAGAGAAGTAATCTCAGAAGTGAATGTAATATATTTTTGTTGTTGTTGTTGTTATTTTTTTTTATTTTATTTTTTTAAATTTAAAACATGTTAGGCATGAATAAAAGATAAAAGTGTATAGCACAGGTACATAAGCCAACTCATAATAGTCTAATTTCTAGAATGTAATTATCCTCAAAACTATATTATTTCTAAGTGATATAAATTTAAGTAAAATGCATGTGTCATGCAGGGACTCAGCTCCCAATCCCTGCACAAGTACTCAGGATATGGTGAGGCCAAAAAGGAACAACTGAGCCATAGATAGGGGGTTCATACCATTATTCTTGCCGGCGGCTGTGTTGGAGCACAGGAAGCAGGAGCCACAGGATCCTCAACCTTCCTTCCACTTCTGTGCCAACCAACCAATCCCCTAGAGTAGCCAAGGCAGTTATATTAGTAGCCAATAGCTAACTGGTAACAGCTGATGGCCAACTAGTCACAGCTGATGGCCATGTACTACTGAGCTAGCACCTTTCCACGTGAGGCCGAGAGACTGGAAACTGCTCTCTGGATTTCTGTCCCCAAAACATGTTAGTTTATATATGTTAGGAAACAGATTGGCTCCAGTTTGATATGATAAATTATAGTTACCAAATAGAGAGAATGGCCCTTCACACATAAATGACTCATTTACTTCCTTTTTCTGGATACTGTCTGTATATCTTATTTAGTCCTTGGAACAGAAGACAAAACACATCTTGCTAACAAACAGAGGGAGAAAAATCTACCTGATGTCACACATAAAGTTCTTTGACAAATGTGGATTATAAGCTATGATTAACTTTTCTCTAGATATGCATATGTCTTCAATGTAGATTCAGTCCTGTTTTGTTTTCTCCTTTACTTCATTATGCTTTGGGAAGCTCAACTTGCTTATATAATTTCAATCTATATCACAGGAATTCTAAACCTCTCCTGTCCTTCTTTGTACATGTACTAAATCCTTTATTTCTGTGTATCCATAAAAATATTGCTGATTTCATCATTTCATTAAATTAAGAACTGGAAGTAGTTTTCAGTTAGTTACAATCCATTCCTGATTTCTCAGGTAAAAATTAAAGGCTATCAAAATAGCCAAAATCAATCTGCATTCCCTGTATCCCAGATATTGCTATGATGTATTATAAAGTTAGATCACTACAAGTGGCCTTTAAAATTATCACGCTGCTATTAAAACTTATTTAAAAGTCAATTGCTGATACATACATAAATTTCATTTACAGCCATGCAAAACTTATGCATTTAATAGAAAATGCCACAGTGTTATGTTTTAACTATTTTGTGATCTTTAGACACTTAAAGAATGAGCTGCTTGGTATTTATATCAAACATAGTCTATTAATATATCTAATTAATATGTCTAAGCAAAAATTCTAATCAATACTTACTAAATATTTACATAAGATCATAGATAGAAAACATTACCTTTCTCTAGTACATGGTAGGAGTCCATTAAATAGTTGTTGACACAACAAATGAGAGTATCAATACATGTGAATGTTATGTATTTTTAAATTTGCATTCTTTAAATAAAACAGTATCTCATAACTTCAAAAAACAATTTTGAAATCATAATGGATTACAGTTTTAGGATCTTACATGGGGTTAGCATACATTACAATATCAAAAACAAGGATGATTAAACATGGCATTTCATTCAAAACCATGCTAGGCATTAAATCCTAGAGAACTTTTATACTGAGAAAACATTTTAGATAAAATAATGTTTTACATGGGGCTTGTAGATGTTTACAAACCATTTCTCCATAGATCATATTCAGATGAAACTTTATTTACTACCACTGATAGAATGAATTGCATTTAGCAATATCACAATAATTTTACCTGTTCCAAAATTTTAAATATGTATGTTTGATATGTCTGAAGTTTCAAGTCTTAAAACTAGGGCAAGGAATAGCCAATCTTTCAAAGGAATCTCTAGGGTCTAACCTTTCTCAGCTGCATGCTTTTATTCTGGTAATCAGGGGCACAACTGAATCAGCACATGCTGACAACTGTGCTTACACAGGTTTCCCAGGTACTGACCAGAACTAGACTGGGAGAGTAATTCTGACTTTAGACATGTAGGCTTTTCCTTGAACTAGTTTTCTTCATGTTTGTCCACTTTGCTTTTTTCGTTTGATCATTAGTCTTTGTTCAAGAATGCTAGCTAATCAATGAAGGCAGAAGAGCCAAGAGCTCAGAGTTATTTAGTCAAGAAAAATACTCTATCACACAACACAAGCACAAATCAGCATTTTAAATAGCTTTTCTGAAAACAGGTCACTGGAAAAGTAATCATCCTCAGTGATAGAACTGGACTTTATATACGGTCAGTACTTGAAAATGGTGTGTGCGTAGTGAAGGTGGAAAGTCACTGCAAAGTGTTCCAAGAAACAATTTGCTTCTGTGACTTGAATTAGTCACTCCAAGTCATTTAATTCATCAAGATATAAGAGCTCTATGGCCCAAAATAGGTTGTCATTTAAAGCATTTCGCATATAAACATACATGATTAGAAAATCATGAAATAGAAAATAAACACGTGGCAAAAAAAAAAAAAAAAAAAAAAAAAAAAAAAAAAAAAAAAAAAAAAAAAAAAAAAAAAAAAACTTCAACTTTTGTATTGTCTTTCCTCAAAATATCCAGTTTTCTGACTTGATATATCACAGATCACTTTTTCCTGGTTTTGAATTTTGCATAAACAGAAACAAGCATTCATAATCTTTTGTCTTTGGCTACTTTTGTGTAACATTTTATACGAGAGACTCACTCTTACTGATATAGCAGTGATTCATTTATAACTTTTCTCTGTTGGTGTACATTTAGATTGTTTTCAGTTTGGAACTATAACAAGCAATGACACTTTAAAAAGTTGTCTACATGTCTCTTAGTGCACATATGTACACATTTCTTTTTGGTTCATACCTAGAAGTGAAATTCAGCTTCATGGGGCACCTACACTTTAACATTCAGTAAGCTCTGCGAAATAGTTTCCCAGTGTTATTGCAACAGTTCATACTGCCACAGGCAGTTAAGAAAACTCTAGTATTTCATAACCTCACCACCACTTGATTGCTGAGCCTTCAGAATTGTATCCACTTTGATGAGCATAAAGTCATATTGTGTAGGGTATTATTTTACATGGCTCCTATACTAATGAGCATGCTTTCTTACGTTTACTGGTCATTGTATGTCCTCACTTTTGAAGTTACTGCTCAAATATTTCTCTAATTTAAAAAATTAATTTTGTATCTTTTCCTTGCTGCCGTTTATATAACTTACTGAAAAATGTATAGAAAAACATTCCACAATTGTAGTAGATTTGCTTCCTTTTCCTTTTAATTCTGTTTTTTTTTTATTGTTTATATATTTGGGGGTTAAGTTATTAGGAAATTAGAAATTTAGGGTTGCTATATCTTTCTGGAAGAATCACCATTTTATCATCAGGAAATGCCCCTCTCTTCTATAGTATACACTTTAAATCTTAAGTCTACTTTATCTATTACCAACATATTGCATCATCTCTTTGTCTGTTAGTGTTTTGTAGTACTATACAAGTTTTTCCATACCCTTGTGTGTATTTTGTTATTGTTTTTGTTTTGTTCTTTGTTTTGATTTGTTTTTATTTTGTCTGCTAGTTCTTGGCTTACTTAGAGTTCATCACTTTTTTGAAATGAAGATAACTTTTGTTTCAATGTTATGTCTTTATCAAATGTGTTCATAAACTCATATGTATACCATTGAACATTTTTTAAAAAAGAGAACATTTTACAATGTTCTCTTTTAGTTTGAGAACATTTTACAATGTGATATATTTATTTAAATACTCTATATTTTATTTTATGCTTTTAAAAACATTGTGGTCAGAAGAAGTTTAACACTTCACTAGGTTGCTTAAAGAAAAGAAAAAAAAAAAAAAAAAAGTCCTGCAAGCAGTCTCAAATGCTTAGCTTACTTCATGGATTTCCTCCCATGAACTTAGGCCCATAAGTCTTCACTACCTTATTCATTCTTTCCTGCCTTCAATTATATACCTCCTTCAATTATATACCTCCTTTGTTTTTGTTTTGTTTTGTTTTTATTTGTTTTAGATTTAATAGACATTCTCAATGGAGCAATTGATCTGACTTACTCTGTCCGGTGTTACCAGGAACCAAATCACTCCATTCTGTTTTCCTTTTGGTCCCTAATCATACATGGAAAAGTCATTCATTGTTGAACCTCATCCATCTTCCTGAATTCTCTTACTGTTTTGAAAAATTTTCAGGTGATGCTTTGTGGCTTTCCAGAAATGGTTATATGATATCTAAACAATAATATGCCCCTCCCATTACCATTATGTTATATATTTTGTACTTTTTCTTATACATAATTGCTTTTGCTAGTATTTTTAAACAATATTTAAAAACCCTGGTGAAAAAGTAGATCATTGTATTCTTCCTGACAATAATGTAAATGCTTCTTACATCATTAATTACTATGATTCTGACTTTTGTTTTAATTTTAGTAAAATATCGATCTATTCTTATTTCTATTTAATTATTTATAATCAGAAAAAATTTATCACACATTTTAAAAATCCATGAAGATTAATTTTTTATTCACTACTTTATTTAGTTATTATATAAGTAGTTTTTCTAACATTTCATTATCTTTGCATTCTTACATTGAACCATTTTGGCCATGTTTTATCATTTTTGAATAATAGTAGTGGATTCCTGTTGGTATTTTATTCAATTTTTCTGCCTTTATTTATGAATGAGGTAATTTGGTAGATATTTTTCCTGGGTTTTATCTCAGTTTGATAAAAATCTAAATGTTAGATTAAATGTTAGATTTTATCAATAAAAAATAAGATGTATTTTCAATTTTTCATTTTTTTTATATTGAAGCTCCATACAGATGTTTGCTTAAAAAAATATAACTTGGCCCTCAGAGAGAAAATTTTAAGAATAAATAAATAGTAGTATAATTTAAAACTACTTGTACCTAAAAGTGCTAAAATAAAATCATAATTGTAAAAACAATTCAAACAGTTTTCTGAAATTTAAACATTAATCCTCCATTGTCTATGAGGTCACCTATATAAATAAATTAAATATTGAAATGTTTCACTTTTGTGTATATGTATCCATAAAAGGATTCCAAATACATTGAAAGATAATTATAAAATATTTTTGTTTCACTAGAAGATAACAGTATGCCAGCATTTGTTATATATATGTATACGCTTTTTATTTATTATTTATTTTTCATTTTCTACCATTTGTTAAGATGAAATAACACTGGTCCATAATGTGGTTTAGGTAAGCTACGCATTTAAGATACAGCATCCTAAACAGGTTTTAGGATTACAAATTAAGGAGCAGAAAAACTTAAACAAAGTTTCATTAGCAAATAACTTAGCCATCAACACATAAGACGATTTACATATGTATATACATATATATATATATATATATATATATATATACATATACATATATATATATATATGATTTTTATACTGATAATATTTTATGATATTTATATCGTATTAAAACAATTTACAATGGTTTGCATAAGCTATTGTTACTGTTTTTTACATTTACTTATATACAAGAAAGAAGGATATGCATTATTTCAAATAACAATTTAATTTTCCATTGCATATACTAGAGACTCAACCAGAGGAGAGGAGAGTTACAAGGTAAAATACATGTCCCTTTTCTCTTTATAGCTTAGAGCAAGTCTTATGGTGTGCAGACAAAATCAATGATAAACCAAAATTCACGTAACCAATCAGAAGAGACATAGTCACACATCCAATTCAAGTAGGTAAGAGAAGTCCTGAGACATCCACACTACCATGGATAATGTATGACCACTCTAAGCGGTATCCTTCTTTTCTCTCAACGTGATGCTCTTTCAGAGAGTTTTGTTGTGATTCTCAAGATGTAGTTACCATTTGTCCAATGAGATAGAATGTAAAGTCTTCTGATCTGGATTTCTTAATTTTCTTTATAAATTCAGCATTTCCCTTAGTTCCAAATTTTTCTACCATGAAAAAGAGGCACTTGAGATTTTGTCTTTAAAGTCTACCATTAGCCTAGGTTAAAAGACAAAAAAAAAAAAAAAAAAAAAAAAACAACCAACCAAACAAACAACAACAAAAAACCCACCTAATATCAGAGCAATTTAAGTTTAAATCCACTGCATATAAATTGAAGTTTCATTATGTGCTTACATAATCTAGGACAAACAAACAAGCAACATGAAAGGTAAACCTATATAACTCTCCTTTTATTGACTCTTCCCTAATACATTTGATACATTTGGCTACTTAGTTTTGGGATTAAACTGCCACGTTAGAATCCTTGCTTACTAGCTCAATTCTCTGTAAGTGTTCCTGATGGCTTTACTGAGTCATACTTAAAATTCCAATTTTCTATTTTACAAAACAGTGGATATTTTCACTGATTTAAAATTCTGTTTATCTAACTTGGTTAGCTCTTACAGACTTTTTTCATATTAGACAGGGTCTGTGAGTATGTTTCCTGGCCAGCCTCTTCCCTAAGTTTTATAGAGCATACTCAGAATTGCCACCGCCCTCAATATTTAACAGAGAATTCCATTAAATATGCTATTCAGCCATCCAAAATTGTCACAATTAGGCTTTATTAGTCTATTTTTTTCACTTAAAATTTTTTGCTCCTGGACAGATTTTGCCTTTGGGTGTTCATAATAACTCTTATACAAGATGGCTGGAAAAATTACCTAATCCCATTGCATGCTATTAGGTATAATGTATGCTGGTAACAAATACACGTCCCTAAATTTCACTGCTTATTTCATCACATTTTTCAATTGAAAACCATATCACAAAGTAACAGATACTTTCAAGGTTAGCATATTCAGCATAGCATAATTCAAATTGAAAAAAATTTTCCATCACATTACATTGGTTGATTATGTATTTACCAAAAATAAATACCTCACCTTACTTTATAACTCTATCTGTTCATTATTTAAATATTCTCAGTAGTTCTAAGGAAGAATCACAGCATCACGATTGAATAATGATAACAAGTGGACTGTGTGATATTATTTTCTCAATTTACTAGATTATTACGTATTAAAAGAAAAATATTATATATTATTACCTCTTAGAATAATGCCATAAATTGCTCAATAATTACTATTTGAATAAATGAACTATTGAGTAAATATATGAAGATAAATGGGCCTTTCTTTGACATTCAAGCTTTCGCTGAGCATATTCTTGTGAGTTCTGGACTATCTGCAAAATTATCTTATAATTTTGAATAAAATAGGAAATAATTGATCCAAAACTATATTCATGCCTACCAGATCTCATAATACAACACATCCAAGGCATTAATTTATGTTTATGTGACTTAATTTTGTACAAATAACTTCTTGTTACCAATGCCGTATAACAAAGTAAATGTCCTAAATAAAAAATGCAATATTCTCTACACCTTAGAGAAGCAAACCATGTTATTCTTTGCTTCCTACCTTCCTTTACTTCCACCACACATAAATACAAAATACACACATGTAATCACTAATTTTTTCTAAAATCCAGATACATTAGTGTTTCCTGAGTACGTGCTCTAGGTTTTGACACTATTGCATTTGATCATAGTAGTCCCTGATGATACATTTCCTTTCCTTTTACTTACCTCAGAGAAAAATCACACAAGCCTTTATTAAATTCATCTCAAATAAAAGTATCTTTAAATACTAAATAATAAATTGATTGCATTATTTTCTGTGTTTCTACAAGTTTATTTTTAGGATGTCACTTTTACTTGATAGCAAAGACACATGTATATGTTCATGTGCGTGTGTGTATGCGCATACACACACATAATTTCTCAAAATAGATGAGTCTGAGACTGCAGTTCTCATATACATTTGAGTCACCTTGGGAGCTTTTTTAAGAATTAAAATGCTGAGGTAAAAATCTCAGAGATTCTTCTTTAATTTCAGGGGTTGGACTAAAATGCAAGTGGTTTTAAAAAAAAATCAATCTGGGTATTTCCAAAGTACAGCCAGGCTATGATCCACTAAAGTAGACATATTTTTTTTCTGAGAATTAAATAACTTGAATGACTAGGGAAAGCTATCATCTTTTACAGATACTTTCATAGGGCATTTACTCTCTTTGTGTACTAATACAAGAGTTGGTTTAACCTAAAAGGTGAGTGCTTGAAGAGAATGTGGTCTCTTAGATTCCTCTGACTCTCATGGCTCCCAGCTCAACACAAACCAACATTGCATTAGGTAACAGAAATTTAAAAAAGTAATTTAAAAAAAGAAAAAAAAAATCACCAAAAAACCTGGAGACGTCTGCTTCTAGCCAAGAGGGAGTAACAGAAATTTGCTATTTTTCCAAAAACAAAATATGTGAGTTCAAAATTGCCAGAACTTCTTTTCTGGAGAAAATCTGCCTGCCATAGACAACAGAGAGGAAATCAGGGAAGAGTCCATTGGTCTCTGTGATTTGAGGAGATGGAGCTTACTGTCCAAGGAAGACAAAATGGTTGAGTTCACAGAATGGGCTGCTGGAGAAGAAACAGCTACAGAGAGAGACAGCTCTGGGCATTGCCAAGGGTTCTCAAGTCTTGAGCTGAGTACTGATCACAGCATCCTTTTTAAGAAAGTAGAGGCTGGATTGAAAATCACCCAAAATAAGAGCAAACAATCACAGGAGCTCACATATAGCCAAAAATAGTTTCTCTTTTCATCAGAAAGAATAGAAAAATTCATAATTGATTGGGAATTGGGTATTGTAATCAGGAGTTTTCCCTTTAGTAGTGGGGCAAAAGCAACCCTAGACTAATTATTTTCTCCATGCCTTAACAAAACGTAAAATAATGTTGTAGTATATCAATTATACTTTAATTAAAAAACAAAACAAAAAACCTAGATCTTAAGCACTGATGTTGGAAATGTAAAATGGATGGTACAACTATGAAGAAAAAGCTTGTCAGTTTCTTAAAAATGACAGACATTCTTCTTTCTACTTCTTGGTATTTGCCCAAGAGAAATTGAATTGTATATCCATACAAAGTCTTATACAAGACTTACTTTCTCTCTCGCTCTCTCTCTCTCTCTCTCTCTCTCTCTCTCTCTTTCTCTCTCTCTCTCTCTCTCTCTCTCTCTCTCTCTCTCTCTCTCTCTCAATAGATTAGTCCAAGACTGCAGTTCTTGTATAAATTTGAATAACCTTGGGAGTTCTTTAAGTCTTTCGCTGGAATGTTCGACTATAGTTGAATATTTCCAGGCTACTGACTGTGGCGTTTGACTTCACCTTATGAGCTCAGTGTTCCGGAAAGGAAGTTTAGTAAATCAGATGTACATTTTTCTATATTTTTGTGTTTTTCAAGAATGACTAACAATAGAAAACTTTTGTGCTTTAAGGTAATCATTTACTGTAATAAAATGTAGCTCCTTCACTGTATTTACCTTAAAATATATGTACTGTAATTATTTTTTGTGGATTTTTGACACAGTTTGGAGATAAAACTTGAAATCAATTAATGCAGTGAAAATTAAGAATACTAAGGCTGAGGTAAATCCCAGAGATTCTTAGGGATTTCATAGCAGTTTTATTTCTGTTAGTTAAACACTACCAACAACCCAATGTCCATCAAAAAGTTAATAAACACATAATGGAATATCTATATAGTAAAACACTACTCATCAATGAAAAGGAATGAAATGTTGACACAGGGAACATCATGGAAGAATGTTAAAACAATGATGCTGTATGAAGGAAGCCCCCAAAAGTGATTATATAGATTATGATTCTGCTTATATAAAATTCTAGAAAATTGATACTATCTACAATGGCAGAAAGCAGACTAGTATTGTCTGTACTTGGGGAAGGGGAATGAAGAGGGATGAGAGAGAGAGTTACACGAGGGAACAAGGAAACTTTTGTAGATGAAAACCCCAGAAGAAATATAACTCATCCTATGAATGTCTTATGTGAAAAAAAAAAGATTTTTGTTTGTTTGTTTGTTTGTTTGTTTTTTTCCAGATTAAAATGTGCTCTGACACTTCAATGGTAATTTGTCATGTGCACCATTTCAGAATCACTTTTTACAAGTTATATTGAAATTATACTGATTTGAATTCTGAACTAAAAATATGTGTCATATATTAAGTAAAGGGATTTGTTTTTGTTTTCTTTTCTTCTCTCTCTCTCTCTCTCTCTCTCTCTCTCTCTCTCTCTCTCTCTCTCTCTCTTTTTTTTTCTAAAGCACTTCTTCTAATCAATCTATCTTACTTGCTTCTGTTTGTTCTCCTCTTCCAACAAGGTAAAGTAACAAAGTGTCTTAGGAAAAGACATTGTTCTTCTGAAAAAATTTCAAAGGCAATCTTTTAAATCCTTAGCCTTCTTTTTTATACCATTGTTCCTTCTTTTATTTGAAAGTTTTTCATCATTATTGGCTCAGGTTATCTTTCAACACCCATTAGAGCTTTTATTCCACACAAAACCTCACTTTCGTTAGTTTTGTTTTCTTAGTTTTGTTGTCTGTAATTGTTTCTACTTCTCCAAATAAAATTAAGAGGTTTAATAAATCTTTAATAATTGTATAAAATACAAACATCCTAATTGAGCATGATTTTTCTTTGACCTGTTGAATCCTTTCACTTGAGGATTGATTTATATTTATATTACATTTAGTTTTATATTTATTTGAGATGAAAATCTCCTTCAAGAAAAAAAAAGATAAATTAACAAAGAAATAAATCTTCCTAGTCAGTACTCAAAATGATTCCCATATTTATTAAGTGAATTAATAAATATAATGATTTCTAATTATTACAGATCATTTTTGAAATTAAAAACATTTTATATTAAATTTTAAAACTAAATACTCTCAGACATAAGAGGATTTTATAAAAATATTTCTGTAGTCCTCACATCATAAAGCATAATTTTTATTATGATACAAATAAAGAAACAATCTCCTTTAAATTATTTTAAAGAACTTTGAAGTCATGAAAAAAAGACAAAGGGTTTTGGGGCCAATATGTGTAGATGAACCATTACAGTACTTTTGAAAATGCCAGCAGAAATGCAAACTGGTCATTGGACTCAAAGTCAGAAGACTTGGCTATCAAAGAAAATACACTTTTCTACTGGTTTACTTGTTCTTTCTGTTATGTTACATAATTCATCCTCCTTCTGGAAATAAAATAAAATGAATCAGGTAGTCAATAATTATATAACACTTGAAATCATAAGTGTTTTCATAGAAGTTTATACTTTTTTAAAGGAATGTGGTACCTGAATATTAACATTCCCTATGGCTACTGAAAGTGAAGTTCAGAAATGAAATAAAAAACTCAACATCACAGAGCTCATAAGATTAACATCAAATTCCAAGCCTAGGCCTTAAATCTCCAAAGCACAAGACATGAATGAGCAGGGAAGGTTTGGGGTTGTGGAGTACAGGAGGGAAGTGAAAAGAGAGATCCCCTGACACATTAGGCATGGTATTGGCACATTAATTTCCCTCAGTGTTGATCTGAGCCTAGATCCATTCCTTCCAGTACTTGTTATTATGCTGAATATTTAAAGGAGAGAGACGGAGCAAGGGAGGAAAGGAGTGTGTGTGTGTGTGTGTGTGTGTGTGAGAGAGAGAGAGAGAGAGAGAGAGAGCGAGAGAAAAATCTAACTGACTATTCTGACACATTTTGCCAAATAAAGAGAGGTCAGCCAAATGTTCCTATATTCTTAAATGATAAGTGAGTATCATAGTGAAAAATATCAAAAGCAACTGACCTTTAAAGGAAAGCCATGCTATTTGAAATTATTTCTGTTTGTGCATATATAGCAGTATTAAAATGTTTATTGAATTTGCCTCACCACAGTTGGTAGGCAGATAATCACATTTGTAATATTACTGTTTTTACTTAGGTAGAAAACCATAATATGTAAAATTAATTAATTTTTTTTTAAAATTTCAAAAATGACTGTATCATTTTTATTTTGTTTCCTTATGATGCTATGAACTAAAGATTGGTTATCACTTCCTGCGTTGCTTTCCAAACTCAGTTTGTTAAGTTCTACGTGACCCTCAGTTTACAAGGCTAGAATGGATTTTTGACATATAATGGCATTACATCATGGAAGAATACAGAAGCTGACTATCTGAAGACAAATTAATAGGGACTTTGGTGGCCTGGGAGGTTGAGGTATGTTAGCTGTAGCAATTGTGGAGAATCACTACCCGCTAACCCTGAAGGAGCAGAGGAAAGAAGGGATGTCACTAGAGCCCAAAGAATACGGGTGTATTAGAAGGGGGACTACTCGACAGGGACCATAGTTGAAGACTGTATCAGATGTAGAAGTGAGTGGAGAAATAAACGGTCTGTCTCTCTTCTCTTACCTTTAATCTTCTGCTATTTCTGCTATTTGGTCAAATCATTCTCGAAGGCAGAAAGCGAGGGTACACAATTGATGCAGCCCATAATACTCAGACTCCCAAGACACAGAGCGAGGTAGAGAAAGGAAGGAAGGTCAACTAGACATTTTTCTGTCCACCACCATTATGTATTGTGATGTAAAATCATCAGGATAAGGCCAATGGGGGTTATAAGAGTTCAGTAAGTGTAAGTCATTTATTTTTAGGATTTCAGAAAGAGAAGACTTTATATCAGGCACTACATGGTAAGAAACAGCTTTGATTCTGTCTAAAACAATTTTGAAAGAAGGTTGTAAAGAGCAGAGTGAATGCATTTTCCGTGTTAATGTGTTAACCCTCGACAATATGACATGTTCCTATTACTCTTTTCCATGACTGCCCACTTCAGTACTTAGGAGTAGCCTACTATTCAGTGGTGTTTTAAGCCTTCAAACAAATCATGAATTATTGTTCTTGTAAGTTATCGAGGGCTGTATTTGGAGGACAACTCCAGTTCTTTCTGTCAGCTCGAGAGTGGGCTGATAGTGGCTTGTTCATGCTATAAGAATCTATAGGTTATCACTCAGTTCTGCATTATGCCGATGGCCTTACTTCTTCTAGACTTGTTATTCACAACTATATTATTTCTACTGTTACTCGGGATTTAAAAAAATACTGCTTTAGATATCAGCTTCATCATGTAAATTTAAATCTTTTTATTTCTTCTCATCTCTTCTTATGATTGGTTGATAGACTGAGAGAGCTAAAAACCTTCCCAAGTCTTTCAAAATGTAAGCAGAGTGCAGTAAGCCATGAGAGATTTGTATTTACCCAGAATATAATATGTTTAGGCAAGAAATATTTGTCATCTATTTTGCAGTCTCAGTCTTTCCAATTAAGAAATCGTTTCCAAATTTTTTCTTTCGTCCTCACTACTAAGGTCATTTCCTCTGTTTCCTATTTTTCAAAACTTTCTCCCATTTAACTTTGCTATTTCTCTCTATTCATATTTGCTTGCTTTTTTTGTATAACCCATCTTCCTTCCTTCCTTCTTTTTCTCCCTCCCTTCCTTTTCTTCTTTTTTTTTGTATCTTCCTTTTTGCTTTCCTGTCATCTTAGTAGTCTATCTTCCTTCTTTCATTGTGTTTTTTTCCGTACTTTGTAGATTTATAAAACAACATTTTATGTAACATTAGAAAGTAAGATAGAAAGGCACATCAAATATTTGTGAGAATTAAAACAAAGAAAATAAGAGCAATGGCATTATAAAAACCAAAATGCATTCAACTGGTGCTTTATATCTGGTAGATATGTAAAAATTATTTGACCTTTACCCTCCTAATAGTCAAAGAAAATAAGTTATTTTACAATACCCATAATGTCAATGATGTAAAATAAAAAGCCATCTGAGATCAGGGAGGATGTCTCAATGACATATGCATTCTTCCAACAAATGTATATTGTGCACTCACCAAGTTCTAGGAATTGGCCTAGATTCCAGAATACAGAGTTTGACATAGTAAGAAAAACCCATGCTTTCATGGAGGTTACATTATAGAAGGACACAAAAGCAATAAATGCAATGATTATAAAAAAGTATAATATAATGGATTATGATATTTACAAAGACAAAAACATAAAATATAAAAACAATAATTTGGCTTCATTAAGAACAAAATGTGGTTTCTCTAGGGAATTCATGGACACCATGTCCTTCCAGCATTCTTGCCAAATATTTTTTTAGTTTATTGGTAAGAATTGAACTTCAGCCCCTCAAATGCCAATGTTATTTGTTACTAATGAAGAATAGCTATTCCAAACAGAAATTCTGGAGACGTGGCTTGGCTTTTCTTAGGGAAAATTAAAAATTTTAACCCAAATCCAGGCCTATATTAATGGCTACCTAGTTTTTTAAGGACATAGTTACCTTTCCTTATGTTCTGGAGATTTATCGGATTTTTATCCATTGCAAAAATTAATAGATTTAATAACCGTTAATTCTTTTTCTAGCAAATTTTTATTGTTTCTTATTTACTCACACCATTTCTCAAAGACTACAAAGCAACAATATCAACAAAGACACATAAAGTAAAATGTGTTGAGATGTCTTCCAATCATTCAATGAAACAACATTTTTCATAGGTTTCTAGTTGAGTGATTTTTCTTAGACAATGAAGCAAATCCTTGTTTTAGTTTTCTATTCCAAAAATGTAGATTGGCCCACATTATTAAAAATTCTGATAAATATATATGTGTGTGTGTGTGTGTGTGTGTGTGTGTGTGTGTGTGTATGTGTGTGTGTGTATATGTATATATATTTTAAAGGGTGCAATTTATGGCATTTTAAAGACATGGTTAAAACACATATGCATGAGGCACTTTGTGCCGGTCTCTTCTGATTGCTGAAAAGAAAACAGGAATCAGGAAACATGGACCCTTTCGTCTTATGCTTTTTAACTTTTGTGGTGGGGGTGGTCACATTTTTCTTTATTCTCCAATTTGGGGTTGGGGTTTGAGAAATATGTCATTACTCTATCAAACTTTCAAAACCAGATACATAATTATCATGAATAATGCAGTGTATTTTAGTATACTTCCCTGAGAAATAATAGTAAGCTCATGCAGCGAGGGTAGAAAAGCCTGTCTGACTTCTTTCCTGGCTCATTTCCAAGTTAGAGCTGGTATACAGCTCTATTAGGCTGTCATTTCCACCTACACACCTTCATGGTTCTAGTGAACGTACATCAAAGATATAGGCATTAATGTACAGAAAAGTTATCTTGTATTCCCATTAGTCTTATTATGCTCAGAACTGCCTAATTTCATGTATGTGACAGTGTAGATACATTGACTCTGCTGGAAACCCTCACTGGAAGAAGCCACTTGACACAGAGTTTCAGGAGAAAGGCAACAAGAATTACAGAAGTGAGACAAAAGCAGATCACAGCATTAGCCACTATCCTTGTTCTGATGGTGGAAATTATCCACCCTGGGCATTGAGTTTAATTGCTGTAAACAGCTCCAGAAGGCGGCACTTTCATCCCCATTGTAGGTCAATGAGCATATCTGCATGGTAGAAATTATTAGCAACTAGGCTTGTCCCCAGGAGAGTATCCGTGATGCTATTCACAGACCATTAACAGCAGAGTTCACCCACGACCAAAGGAGGCTGTGAAGAAATGCTTTCTGCTTGGGAGCAACCCGTAGTGAATGAATGTCATCCTCTTCAGACATATTTCTTACTTACTTGTGCAACTCTTACAGATTTTTATGAAACTCATAATAAACATAAACTATTCACGAGCAGGCATGTTACTGGAGTGTTTCCTTTTTTTAAAATAAAGCTGTGTCATAATCCTTATGATATAGATATAGACATGTGTTTGGACCTCTGTGGTTCATTTTTCTTTGTTTAAAACAAACAAACAAAAAAACCAACATTATTTTTTAAGTAAAATCACTGAGTGGTAGTATTTTAAAAAATTAAACAAATTTATGACGCTTGTTCTTTAATAAGATTTTTTTTTCCTAAAAAGATAATCCTGAAACCAACAGTATAAGACTCATTATATAGATCAAAAAGAAGCAAATTTAGACTCCTGAGGAAAAAAGATATTGATCAATACCTAATATTCAGAATGTAGCATAATGTTTTATGAAATACACTTCCCCAATTGGTTCTTTGCAAAGGAATCTGATGTCTCTTGTAATCCAAATGTTACATATCTATGTAATAGGGCACATAATCTGTGTCCTGCAATACCAATTAACATTGGGGATGAAAATTTGTTTAGAAGGAATATTGTCACTTTCATCAAAGTTTGTTGAATACAAAAAGAAAGGAAAAGTAGAATGAGAGTTACCTGAAAAAATAAGGGAAAATATATTATAAAGTCTGACAATCATGGAGCTGAAATTAACTTTCAGAGATCAGTTTGTTCTCACCCTGCCTTAGGAAGGGGAATAATTGTACCACCTCATAAACAAACAAAGCAATGTTTTTTCCAGTCATTGTCTTGTTTTGGGAAGGTATTGCAATTCACAGTTCAGACCTGAGTCTTGATTTAGTATGTGGAAAATCCAAATGAATTACATGGTATTCCCTTTTTATTGCTGGAATCCTTTGCAGTAAGCCATGATTTTTCAGTGTGATAAGATATCATTAATACATATGTTTTACGTGCATTGTGCCAGATTATGGTTCAGATCTTATTGTGTTTAATACTTTTAAAGATATTTTACTTCTAATTATCAATCCTGAGGGACCTAAATTCTTAGTTACCCTGACTATATGAAATATCTCTAAAGATTCTTTTGTTGCTATCACTGATGGGGCACTGAGATGAAATTCTTCTACCCCTCAGAACCTTCTAGTCCCATCCATCCATGTTCCTTTCTAACTGCACTGTATAGCCACTCCTCAAACCCCTTGGAACAAGGAGGAAAATAAAAACAAAACTTTCCTAGATTATACCACACCTGTATTATTATTTTTCCTATTTACTCAGGGGCATGAGAATTATATGAAATGTTGAGATGGCTATAACTAAACATCCCACAGAATGATTATAGCACCATTGTTTTCTAAAATATCAAATTTACAGACCCAAGATTTATGAGACTGTGAAATGTATTCCCATGTATAATAATAATTTAATGTGTGCCCTTTCATCCCTTAGATCCAGGGCCTGCATGCTCAGAGGGTAAAATATGTTAAGAGAATATACCCCATTCTGTAGTGAGTACCCCAAATTTGTTGTTTCTCAGCTGAGACTATACCTTGAGAGTCAAAAAAACAATGTTAAGTTATAACATAAAATTTTAAAAAAAGATACTGAAAGAACCCACAATAGTGATGCAAGAAGAACTGAGGCAGATTGGGAAATAAAACTAAATTTCAAAGTCATTCTCTTGTCAGTGAAGTGTAGCCAACCTGACACTAGGTGGCTGGTTTGTTCCTGCAAGGCATGGTAGTACACCAAAAGGAAATGAATGTTGAGGGGATTCTTCTTAGTCATGGCAACAGCCAGAGCTGACATGATGTATGTAATTAAGTCCTTACTCTCTGAAACCATGACTTCTTTGGAGCCAGATCATGTGCTTCTACTGAAAAAAGATTTCATTGGATACTATGGTCTGAATGTCTGTCCACACAAAATTCACATGTTGAAATCCTAACGCTTGATGTGATGGATTAGGAGGTGGAGATTTGGGGAAGTACTTAGGTCAAGGAGAGGAGCCCCATACATGGGATCGGTGTTTTTACAAAAGAGACCCCAGCCCCTTCCACCATGTGAAAACAAAGTGAGAAATTGGTAGTCCATTATCTGGAAGAGGGCCTTCACCAAAACGAAACACTGTCACCCTGATCTTGGACTTCCAGCTTCTAGAACTGTGTGAACTAAATTTCTGTTGTTTATAAGCTACTCAGTCTGTGATACTTTGTTTTATCAGCTCAAATGGACTAAGACAATGGACATTCACAGAGTGAGTCTTTTTTCTTCCTGTAGTTATTCAGTGCTCTTCCACAAAAACAACTTCTACTAAACTCAGAATACAGAATTATTTTCCATGGCCCATCCACTCACTTTCAAACCTCTGTTTTGCTTTTTTATTCTTCAAATACTAGGAGCTTCATTATTAAGTATCTCACCTAGATACGTGCAATTGTATGACATGATGAGCTGGTCACTCTCATTGTAGAATAAACTGTAATATAGAGCCACGTAATTGTCATATATAGATAATGCTGAGGAAGGATTTAAATATATTGTTTTTGACTTCTGTATTAAAAGGGAGATCTTTGTCACAATAAGCATTTAGACTGGGTATTCTCAAAATTAAAAGACAGAGTCAAAGAAGGGCAGTAAAAACTAAAATAACATGTTCATTACACAAAATTTGATGTTATATAAATAACTAAAAATCAACACTAGGCTTACATGTGTTCTAATATATTCCTGTTATATTCTAATTCAAACCATTTTCAATAAGGCTTTTTATTAATTAGCTTTTTTAAAAATATAAATGTTAATCTTACTCTTATGATAGAGAAGAAATCATTAATCTGTCCCTAGAATAAGTATAGATTACTGTCTTCATCTAAAACTGAAAAATTAAAGTCACAGATATGACACATTTTGTATTTGAAATTTAAAGCAGATGCAAGAAAATGATTTTTTTTTTATTGAATGACATGGGCATAGAAGACAATCAAAACAAAATTTGATAATGGCAACTAAAAAATTCTATCTGAACAGAATCAGACAAGATTGTTTTGCTTAATTATGCCTTCTTAAATATTTCACCAATCCCTTAATCACCAATGTACTAGAAAAGTTGATATCATAAACACATTGAAGATTATCTGTACAATTTTTATACACAATACACATACACATATATTTAAGTATGTCATATCTGTGTGTGTGCATATGTGTGTGTGTGTATGTGTGTGTGTGTGTAGTCAGCTAAATAAATTGAATAGTTACTTATGATTTCAAGTAGGAATAACAAGAGGGCTTTTTTTATTATTATTATGGTGTTGTGCTATAAATACTAGTGGCCTAGTGAAAGGTGAATGGAATTACTCACCAAACTCATCTATTCACTCCAGGACAACATATGAAAGAAAAGGAAAAAACAAAGAAAAGAATATAATTTTTTTTGTATAAAAAAATAACCAGAGTCATATTTGGGAATCGTTGTTCACAATAGCTGCAGATTTTAGTGTGTTGTGCTTTCCTTAACTGGTAGATAAGGAAATTTATGAGTATAAAGAGAGGTAAAAAAATAAGCCAGTTAAGACAACAAAGGGACAGGGGAGATGACTTCTGTGATGTGAGAATACAGATGTATTTCTGGAATGGGAAGAATTGAAATTTGTGGCATTTCTTGTGTTGTAATTATACTCTGTTACCCAGAAATACTCGATATGTTTCATGTATACAAGGACACTATGGATGGATGAAGAAAAGAGATATATCCTGAACATGAAGAAGGGGGTAAGAAGCAAGAAATGACAATCCTGGAGAGGGATTACTAAAACCAAATTGCTATTGATTATTGGCGTCAGAGGAGCAGGTGGCTGAATGGACCAATCAGGAAAAATTTTAGTCATTCACCCCTATTTTCTCATCCCAAGGACTCAGAAAGTTGGAAATGATATGCGCTCACGTTGTACGGAACAAAGGCTTTCAATATTCTATGTGCAAGCTGAAAGAAAATGTGCCCTTAAAAACTGGAAGTTTGGTGATGTATGTGTGTCTGTGCACAGGGTGCATGGGAGCATGTGTGTTTGTGTTGACGTTTATTTCACACGACCACAGCTCTTTAAGATGGGGTTAACCACTTATCTAACTCTTATTTGCATTCACACATAGTATTTTGAATTAAAGAGATTCTTTGTGAGGTTGTGAAGAATAATAAGAGGATCAAAAACCACTGAAAGATTATTAAGTACAGGATTACCATATACGCTTTCTATTGAGTCCTCACTACTATTCAGGAGTGTTCTTTAGAATTTTACCTAAGTGGAGGTTCTTAATCTAAGCTATATACCTTATAGTTTTTAATGCACCATTGTGATAAACTGAAGCCTGTCAGGAGGCCAGTTTTAGGATTCGATTTTCTACCTTACAGCAGTAATTATGTCTTTTTTGGTTCTTCAATTTTAAAAATAATATAGTCAACAATACTTTATTTTTTTTTAATTTATTTTTTTTTACTGAAATTGCAGTGGTTGTTAAAAGGTGCAATATTAAGACAGAAATGGTGAATTAAAATTATGTTTTGAATATTTATTTGAGCATCTCATCTCATTTTAGAGCATCAAATTATGAGAAATGAAACTATTTAACAATTACTTCCTTTCAAATAAATAACTTAATATATTACTATTTTAATGAGAATTATAACTCAATTTAACATTATTGTCGGTCCATTTGTTCAGGGTATATTAAGGGGGCGAGGAGAAAAGAAAATTAAAACCTGCAGCAGTATTTTTAGCTTTTGTATAGTTTCATTAATCATAATCAAACACTATCAATAAAAAAGAGTTAACTGTTCAACCTCCTAAAATTGTACTTAAGAGGTTACATAGAATAGATAGGACCTGTTAGAATAATTGTGGAAGGTTTCATAGAAAAAAAAATGTGCAAAACAGAGGACAATCTTTAAAGGTGTCTGGAATTCTACAATCACTTTAACTTACGGAGGGAGACATGGTATATTTTGTAAAGAAAAATTTAGGATTGATAAATTTGACTAAAGAGAAACATTTAGGAAAAGAACAACACATATTTTCAAGTATTTGACTGAATAAAATATGTAGAGTTAGAACGTAACCATGCTGTTCCCTTTGACTTTGATGTCCTTCACCTGCTTGAACTCTAGATCCTCTTCTACTGAACTCTCAGTACCAACACCAAATACATCTTTGCTGAGAGATCACTACTTAGACAGATGAACACACACACACGCACACACACACGCACAGTTACTCACTGCTTATTTTGCATTATAGTGCTTGTAAACATTTCTCACCATTCAATTTGATGAGAAATTACTTGACCAAATAAAAGAAATATATTTATGAATCCTTTTTCATTTCATCTTCCTTCAATTTGCCTACCTTTCCCTTTCCCAGGTCTCTAAAAAGCTACTTAATGAATAATCCAAACTATAGAACTGGTTTACAAGCCATCCAATATTCTTTCCAAATATGGGCAAAAGCATGGGTTTATTCACGTTCATAAGACTTAAGAACCAGTACCTTTCTTGCTACTTTACACTTTAGCTCAGGATCTGAGATACCACAAGCAAGTTTAGGTTTCTACCCACTCTGAGGTATCATATTTTACTACCAATCTGAGGATATATAGACTTTCTTGCTTATTGCACCATGATCATTCCCCAGTTTATCTGCTTGATACCATTTCATTCCATTTTTATCTCAGGAAAGAAGCATTGTTCTAAAATCTAAATTCAGTGATGTGGTGTTTGGGACACATATGATTTCATTCTCTAATATGAAACTACTATGATACTTGGTACTATGGTACTTAGTACATAGCAGGTATTTAGACATAGTTGTGTCAGTTCTACATGTCTAAAATAAGATTGCTATTTCAAAATCCCTATGTAAAATAAGTGAACATCTCCATTATGCCTGTTGAAATAAGACTGAGTATGTCTTGGATTGATATTTTGAAAGGATGTAGACTAGAAGTTTTTTCTTATGGTAGTAAATTCTTTAATAGCAGCTAAATACTGTTGATTTACTTTAGCTCAGGAAATGAAGTATTAGGTTCATCTATATTTCTGTAACTAGTATAAACCTCTGTATTACAACATCATTTATAGAATATTTTCACTTGCTTTACCTTCTTCATTTTATTTGAGCCTTGCACCCATGCTGGAGTTTGTATAGAGAATATTCTGCTACTATTCTGTCCAATTGATGAGGAACAAAGGCTCAGATATGCTAACTAACATGGCCAAGGATAAAGAGTGACGTTGAAGATTAATAATATAAGGTAAATTAAAACTATTTTTAAATGTTATATTCTAATGAGAAAGAACTAGAACTCTAATCCAGCTTCTGGATACAAACTTCTCTATTACAAAATGTTAAGTGAATTATTTTATGTAATCATATATTCTACAGATGTGAAGCTTTCTTGATAATCACTTTAACCACTAAAGTTCTCTTTTGAATTTTAAAAATATGCCCAGATATTAAAGTTAATAGTGCTCAATCCAGTAACAGTTTGTCACGTTTATCCTGAAAATGTATAATTTATATTAATATAAATGACCTTCACTAATTTCACTCTTATGTGAGTTTTCTACTGTTTCCTCCCTAGTTTCCTTTCCCCATAAAGTAAATATTAGACACCTAATTTCCAGAAGTTCTATTGCTCTCTTTTATGAAAAATGGCTAAATGGCTAGTCAATAGAGTGAATTTTCTACTATATCTCATAACAGCTTCCCTGTACTCTTTCACTATATATATATATATGTATATATATATACACACACACACACACACATGCATGTATAGATGTATATATATAATAAATTTATGTATATATGAACACACAATAAATAATACCGGGGGTGCCAAAAAATGTGTACAAGTGGATACTTTGGTCAGTTGCTCAAGCAATAGGTCACCATAATCAGAACTGTCTAGACACTGATGGTAACCTTTTTGAGCAACTCTGGTAATTGCAGAAGTCAAATGTGACTTGTATTCATCTTTTGATATCACTATATATTGAGTATTACAATATTAATACAGTTTTCCTTTCTTAAAATGTGCATACATATATATGACACCACTAACAATGATGATAGATTTCCATTTTATCTCAAACTAGGTACACTGAAGACATCTTTGAAAGAATACTCACTACAACAATATTTGCTCTTCTCCTCAATCATCAGGCATTGGTAAATACTTTATGTCTAATCAAATATTATACCAAATAATATGTATCTTTATAAATGGACATCAGTCACCAAATTACACTAAAATTGAAAAATATATGGAGAAGCAACAAGCTATCAACTGCTGGTAATACACAGAAATTCAGATTTGAGAAATAATATATGATCCATGATAAACACAAACTATAGTAATCAAAACTTTGCATCTGATGACAGACATAAATCTATTATTGAAACTACCTATAAATAGTAACAAATGTCTGTTTCTATGCAAATAGTACATTAAAGGAATAGCTTCAGACCCTGGTGTTAGATCAAAATTATCCAAGAAAACACCATAGAAAATTTGTCTGGAGATCCAAAATGATGAAGTAGATAAACACTCTGCTTGCCTTATCTCATGATCACATCAAAATTACAACTAAATTATAGAACAATCAGCATGGAGAATCAACTAAAGTTTAGCTGAAGAGAAGTTTTATTACTAAGAATATATTACTAAGAATATAAAGAAGCCATGGTAGGAGGGGCATAGATGCAAAAAAGACTGGCCCCAAACCATCATTTGGTGGCTGAAAATTGGGACTGATATCACAGTTACAGCGGTTCCCCATAAAGGAGCAAGACACCCCACACCAGGCTCCCCAACCCAGAATAGGAAAAGGAGCCCCCATAATAGCTGGCTGTGAAAAACAGTGGAAATTCCAAACCTTTGGGTGGAACAGAAGGCTACAGGAAAGCCAGACAACCTCATAAAGGGCCCTCGAAGGCACTCACCCTGGGCTGTGGCATAGGGACGGTGAATCTGGGGTCGTTGAAGACATATGGCGAGAGACTAAGTAGTGTAACTTTGGGTCAAAGACAGGAAGGACAGTCCCAGTTTTCCCTGTGTGGGGCACCTCACCCATTCAAAAGGCAGGCAGAATCCATCTTTCCTGTCCCCACAGGCTTAATCTGAATCTGATTGGTTGATGAGCTATGCTTTCTTTGATATGCTGACTCACTGAGACCCTGCCACACCCAATGTGCATATCGCAGGAAACTTTATCAGTGACTGAACCTTAAAGGAGCCAGCAGGTGGCAGCAGTAATGTCCTGGACTTTTGTGGAGCTACCGCAGACCCCATACTGGAGGCAGCCATGCTAGGTCATAGCGTGGCCTCTCCCACTTACAGTATAAGGCACAATTAACCATGAATTGCTTTGTAGCTTATACCAGATACTCCCTAGCTGATCACTAGTAGTGGCTGACTCAAATATGGTTCCTGCCTACAGCTGCATGCCCTGAGGAAGGAGGGTTCAACAAAGGAACAATGGTTTCTGCCAGAAATTCTGTCTGGGAGAAAGCCACACTTTCAGCTCTCAACCTGAGTCCAGACAATGCAGTTCTTCCCAGTTATCCTTGTCGCTTTTCAAGCTGCTGCCCCAGCGCTGGAACTCAGAGCAAATGGGTCCATCAGAAAGTACATCTATGTGTGGGCCCTTTAAGAGGGATATCCAGCAGCCCTCTCATCTCATTAATCTACAATCTTCAATGGTTTTCACAGTCAGAGTTATGATGACTTACTTTCCTGTTACTGGTACCCTCGACTGGGGGGTCTCATGTGGGGCTGGGACCTTGTTTCCTCTAGGGGTACCTTCACAGCTGAGATATCCCTCCCAATTTTAACCACCACATGTGGGTATGGTGACCATCCCCTTCTCTGCCTCTGTCCTCCCAACAGTCTCAAGGTGGTTTCTTCTGTATGTCTATTAGTTGTAGGACTTCTGTTCAGCTAGACTTCAGAAAATTCTCAATGATGATTATGCAGTAGTTTAGTTGTAATTCTGATGAGATTATCACAGAAGGCAAACACAGCATTCATCTACTCCTCCATCTTGACCAACAACACAACTGATCTTTGTATGTTGATTTTTATCCTGCAACTTCACTAAATTTGTTGAGTAGTTCTAAAACATTGTGGTAGTGTCTTTAGAATTTTCTATGTACAAAATCAAGTCATGAGCAAACAAAAATAATTTCACTTCTTTCTAATTAGGATGTCTTTTATTTCTTTTTCTTACCTAAAATCTCTGGTAAGTCGAATAGGAGTGGTGAGAGTGGCACAGTTATCCCATTCCTCATATTAAAGAAAAGTTTTCAACCTCTCACCATTAAGTATAAGGCTAGTCGTGGACTTTTTGTTTCTGTTTTTTATTATGTTGAAGTATGTTCCTTTTATATGAGGTTAGTTGAGAGTATTTTTTTTTTTTATCATGAAAGGATGCTGTATTTTGTCAAATACTTTTTCTTCATCTAGTGAGATAATCACATAGTTTTCATCTTTCTTTCTATTAATATGGTTTATCACATTTACTGATTTGTGTATGTCAAAACATCTTTGCATTCCAAGAATAAATCCTACTTGCTTATGGTATATAATTCCTTTAATGTCCTATTTAATTCAGATTGTTAATATTTTCCTTATTATATTTATACGTAAGTTCATCAGGAATATTGTCCTGTAGTTTTTTTTATTCTTGTATTTTTTTATCTGGGTTTGGTAGCAGGATAATGCTGGTTATTGTAAAATTAATTTGGGAATATTCCCTCCTCTTCTATGTTTTGGAAGAGTTTGAAAAGCATTGGTGTTAATTCTTCTTTGAATGTTTGGCTGAATGCATCATAGAAGCCATCTGGTCCTAGGCTTTCCTTTCTGGAATTTTATTTTTTATTGGCAATTTAATTCCATCACTTAATTGTTTTATTGATATTTTCTGTTTCTTCCTTATTCAGTCTTGGTAGGTTCTGTTTCTAGGAATTTATCCATCTTTGCTACGTTGACCAATTTATTACCATATAATGGTTCATAATAGTCTCTTAAGGTTCTTTGTATTTTTGTGGTATTAGCTTTCAAACCTCCTCTTTCATTCATTTCTGATTTTATTTATTTATTGTCTTTTTTTCAGATTGTTAATTTTGTTTATCTTTTTTAAAAAAGCTTTTTAGTTTAATTGATCTTTTCTATTGTTTCTCTGGTCTCTATTTGATTTATAACTTGAAATTCAGTTAAAGATTTAAACATAAGACCTAGAACCATAAAACTCGTAGAAGAAAAAACAATGTAAAAGGCTCCTTGAAACTGGTCTTGGCAAATATATATATACACATATATACATATATATGTATATATGTGTGTATATATATATATATATATATATATATATATATATATGCACCAGTCATTATATATACATGTATCTATGTATATACATATATATGTATACAAATACATATATGCATATATATATATACATATATATATATTGGGGGTGACAAAAATGTATACTCATGACTTGTATTCATCTTTTCTTATCGGTATATATTGAGTATTACAATTTTAATACAGTTTTGTTTTTTCTTTTTTAAAAGATGTATAATTTTTTGGCACCCTCTGTGTGTGTGTGTGTGTGTGTGTGTGTATACATATATACATATACATATACATATATATATATATATATGATCATCAAAAGCACAAAAAACAAAAGTAAAAATAAACAAGACTATAAACTAAAAACTGCTGTATAACAAAAGAAGCAATAACAAAAATGAAAAGGCAGCCTATCGAATGGTACAAAATATTTGTAAATCACACTTTTGGTAAGGGGTTAATATCCAGAATACTTTATGAACTTATATGACTCAATAGCCAAAAAAAAAAAAAAAAAAAAAGGTAGAGGGAATGAATGGACTTGTTTTCAGAAAAGACATACAAATGATTAACAGGTACATGAAAAGGTGCTCGATATTACTAATCATCACGGTAATGCAAATCAAAGCCACAATGAGATACCACATCACACCTGTTAGAATGGCTATCATCAAAATGACAAGGGATAACAAGTGTTGGCAAAATGTCGTGAAAAGTGATTCCTATGCACTGTTGGTAGAAATGTAAATTTGTAGAGCCACTATGGAAAAAGAGCATGAAGGTTCCTCAAAAAACTAAAAGTGGAACTAACACATGATCCAGCAATCCCACTTCTGGATATATATTCAAAGAAGATAAGTCACTATCTTAAAGAGATATCTGACTCCCATGTTCAATGCACCATTATCCACAATAGCCAGACATAAAGCAATCTAAGTATCCACTGACAGATGATTGCATAGAAGAAGTGTATATATACTTATATTGTAATATTATTGAGCCATAAAAAGAAAAGACATCCTGACATTTGAGGCAACATGTATGGACTTAAGGCCATTCTACTAAGTAAAATAGGTGAGAAAGATAAATATAAATACCATGTGATATCACTTATACAATATCTGACAAGGAAGTTCACAAACTTGTTGCAACAATATTGCTAACCTTTTTTTGATATTAGAGGGATTATTTATTATGAATTTGTACCAAATGGACAAACAGTTAATCAAGTTTACTACTTGGAAGTGCTGAAAAAGCTGCATTAAAATGTTAAAGTACCTGAACTTTTTGCCAACAATTCATGGCTCTAGCTTCACGACAATGCACTAGTTCACATGGCACTGTCTGTGAGGGAGTTTTTAGACAGTAAATAAAAAACTGTTTTGGAACACACTTCCTACTCACCTGATCTGTCCCCCAATGACTTCTTTCTTTACCCAAAGATAAAGGAAATATTGAAAGGAAGACATTTTGATGACATTCAGGACTTCAACGGTAATAGGACGGCAGTTCTGAAGGTCATTCCCTAAAGAGTTCCAAAATTGTTTTGAAGGGTGAAATAGGTGCTGGCATTGGTACATAGATTCCCAAGGGTAGTACTTCAAAATCAACCATAGTGATATTCAGCAATAAGGTATGTAGCACTTTTTCTAGGATGAGTTTGCAAACTTAATTGTCCTACCTCGTATGTGAAATCTGAAAATGCTCAACTCATAAAAAGACAGTCAAGTGGTGTTTGTCAGGGGCTGCTGGGTGTGAGGGAAATAGGGAGATATGGGTTAAAGGGTAGAAACTTGTGTTATTTTACTAACCGTTGTCAACCTAATAAATTTTGATTTATAAAAAGAATACAAACTTTCAGTTTTAAAATGAATAAGTCTTTGGGTTCTAATATAAGCATGGTGATTATAGTTTACAATACTGCTAAGAAAAAGTTGCTGGGCGGCAGTTATCTCAGGTGGTTAGAGCATGATGCCCTTAACAACATGATTGCCAGTTCAATCCCCTCATGGGCCACTGTGAGCTGAGCCATCCAAGACTAGATTTGAACAACTACTTGACTTGGAGCTGATGGGTCTTGGAAAAACACACTTAAATAAATGAAAGTTTGAAAGAAAAAAATTGCTAAGTGAATATATCAGAAATGTTCTCACCACAAAAAATAAATGATAGTGATATGAGATGATGAAGGTATTAAGGCTACTTTGTTAATTATTTCACAATATATGTGTGTCAAATAAACAAGTAGTATACCTTAAACTTACAGAGTATTACATGTCAATTATATCTCAAGATAGTAAGAAAAATTGTTTTTTAAAGAACTAGAAAAAGATAACACTTAGGGAACTGTTAACCTAAATGAAATATTTTTGTAATAATACCAAAAGAAGAGATGTTTAAAAGTAATTTTCTATCAATGTTTTTCATGTGTTGTGTAAAATACAATACTGATGGACGAAAAAAGAGAACAATTTCATCAACTTAACCCCTTCTATTATATCTTCTTTGGACTCTGAACTAACTCAAACTCATAAAACAAACTAGTGTATTTTCTGGGTACAAATTTGCACAAGGATACATAGGTCTGGATATTTTAGAAAATGTCAAAAACAATTTAGTTTCCTTGTTGTTCAATTTTTACATTTTAATTATGGGGTATTAGCTACTTATACATCATAAGTTAAATAATGGTGAAAGTGGAAAATAAAATATACTCGATATAATGGTCAAATCACTGTAACCATCTCTAAGCCACTATGACCACAAGGAACTGAAAAATCAGCGTGAAGTTGAAATATGTATGAATGGTGATTGCAAATTATTAAGAGGTGAGAACTCGAATGAATCTAGCAAATGGATGAAAAGACTTATGTGATCCTCAAGCGGCAATGAGTAAGATAATCTTGTGAGGAATGGAATAAGGTTAATATACGAAATAATGCATATCTGTTGTTTATTAACCAGCATCCTTACCTGGTAAAAGTAATACTTTCTTTGGGAAATTGTTTCTCCCCAAATTCTCAGCCATGACATTTACATGGAATTTACTCCATTCCTGATCATAGTGACCAACCTTAATTGGAGGGATATATATTTTTTTTTTTCTGTGAGGGATTTTATAGCCAGTAAACAAATAACTGTATTGAAACACCCTCCCTACTCATCTTATCTGGCCCCCAATGACCTCTTTCTTTACCCAAAGATAAAGGAAATATTGAAAGGAAGACATTTTGATGACATTCAGGACATCAAGGGTCATATGACAATAGCTCTGATGGTCATTCCACGAAGAGTTCTAAAATTGCTTTGAAGGGTGGACTAGGCACTAGCATTGGTGCATAGCTTCCCAAGTTGAGTACTTCGAAGGTGATCATAGTGATATTCAGCAATGAAATATGCAGCGCTTTTTCTAGGATGAGTTCACGAATTTAATTGTCAGAACTCGTATTACATCAACTAATGTGAATGCCTTGACATTTTCTGAGACTGTTTGGACTTGATCCTGGTTTTTTTTTTTTTTTTTTTTTTTCCTTGAAAAAATATGAATGACAAAGTAGGTAGTGGCAGTAACTACTGTCAATAACTTTAGTACTGGCACAGCCCATCCCCCAGTTTTTTTGTTTGTTTGTTTGTTTGTTTGTTTGTTTGTTTTTTTAAATCTAGAAGATGTTAACCCAGCAGGAATAACATGAGATAAGTTTGGCTGATGTTGATTGAATACTACATAAGACTAACTGAACTAGATATTCCTCTATGATTTACTGTTATATGTGCCAATAAACTTCCCTTTTTAATTTAAGCTAGTTTGAGTTGAATCACTTTCACCAAAGATATTTTTTCTGTATAAGACTAGAATTTATGTTGGCAAAACAGGTTTGAGACTAAACTCTTAAAATATGAATGCCTAGAGAAGTTATTCTAAAGTAAGGAATGAGAAAATATTGAAGAATTATGAACAAAGTACTTACAAAATTACAGTGGTATGCATGATTTCTCTAACAGCATTTTGTCAATGGATTGTATAGAAAACAGACTACGGATAAAAAGAAAATTATCCATGTATGAAATTATGAAACACTGAGATAAGGTGATGGTTGGAAAGGAAGGAATTAATATGAGATCCAATTTGAACAATGATAGGAATATATACTGAATTTATATAAGAGAAACTAAAATTGTATAAATTAAAATATTTCAATTATTTGTCGGCTTATTATTATTTTGTATGTCATGAGGGGCTTGGCAGCTGCTGATTCTGATGTTTACAGGGGGCTAGGGGAAAAGAGGAGGTCTGTGAATGTGAGAATCACACTCAGGTGACCATGTGCACAGCGCCTTCTGGCACCAGCCCCTCCCCCGACTGCTCACTTGGAGAAGAACAGGGCCACCCATCGTCCTGTCTCTGAGTCTAATTACAGCTGGGGATGGTCCCTATTGCTATTACAACAAAGTCTCACCCCTAGAACTGCCTGGCCCTCTTCCCAGAGCCGCAGGAAGCCCCAGGAGCTTCTCCAAAGACCTGGTCAGGCCTGGCCTATGTTCAGACTCCTGCTTAGGACAATAGGCATAGCTCATGTGCTCTTTCCCTCAACCACACACTGGTGCCTGTTCTTAAAAGAATAAAATTGCCTTTCTCCTGAAAACAAAAACAAAACAAAACAATAAAGTTTATCCTATACTCTTTGATTCTGGCCAATTTAGAAACTTATCATGCTTGTCTTTCAAGCACAGTATTCCCCCCCGCCCCCCGCCCCCAGCTTTATTGAGTATAACTGGCATGTGACTTTGTGTTAAAGTGTGTAACATGTTGGTTTGATACACTTATATATTGCAAAATGAGTACCCCACCAGTGTTAACTAACACCTCCCTCACCATAAAAATTACCGATTCTTTTTTATGACGAGAATGTTTATGGTCTACGCACTTTGTAACTTTCAAGTACTTAATACAGTATTATTAATTATAATCATCATGCTATTCATTAGATCCTCAGAAGTGACTCATCTTAAGTACTGGAATTCTGTGCCCTTTGACCAACATATCCTTATTTCCCCCACCCCAGCCCCTGGCAACTACCACTCAACTCTCTGTTTTACCAGTTCAGCTTTTCCGTATTCCTTATATAAGTGATACCATACAGTATTTGTCATTCTCTGTGCGACTTATTTCACTTAGCATAATGCCCTCAAGTTACATCCAAATTGTCACAAATGGCACAACTTCAGTCTTTCTCATGCTGAATAATATTCTGTTGTATAATCATAAAACCATATGTAGCACATGCCCTTGCCAAAGACAGTCTATCAATTAGAGGAAATTGCTATTTCAATATTTGCTAGTCCTGAAGGGTCACATTAATGCATTTTAGTAGCTAATCTCTTTTTCTAGCTGGATATTTCACTGGAAATTCTACATGGAGGAAAACAGACATTACCAAAGGCCTGCCTGTTGCCTTTTCCAATATAAATATATGTGATATAAGCTGCAGGGTAAAAGGTGGTAAATGAAGAGCAAGAAAAGGGGCTGTATTGTAATGAGTGGATGATTTTGGAAAACCCACATAATCACAGAATTTGAAAGCTTATTTATGCCACAGAGCATGAAAAAAAACACACCTTCATTTACTTTTATTCTCCTTTCCTTCTTCTTTGTTTTGTTTTGTTTCAGTTGTTGTTTTAATGGTGATAGTTTTCACCTTTCCACTTCTGTTAGGTAAGGAAAATATGAAGGACAGCTCTCCTTTGGTCTCTTGTTTGATAACACAGAAAATAAAAAAGTCAGATTCAAAGAAAGAGAAAAACAGAGATGAAGACAAAAATCATACATACAAAAATCCCCCAGACAGGGAAAACTGATACATTCTTTAGACTCTGAAATAAAATTCAAAACTAAAGCCAGATATAATTGGAGTAATTGGGTTGTAAAACTTTATAAAGTGTGTTTAATTACACTAATGCGTATTACATAGCACACAATGATAATCTATGTTTGTGATAAGGTAAATTTTCCTCATGGAAAGTGAAATGAAAGTAAATGTAGCCATACATAATTTTTAATATATCCACCATTAAGTGATAAAATTATCTGTAAGTAGTAATAATAAATTATTAGATGTTTATACATTAATAAAAACATTAATACACTTATTGTTCAAAATTAGTAATATGTCTAAATAATAATTAATAAATTATTAAGTAAATAAAAGCAAAATAGAGACTCCTATGAAATGTCTCCACATTTTATGAAACATATTATCAAAAAGATCTGCCTATGAACATATTATATAGTAGATGCTGAGAAAATAAGGCAGTGATTAAAGCTGAAAAATAGGAAAGGTATTTGATCAAAAGAACAAAAGTAATATTGCAGATTTAAATTTTGCATGCCAATGTGATAGCTGAAAGCCCTGGTTTTGATGTTTGGAGGCTTGGACACTTGGAGTCTGCCACTTACTAGTCATAGGACTTTGGATGTGTAGCATAAGACTAGAGAGCTCTTTCCTCATTTCCAATATGAAGTGATTAAATGATATGATTCATAGATCCATTTAACAATGATCTATCATCTATCTATCTATCTATCTATCTATCTATCTATCTATCTATCTGTCTACCTACCTATTATCTATCTATCTGTCTGTCTGTCTATCTATCTATCATCTATCTATCTATTTATCCATTTATCTTCCTACCTACCTACCTACACATTTATCTAAATATCTGTTCATACACCCATAAACCTTGTCCCAAACAGGCTGGTATACCAAGAGTCTGAGTGTCACAGGTTGGCTTCCCCAGAAGGCTAAGGTGACATAGAAATTAGTGCTCTTGTGACAATACTGATGGAGAGAAAGGAATATAGCAAGATTGAGCAGAGATTAGGATCTGTGGGACAGATAAAAGACCACAATGGACCCCACAGGGAGTACCAAAGCTGGGGTAGCTCTTCGAAAGCTTCCTAAATTGGAGCAAGTGAGTGGAGATTATATACCTTGTTTCTAGAAATCAATGAACACAGACTGCCAGGGCAGAGGGCATGAAAAGTAATCTACAATTGTTGAACAGGGTTGATAGCTGAGAATTGTCGGACAAGAGCCTTTCAACAGATTGGATAAGTTCTTCAGTCCTGAAGAAGGAATCTACGTGGAGCAGCACAGTGTGATAATATAGGTAATATGGTACTACAACTTTTCAAAGAGATCCACCTAGCTCCTTGAGTATTCAGAATGTGAGCAGCAATAACTAGAGTGTTCAAAGCACTTTTAACAAAATAGCCGACTCCATTGTGAAGTATTATGGTACAAGTTAATTTCCACTTTAAGTTTGATTATAGCATACATTCCTCAGAATTTATGAAGTCTGTGAGTCAGAACTCTTCAGTGCCCTGCTAGAAAGATTCCTCTATGCCTTTGAGTAAATAGTTTTCACAGACCCACCACATTTTTTCATTAAAAAAATAATAATTTTAATGCCTTTTTATTATCCTGAAATGAAATTCATAGGTAATATAGCCTATCTGTAAATGTAATTGCAGAAGATCAATATCAAAAGATAAATATAATATAAAGAGAATTAAGAGGCAATTCATTTATAATAAAATAACATGCATTTCAATATGTAAATGCTCAGGCAAAACAAAATTAGAAGACACGATGAAGTAGTCAGATACATGTACTATAATTTAACTGCTACAAACATAGCCTTATACAAATATCGTGTATTGGAAAATCAGACCACTATAGGAGATGCTTTTGATTGTCTAGTATTCAAAATTGAGGACACATCTAAATTCCTAAACAAATCAAATTAAAATTTATTTCCACTAACTAGCATTTGCATTTCCTGGACTTGACTATATCTTAAAATTATGAAGGAAAAAAAAATGTGATCATATGTAAAGAATGTTAAACACTAAGTTCAGTTTACCATAAACTCGTTTTTCATCTTTATGCATATCTGATAGGACATTGCGAGCACATGAAATCAGGCATAATTCTTCCTTGTATAAGAATGGTTGTAGACTGCATTCCTCGCCATCCCATTAAATACAAGTGTGCCTTAAACACTAAGATAAATAAAAATGCTTCCTATACTTGCTTAATGCCTACAAGGGCCAATACTCCCTATTCAAGTATCACACCAGAATGTCTCTTCAGTCCTGTAGTACCTGGAGGAATTGATAAACACTGATTCTATTTCTCGTGTACATATGTGAAATTTCAGTCAAGTCTCCATATCCTATTTCTCTCTTAAAGAGCTGGGCACACCTATTCTGACTATATTTTTTGTGTGAAGAAGTTTACAAAGCATCCCCCTTTCTGATGTGTCTCTCATTAGGTTTGAGGTAAAGACAAATTGTTAGAGCTTGTGATGACATGGGTGCTGCTCATACACAGTGCAGACCCAGGTTTAATCCCCTGCTTTTCTGCTTAAGATCTTTACAATCATTAGAGATTAAACCATTCTGAGTGTCAATTCTCTGATTATTTAATTAAAAATACTACCAAAAGCCACAGTGGCTTGTGAGAATTAAAAGCAACAATGTGTAGAAAATCCAGCGATTAGCATAGGTTGTGAGCAGCACATAGTTATTAATGCTGGGAATCTTAAGCTACAAGATAGAGGAAACCACAAATGATAAATACCGATGGATAAATAGGCAGAGATATTAGATATATGTATAAATAGATTCCTCCGTGGTTGAAATATAGAGATAGATAGGTGATAGGTGTGAAAGACAGGTGATAGATAGGTTGATAGTTGTGAAAACGTAGGGGGAGGGAAATAATTGAACTCCAATATTTCTGTGACAATATCTAATTATGTCTCCCCACTCTACCTCTGGCATCTTGTTGGATACCATACAATGTATCATATAACCTGGAATACTTTGGAAGGAAAGAGCATGCTATTAACAAATACATTAAGAAAACAGACATAGTCTATGAGGTCTCCACGCAAATCAAGACCCAGGGACACTTTAATCATGTGTTACCATCTAGCTCCTTTGGTGGTCATGGTTATAACAATCTTGACATCTTCAACATTCTTCTATTGTTTTTTCTTTAGCTATTTAACTCATCAAATGTATTTTTTTTATATATACATGTGTATATTTTTAGTTTAATTTTTATTTATATATTAGCATCATTCTTATGTTATATGTCTTGACATATTCTTTTGATCCTTAATTTAACTTGAAAAGTTTGAGTCCTCAGTTTTATTGTTCACCTTTGTAAATACGTTATATAAACCATTACCTTCAAAATCTTAATCAGGTGTTATATATGATTTTTTTAGTCTCAAACACTAGGTAAAAAATTATCTTAGCTCATTCATTATTTTTCCAAATAACACATTGCTATAATAATAATAGCACTGTCTTTATACAGATTAAGGTCACGCATTATGTAACTGAAGCATTATAATCTTAGGAATCATCTTGACTTAATACCTTTGTACCTCTAACTTACTTACTAACTGCACAACCTTGATCAAATTGTTTATCCTCAACTGATTTGAGTTTCTTCATCTGGAAAATGGGGACCATAATATCTACCTTGTAAGTTGTTTAAAAGAATATTAAGATACTTGTCTGTAAATTATTCATTTAAACATACAATGCCTTTATTCTTTATATCTTAACACATTAAATGAGGTAAATGAGGTTTGTAAAACAATGATCTTACAAACTGATGAAATCTTTTCATGCTACACATACCTGCTGAGACATTACATCTTCTCCCATGAATTCAGCTACTATTTTCCATGCCAATACTTTCAAAATGTTCGTTTTCAGCAAATGTTTCTACTACTGAATTCCAGAGTCATATATCCAATCACACACTCTACAGTTCTTCTGGAGTGTGTATAGCCATTTAATATTCAACAAACATTTCTAAAGCTGAACTGATAATCTCCCTCTCAACATTTCCCTTATCCTGCATTCTGCAGCTCAGTAAATAGCATCATTACTTCCTGTGTTGCCCAAACAAGAAAACTGGGAGAGTCTTGATTCTCCCTTCACTTTAATTACTCTATCTCTAATTAGTAAATGAAGCCAACTAATTATTTAATTAGTAAATAAAAAAGTCTGTTACCTTCAATCTATCACCCTTAAAAAGCACTTTTTATTATTTTGGTACGTGATGATTTTTTTTTCGTCTTATTTTTCTACATGTGAAGCAATCACACCATTTCCACTAATACCGTTGAAATTCCTTTGATTTCATTGTGGCTGGAATGATCTGAATGCCAACATGTCTCTCCCTTGATAAATTAACCGCATACCTTCAGTAAAAAATGTTAGACTTCTTTCCATGGCAAACAGAGCCTATATCTGATTTAGTCTGCACCATCATTCGCTGCTCCCAACCCTGCATTTTGCTGTCTACACTGAATATGTTCTATTATGGAATTTTTATGTTTCATTTTCATTAAGAAATGTGTAGCCCAGTTCTTTGGCCACACATCTCCTTTAATATAACATATTTCCTCAAAACTTAACTGCTAGCTCATCTCCTGAGTAGGGTTGCCAGGAAAAAAAAAAAAAAAGATGGCCAGTGAAATTTATATTTCAAATAAACAAATAATATTTTAGTATAAGTATTTCCCATGCAATATTTGCAGCATGCCTGTACTAAAATATTATTCATCCTGCATGTATTAAACATATTTAAATGCCTCTACCTGCCAATAAAGCAGCTAGAGGAAGAAACTTAAATTGTAAAATTCCAATGGACTCATTTTGAAATCTTCTAAATGAAGAGGAAAATTTTATCTGGCAAAGCTAGATTGATTGTCACTACATTGGTACTATTCTATATTGATAATTGTGTTCTTATTAATGCTTTAATCTATTTGATTTTGTATGGGCTTTTTAATTTTTTCTTGTCAAAGCACTGAAACTACATAACTTAAACACTAAGCATGATTTATTTTTTACACGTTTCTTCAAAGTTTGGAAAGAGATAAATGATTTTTTTTCTTTTTTTTCTTTTTTTTTATTAGTTTCAGGTGTACAAGACAAGGTAATACTTAGACGCCCACCATCTACATCCCTCACACTGTGAACCCCCTCCCCCCACCCACCATCCCTCTGACCTCACACCCAGCCATCACATCACACACATAAAATTATAGTTAGCATTCATTAATGTTTAGCCTCTGGTGCACAACACCACGATCAGGCATGCGTCCTATTTGGGAGATAAATGATTTTTTATAGAGCTGATTTTAATGTCTCTGGGATACAAATACAAATGCCAAAAAATTTAATCAATTTACATGCTTAAGTTCTCTTTAACATTACCAGTGCTTTACTGGTGTGAATAAAATATGGGTAAATATGATTAAATGAAGGTCTAGAGTTTATGAATACCTATAAACATAATAAAATGTGGTTTCACAAAATATTTACAATTGATAGCTCAAAGCTAGCACAGCTGGATATTTGCCACCAAATACTGTTTGCCTGGATTGATCAGGGGTGGTTGTAGCCTTCGAGTAACAACAACATAATTCATAGTGAAAAACTGGAAAATCGATCACATTGTATCCCAATATAAAGTCTTACATCAGTTGAAGACTGACTATATGTTCAGAAATTGGTGATAGGATATCAATAATGAATATACATGCCTCTGCTTTAATTCTGTTTTTTTTATTTTAAAAACAGGTTAAAATTCATTAAAACTCATATTTTTATATCACTACAAACATAGTATATATGATATTATGTGTGTGATTTTATGTGTATAAGTATTTATAGAAAAAGTATTAAAATTAATGATTTATGTTATTCTTAGTATGCGTTGTGCCAGTTTAAAAACATAGGTATCTCTAGTAAACTAACTTTCAGTACAGTTAATTTTGTTTACAACCTTAGAACGAAATAATTCAATAAGAATTAATACTAAATATATATCAATGGTATTTTATGTTCTGTTCTATTTAGGAGTTTTATTAAATTCTGTAATACTTGGATGTTTGTTTTTTACCTGCTTTCTCTAGGATTTTTTTAGTATAATATTTAAATGTTGGTATAACAGAATTTTAGGTGAAATAATAAGGTTAACCATATTTTAAAGTGGACTCCCTCATGACTTTTCACAAATAGGATAATCCACACCCTAATCAAATATTGAATATATTGATCAGCCCCAATTTGTCACATCCATGGCCAGTTAATGTCTGCCTCTTTGAGGAAAATCACAGTTCTCATTTCTATCACCATTCTTTAGCTCTACCTGTTCTTTAACTATAAAATAATGGAATACTACTGTATTTACTGTTTTGTGTCTGACTGTTACTCACAGTAGTATGTGTGCAATGCATTCGTTTTGTGTCATGTATGTCCTTTATACCAGTAACTTCTTCACTTTGTTGATGGATATATTCCAATGACTGAACATACTATAATTTGTTGGCCCATTCTCCTGATAATGGACATTTGATCTTTTCCAGTTTGTTGATGTTATATATGCAAACACTATGCACATTTATGCACACATAATTTTTGGACATATTTTTCTTTATTTCTACTGGATCAAAACCTAGAAGTGGAATTGTTGTGTCATAGGGGCAATACAATATTGCAGTGTTCCAATGATATTTAACCATTAATTATTCCTAATAACAACATAAAAATTTCATTTGCTTTCCATTTTCACCAATATTTTGTGATGTCAGCTTTTGAAAGCATTTGTCATTGCAAAGAGTATATATAGTTGTATCTCCTCATGCTTTTAAATGTCACATCCCGGGTGATTATAATGTTGAAAATATTTTCATGTACATATTGGCCTTTCCTTTGTAAAGTGTATGTTCAAATCATTTATCCATAGTTTATGTATTTTTCATATTTTGTTGTTTACTTATAGGATATCCTTAGCTATTCTAGATTAAAAACTCATTTCTCATAGGTGTGGATTATAAATAGCTTTTCTCAGCACTTCTTCATTAATCACTTTGTTAATAGTGTCTCTTGAGGAACAAAATTTTAAATTATAAAATTCATTATACACTCTTTTTCTTTTTTTTTAAGGATGGTGCTTGGTGCTTTCTGTTTCAGTCCAAGAAGTCTTTGCTACCCAAACTAAAATCAAAATGTTTTCTTTAATATTTCGTCTAGGAGCTCTGGAGTTTAACTTTTATGGTTATGATTATAATCTAGTTCCAATTAAATTTTGTGTTTGATTGAGATGAGATAGTAGTTTATATATGTTTATATATATTTATAAAATTATAAATATATATAATATATATATATATTTATATATAATAAATATATATATATATATATATATATAACAAATACATATACTATAAATATATATAATAAAGGAAAAGAGTGTATAATGAATTATATATATATATATAAATTTAAATATATATATATACACATATATATGTGTGTGTGTGTATATATATATATATTTCCATGTGCTTATCCTGTAATTTCAGCTCCATTTGTTGAAAAGATTTTTTTTTTACCCACTGAATTGCTTTTGGACCTTATTGAAAATACACTGACATTATATGTTAAGCACTATACTCTGTGTTATGTTTCATCATTTTTTCTCCTTTATATCAATACCACACTGTCTTGAGTACTATAGCTTTACAGAACTTCAGATCAAGTGATCCAAGTCCTAATATTCATTGTTTTTTGAAATGGGTTTGGCTCTACTAAGTCTTGTATTTACAAATGAGTTCTAGAATGTGACTTTTACTGTATAGAAAAGACATGATGAGAATTTGATTAGGATTGTGTTAATCTAAATATCAATAAGAGGGAAAATTATCTGTTTAGCAGCATTTTGTCTTCAATTACAATGTTGTATCTTTTTATTTATTTACATCATCCATATATTTTTCTCAAAGAACTATTGTGCATTGTTTTCATTATAGAGATCTTGTGTATCTTTTGTTGCATTTATCATTAATCTGAAAGCATTTTCAATGCCAGTATAAATTATTTTTAAAAGTTGTTTTCTAAATTTTTACTCGCAATGTGTAGAAATCAATTTGCTTTTACATATCAATGTCATATATTCTGACATCGTCAAATCAAGCTACTAAAATTTTTATTTTAACATTTTTGCAATTTCCTTACAAATTATACATACACAATAAAACGGTCTGCAGATAAATACATTTTATACATTAATTTCCAATGTTTCTGGCTTTTAAGTTTTATTACATTGGTTAGGATTCAAAATATATTGAATAAAAGTGTAAGACTGTACATCCATACTTTTCCCCAAACTTAAGTGAAACCATTCATTTTTACACTTAAAATGCAATAGTAAAGTAAGTTTTATGGTATCAGATTCTGGAGGGGTTCCCTGTATTCTTAGTCTGATGAGAATTTCTATATAATACGGTATTAAACTTTGCCAAATGCTTTCTATATTGATTGTGATGTTATATGATTTTTATCTTATATTTGGTTAAATAATTAATCTAAAAAGAATATTTAATGAACATATTTGAAATAATGACATATTGTTATATTTTATCATGCCATATATAATTTTTGAGTAATTTGTTAGTGATTCTTAAATCTGTAAGGATGGGGGAATTGAAAATATAATTTTCCTTTCTTTAGTGTGTTAGTCTAATTCTGGTACCAGGTTATGATGGTCTCATATAAAGTAAGGAATTGTGTTTTTCCTATTATTTTCTGAAAGAGGTTCAGTAAGATCGATAATACTTATTGTTTAAATATTTGTAGAAAACACTGATAAGGATGAATGGTCCTAATGTTTGGGGTAGGTTTTGAATTACAAATTGATTTTTAAATACATATAGAAAATCATTCACATTTTCTATTTTTTATTTTATTGGTTTCTGTGACATGCATCTTAAAAAGAATTTGGGAAGTTTATGTCAATACTCAAATTTATTGACATTGTTATTTAGGATATTTTTTTATTTTTAATGTTTGTGGAATCTGTAGTATTTTCTTTTTTCTACACAAATTGTGCTTTTTTTTTCTTGGATCAGCAGGGTTTTTTTAAAGATATATTTTCAATGAATTATGCTTTATTTCACAGGTTTTCCTGTGCTATTTTTCTATTGTCTATGTTATTATTTCTTATATCTTTAATATATTGATTCCTCGTACTTAGATTTCAAATTCTGTCACTTCTTTAAATTTCTTATGATGGAGCTTAATTGATTCATAAACATATTTTCCCCTAATATGTACACTTAAAAGCATGAATTCTTTCTGAGTACTGTTTGAGTTGCACTTTAGAAAGTTTAATATGTTGTATTTTATTTTAATTTATGTAAATGCTTTACTAATGTTCTCTGATTTTTTTTAGATACAAGTTGCCATTTTCTAATAATTTGGAAATTTTCATGATGTGTATTATTGATTTTATTATCGATGTCTAATTTGTTAGTCAAATAATGTGATTTCAGGATTTTGAAATTTTACTGAGACCTATTTTTTTCGAAAGGCATATATTCTACTTCATTATGTTCAACAGTCTTTGGAAAGGGTGTGAATTCTGCAGGTTTGGGGTGCATATTCTGTAAATATGAATTATCTCAGGTTTTTTAATAGTGTTTCTCAAATCATCTATATGTTTATTGTTTTATTCTACTTGTTCTATCAATTACTGAAAATGGAGTTTTAAAATTTCCAAAAATTATTTAAATCTGTCTATTTCTCTTTTAATTTGTAAACATTTTCTTCATGAATGTTGACACTCTGTAAGTGTATAAATCTTTGGGTCTTTTATGTCTTTTTGACAAATTTAATCCTTTTATCAATAAAAAATTTCCTTAGTCATTTTTTTTAACATTATTTATCTTGAAGTCTATTTTTTCTGATATTTATATAGCTCCTCCGTCATTTTGCTAAATTTACACTTACGTGATATATCACTTTCGATCATTTTACTCTAAATACTTATCCTTTACATATTTAAAATATGTCTCATAAATGACACATAGTTGGATTTTGCTTTCTTATACCACTTTAAGTATCTGTCTTTGTATTTGTACTGACATAATTTACATTTAATATAATTAATAACTTTTTTAGGTTTAAGTCTACTGAAATCTTTGGTATTTACTTTCTATTTTACAATTCCTTCACATTTTCTTCATTTCCTGTTTTTTGTTCTTTCTCAATGATCAGTAAAGTATATTTTCATGTTTTATTTCATCTCTATTAGCTTTTTATAACTCCTAGCTTTTAACTGGCTGCTCCAAGGACTAATATAAATGTATTTTCTTAACTCATTGCATTTTAACATGAATTAATGCTATACCACTTCACATATGTATTAGGAAACTTAAATCAATATATATTTACATGACAAAATGTAAACAATAATTAATTATTTCCTTTGTCTGTGTTCTACTGTTATATTTTGTGAGCGTATAAAATTATGTATCTCAAAATTCAGAGGTATGATTTTTGCTTTATAAAGAAAAATTGTAAAATTTCTTATAGTGCTTATCTTCTGCTGGCACATTCCCCCAGTTTGTTTATTTAAATATGTATTTATTATACATTTATTTCTTATTTATTTATTTTAATTTGTATTGAATTTTGGGGGTGACATTGGTTAATAAAATAACATATGTTTTAAGTGTACATGTCTGTAATACATCATCTATAAAATGCATTATGTGTTCACCACCCAAAGTCAGTTCTCCTTCTATAATCATATAGTTGACCCCTCCCTTACCCTATTTTACCACCACCTCCCCCAATTGAATATAAAAATGTCGGTTAATTTTATTTGTACTTAAACATATTTTAAAGATATTGAATATTTTTAAAAGACTTTTCATTATGTTGGGGTATTTTCATAAATAAGTCATCTGTAATTTATATTGCTTTCCCACTTTTAATAATTTGTCTTTGTTTCCCTTCCCCCACCCTTATCTACTTATAAGATTTTTCTTTATCTTTTATTTTAAGCAATTTAATTATGAAATGCTTAATATAGTTTTATTTGTCCTGCTTTGGTTTACTGATGATCTTCGATTTGTGGGTAGTTATTTTTCATCAAATTTGCAGAGTTTTGAGAATTTAGTTTTTAAGATGCATTTAAGATGCTGTTTTTGCTTCAAACGTCCCCGCCTAATAGGTCTCCAGTTATATTATATTAGATCAGTTGATATTTTTATACAAATTGATATCTCTGTAATTTTCATTTACAGGGGTTCTGTTCCGGTGTTTCAATATGGACAGTTTTTATTTACCTATTTTTATTATAGAATTTGTTTTTAGAGCAGTTTTAGGTTCACAGCAAAATTGAGGGGAAGGAACAGAGAGTTCCCGTGTACGCCCTGCCCCAACACATGCTAGCTTCTCCATGATTAACAACCCCTACCACAGTGGCACATTTTTTATAACTGAAGAATCTATATTGACAAACAATCCCCCAGAGTTTACAGGTTACATTACTGTTGGTGTTGTAAATTCTACGTGTTTCAACAAAAATATAATAATCCATCATTATGGTATCAAACAGAATATTTTCCCTGCCCTAAAAATTCTCTGTGCTCTGACCCTCACCAGTATTTAGTGGTGTCAGTATTTTGGTTTTTGGTCATTCTGAAAGATGTGCAGTGGTACCTCACTGATGGTTTAATTTGCATTTTCTGATGCATACGCTTAGGAGTATCTTTTCATGGGCTTATTTTCCAAATACATATATTTTTTGGTGAGGTGACTGTGAAGGTTTTGACCCATTTTTGAATTGGGTTGTTTGCTTTCTTATTGCTGAGTTTTGAGAGTTATTTGCATATTTTGGATAATAATCCTTTGTCAGATATGTATTCTGTAAATATTTTCTTCCAGTGGTGGCTTGCTTTCTCATTCTCTTGACATTATCTTTGCCAAACATAGCATAAGTTTTTAATTTTAATGAAGTTGACCTTATTAGTTATTTCATACATTGTGCCTTTGGTATTATACCTAAAAAGTCATCGATATACCTGAGATCATATAGGTTTTCTCCTTTGTTATCTTCTAAGAGTTTAATAATTTTTGCATTTTACATTAGTCTGTGATCCTTTTTGAGTTAATTTTGTGAAGGGTATAACACCTGTGTCTAGATTATGTTTTATGTATTTGGATATACAATTGTCACAGAATCATATATTAAACAGAATATATTGCTGCATCATATTTCCTTTGCTCCTTTGTTGAAGATCAGTTGACCATATTTATACGTTTTTATTTCTGGACTATCTATTCTGTTTCATTGATCTATTTGCTTATTTTTTGTCATTACTGCATTGTCTTGATTATTGTAGCTTTATAATAAGTATTGAGGTCAAGTAGTCTCAGTCATCCAACATTTTTCATCTCCTTCAATATTTTGTTGGCTATTCTGGGTCTTATGCCTCTCCACTGATGCTTAGAATCAGTGTACTAACATCATAAAATAATCTACTGAGATTTTGATTGGGATTGTATTGTAATAGATCAAGTTGGAAAAACAATGACATCTTGACAATATCGAATCTTCCTGTCCATGAACATGGAATACTTCTCCATTCATTTATTTCTTCTTCTTTTTTTTTCATTTTCTCTTATAGAGATCCATAGCTTTCCTCATATAGGTCATGTCTATTTTGTTAAATTTTTACCTAAGTATTTCATTTTTGAGTGTGAATGAAAGTGTTATTGTGTTGTTAATTTCAAATTTGACTCTGTGGTGTTGATAAATGATACAATTTCCATCTCCAGGAGACTTTATTTGGTTAAATGGGGTCTTGTATAAATCTCCCAAGATTAGTATAACCATATAACTTATCATTAAGGATACATGTAAGAGTAAAAGGGAGACAGTATAAATTATTATATAACAATGACACATATTATCAGGGACTTTTCCAAGGAAACTAGAGTGTGTGGTCTACCCACTACTCACATATGCAATATAATCAAAGTTGCCAAATATATATTATTTAATAAAATGTGGAACTGAATTAAATACACCATGTGATCATTACCAGCTTTGGTTTGATCTAGATAGATCTGGAACACAGAAAACACACAGGTTTTGAATTGAACCTAAACAGTAAAAATATATAATACAAATGCCTCTATTCCATGTGCCATTCTTAATTAATAATTCTACTGCTCTGGAAGAAATAAAAAAAAATCCAAGCATTTGTGCTATGAAAATCTATATGAAATACATGTCAACGGATGTTATGAAGCAGTTCTTCCAATTTCAATGTAAAATTTAGGGAATTGCTTGGGTGAAGGGAATGGAAAACGTGGAATATGAAAAAGGAAAGTTGATTTGAAAGTATGTTTTTGACATTGTATTTAATTAATGGTATAAATTAATTATAAATCTAGAATTTATTTTTCTTACTCATAGATATTCTGATATCTTTGAACAACCTCATTATCCACCTCTCAAAGCCATATACTTATATAGAGATTGATCATTTGCAACACCTAACAAATTTTCTATTATTATATTAATAACATTTGGAATTGCTAAGTTTTTTTGTTGAAGAAGATTGTCATAAGGGACTGTAGAGAGAACTGCCATGGTGTTCTGTGCTGGACTCCCCAGTCTGGAGCATGGAAGAAAATTTGAAAAAAGAAAAAGAAAAATCAAAAAGAAAGAAAAGAACCAACAGAAGAACATGAACTTGTTTTTGTTCCTGACATTTTTGTTGACAATTTCTAGTTGTGTTTCATGTATTAATGTGATGTCCACAAGGAGAGAGTATGATTTAAAGCCATTTTTCAACTAAAATAAAAATATCTAAAAAACATTTTTATAAGAATCAAAACAACCGAGGAATAAAAGGGATAAAATACATCCCCTTTTAGAAATGGGATATTACTCTTTATAAGATAAATGATCTATTGAAGGCATATAATTTGGCACCAGATTTATACCTATTTATTAAAGACGTATTATTTTCTTGTCTTGAAAATTTCAATACTAGAGTGATTATAATATTTATTTCAATGGCCAAATAAATATTCTTGTATTAACCATAAAAGAAAATATTATCACTTTTAAAATGTTGCAATGATATTTCTCTTTATCTTGAGTTTGGTAAAGCAATCTGAAGTTTTCCTTATAAAATAGAAATGTTAGAAAGCTTTGTGCATAACTAGAAAGCTTTGTGTTATCTGATGGAGGCATTTGTGTTATGTAATTAAAAGTGTCAATATCATTTTAATTGTATTCACTCTTCCCACTTGGTGAACATTGGCAATGACTATCTGGCAAAAACCACCTGAACCACACTTATAAGTAGAATCAAATTAATTTTAATTATGTCAAGGTCCCTTATAATTTTAATTTCCTTGATACATTAGATTTGTAGATAACTATTTAGATGCCACTGAGGGAAAATTGATCAAAGGGAAAGTTATTTTGTATAATTTGTTATTTATAATATCGAATATTTCTATTCTTATAATATCAAAGCTTTAAAAATGTCATTATCTCCACCACTTCCCTGTGTTCTATCTCAGAAGTTAGGAACAACAGGCTGTTAATAGGCTGACAACTTCCAGTGACTCTGTCTGAGAATCTACTTGGGTCTTTAGAGTATGTTCTGCCTGCATACCAAGCAACTCAGAAATGCCAGGAAATTACTGAACCAGGGACAATCCTGAAACATGAATTATGAGGGTTTGAGGAGAAACACTTCAATTCCCTTACCCTTCAATATCCTTTTGAGACATGTTCCACAACTTTTCCAGAAGTTTCCTAATAGCATTGAACACAAGTTGGCCACACCTGCATCTCACTCATACATACTTTTCCTTGGTTTTCCTCACTTTCATGTATTATTTATCTATTCGCTTAAAGTGATTTCCGGCATTATTCCAAACAATCAGCTTACAACCAATCCTTTTCTCAGAGTTTATGTTTGGGAAACTCAAATTGAATACACTAGTCTTGAAATATTTTTTGATTAATTTTAGCCAATTCAAAGGTAAAATTAAACTTATTTAATGTACAACATATTCTAACTAACCACAAAGCAACACAATGTGGGTTCTCTAGAGAAAGAGACCAACAGAATTTTTGAGATCTGATAAGTGCGTTTGCGAACTTGTAATGATGTTTGCTAAACTTTTCTGATATCAGAGGAATTATTCATTATAAATTTGTACCAACTGGATGAACACCAAGTTAACCAAGTTTACTATTGGGAAGTGCTGAAGAGGCTGCATGAAAAAGTTAGATGAAAATGACCTGAACTTTTCACCAACAGTTCATGGCTGTTGCATCACGACAGTGCACCAGCTCACACTGCACTGTCTATGAGGGAGTTCTTAGCCAGTCAACAAATAACTGTATTGGAACACCCTCCTTACTCACCTGATCTGGCCCACAATGACTTCTTTCTTTACCTGAAGATAAAGAAAATATTGAAAGAAAGACGTTTTGATGACATTCGGGAAATCAAGGGTAATACGATCAGAGCTCTGATGGCCATTCCAGAAAACGAGTTCCAAAATTGCTTTGAAGGGTGGACTAGGTGCTGGCATCAGTGCATAGCTTTCCAAGGGGAGTACGTCAAAGGTGACCGTAGTGATATTCAGCAATGAAGTATGTAGCACTTTTTCTAGGATGAGTTCACAAACTTAATTGTGCTACTACACCTGTGAAGTAAGGGGGAGTACTTTGAGGGGCGTTAATGGCAATGTGTCTTTTACTGTAATAATTTTTTTTTCATTTAAACAATTTCCATATTGTTTGATCACACCTTGTATAAGAAGAGATTTAATATAAGGAATTCACTGACTCAGTTTGAAGGTCAATAATCCCAGCATTTTCCATCTGCAAGTTGAAAACCTCAAAAAAACAGTACTGTAATTCATTCCAAATCAGAAGTCCTTGAGAACCAGGGAAGCTGACCATGAAGATTCCAATCTGTGTGTGAAGACCTGAGAACCAGCAACACTGATTGCAGGAAAAGTGTGATGTCCCAGCTCAACCAGACAGGTAGGAAGAGGCAAATTCTTCCTTCTTCTACTTTTTTGTTTTGTTCAGGCCCTGGATAGGTGGGATGATGCCTACCACATTGAGGAGGGCAAACTGCCTTACCAAGTCAACCAATTCAAACACTAATTTCACCCAGAAAGACATTGACAGACACAACAAGAAGTAAACCTCAGATATACCCAAAATAATGTTTTACCAAATATCTGGGCACCCCATTATCTAGTCAAGTTGACACATAACATTAACCATAAAAAAATAACATTCAAACTATCTGGAGAGTTCAGCATAAAATCTCTAGATCTGTTATCTAAAAGATTGATAATGGTAAATCTCTTATACAAAGTATTCTGCATGCAAGTGCTAAAAGTGATGAAATTGAAAATACTCTGAGTTATTCTTTAATATACATAGTGAGGAACAATAAATTAGAGTAATAAGTGGCTACAAAAGTTTCTTAAGCAATAACTAGAAGACAAACAATATTTATGGATATTCAAACCTAATAGTTCTTTGTATTTACCAGTCTCAAAGATAAAATAGAGGAGTGACATCAGTAACAATGGTGGAATACAGAACAAAAAAACAAAAAAATTCCCTCCATAGAAGCAACAAAAATCTGTCCAAAAGTTTCAGAGTCACTATTTCAGAACTCTGGATATGAATCAAAAGCCTGTAATTACCAGAGGGATGTTTTGTCAAGAAAAATATAGCTCTATCTCAGTAAGAACAGGAAACATTGTTACATTTTAGCCTACCCTGTTCCATCTTCCACTCCCCGACTCAGTGGTAGACTTGAAAAAAAAACAGCTTGCATTTCCAGTACTGGTCCCAGTAATGGAGATAGCAGAATTGATGCCATTCACACACAAGAAAATGTGATTGTTTGCTTTGACCTGTCTGATGTTTCCATAAAAAAGGTTCAAGGGACTTGGTTTTATCTCACGTAACACAATCCCTCCAAGTGATATGGTTGCTACTTAGGGGACATTTTGTGAAAAGATTTATAAAAAAATGTTTTTTGTTGTTGTTCTTGTTGCTGCTCCCTGGAGCAACGGATAACAGTTGGGACAAGCAAAGACTAAACAAAATCTTAACGGGAAAGGCTGGGGAAGAGATGCTTTAGGGAATTAGGGCTTTGAAAATCGCCAACATGTTTTTGGGAATCTAGAAAGTGAAGTGTATGTCCAGGGTATGGGCATGATTAAGAAACACACAAGAAGGTTCTATGTTCTCATGTTTGACTAACATTCAACTTCTGTGCAAGCAGGAAATAAAGGGTAAGAGAGATCAAAACCATCAGGCTCAATGTTAACAGCATGCCCTAACACACACACGCGCACACACACACACACACACACACGCGCACACACACACACACATCATGCAGATTGATTTGCAGAGAAAGAGTGGGAGGATTTTAGTTCCAGGCATTTAAGAAAATCTCTGTCCAATCACTAGCTGAACACTAAGCTAAATGGAATAGAAGCTTCAGACAATACCCGTGATTAAAAATACAGAATAAAAAATTTAGTCAGAAACATCACAAAATACACAATAATTACAGCCCATAATAACAAAAAACCCTGGGGAAGTAGATAATCTTATTTCCAGTTACCATATTATAATATTATATATAATATCCAAAATGTCTAGTTTTCAACAAAATAACTATGAGATACAGAGAAACATCCCTATCAGGGGAGGAGGGGAATTAATAGAAAGTGACCTGAGAAAGCCAATACATTATACTTACAAAGAACTTCAAAGCATGTATTTAAAATATCTTCAAAGAGGATTTCCTATCAATATGGCAGAGTAGGTGAACACTGTGCTGGCATTCCCTCATGACCACATCAAATTACAACTAAACTACAGAACAACCATCATTGAGAATCACCTGAACTCTGGCTGAACAGAGGTCCTACAACTAAGGGTATGCAGAAGAAGGCACTTTGAGACTAGTAGGAGGAACAAAGATGTGGAATGGTCTCATCCCACACCCACGTGTGCCTGTTAAAAATCAGGAGGAATATCTCCACTTGGGAGGTCTCTCTGGAGGTGTGAAGTGTGCCAGCCCCACACCAGGCTTCCTATCCAGGTATCCTGTGCTGGGTAGAGAAGTCCTCATAACTTCTGGCTGTGAAAACCAGAGGAGATTTTGGCTGAGTGAGACGAGGGCAGCTAGAGTCCCAGGACTCTAAGAGTTCTTCTTTAAGAGTCCCTCTTAAAGGGCCTGTGAACATACTTACTCACTGATGGACACACTCACTGAGCTCCAACTCTGGAGCAGTAACGCAAGGGCGCCAGAGACATACTGGGAAGAACTGAGTTGCCTGGTTCCATGGTGAGGGCTGAAAAAGCAACTTTAACCTAGATAGAAGTGCTGGCAGAATCCATTGTATTTTGTTGAGCCCTCCACCTTCCCAGCATGCATACTCAGGTGGCTGCCATATCTGAGTCACCATCAAAGTAGCTAACGCTATTCGCCTCACCCTGGTGATTCCCTGAGACCCTGCCCTATCCAACTTTCAGGCCCACCCAAGTTGCTTCCAGTGACTTTTCCAAGCACACAGCCTGTCTTGGCTCATGCTACATACATTTGTAAAATTTTGAAAAAATCATAAAACCCAAACAAGCAGCATCTGGCCTTGGTGTGTCCTGTACCTCTTGCTGAGCAGTCCCAAGTGCAGTAGAAGGGGAAGTCAGCCTCAGTTCATGGTTTGGCCTCTACCAGGAACCTCCAAGCCCAGTTCAGTCAGCTGCCATATTCACATTGCTTTGTGTCTCATTTCAAGTGGCCCTGGGCAAGACATAGTTGGCTGAAGAACTTGGCCTGTAGCAGGGCTTCCTCCAGGAAGCCCTGGGTCCAGCATATCCAGTGGCCAGCTTCAGACTGATGGAACATCACTCAGCTAACTCCCTGTGTGACACACCGTAAGGGCAAACAGGGCAAGCACTAGAGTCCTGCTAAAGAGAATCCCTATAGAGTTAGTCCCTGCACTATAGCTCCTCCACTGTAGTCATGGCCATTCCTCATAATCTATTAGCCTTAGGGTAAATTACTCTCACTGACATGCAAACAGCAACCAAGGTTCGAATACAAAAGGAGGTCATACACAACCCGCACATGGGACATACCTGGAGTCCCCAGCTCAGAGAGACTGTGCCACTGAATGCCACAGGACATCTAATACATAAGCCCACTCAAATAAGACCAGGAGACATAGCAGCTCTACCTAAGACAAAGAAACAAACACAAGGAGGAGCCAAAACTCTTAGACAAAGAAACATGTCTCATATGAAAGAAGAGAACAAGGCTCCCAACAGAGAACTGAACAAAATGGAGAAAAGCAATGTACCAGACAGAGTTCAAAACACTGGTTATAAAGATGCTCAACAAAATCAGGGAAACAGTAAATGAACTCAGTGAGAACTTTAAAAAAGAGATGAGGAACATAAAATGTGGAGCTAGAAAATATAAAGTAGAACCAATCATAAATGAAGAATATAATAACTGAAATAAAAAATTCTTTAGAGGGAATCAACAGATTAGATGAAGTAGAGCATCAAATCAGTGATTTAAAAGTTAAAGTAGCAGAAAACACCCAAAGAGAACAGCAAAACAAAAAACCAAAAATCCAAAACAAAAAGATAGTTTAAGGCTGCTCTGGGACAAAAGCAAGCGTACAAACATTCATCATTGATGTAGCAGGAGAAGAGAGAGAGAGAGAAATTGAGAACATATTTGAAGAAATAATGATGAAAACTTCCCTAATCTTGTGAAAGAAATAGATACACAAGTCCAGGAAACACAGAGAGTCCCAAACAAGATGAAACTAAAGAGGCTCACACCAAGGCCAATCACAATTAAAATGCCAAAGGTTAAATACGGAGAACATCTTAAAAGCAAGAGAAAAGCACTTAGTTACCTACAAGGTAGCTCCCATAAGACTTTCAGCTGAGTTCTCACAGAAACTTTGCAGTCCAGAAGAGATTGGCATGAAATAGTTAGTGATGGACCTACAGCCAACCAATGACCTACAGCTAAGATTACTCTACCCAGCAATGCTGTCATTTAGAATCAAAGGACAGATGAAGAGCTTCCTGAATAAGAAAACGCTAAAGGAGTTCATCACCACAAAATCAGTATTATAAGGAATGTTAGAGGCATTTCTTAAAAATAAAACTAAAAATATGAACAATAAAATAGCAATAACTATATATCCATCAATAATTACTTTCAATGTCAATGGATTATACACTTCAATCAAAAGATAGGTAGCTGAATGGCCAAAAAAATAAGCCCCTTCCATATGCTGTCTACAAATACTTGCTTCAGAACAAAAGACACACACAGACTGAAAGTAAAGGAAGGGCAAAGATATATATTTTTAAATGAAACAAACAAACAAAAAAACCTGTGGTAGCAATAATTATAATAGACAAAATGTATTTTAAACAAGAGACAAAGGATGACACCGTCATCTCACTTTTGGGTATTTATCTGAAGAAACCCAAAACACTACTTTGAAGGGACATGCACGTCCATTGCAGCATTATTTACAATAGCCAAGATATAGAGGCAACCTGGGTGTTTATAAATGGATGAATGGATAAAGAAGAGATGGTACATATATACAGTGGAATATTAATTGGCCATAAAAAAGAATGAAATATGCAACAGCATGGATGGACCTAGAGTGTATTATGCGTAGTGCAGTAGGTCAGAAAAAGAGAAACGTCATAGGATTTCAAATAACAAAGCATAGGTTTAATGAGGTTAAGTACATACTCCTGTTGCACAGTTGATAAGTGGCAGAGCAATATCTTGTACTGAGGTTTCCAGAAATCTAATGTTTAAGAATTTGACATCATCCTCTAATGCTTATTTGTATATTTAACTTTTAAATACTCATTTTACTGAACTTATTAATTATTTAATACTTATACACATCCATACATTTAAACACACATAATATCTCTGTGTATATACATACACACACACACACTTTTATATATGTAAATAGTATAAATATATATACACATAAACATATATATCCATATATATATGGATATATATATATATATATATCCATATATATCTAAACTTTTATTCTCTTACAGTTTCTTAACCTAAAAGTAATTTATTGACCTTACCTGTTCAAATATCTATGCCACTTATTTTGTTCTCCTTTAACTTCAATGACTGTATTTACAGAAATGTTTTCAAAAATAGTGAAAAAAAACAAAACAGACTACTTCATCTGGACTCTCACTTTAGTAGAATGTTTTCAATATTTCACTATAAATAATATTACCTGTGCTTGAGGCATATTTGTACGTGAAATGTTCCATGGGAATGATGATGAACCAAAAATCTACTAAATTTTAAAATAGAATTTAGAAGGATGTTCACTATGCTAGATGTTTTATTCCCAAATATATTTAATTTTCATTGTAATATAAATATTAAAAATCTATAAATCTGACCAACAAATAAAACATTATGGCATAATATAATGCCATAATATTATAAGAAGATTTCATGGCTGTTTAAAATGGTATTCTCCTTTTTGTGCCATTTTTACTTTCTTTTTCAGCATAGTGATTACTGACACAATCCAAGATTCTTAACTGTTAACATGTCTAATATGTTTTATATTCCACTGACCTACACAACTTAAAAGGAAATAATAATAAAAAAGCTGTCTTTTATTACTGTGTCTTAAAACTAATTCGTACAAAGCTGACAAGAAATATATCTCGTTCACAATATCCTTTTATTTATTTATTTATTTTAGGTAATCAAAGATTTTATTATTATTAATTTCAGGTGTACAAAACAACAAAGTAATTAGACATTTGTATACCTGAATATATCCTTTTATTTTAAATGTACATACAACTTAAATTTTCTGTGGTAAAAGTTTTTACTTAAAATTGTGAGTGATGATTTTAAGCAAAAACAAATAACCACAGAAATAAATCCTGTGGTTTTAATTGACTTTTGCTCTTACTGTGAGTAATTGTGCATAATTGCTATATTTCCAAATTATAATAAACAAAAAGAAAACAACAAAATAAATGTCATTTTTAAATCAAGAATTATCCTTGAGTGATTGTTCCCATGACAATTATTAATTTGCATCTGGATTCATTGCAAAACTAATTATGTGTGTTATTTAGCCAAACTTTGTAGAGTTAATTTCCCTTAATATGCTATTAAAAGTATTTTGTAACATTAAGTAAGTAAGGTAGAGTATATTTACAGAAAAATAAATAAAAGGAATGTCAAAATAGTAAAGGTTTAGTTAACTATCACTAATGACATATAAATTAAATTTCTAGATACATTTTTAATTAAATTTGATTGTTTGAAGTTATGTATTTTAAGTGTCTTAAAGTTATCACAGTGCCTTTTAAAATAAAACAGGTAACATGTGGACATGAGATGGGTCCTGGCTTTTACATGAACACAAGGAACAAATGACTTCATAAAGGATAGTTTAAAGGAAAGCAAGTTCTGTAATACATGATCTATATATCACATTGTCTGTTTACCATGCAGATGATGTATTACATAACTGTACACTTGAAACCTCTGTACTTTACTAACCATTGTCACTCCAACAAACTTTAATAAAAAAAATAAAAAAGAAACGAATCCCAGATTTTATCTTTGAGAAAAAATAAAAGAAAGTTAAAAATTAAAGTGTTCAATATGAAAATACATAAGAAAAGGAAACTAACATGTAAAGAAGCAATTAGGGAATGCAGGGAAAAGATAAAAACACTCATAGCAGGTCAGCTGTTTTAGTCCAAAGGGATACAAATGGTTTCAACAAATATATCAGAAAAAGAGAAACACCGATGCAAATAATAATATTCAATCAGATATATGAACTTAAAATATGTTTTAGTGTTGACTCTTAGGCTTTCAGCTCCATACTATTTTAAACCAACAATAGAGATCATTGAAATAGTAGGGAAATTATATAAAAGAATTTCAAAGGAAGTCAAATGTGAAATTTTCTAGCTAAGGATTTCAGTTGCTTCCCTCACAGACATGTAACAAATTGCAATGTTGGGAGAAAGATAAATATATCTACAAAATAATAAAGTGTAAACACAAATTCATGGTATATCTGCCTTAAAATTAATGATCACATGTTTTAAATTTAAGAGAATTCTGTGTATAATTACCACATATAATTCTTTTAAAGTTTAACATAGCTACAAAAGACTGTCAATACAAAAGTGTTCCTAGGGATTGCAAATATTTTGAAGGGCTATAAATGAATCATAAAAATAAATGGTACATTTTTAGTCATATCAAGCTTTCTAATGAGTTACCTTGGTAATAAGGTCTAAGCTAAATTTTCTAACTTCTCCACTAATGAAATAAGAAAAATAAGTCATCATTCTAAATATTAATTTTTGTTAATTAGGATCAGTTAAAAACAGAAAATCATTGCAATGAGCTCTAACATAGATAAAAATAAAGGTACTAAATGTCAAAATGTTAGCAAATTTATTTGGCATCGTGACTATACGTAAAAATCACAAATAAATCCAAATTCCTATCTCACTTCTATTTCTTGAAAATAAATTTTGAATTTGTGTCTGTAGCTCAACACAGGTGAAGGATCTATATTGTTTAATAGAACCTACCTGATGATAACATCTTTTAATTTACATGTAGTCTCTTTAAGAACATCCAATCACAGAGAGGATGGAGTATAAACACTTTTACTAAAGTTCAAGAGTTCTTCATAATATAATCAACCCTGTTTTTTTCCAAAAGAGAAGAAGAGATGTACATATGACCTTAATTAATAAACGGATTCAGTCTAAAACATTAATACAATTTTTAAGTAGTTTCATAAAGAAAATACAAAAGTAAGAACACAAACATCTGGCTAAAAAAAAAAAAAACTATCCATGTTATGTGTGAGTTTCTTCTTATATATATGAAGTAATTTATTACTCACAAGGACACAATGAGATAGGTATCATTATATCCACCTCATTTTACAAATGAGGAAATTTAGACAGAAATGCTAGGTGGCTTAATGTCAACTAGCCAGCTAGTGACAGTTAGCATTCAAACCCAGGTAATCGCACTGCGGAATCTGTGCTCCTATTCAGTACACCGAGTAGTTTTGTTTCAAATATTTGTTATTGTCACTTCATATTGGGCAGGCACACATGGGTGATTGACCGAATACAAACAAAAAATATGAAGGGGAGCCCAAGCACGAATTGTGAAAATAGAATTCCTTCTGTTTACCTGAGAATGAGATTTCTCTCAATGGACTTAAGCATTATCAGGGTCATTAGGATCTAGAATACAACTTGCACTGTAGGGTAAGCAATGCTGTGTTGCCTGGTTGGAGGGATTACTCAATAGACCTAAAGGCTCTTGGTAAGGCATGTGATTCCGTGAAAAATCTTTCATCACTTTAGGTTGCCAAGACAGTATCACACAATAATGGGCTACCAATTTAAGAAAAGAAGTGAAGCAATTCCTTATTAAGTTACATTAATACTTTTATTTTACATTCAGAAAAAACAGATTATTTATGGAAACGAGTCTCTCTCTCATTGCTCTCTCTCCTCCCTTTCCCTTCCTTCCTTCCTTCCTTCCTTCCTTCCTTCCTTCCTTCCTTCCTTCCTTCCTTCCTTCCTTCCTTCCTTCCTTCCTTTCTTCCTTCCGTTTTTCCTTCCCTCCTTTCCTTTCCCTTCCTTTCCTTTCCCTTCCCTTCCCTTCCCTTCTCTTCCTTTCCCTTCCCTTCCCTTTCCTTTCCTTTTCTTTCCTTTCCCTTTCTCTTTCTTTCTAACCTGGAATAGCTTCATAGAGAAGTATCAAGTTTTAAAAAGCTTACAACTAGGCTGGAAAATGTAGGTAATGACTGGGAACTCTAAATAGATATTGATCATCTAATAACACTTTTTATGTTAACTTCTCAGGGTTTTATATCCAAATTCTAATTTCCACATTTTAACTATGTAAAGAATTTCACTAGCAGATGTAAATAATTCATGTAGGTTAATATTTAAGTGTGTATGATCTATTACTTAATATAGTACAATATTCTTGTCTTTAAATAATAATGAAATGACATTTAGGCTATCAATTCCTTACACACTTGGTCCACTGTGCTCAGAAATGAAAAAAAAAAAAAAAGGAACCTGGTATTTTTTATTCTAATATTTAGTTTACAATTACTAAAAATATTTTGACCAAGGTGACCCTCCTGTGGATTAGAAAGATGGACCCTTCATATAATCAGTAAAGAATAATCACTATACCCAAGGCTATAATAACTTCTCAAATGCATCACTAAACAAGCTGATGGGTGGCTTAGATTTTTAAAAGAGAAAGTAACCTATTTAAAACTGCATTACATATACGTGTGCCAATATGTTTTACTAGTGGGGATTTTTTTTTCCTTTGAACCAGTATAACTCTTCATTGTTGTTAATTATATTAAAATACGTGAATCAGTCCAGCCATGAAAATAAGCACTGAACCCTGTATCCAGGGTCCAAAAGAAATCAGGACAGACTAATGAAAAGCAGATAAAGAGCCTCATGAGGATAAAGAAGTAGGTGGAATGAAACACTTAATACAGGTTGCTTATCTAAAACTCTTAATGTTGACGTTTAGGAGAATCTGGGTTGGGGGGGGATCCTGAATGAATCTAGAAAAGAGAAACTCTAATGCTTTCACATTTTCAAAAAAAAAAAGAAAAAGAAAAAGACAACAACAAAACTTAACAGCTAAGGAGGATCAGAGACAGGAGAGAGGTAAAAGAGGCAATATGAAGCTGTAGTTGCAATTTTTTTCCCCCCAAATCAAGTTAAGTTTCTCCCAAATCATTGTTTCCTTTATACCAGATTTTAAAACATTTTATATATCAAACCATTAAACTAAGATATCTGTCATAAACATTAGAAATTCCGTTGTGTCACCGCTTCTAAATTGTATCAGAGCAATAGCTATTAAAAGTGATCCAAATGCATTTTCATAAAAGGTGATTAAGAATTACTCATTAAAAATACTATGCTAGTGACATAAAAAGTATCTCAAGTATTAATTTATGTATTTGTATGCCACCATTGTGTCCACAGAGAGTGATTTTGTTAGATATAACTAGTGGCTAGGCCTATAGGTGAGAAGGGGTACAAACAGATTCATTATTGTGAGAGGAGGGGAGGTTTAGGTGGGGTGTGTGGAAAGCTAAGAGAGGACTCCAAGCTCAGGCCTTGACATGTCTTAGACATTTCACTCAGATTTTTTGTCCATTGTGTGTGTTGTAGAAAGTAATTAGAGGAATTGATGGGTGAGGATGACAAGTGAAATTTAATACTGCGTATTCTCTCTAGTAATCCCAGTTCTAAAATCGATTCTCGATATAACATAATAGCTATTCATGAACTAGAAGAGGGAGATATGAACTCATGGAGGCTTATAAGTAAAGATCCATCCACAATCTGTGTCTTAAAGAAGTGTAGAATGATTTTCGGTGACTGTTTTCTCTAATTTATTCACAATGATGTCGTTCATATATGTAGTAAAATGTAATTTTCTTTTCCTCAGGAAATAAAGCATTCAATAGTAGAAATGTTTCAGCATAAGGAAAACCTCAGTAGAATTCAAAGTTTCTTTTTTTGTTGTTTTTAATCAAAGTACACTTCTCTCGCTCTAAATAAAGATAACCACATAAAAGAAAAAAGTGATTCAGAATTGTTTATAAGTTTCACTCTCAGAAAATACTATGGAAGTGGCAAGTAGAATACTCCCTAAGCAAAGGAAATCAGGAAAACTAATAAATCAAAAAAAATTTACTGTTTAAAAACATATCAATAGACTGTTATTATTTTTGTTAACTGTCTCAGCTTATTGAATTTTTATCAACAGGCGCCTAATTTTAAAACAGCACTGGCTTCACCAGTATCTCAACAGCATGATTTTATATGACAGAAATATTTGGATGGCTATTTAGATGTAAAATATATGGAATGGCTCTACGTATTATTTTGATGAGTTACCTTGTATGAACTAAATATATACGCTGAAACTGCCAACTATTGCATAAAATATTTCATTGACATCATGACCTTATTTGTTAGAGTGAATTGCAGTCTTTTTTGCCAAATTTGCCCCAAAGATATATTCTATTTTAGAAAAATCAAATAAAAACAACATGAAAATGAGAAGACAATTCATATCTGTGAAATTCAGAATGCCTTGAATGCAACTATTAATGCTGTATATCATACAAAATTGCAATTAAATTTATATTTTTATTAAAGTTTAGGTAACAAAACTACCATATACTTTGCAAACGTTTAACTTCTTTAATGGCAGTGATTCAATCACATTGATGTTCTTAACTCTCCCTCTCTCACTCTGCCTCTAATAAACAGAATACACACACACACACACACACACACACACGTAATAAATCCATCACCTACATGTGTACATATATAAGTTGAAAGCACAGAGGCATTGTGTGTAGAGAAAATATTTTAGATCTTATAAGACCATTTTTGTAATTTTAGAATATAACTTTTAGGTAACAACTATTATCATTAGTTAAAACGCGTGTACATCAAAGCTGATGAAGTTACCACATGCCCGTTTTATACAACATTAGGGATTCCATCTTGAGCCTGAACTTTATTTGCTACTGACATGACCAAATGCATCTGATGATGTGGGAGAGGACCCCCAGCAACAGTCAATGTTACAAAGCAGATCTGAATGAGGGTTCCACAATGTCAACCTGAGGCACGGAAAAAGCCTACAGCACATAGAGAACAGCAGAGGTTCCCCATCTTACAGCTATCTTGTAACTATTTGAACCCAATGGAGGGTGAAGCTGAAGGCAGCATTTTCCAGAAGGTTCTGTATGACTATAGTTCTATAGGACTATAGTTCTATAAGTTCTATATGACTCAGAAACAAGTACTGATTTTTTTCACATCTGACAATGTGTAATGTCCAGGGACAGAAGTGTGCCTAGTGCTCTTAGATGCATCAGAAAACAGCCTAAATACATGGAGGATCCTGGAGGAAAAGAGTGTCAGGATGGGGGCAAAAGCCAAAACAGTACTTGGAGAATTTGCTGAATGAAATCATACTCATCAACAGGAAGATAAGTGGCAGATGGAAATGTATGTGGAAGATAACTTGCCATTATAACATGCATATTTATAAACATACGGGCTTACCTTCAATGCTTCTCACAAATATGTGCACTAGACTATGAAGATTAAAGATGCTTGCTTAAAACCGCAGAAACAGATGAATTCACCTACAAAGTGAATACATAAAAGAAAAAAGAAAGAAAAGCAAGGGTGTCAAGGTCTGAGATTTTGAGTACGTGTAGGGGAGAAGGAGGATCTGCGCAAATGCATGTTCCAATAGCAGAGTAAATGCCAATAACTTTGAAAGCCTATAAATGGAACAGCTGTCTTTCAATTCCCCCCCCCAAAAAAAAAGTGTGTAAAATAGTCATGCGGTAAGATCCTGCTCCCATTTCATACACAACACATTTTTAAAAAATCACATATGTACTCCTACTTAACAGCTTCCGTTATCTTTTCTTCTATCCTAGTTCAGTGCCCTGCTTTGCTTGATATATCCCTTTTATAGAGAGACTGTTCCCAATTTTCCCATATCTGAGGGTAGGGCTACTTTGGCATACTTATCCTCTCTCTATTTACTTAAAACTTCACCTAAGACAATATGTTTAAGAAAGGAGAGAGGTTGGAGAATGCAGCTCCAGGACAAGGTTAAGGCAGATCTTAAAACATTTTTTTTTATTCAATAACAGAATTTTCTAAAGGAGTTTTCAGTTGCCAACACATCATAAATAAATCACCTGTATTTTCAACATAAATTAATGAATAAATAACTATTTGGTCTTGCTGAGGTAGATGATATGAGCTGGCCAGAAGTAGTTCCCGGTACTTAGGAAGAGGCATTGTACTTCCCAAGCTCCATAGCCTCTGGAAAGGCCAAGACATCAAGCTGTCTATCCAGACCTTCACAACCAGTCTCCATGACTTGAATGTCAACTTTTGTGGTCCTCATAATCTGCTTATCCTAACTCTATTTTATCCTACTCTGCCTGAATTAATTGCAGTAGTGGTGGAAGCTTCAGAGCCCTCAGGCCCTTTATCAAACCTGAGGTCTTTTAGCAATACTAACACTATAAATGTTTCCCAACACAGCTAAGCTATGCTACTTTTTATTTCTTATCCTGGTTTTGATTTCTCTTTCCCTGGGACTTGATCACCAATTTTTTTCCTTCTCTACAAAAAGTCAGAAGTTTCTACGATGTATTTTAAGAGGCCAATGCATTTGCACATAGTCAGATCCCTGGTAAGCAGACACACTTATAGACTACGTACACATTTCTAGCACATAATTCCCAAACAATCTCACGTGATTAGTATTTAAACGTCTCCCTGACCCTTGTCCACCTCTCAGTCTAAAACATTCTTTACTTACAGTGCTTAAAGAACAATTCTAATTCTCTTTCTCTGCAACTCTGGCTCTGAACTTGTGGTTAATGTAGTTTACAAAATGTACCTGATCAATCACAGATAGCAATGGTTCTTGGTAGTTCTCCTGGAAGAGTCCCCAGTCATCAGCTATCTGCTTGCATGTCTTATCTAGCCTGAACTTATTAGTAACCATGGATTGACATTTTATCTAAATAATTGGTTTGGTCTTCATTGAAAATATGGTGTCAGAAGACATGGACGTAAACATCAGTCTTCATGACCCAACCTTTATTGATATTTCTTTAGGAGTCTTTGTCAAAAATCCAGTGACAAACTATATTTGGTGTTACTTGGTCCAGCTGTATCATTTCCAACATTGGATCCTAAATGCTTCACTTCTCCAGAGGATCTAGTGCCAAGGTCACCACTCACTACAACCTGAAAGGTTATTCCTAGCATCTTTACTTTCCACCTGTATGCATATTTACTGCTTAGAACACTTTGTACTAAGAGATTATTATAGCTATCTTGGTTGGGTGCACCCAGACATAGCTACGAGGATTTGACTCTGGCAACCTCCATGCTATACTCTGTTACAAAGTTGCAAGACAAAAGATAAAAATGTGACATGAGTACTGGGATCTTCTCACTTAATAAGAAGAATGCGTATGACTGTCTTCAGGGGATGGGAAGATGATTGTGTAATTAGATTTCCTTCAACCAGGTTGTCTAGTAAATTCCGTAGATGCACAGCTGCAGTTGGGTTAGTATGGGATAGGGTTATGTTGCATTGTGGCTTCTAAGTATAGGTATCTTAGATGTTGACAGAAGGAGCTACTAGGAAAAAATAAGGAGCTAGTTTAGTGTCTATACAATGAAGCTGAAAGGCATCAGCAGGGCATCAGAGGGTCATATATACCATTCTAAGAAGTTGGGCATTACCTTAATGAAAACAGGAACCATTTAAATATTTTAACATTAAACAACAGTTTAGATTTCCTTTTTACATTTTAAAGTGATTTCTTTTTTTACAACATGGAAGCTTAAGACAAAGATAGTGACATGAATAAAATTATATTAGGAGGAAGTCAGTGGCAATACGCCAGAAGATAGATGACAAATATTAGAAAGAGCAGTGAGTGAGTGGAGGGTAAGAAATTGATCTTGGTTATGGAGAAATATTTTAAATTAAATATACTAAAATGCTATTATAATATTCTGCCTCTGTAAATCTGCTTTATCACACTGGAGTTGAACCTTGAACTAGGGATGGGAATGAGGAGAGAACTGGCTGAAATCCAAATATGTAGGCAAACAGTGGACAAGAGGAACGAGATCTGGGTTTAGTCAGTGTTTTCTCAAATGTCCATTAGGTAGGCCCATTTGTGTGTAATAGTATCATATGAGGGTAAATTATAAAAAGGAGTTTAGAATATCTCAAAATAGGAAACTATATTCCAATTTTATATATATATATATATATATATATATATATATATATATATATATATACACACACACACACATATATTTCCATTCCTACACACACAGAATAAAACAATTAAAAGATTTGCATCCTAATATTAAAGGATGTATTTTTGTGAAAACCATAATAGTTTTTCTCTATATTGCTTTCTAATAATATATTTTGTGGAGAAAAGTCACAATTGTGATTCCAATATAGAATCACTATTAAAATACCAACCCCAAATTGGCAAAAGACATGAGGGAAGTAAGTGTCTTACATAAAATGTAAACAGTGGAGGCAGAAGGTTTAAAAGAAAAACATACCTAAATCTTGATTCGCTATCAAGTAAGCTGATAAAGAGAACATTCAGAATTTTCTGAGTCATCAAAACTTATCTTTAATTTAAATTACATATTTATTTCTGCCAAACTCTAACTGCTTTTCGAGGAATGAAGAGATCCTGATGAATATTTTTGTTACCCCACCAAAAAAGCTAAATTTGGCAGCTGGCCATAGGAGAGTGTTGGGTGGAGAGGAAAGGTTGCTTTTTTTCAGGAACCCGGCAGCCTGGGAAGATGGTGGATTAACGTAAAGACCATCTCCAAAATTCAGGACCAGGCAGAAGAGTTTTAAAAGGGAGAAAAGGGAGAGGAAGTTCCCCAAAACTGAGAGAGAATTCTGGGTCTCTTTAGTCAGGTAACGCTTTCACATCAGACTCATGGGTGCCATCAGCTGATCACAGTCACCTGGAGACATCCTTACTTCTGCCAAACAAACTCGTAAATTCTCCTCAAGACCTTGAACTTATCTCCTCCTACTTGACAAAGAAACATCCCATTAGCAACTTATGGCTGCATTGTAAGATCAAAAGTTGAGCAAGTAGAGTGGTTAACATGTGAACAAAGGCCTAATTAAGAATTATATTACTTAACGCTTGCTGTGAAAAATATTAGGGGAATTAAAATTACAAGGAGCTTGGCTGCATTTTGAATCATAAGACACAACCAGAAACTTAAAAAAAAAAAAAAAAAAAAAAAACTTGAAGTGAGTGAGTTATTTGCTGATTTTGCTTTTTTACATCTTGAAATCATAAAACAAGATCCCACTGTGCCTTTAACGCAACTAAAATTCAAAATACCTTCTCATGAGTGTAGCAGGATATGCATTTTTTACAGTATTAATCAAATTTAGTATATGATGAGAACTACCTATTCAATTTATATCCGTTTATAGACAAATTTTAGATAAAGTACAGGACATCTTTCTTTACTGAGCTTTTCTTCACTATTGCTGAATACATAATCTCTTAGTTATACATATCATATAACACGAGAATAATCTCATGCAATGATATCCAATTTACATAGAAATTATATCCATGCTTTACTTCCTTAAAGGTCCTGCTTATCTAGATATTACTTTGCATTACAAAATCTAGACATACAGGTTAACTCTCATTGAAAGCATATAAAACAGCACCCACCCTGATTCTCCAGAGAGAGCAGCAACCATTTACATGGTCTACAATTGTTACCTCCAATCCCCAGGAATAGGTTTTATCATGAAATTCATTTTCACTGTCATTTCAAGGCTATGAGATCTCTTGAATTACTGGCTACAGGGGATCTCATTAATTTTTCTCACACATTAACCCTGCAAAATTTACTCCTTGGGAAGAAGGCTCAAGAAAAGGGTAGCAAGGATTTCAAACTTTTACACAGTAGAAACTATTTTTTTGTCATTGTTTTTTTTTTGTTTGTTGGTTTTTGTTTTTTTTTTTTTTTGGTTTGTGCTACAATAGAAATCACCTGTATTGCTATGTGATATGTACACAATAAATACATTTTTGGAATTATTAAACGCTTTAGCCTCATTTCAATTATTATTTGCAAAAGCCATTTATTTTGGGCATAGTAGAAAACCATCGCAAATATTTATGAAATCCATTGATTCCAGTTTTCTTGCTGTATCTTCAATAATCTCAACTTTCTTAAAGAGTACATATCTTATGTTTTTGAAGTAAAAACTAGAAGATGATTTACCTGTTTTATAAATTGTTTATTTTTTAAATTTATAAATAACATTATTAACATTAATTAATATTTGATTATTTATTAATAACATAAGGTCTGATTTCCTGCAGACTATTACCTTAATATTCATTTTTCAATTTTTTTTACTAAAAAAATAGAATACAGGATCACTTGAATGAAAATGACTGAAAACATAAATTCATTTTCAAGTAGAAATTGGTAGAGTCAGTTGAACTCCAATGAAGATACTCCAAAGCATGAACCAAGAATACATTGTAGAAAATCATTTGTGTATAGCAAATGTATTTATTTAATTTTATAAACTTTGCATGCTTAAAAAAATGATAGAGTATTATTTGATGGAAAAATATTATAGTGGTGTTGTTTTTGAAAACATAATTTTTCCTGATTCATTAACTGATAATTTATTCATTGAAACAAAGATAAATTGTAATTTTCTTCTCCTTATCACTGTTTCTTCATCTTTATTTTGGTAAGTATTGAATAAGTTTCTGCCTCAATAAAAAAGAAAAAAATTAAATTGCTTAAAACAATAAACATTTATTTCTTCATCATGCTAGGTATGCATGCATCCATCATAATTTTGATGGGGGCTCTATTCCCAGAACCATACTGGATACTAGGCTGACATAGCTTCACCTTCTATAATTGGTCCTCTGGATGATCTAGTTACCAGGATCTATGCATCAGAAGAGAAATAACCAGTGAGGTATGTGCTAGCTCTGCTTTGCTTTTGACCGTAAATGATACATATAATTCTTTCCACAACTTATTGCTGAAATTTATCACATCATGATTCTCAGACAATCACATGAGTAATGGAAAATGTGAGATTGTGACTATTTGCTGACCATCCTATTTCTGACACAATAATTAGAAAGAGAAAGGTAGGACCAGGTATGGTAAGTCTCTCCAGTTCTAACATTGTCATCTTACATTTTGATATCAACTTATTCCCACCCTTATTGGCTTATAAACTCCACAGATTTTGTAACAGATTCTTAGGTTTTACACATATTGCAGTATTTATTCAGGATACAGTTTACTTGCATCACACCAATCTATCCACACTGATCCTTTCATTCACACGTCCACAGGTATTTTTCTTAACCTGAAATTTTAGAACCATGGATTTTTGTTATTCTTCTCCACTATGCTATCCCTATCCTTAGAATAAAATGTCTTGTGTTTTTGTCCACACGTCACTAAATTTCGTAAATAGTAAGGTAAAGGCAGTAAAAATTAATGTACACTATGAAATTTTATTAGTATGTTACTCTCTAAGGAACAATTTGGCTTTCTAGATTCTTTTCATTCTGCATTGTATTTTATAGAAATATAAAGTAAAATTCTATTTGTGACTTACAAAGTTGTTTTTTAGATTGAGAGATTGAAATATTCCATATTCTGCCTAAAATACATTTCACAGTAAATGCTAGTGGTGAGCATATCAAATGAATTGCCTCTAATTTTTCAATTGCCAGTCAATGTTTATTTCTCTCTTTTTCCAATTAATTAATTAAACGACCCTCCCTGTAATTTAGGATTATTGAGAGAATAATTCTTTTCCAGAAGTAAAATGACGTCCCTAGAGACAACAGCTAATGGTTACCATAAGTCTAATAGTCACATTTTCATTATTATGCCAAGTATTATATGCAGATGGTTGTTCTGAGCAGGTACTTTCACTATCCCTTCTACTGTAAATGGTTTTGCTCGCACAGAGCATTTTATTTGAAAAATTATAACTGCCTTCTAAGTTGTGATACAGTTTCTTAACATTAGGAGATTTTGGGGAAAAAATGAACTTCCAATGATATATAAAGATAATATTAATTCTTACATCAAATCTTTTGTCTGTTTGTTTTTGTTTGTTTAAACTAGATATTAATGATGAGGTGGTTTTTCTGACAGATTTGACTTTCAACATTTTGGAAAACAGAGAAGTAACTGATTATCAATTATATAAAGACAATTTTATTCTATGATCACATTAAATACCACATTTTTTATATTTAATTAAATACATATATATATATATATATATTACATCTATATTTAAGACTTATAAACTATATTATGTAACAATCTCTTATATCTTTATTGGGACCAAAGTAACTGAACAACATCCCTATAGCCAGGCAAATGTATTCATCAGGTTTAGGTAAGCTGATGTGTAAGTCATATAATCTTAGAATGCTCATTAAGATGAAATTACTTTTCTCATATTGATTTTATGATATTCTGGAAATATTTTTATGATCTTTATGTCTATGTTACATTTAAATATTACTCAGCTTTAAAAGTTAAAACATTTAAATATTAAAATAATGATGGAACAGAAAAATTGTAATTTTTTTCACATCTTGAATTCACCCAGAGAAAGCATAATGAGGTAATAAGAATGAGGCCTGGCATAAACTCAATAAGCAAATACTTCTTATATAACAAAACAATAATTATCTATATATAGTATATTCAAGTGAATTATAATTGTGCTATAATAGTGGTTTTGATTCTTTTGGGACTGATTTGTTAAGGACTTTCCTTCTATAGCCAACAGAAAAAAGTGTGGAAAATTAATTCAAAATTAATCCTATTCCTACCTAGGCATGCATGAATAAAAGTTATGTAGTTTAATGTGAATCTTTTATTGTTATTACACCAAAAACACATAAGAATATGCTTGAAACTTTTTTCTACTTACAGGTACACTCAACCAAACATATATTTTAATTGCTTTATGTGTTCTCACTTGTACTGTGGTTAATGAGCTTTTAAAAATAATGTATTCCTTTCCCTAATGGGTAGACTTTAAACTGTTTCAGAAGATATAAATCAAGGATATATTTCAGAAATATTCTTAGAGACATTTAATCATATTATTTTATCAAACATTATTAGAAACAGATCACCAAAGTTGTCCTAAAACCTCAAGCACAGTTACAAAAGCTAAATTGTCTTGAGTACTTCCATAATAGAACATCAAGGGGCTTAGTTTCCATGCTATAAGAGTTTATCATAAGTAAAAGCAGATAATCAAGTAATCCCTGGGCACTGAAGTCTATTCATGGAGTTCATCAAAATTAGACACAACTATAGTTTACTTTAAAACAGGTAAACTGTTTTAAAGTTTCTTCATTTTTTGCCACCTTTGTTTCCAGATGAAAATAGAATTTCTGAATTATAGTAGAGTCATGTTGAAACCAAATTTCTTAAACTTGTTTTCTTGCATTAAGATGGCTTTATATTTTAATTATAGGCATTAATCTCTTTTCCTTACCACTTAAAGTTATATACTTCATGAAAGCCTTATAGTATTTATTACAGTTCTTTATTCACCTCAAATTTTATTAGAAACTGGCAATTTATGATTCCTTCCAACTGATGACATATTTTTTGCAACCTGTAAGAAGTAGTCATTTCAAATGATGATCCTGTCAACCTATTCTATTCTGTCATTCATAAAATAATATTCTACATATCTTGTTTCTAGAAAGCTTAATTCGAAAAGTTTATTTTTAGCTATATAGTTTTACAGACAGATTTTTTTAAAGGGGCATTCATCATATCAATTATAGTCCAACTACAGCTCACGAATTCAGACATCATTATTTCCACCCTACAAATTTATACTTAGTGGAATAAATTAGAAACCCAGATGGGTAATCTGTGAAATATTCGACATGATTATTTTAAAAATCATATTTCTTGTCAAGCACAGATTTTATAAGATTTAGTTTATAGTTTTAATAAACAGTGTTCTGATTATTAACTACCATTTTCAAAATCAAATGAGGCATGAGATCTTTTACATAAATAAGATTTGCACAGGGTAAAATCCAAGTTGTTCTTTTCTGGATACTATTGAAAAGCAAAGAGAGTTTGACTCAGGTGACAGAAAATTCTTTTGTATTCCATAGTTCAAGGGCCTTACATTTAAGTCTTTTCCTCTAGGAAAATGCTCACTGCCCTGTGAAAGATGTTAATTTGAATGGGACATTATAGCTATCACATTTCAACGTATCCTTTGGTTCCTTAGTAGTGATACTCTTTGTTTTCCTTTTATTTTCCCAGTCAAAAGCCTTATTGTATTTCTATCCCTTCCTCTTAATATCTTAAAATGTGATTGGTTAGTTTTCTTCCTTTAAACATATCTCCATGGAGTGATGACCTAGCAACAGACATACATTTCACAAGTGGCACTGTAGGGTGGCACAAACCCCTATGTACGCACACACACAGACACACACAGAGCAACACTTGTCACCTGTTTGCACATGCAATCCTAAAAGAACAGGGATGGACCTATGAGATCTTTACCTCTTGCCTTAAGCAGCTTTGCTGAAAATACAAGAATTTCATTAAAAATAAATGTAGAGAGGGCTTAATCCTCTACAAATGGGGGAGGCATTCAAAACAGTCACAGACAGGGCATAAGCAGTTTAAATTTTTCTTGATTATTCTCCTAAATGCCCACATCATGGAGACTTACCAAAAAAAATAAAATAAAATAAACCTCAGTAAAGGTACCAATTGATCCAATATCCTTGACAGGTGAATAGGGGTGGAGTGGCAAAGTGCACTGCTGTATACCCTTTGAACTGCAGGAGGTCATGAAGTATTCATCATTCTCAAATTTAAAATAGACTAAGAATGTTTCAAATGAAAGTTTGAAGAATTAAGGCCATTGGTTACTTATTGAGATGTGTGTTCAATATATATGAGATAATCTATTTGTTTGTTAGAAGGAAGAAAGTTCATAGATAATTAGCAGTGTATTTTGAGCGACTGAAGTTGAACAAGAAATAGATACTATCAAACAGTGAGCTAGATATGTTTTGTTTGCCTCTCCTGATCTACTATTGGTACTTTTCTGTCCTGTTTTGTACTCTAGGGGCCTGACCTCCTCAGACTTTTTCATCTGAGGTCTGTTGATCTCCAGCTCCCCATTTCTTTCATCCAATGAGATTCACTGACAGAAGATCAAAGAACAAGAAGAGAAAAAGGTGGTGTGTTCATTTTCTTCAGGTCACTGGGGCCTGTAGTTTGGTAGTGGCCCCAACCTATTACCTAAGACCATAGTTCCAGTGACATGGATCATCTTTCAAGATTAAAAATCAGCGGATATACATTATTGCTTTCTCTCTTTGCCTCTTTAGACATAGGGAGTTTTAAAGTGTACCCTATTTAATAGGATCTCTGGTTGTTCACCATCATTGGTGGTTCTTTTACCTGTGTTTTCACTTTTGTGTACATTTCCAACAATGAAAGGTCCAGGCGTACAGTGTTTCTTATGTCCCTATAATACACTTATAATAGTTCCTGGCATAAAAAAAAGGTGAATTAACATGGTATATTTTGAATTATTCTCCTCTTTGAAATATTGGTATAGACTAAAAAGTTTTTCTTGATGCCATAGTTGAATAACTGAAATCTTTTCATTATGTATGAAAAAAAATGATTATACTAGAAATGTCATTCTATATAGTTTTGTTGATGAAATGTTCAACATCAAGAAGATATTAGCTAGTGATCTAGTTGAATTGTTTAGTAATAAAAGAATCACTTAACATTGTTGTTTAATATAAATTTTACTTTTTTGCTCCCCTAAAATAGATTTGTGCATAAATTTTTCTGAGCATGCTATGTCAGAAAAATACCATTTTATACTTTTATAGCACTTTGCATTTTATGGTGGTTAGCATATGCTAAATTGTTATCTTTTCTACACCTCTAGAAATATAAATTACTGCCTATATTTGCTGAGGATGAGAAAAGTTAGACTTGCCTCCTAATAACTGGTAGAAGTGGGACTTAAATAGCAATATTTGTTTTGATTCTTACTATATGTTATGATTTCCAATTTGAATATTTCTTAGATGTTGGCATTGAAGAAAGTTAAATTGAACATTGGCTGAGATGAAGCGATTTAAGTCTACCTGAGGGACACAATGTGTAGACTTGAAGATCATTTTTTCATGTTCAGTATAAAGGAAAGCCAAACTTATCCTTGAAAATGGTTTTATAATGTCTCCTTCCTTAAGTAAATGCCAATTCTTTCTTGTGTCCTGAAGAGACACTTAAGCCTTTAAATGTTCCTCCAAAGTTCAAATGACAAATGTGTGCCATCTGTAAACCACAATTAAGGACATTAAAGTATATCTAAAGGATTACTTCATTCTACTCTTAGGGAAAATTATTCCTTCAAATTTAACAACCAGGCAGAGCCAGACAACCTCAATATCAAAACTTTTCTTGAACCAATCACAGAGTTAAGGTTGAGGGATACCCAAATAGCTAAAGACACCTGCCTTCACTTAGGTGAGAAAACTAGCACAACTGTGACAATAGAACAGGCACTGTGCTGCAATGCAACTGAATAAAAATTATAATACAAATTTGCCATGGATTGCTAAAGGCTAAATGCTGTCTTTCATGAAAGTTTAGAACACCAGGGAGCCACACACACAAGGGTATCTTGCACCACACTCAGATTCTAGTTCATGAATTTTTATTAGATACTCATAAGAAATAGGGAGGGCAGAATGGGTTACCAGAGACAGTGTCTCTCAGTAGTACAGATCTAGAAGAAGAAAATATATAACTTGTGTAGAAAATGTAGGAGCTCTGCTCAAACTTTTACCACTAAAATAGGAAGAAAACTCTTAAGCCCCTGGTGGTGGTATTGAAAACACTTTCTCAATAAAGGTAGTATATGATAAACTCACAGCTAATCATACTCAAAGGGGAAAGGCTAAAACCCTTCCCCTTAAGATCAGGAACAAGACAAGGCTGCCCACTTTTACCACTTTTATTCAATGTAGTTCCAAAAGTTCTAGCCACATTAGACAAGAAAAAGAAATAAAAAGCATCCAAATTGGAAGGGAGGAAGTAAAATTGCCATTATATGCATATAGCATGATACTATATATTGAGAAACCCAAAGTCTCCACAAAAAAAATAATAAATAAATAAATAAATAAATAAATAAATAAATAAATAAATAAAGCTATTAGAACTGATAAATGAATTTAGTAAACTAGCAGGATACAAAATTAATATTCAGAAATCAATTGCATTTGTATACACAAATAATAAACTATCAGAAGAAGAAATCAAGAAATAAATTCCATTTACAATGATTCAAAAACAATAAACTACCTAAAATAAATTTAACCAAAGTCCTATACGCAGAAAATTATAAGTTACTGAAGAGAGAAATCAAAGAAGATACGAATAAATGGAAACACATACTATGTTCATGGATAGGAAAAATTAATATAGTTAAAATGTCAATGCTACCTAAGGCAATATATAAATTCAACACAATTCCTAACTACCAATGACATTTTTCTCAGAAATAGAACATATAATCCTAAAATTGATAAAAAAACCCTGAATAGCCACAGCAATCTTGAGAAATAAGAACAAAGTGGGAGGTATCACGCTACCCAACATTAAATCATATACAAGCCTACAGTAATCAAAACAGTATTGTGCTGGCATGAAAACAGAGACATAGATTAATGGAGTGGAATAGGGTGCCCAGAAATAAATCCATTCATATGTGGTCATTTAACCTATGACAATGGAAGCAAGAATTTACATCGAGGTAAAAACAGTCTATTCAATAAATGGTGCTGGGAAATCTGGACTGACACATGCAAAAAATGAAACTGGACCACCTCCTTACACCATATATGAGAAGAAATTCAAAATGGATTAAACACCTAAATGTAATACCTGAAACCATAAAACTCCTAGAAGAAAATATAGGAAGTAAATTTGCAGACATTACCCTGAGTAATACTTTTACTGATATATCCTCTTGGGCAAGGGAAGTAAAAGAAAAAATAAACATATATGATTGTGTCAAACTTAAAGGGTTTTTGTCAGCAAATGAAACGATCCATAAAACTCAAAGGGAGCTTATTGAGTGGGAGAAGATATTTGTCAATGATACATCTGATAAGGGGTTAATATACCAAATTTATAAAACACTCATTCAACTGAACACCAAAAAACAAAGAACCCAATTAAAAAATGGGCAAAGGATATGAAGAGACGTTTCTCTAAAGAGGACTTACAGATGGCCAACAGACATATGAAAAAATGCTCAACCTCACTAATCATTAGAGAAACGCAAATAAAAACCACAATGAGAAACCACCTCACTCCAGTCAGAATGGCTGTCATCAATAAATCAACAGACAACTAGTGCTGGTGAGGCTGTGAAGAAAAGAGAACACTTGTGCACTGTTGGTGGGATTGTAGATTGATGCAGCCACTATAGACATCAGTATGGAGATTATTAAAAAAATTGGAAACAGAACTATCTTATGACCCAGAAATTCCACTCTTAGGTATCTGTCCAGAGAAATCCAAGAGGCTAATTTGAAAAAAATGTATATGCACATTTATGTTTATTGCAGCACTGTTTACAATAGCCAAGACTTGGAAACAACTGAAGTGCCCATCAGTAGACGACTAGATTCAGAAACTGTGGTACATCTATACAATGGAGTATTATTCGGCTATAAAAAAGAATAAAATATTACCATTTGCAACAACATGGATGAACCTAGAGAACATTATGCTAAGTGAAATAAGTCAGTCATAGAAAGACAAATACAGTATGATCTCACTTATATGTGGAATCTAAAGAACTGAATAAACGAACAAAGTAAACAGAAAGAGTCTCAGAGACATAGAGGAAAAAACTGATGCTTGCTAGATGCAAGGGGCGTGGGGATGAGGGTGAAGGGGAAGGGATTAGAAAGCATAAATTGATAACTACAATATTGTCATGGGGATATGAAAGACAGTTTGGGGAATATAATCAATAATGTACTAAAGAATTTGTAGGATGAGCACTTGTCTTATTAGAGAGAACACTTCATGGATGGTGTAGATGCTTGACCACTGCACAGTACACCTGAAGCTGAAGCTGAATAATATTTTCAACTACAACCTATGAATACATATATATATATATATATATATATATATATATATATATATATGTGTGTGTGTGTGTGTGTGTGTGTGTGTGTGTGTGTGTGTACATATATACACACATATACATGTATATATGTGTGTGTATACATGTATATGTGTGTATATGTATATGTATATATATGTATGTATATGTATATATATTCACGTGATATGGAGCACAGCATAGGGAATAGAGTCAATGGAATTATAACAGCTATATGCTGTTACATGCAAGGACAATAGATTGTGGGAGGAGGATTATCACTTTGTGAAGGGTGAAATGTCTATTACATTATTCTGTACACCTGAAACTAACAATTTTTTAAAAAGATTAAATATAAAAGCAAAAAAGAAAAGAAAACAAACAAACAAACAAACAAACAAATAAATAAATAAAAACACAGGAGCCTTCCCTATCTGGGCTTTTACTGAACAACCTTGGGCTGGCATTCCTAAGCTCTCCAGTTACACTCAGAGAGAGAAAAATTGATTTGTCCAAATAAAAACCACAAATACAAAGTGGAATAGAAGGTATTGCTGGTCAATCTTCCACCGTAAATAAATTTTAGTTTCTAAGGAATTCCCTCAATGACCTGAAAGTTGTGTGGGCACAGCCATGCATTTCCTGGAAGAGTTTCCCCTAATAATGTACTCTCCTCACTCATTGTTTTGCATAAACATAATAAAGTGTGGGGGGAAAAAAAGAAAGAAAACCCTTTCTCTTCTTGGGAACAGATTAAGAACCCTTGTTGCTGAGGAAAGGGGAAAAAAATAGAGTGGAGGGTTATGGGAGAGCAGAGGCATTAAATTACCCTGAACACGGATTATTTTTGCATCCCAACACTGCAAAAAGGGCAGATCACTGAGAAAGGCCTATCTCTGATACACAGAGACACTAAACCTGCCTAAGAGTGAGTCTAGACCAGAACATGGGACAAATGAAAATCTCCCTTCACTGGATAGCAACCTGTTCAAAATAGATATCTAGAAGAGAAAGAGCAGTTTCTAGGCATAATTACTATTTACTTCATTCTTTACTGTTCTACCCATGCCGACAGTCTTTCAACTAAAATGTTATCTCTCTCACACACACACACACACACACACCCCAAACCCACTACCTGATATCCACTTGAAAGAGAGAAGTAATTAACAGAACTGACTCAAAATAGACCCTAGATTTCACGTGTGCAATTCTGTATTACATCATCTATATATCACATTGTATGTTCACCACCGAGTCAGTTCTCCTTCCATCACCATATATTTGATCCCTTTTACCCTCATTTACCACCCGCCTTCTTCCTTACCCTCTGGTAACCACTAAGCTATTGTCTGTGTCTAAGAGTTTTTGTTTCTTCATTTGTTTGTCTTGCTCTTTTGTTGTTTTCAGTTTTATATACCACATATCAGTGAAATTTACTAATGGTTGTCACCCCAATAAACTTTAATTAAAAGAAGTAGGCCTTAGATATTTGAACTATCAGATGAGGAATTTAAAATAAGTATGGTATGTTAAAATCTCTAAGTTAAAAAAAAAGGTAGACAATATATATGAACAGAAGACAAAATACAGCACAGTTTGGAACATACAAGAAATATTAGAGGAAGTTCCCCAGGCAGAAGAAATATGGCAACAAGCACAAACTTGTGTGTACTCTATGAAATCAAGCTCTCCATAAGTAGTTAAAAAGAAGGAAAATATGAAAGACATATTTTTATAGTTTCAAAAACTATGTGGATATTAACTACTGAAGAAAAATATAATATCAAGTCATTTCAGGCTTATACCACATGTAAAAGAGAAATATATGGCAAAAATAACACCATAGATGGAAGAGCTGAATTGAGAATATATTGTCCTAAAGTCATTCCACCACATATGAAGTAGTATAAAATTAGTTGAAGGTAGACTATGATTAATCAAATATGTATATTGTAAACTCTAGGAAAACAACTAAACTATTTAAAAAATGGTATAAACAATACTGGGATAGTTGAGATAAAATTAAATTTTGAAATATAATTAGTTCAAAACAGAAAGAGAGGCTGTCTTTACTATATTTCTAACTCACAGAAAAGCAAGTTTCTGGAAAATTATAAAATTTAAAAGTGAATATTTTAACAGAAGACAACTGCTTCAAAAATTTTTAAAAAGCAAAAGTAGCCAAAATAATTTTTGAGTATCTTAGCTGCTAGACAAACAAGAAAAATCCTTTACTGATAGTTAACTAAATCATGTTAACTTGGAGAAGTCAATGAAATGTGTCCAGAGGAAACAAACACTTTAATGACTACTAGCCCTTCAGTGAGAACCACCACCGGAATTGCTGAGGACATTTGGAGCAATATCAATAGGCTTAGAAACAAGGGATGTGATTTCATGTTTCTCCCCCTCTGCCATGATAAGTTAAGAAATATTTCTGATACTTCTCAGTTGTTAGATATTCAAGGAGTCAGTGCAGAGTTTAAAGTAACTGATAAATTAGCCTGTATGAACAATCTATGTTGAGCTATAGCAAAAATAAATTTCACATTAATTTAGAAAAACACTAATTTAATATAATCTGACATAGAATGTACTAAGATTTATTAATACATATAGGAGAAGAAAATGTTTGAGTTAAGCAAACGTACAAATCTTGTAAAATGTTAGGTTTGACGTTTGATTATTTAGTGTATTATTTATCAGCTGGTACTTTGCAGAAAAATATCAAGATATTACATGTAATTGAACCAGTTGTGTCAATGGTGAACTACACTTGTTCTCATGCACTTAAAAATCATCAGTTATACAAATGTTTATAATAAATGGAAAGTGAATATCCAGACATGCCCTGCCACATAACAGTTTGATTGTTTAGAAGTGGTAAAGTTTTATTGTGAGTTTAAGTTCAAAGCCAAGATTCATGTTTTTGTTGTTGTTGTTTTCCTTAATGAGAAGAAAAATTTCAATCACTACTGAGATTATGGACTTGCTTTCGCAATTATCTCTTTCTTTCCTGAATAGTTGATGATGTTCTTGAATAAATCTGACCAATAATTACAAGGCAAAACAAAGATTATATATATAGAAGATATACTGTGATAAATAGTTTAGAAGAAAACTGATATTGTTTGAATTACAAATAATGTCAAGTTTTTTTATATACTTCTTTCCTTGTCTGATTTTTATATTAAAGTATAGTGGACATAATATATTTATATTATTTTCAGAGAACAAACTTACGTTTGCCAGGAGGGAGAGGACGGGAAAATAGGTGGAACACTGAAAGGGATTAAGGGGTACAAACTTCCAGTTATAAAATGTACTGTCAAAATTTAAAACTAAAAAAATAAATAAATAAAAAAAATAAAATAAAATAAAATTTAAAACAATGAGATATATACTATAAAATTTCTAGTTACTACTCAATTAACCACAGGCCTTCCTAACTGTGCTTATACATAATTTATGGCTAACAAATAAACACAAGTTGAATAAAGTTTGAATAAGAAAGAATGAATAGTGTTTGTTTTGGCTAGCAACTATACTATAATAGTGGCAGATAAATCATTTTAATTCTAGCATAAAAGTAAAAGTACAAAAATATGAAAAATAATTAAAAGTACAATAATTTGTTAATGGGCACTCAATAGAAAAAGATGTAAAATGTGACATACATATCATAAAATGTTGGGAGAGAAATAAAAGTGTAGAGTCACTGTGTGTGATTGAAATTATGTTATCAGCATAAAATAGACTGTTATAACTATAAGATGTTTTATGTCAAACTCGTGGTAACTACAAGAAGAAACTTCTAGTACATACACAAAAATAAAGAGAAAATAATGAAAGTATATCACTGCAAAAAAATTAACAATCAACAAATTACAATACAAGACAGTAAGAGAAGAAGTAAGGAAAAAACGGATTACAAAAAAAATCAGAAAACATATGGTAATGGAAAAAGAACTGACTCTGTATGGCAGATACACAATGCAATATACAGATGACGTATTATAGACACGTACACTTGAAACCTACATAATTTTACTACCCAATGCTCCCCAATAAATTCAATTCAAAAAAATCAGAAAACAATTTTAAAATGGTAATGGTATGTCTTTACCTATCAGTATACTTTAAATGTAAATAGATTAAAATGTCCAATCAAAACACAAAGTGGCTGTATAGATTATAAGTAGACAAACAGAATCTGACAATATGCTACCTAGAAGAAACTCACTTTACCATTAAGGATACACAGAAGCTGACAGTAAAAGCATAGAAAAAATATCCCATGTAAATGGTAAGCAAAAGAGATCAGGAGTTACAATACTTGTATCAGACAAAATATACTTTTAGTTGACATCACTCTCACTGACGAAGAGGTCCTTATATAATGATAAAGGAGTCAATCATCAAGTGGATATAGTAACAACTGTCAATATACTCACCCACCATCAAAGCACCTAAATTCATTAAGCAAATAGGAACAGAACTGAAGGGAGAAAAAGACAGTGATACAACAATAGTAGGGGCCTTTAATAATCCACTTTCAATAATGAATAGAATTCCAGACAGAAAAACAATAAAGAGCAAACTTGAATACAACTATAGACCAAATGGACCAAACTGACATTTCATCCAACAGCAGCAGAAAATGCATACAGAACATTATGCATGTATGTCACATTGTGAACTGTATGTCACAATTCCCCTGCTCTTCTCATCAAAAATGACTGGAAGACAATTACTTGTAGTCCTTCCACAAATTTCACAACAGAGATGCAGATTTCACAGAGATGCTAAGACCACAGGCCTTCCTAACTGTGCTTATACAGTATAATTGGCATAAAGGATGACTGAAGCCATGCCTAAAAAGCATGTCTATTGATTTTACATAAGCATTTTGTTAATAGTGTAAATATTTACATTTCAGTAATGAACAGGATACAATGCTATTGTACAAAATAAATTTAACAAAATTTATTAATGTTTATATAAAATATTACCTGATACAGAAAAATCAAAGAAAGAGATGTTGAAAAGGAGTAGTGAGAGGGGATACGCTTGCCTTGTACCTGATTTAGTGGAAAAGATTTAAGTTTCTCACCGTTCAGAATGGTTAACCTACAGATTTTTGTAGATAGTTTTTATCATGCGGAAAAAGTTCTCCTTGATTCCTAGTTCCTGAGAGTTTTTGCCATGAATGGGTGTTGGATTTTGTCAAATGCTTTTTCTACATCTACTGACATAATTGTGTGGCTTTTCTATTTTAGACTGTTGATTGTTGATGTGATAGATTACCTTAACTGATTTTCAAGTGTTGAAGTAGCCTTGTATATCTGGGATAAATCACCCATGATCCTGGTGTATAATTATTTTTATACATTGTTGAATTCAATTTGATAATATCTTAGTGATGATTTTTGCACCTTTGATCATGAGATAAAGTGGTCTGCAGTTTATCTGTAATACCTTTGTTTGGTTTTGGTTGTAGAGTAACACTAGTCTCATAGAATAAGGAAGGGAGTGTCCTCTCTGCTTCTTTTCTCTGAAGGAGATTGTACAAAAGAATTGGTATAATTTCTTCCTTAAATATTAGAAATAATTTACCAGTAAATCCATGTGGACCTCGTGAACTATGGAGGTTATTTATTATTGTTTAAATTTATTTAAAAGATACAGACCTATTCAGATTGCCTGTTTCTCCTGTGTAAGTTTTGGCAGTTTATCTCTTTCAAGGAATTTGTCTGTTTCATCCAAGTTATTAAATTTGTAGGCATAGAGTTATTCAGAGTATTATTTTATTATCCTTTTTATGTCCATGGGACATACTAATACCCCTTCTTTTAGTTTTGATATTACTAATTTGTGTCCTGTCTCTTTTTTCTTAGTTAATCTAGCTAGACACTTGTCAATTTCATTCTTTTTTCAAAGAACCAGGTTTGGGTTTTATTGAATTTCTTATTTATTTCCTATTTTCAATTGCATTGATTTCTGTTCTAATTCTTATCATTTCTACTTTTGTACTTGCTTTGGATATAATTTGTTTTCTTTTCAGTTTTCTAAGGTGGAAATTTAAATTATTGACTTTACATCTTTTTTTTCTTTTCTAATATATGCATTCAGTACACTGCTTTTTCTGAATCCCACAAAATTTAATAATTTATTTTTTTTATTTTCAGTTAGCTCAAATTTCTTTTTAATATCTTTAGAGATTTATTCTTTGACCCATGTGTTATTTAGAAGTATGTTGTTTAGTCTCCACAAATTCGGGAATTTTTGTAGTTATCTGTTACTAATTTTTAGTTTAATTCCATTGTAGTATGAGAGAAGAAATTATATGATTTTCCTTTTTTTTTTTTAATTTATCAAGATGTTTTTTATGGCCCAGTATATAGTCTATCTTAGTGAATGTTCCATGTGACCTTCAGAAAAATTCATATTTTGCTCTTGTTAGATGAAGTAGTCCATAGATATTCATTATATCCAGTTGATTGATAATGTTATTCAGTTCAACTATGTCCTTGCTGATTTTCTGCCTGCTGGATTTGTTTCTGATAGAGGGGTATTAAGCTATGATAATGGATTTATCTACGTCTCTTTGACGTTCTATCAGCATTTGATTCACATAGTTAACAACTTATCATTTGGCCCATGTACTTGAAGAATTGATCAATAAAGGACATTATATAATATCCTTTATTTCTGATATCTTTCCTTGCTTGGATGTTTGCTCTGTTAGAAATTAATAGTAATTCCTGCTTTCTTTTGATTAGTGTTAGCATGGTATATTTTTCTTCATCCACTTACTTGTAAATTATGTCTTTTTATTTAAAGTGGATTTCTTATAGAAAACATATAGTTTTTTGAACCACTCTGACAATCTGTCTTTTAGTTGGTGCATTTAGACCATTGTTGTTCAAAGTGATTATTGATATATTTGGATTAATATTTACTATATTACTCTTTTCTATGTGTTGCTCTTGTTCCTTGTTCCTATTTTTGTCTTCTATTTTTTCTGCCTTTTCAGGTTTCTATTGACCATTTTATGATTTAACTTTCTTTCCTTTCTTAACATATTATATATGTGTAGTGTCAATGTTTCATAACAAAATAATCTTATTTTTTCCCTCCTATCCTTTTTGTCATTGCTTCATTTTACTTATATGTAAGCCTACAATGCAACAGTTTCAATTCTATATGCTTATACATTAGCATATTTAGAAAAATGAAAGTTTTTACTTTACCTCCACTTACTCCTTCATCAATGCTCTCCCTTACTTTGTGTAGACATAAGTTTTTGGTCTATATTATTTTACTTCTCTGTAAAGGACTTCTTTTAACATTTCTTGCAAAGTACGTCTACTGGCAAAAAATTCTCTTGATTTATATTTGTCTGAAACGTACTTCTGTCTTCTTCATTTTAAGGAATAATATTCCACAGTACAGAATTCTAGGTTTATTTTGTTTTAGGTTTTGTCCACACTCTAAATTTACATTCTACTCTCTTCTTGTTTGTATGGTTTCTGAGAGGGGAAGTTGGATGTAATTTTTTTTAATTTAATTTGTTATATACATTAGTTTCAGGTGTACAAAACAACATGATGAGACATTTGCATCTCTCACCAAGTGATAACTCCCCCCCAAGTCTACCACCCCTCTGACATCATGACATCATATATGGCTATTACTATTCCATTGACTACATTCCCTATGCTGTACTTTACATCCCATGACTATACACACACACACACACACACACACACATATATAATTATGATTATAATTGACATTCAATATTATTCTACTTCAGCTTCAGGTATACAGTGCAGTGGTCAGGCATCTACACAATCTATGAAGTGATCCCCCTGATAAGTCCAGTTCCCATCTGGCACCTTGCATATCTTTGTTCTTCTTTAAGTATAGTGTTTTACCCTGTGGCTTCTTTCAGTGTTTTAGTCTCCATCTTCAATTTTATGTTATTTAAAAAGAATATGCCTAGGTGTTGTTATTTTGGCATTTATCCTGCTTTCTATTCTCTGAGATGGATGTAGATATTTTTTGACATTAATTTAAGAAATTCTCAGTCCTTATTTAAGATATATATCTTTTGTTCCTTTTCACCATTCTTCTTCTGATATCACCATTCCACATATGGGACTCTTTTTGTAGTTGTCCCATAGTCTTTGGATATCCTGTTTTTTGTTTGTTTGTTTATTTTATTTTGTTTTAATTATTTGTTTGATTTTCTTTTCCATTTTGGAGATTTCTATTGAGATCCTCAAGCTCAGAGATTCCTTCTGCAATTGTGGCCAGTCTATTAATAAGTTCATCAAAGACATTTTTCATTTCAGTTACATTGTTTTTTATCTTTAGCTTTTTTTTCAGGTTCTTTCTTAAAATTTTTATTATGTGCTTCACTACCCGTCTGTTTTTGCATGCTGTATACTTTATTCTTCAGAGCCATTAGTGCATTAATCATAGTGGCTTTAAATACCTGGTCTGACAATTCAAATATCCCTGCCATGTCTCCTTCTGATGCTTGCTTGCTCTGTCTCCTAAAAATGTTTGTTTCGTTGTTTGTTTGTTTTTGTCTTACTTTTGGTGTGCCTTGTAATTTTGCTCTTGATAGCTGGACATGATGTACTAGGTTAAAAGGAACTGTTGTAAGTTGGCCTTTAGTAAAATGACGGTAAGTTGTGTGAGGCAGAGAATCATTCTATTGTCCTATGATTAGGTCTCAGTCTTTTAGGCAGCCTTTGCCTCTGGACTGTGAACTTCACAAACATCTCTCTTTTTATTTTCCCTTTAGTTGGGTAAGCATGGATGTAGTTGGCTGTAGTTGGGTATTTCCCTTCCCCCAGGTCAGTTACTGTCCTATAATAACCTAGTAGGTTAGTCTCTGGTTAACTATAGTTTCCCCTGAGTGCGGATCTTGTTAAGAATAAAGTACTCTGAGGTATTTCAAAATGTTCCTTTTTCCTCCCCCTGCCAAAAGCATGAGGGGATTTTTCTCAGATATTTACTGTGAGAACCTGGTCGAACTCTTAGGGATAAATCTCAAAAAAAAAAAAATTAAAAAAAAAATGGTGCGTCCCCATGACTGGGTTCCCCTGGAGATTTTAACTTTCAGAGTTGTTCATACTGAGCCTCCAGTAAGTCATCAAAAACGGGTCAGTTTCCCAAGGCTATTTCTGCTAGTGAGTCTTCACTCTGCTAAGCCATGAATCCCTGTATTTACCTGACTTGTGTCCCAAAGTCAAGGGCTGCGGTTTAACCGTGTCCTCATCTCTTCACAGATCCTAGAAGAGTTGCTGATATTTCAGTCTGTTGGCCTTTTTTATTGTTAGGATGCAATGTCAACTTCCAAGCTCCTTGGATGTGGAACCAGAAAACAAGTCGTCAATATAGGTGTTTTTCAAATAAAATACTTAAATGTTTCATGATATAAAAATCTAAAACATTTTTGTTTGTTTGTTTGTTTGTTTGTTTTTTATAATTAAGCAGCAGAGCAAATAACAACACAACATTGAGTCTTTATTCTCATGAAGAGTTAGGATAGCTTCATCAAAATCAGATTTTGAAAAGTAATGGAATGACCATTGCTTCATAAGGAAAGATATGTAAACTGGTGATTCCAGGCCATGCCCAGAATTTCTATGGAAATATCACTGACAGCACAGGTCTCCATCAATTCTCCAGGAAAGCCTTTCTGTAGTGACTTCCACCAGACTAAATAAGCACTAAAAATCCTTCTATTTGTGGAGATACAAAGTCACAGCACAGAACATGAAATGCCTCAGCAGTGCTAAACTGATTCACTTTTGCTAGATCCACAGCTGTCATTAGCTAGGAACTTTGGTGAAAGAAAGGAGACTTTTTATAACATATATCATACTGAAACATGTTTTACAAATTTGCATGTCATAGTGAGGACTGGCCTTTGTTGTATTAGTTATAAAAGCTCAAAAGTGTTTGCGTGATGAATTATCAGTAAAGTAACTAATTACAACCCCCCACAAACCAAATATAATTTTATAACTTTGAATAGTCAAAATACCATATATTAAAGAATCATCATGCTGTTAGAAAGGCTAGACTAAATTAAGATATATTGCATTGCATTCCCATTCTGGATAAACTAATAAAACTTTGCTTAAAGACGATGTAATATTCACATTTTCTGATTGAATTAAGTTTTTTTCTGGTTGATTCCAAACAAACTTAAAAGTAAGTAACAGTCTTCACTCTTCTAATAGCAAAGTGGTCTCAAATCCATAAATTAAAAATATAAGGTGAATGCTGTTTAAACTAGAGAGTTAAGGCATTCGGTAAAAAGCCCCCTAAAAACTGTTATAGTATCTAATGCTTTGTGAGAAAAAGTGAGCATCTAGAAAATATGCTGACACTCAACTTGACAAAAATATGTACAATTTTCCCTAAATATTGCTACCATAATTGATTACTTTGATGATTCATAATTCCAAGTAGCAATATTTTAAAGGACAGATTAAATTAGAGGAGGCTTCTATTCTAATAACAGAATTTATCCAGAGCAAAATTTCTAACTAGTAGACCTCTGAGGGCCTTGTAATTTTGTTTCTCCTTCTTTTTGTTCTGGCTTTCTTTAGTTCATTCTATTTTCCACTTTCTGAAAACCCAAGACCTAGAATACACACAATGAAAGTTTAATGCAGTGACACACCCGTTAAACAAGACTGCCTTCTCCAAGCAGTATTCAATATTCAAGTCCTATTGGTCCCTGTCTCCCACCCAAATTTAAATGTTGAAAATTCATTTTCTTCAAATCTCAGTTGTGTATTATCAAAGATTTCTTGATAACAGTAACTTCTTTTTTGCAGGGAGCACATGTGCGACATACTTTAGTTTGCATGTTTGCATTGTACTCTCCAAGAGATAGGGGTGGTATCATTGTACCCATCCCAGTTACTAGCACAAGCGTCTCTACATGTTAGGCTTTATAAAAGTTATTAGAAGTTAATTGTTAAGGAAACCTAAAATCTTAAGGTGCTTTTTCTATTTGTGCTTCAGTTTTGACTAGGATGTAAGAGGACATTTTGGCCTGGATTTGAAGAAATTCTGCTATAAGAAATAGGTGAAAGAAATAACTGGAAGCTGGAAGAAAACAATGAGAAATCATTAAGGTCAACATATTACCTTTTTATTTATTACTACCCTTTCTTTATAATTCCCTCAAATGTGTTTATTTTTAATTATCTCTCTGATATTTCCACCTACTCATGTGCAGTTTCTGATGTATAAGCTCTAGATTCTGTTGCTCACTTGAAATAGATAGCACCCATATTATAATTACTGATCAAGTAGGAGAGAACCCACAAAACTATTTACATCAAATAGCTGAAAATTGAACATGATCCCAAATTCATGAAAAATTTACTCTATGTACAAACACTAGCAAGTATTTGTTGAGTTATGCATACCAATCACAATGAGAATATTTAGAATAAGAAAATAAAATTAATTTTATTCCCCCACACTCTCCTAATGCATCTGATTGGAAAACATACTCTACCTGCACCAATACTAGAGAGCTTACAGTATAAAGTCTTAAATGCAAGGCAATGAAGATAGAGAAAGACACAGAAAAGATCTTGTTTCTAAATTATTTTCAATCTTGAGTTGCAGCCAAGAATTTTGATTTTGTAAGCAATCACCTCACCAGATGTCTTGATATACCCCTGCCATGCCCTTGCTATTTCTTTTCTCAGTGGTGCATGTGCTCACATGTAAATAATAGATAGGGTACATTAAGACATGGGGTAAATTGAACAGGTTTATTTGGCACTGAGCAAACATCTGCTGTATAAAATCAAAATTAATCGCCATTATGAGTTTCCTGCACTAACTTATCGTCATCGATTTAGAAAATATCCATTGTCCTAAATAATGATAATAGAACACGCAGAGACACACACATTCATTAGAACTTGAGCCCTTAGCTTTCAGGGTTAGAATTCTGTGACACTGAGCTCCAAAGCAATTGCATTTCTCATCATTTTCTGATCTCTGGGAGTAAGGTTGGGCTAAATAAAAATAACATCAGAATGAGTTCAGGAGTCTCTCGTGAAGTCTTTGCAGATCCTTCAGTGATTCTCCACGAACAACTGATGTGAGTTCTGAGTTACAGCAAATCCACCTTTTCAATGTCTAACTACTCTCGGTCACCCTGTCAACACTTGTTAAAGATGCAGCATTTCAGGTCAATAATATTTTAAATATCATCAACACCAAGCTTCATTTAAAAGGAAACATGAATACTCATCCTGGGTTCTTCAAGTATAATCAGAATAGATTCAAATATAATCAGAATATTAAAATACAGGGCATTTCTAAAAGTAGGCACATTAATTTTTTAAAGATGATATGGCATGAATTCACAATAATATTTCACTGTATGTAATCTTACTGGCACAATAATTTTCTACATCTAACTGAGCATTAACAGTAAACTTCTGTCTGTGAAAATACTAAATATAATGATTCAAAACACTAGGATTTATCAAATGCTTTTCCAAACATGGGCCATTTTATCTCTAATCAGGACCCGAGCTACGTCCCTCAAGAGATGATATCTCCATGTCTTATGCTCGATTCCATCCAGTGTATTGTAAAGCTCTCCTAAAAGGATCTTCCATCTTTCTGTACATTCTGGCTTATGAAGAGGTGCTTTAAGTTTTTTATAATAATTGTTTGATGAAAGAAATTTCCAGTTTTTCCCTGTAAAAGACAAATGCCCATATGGAAAGAAGATAAGCTCTCATTATAAGGGGAAAAAAAACGTAGATTACAAAAAATAAAAATGAAATCTCAAAAAGACAAAGAAAAACTTCAGGCTCTAGTGTTTTCATTTCTTTTGTGGAACATAGTTCAGTAAGTCTTTACACATTACAGATTTCTTAACTTCAGAAATTGTGCAACAGAAATATTTATAAGTCTTATGTGACTCCAACATGTTCTCTACAAGATTACTTCTGTTACTTTTCTGCTTAACTGCTTATCAGCTAATTACATAATTTGCTTCCCTGCTTAGTAAATTAAAATCCCAATTCTCCTTCTTACAGTGCATTCACTCCAGATGAGTCAACATCTGTACATAAAGGATGGAGACCATTCAGCAAGGATGTTCCTGTGTCCTGGGGTGAAATACTGAAAATGTCAGCAGGACTTGTCACAGAAGGGAGCTGTACACTGTAAAAGTGAAAATAAGCCAAAAATGCTTAACTGACTGTGTTGTACCTAAAACATAGTGCACCTTAAATCAATATTTCTATGTTTTTTTTATCTGTTTTTAAATTTTGTCTTAGTAGTAGACATGATTTTACTGTCTTTCTCACCAGGACAATACCTCATCTTTATATACTCATTTTTGAACTGTAAATGGCTTTTTATAACTTGATTGTTTGTACTGTATAGCACTTCTGTGAAGGAGAAAAGGCTAGTATTAATATCTTTAATTTCCATAAAAGAAAACCAAGACTTGTAGGAGCTGTTAGTTGATGATATTGGATTTCAAGATCTCCTTTTTCTCATTCCTATACAATCTTATTTCCATAATATTATGACACCTTAAGTACTTCATACTGTGTTTATATTTATCATACCTGAGCCACTTTACTTATGCTGTCAACTACATTTTGACTCCTGGCTCTTTGAAAAGGGGAGCTGATTTTAAGATAGGAGTTTGAGGTCAAGATATAAATGGAGCATGCCAGGTTACAAAAGAAAGTGAGAGGAGAGCACATTGTAATTGTGGAAATAAGGGAGTTGCTGCAAAAATAAACAGATGCTATCTAGTATTATAGTTTTCCTGCTGTCGAGGCAAAACCCTGCCATAATAGCTAATTCTTTCTTTCTTTCTATTTGTTTGTTTGTTTGTTTGTTTGTTTGTTTGTTTTAGCTTTTCAATCATCAGGTACTAAACTTTTCCCACTCTGGAACACTCAAACCCTCAACTCTTACACTTTCTACCAAAAATTACTTAAAATCACCTCCCTTTCTCCTATCTATCCTCATACATGTCATCCTAACTAAGAAACAAGGAATTGCTCTAAGCAGTTTCCAGTTGCTCCAAACTGCTCATATTTACTTGGTGATGCTGGATTTCAAAATCTTGTTTTTTCTCATTCCCATACAATCTTGTTTCCACAATATTCTGACACCTTAAATACCTAATACTACCTTTATATTTTTCAAATCTTGACCCTCTTACTTTAGTTACTCTGGCAACTGCATTCTGACTTCTGGCTGCTTCAAATTCTTTTGAAGTTTCCGTTTGTTTGTTTGTTTGTTTTTTTACCCCTTTTCTGATCAGGAAGCATTCCCACATTCAAGTATCCAATTTTCCCTCTATCAGACAGCATTATTCAGATTGTTTCAAGAAGGAAGCTGAGGAACAATGACTTGCAGGGAATTTTGGTGGCTCTCCACTAAGACAAGAGAGATGGAATTTCCCTGCAGGTTTTGGATAGGGCATTAGAAAGTGGTCTAATGTGATAATGATTTAGTGATAGCTCTAATTATAGCACAGCTCACCCCAGTAAATGTGTATTGAACATGAGGCCATTTAGCAGGAAGTTGCAGGCTTCCCTGATGGCAGAAATAAAAGCTACACATTACCGTGCTTATTAGTAATAGGTAATCATTCTCCTGACTCAAAAGTATTTTGCTTTTCTCTGAATGTGAGTATATGAAGTACAGAGGCACTTCTTATAGAAAATTTCCAAAAGTGGCCAGCTTTAAAGGTTTCATAATATTCGTGAGCACAGTGAGTGAACTGCTTATTAAACTTTAGTTGAAAAGGAAAAGTAAACAGGAACTTTGAACAAAACACAAGCAAGACTATTATCATTATTGTTATTTTAAAATTATAGAGGTCCTAGAGCTAATTTTATCCAGAAATTAAGATTACCTAATTCTTGATTCTCTATAATTTCAAAATTTATACAGTTCTGCTAGGTGATTATATTGTCATGATTTTCAGACTATTACGAGGCATCCTAGTATTCCTTGTTCTATCATTGTCTCTAGAAGGGGAACATCAAAACGACGTCTTCCAATGTTCTTTGTCTCACAAAGCTCTTCCTCTTGTATTAATAGAATGGATGTAGCTGCCCATCATAGTTTCATTCAATCAAATATTTGATTAATCTCTGTAGCATCTATGTTCTCAGCTAATATTCATTAAACACCTTATATTTAAGATTTGGCTTCCCCACTATATCACCCTATTAGTAGAGTGTGTGTAGGAATCGTTTTTATGATAATTACATTTCTACTCTTCTTATAGGGACATCAGTTATTGAATTCAGGACCCACCCTAATCCAGTATGACCTCATCTTAACTTAAGCACATCAGCAAAGACTTTATTTGCAAATAAGGTTGCATTCTGGGGTCCCAGGTGTACATGAATTTGGGGGATACCGTTCAACCCATTACCTCCTAATTCAGAGATGTATCCACTCAGAGATGGCCAGAGAGTGTATCAGGGTTTTGGAAGTATTTATTAGGTTGGTGCAAAAGTAATTGCAGTTTAAAAGGTTGCAATTGCAATTTAAATTGCAAATTAAAAATAATTGCAAAAACCACAATTATTTTTGCTCCAACCTAATACTGTGATTTATTTAAACAACAGAGCATGACAATAAGGAAGAGAAGAGCATCAGAAGCATCTATGACATGTATGGTATCACAAGTACCCCTCCTAATTAGTTACAAGACACAGAAGTTAGAATTTATGGTAAGTCAAGCTGAGCTGTGTAGCGGGTTTCTCATTCTGGACAGCTAGATTCTACGCTGACATATTTTGGGTGACATTCTAAATTAATACCCCTGTAGACCTGAATGTCTCCTAATTCAGTGAAATAGAATTTGTTAGAAAGGCAACAATGCATAAATATTTAGGCTAACAATGATAGAGAATGAATAATATAATGTTTTCAAACACATTGCCCCAAAATGACAAGTTCAAATTTACCAACACGAACTCACACGAATAAAATGTAATCCATAAAAACATATTTCATAAATGTGGCTCTGGAACACAAAATTAATGATTCAAAGTCCAAAGTAAAAAAACCTTTTGTTTATTTCATTCAGGAGAACAGGAGAAACAATCTATGGGACTAAAGCAGAAATTTCTTTTACTGGACCTAAAATATTATATTTTTCAATTTCATAAAGATGCCTCTCAACATTATACTTCCAACAAGTATGAAATGAGCTTTATTGCATTATTTCTAATAATTTAATATAATAAAATCAAATAACCTGTGTCTTTCACACCCTTAATAGTTGTGTAACTTAAGCATTTCTAAATTTTTTTAAGGCTTATTTTTCACTTCAATAATTGGGACTTATAGATTTGTTTGCATGATGAAAAAAAAGTGATGTTTTAATATAGTGTAAGGTTTGGCCCCTGATTCAGTTATCATTAAATGGCAGCTATTCATTTTATTAAAACAAAATATGTATTTCTTAACTATAATAAAATATGCACATTCCCAGTGTCCAGAATTGTTAGTGTCTGTCTTTGCAAATACTTTTATGGACTTAGTCTTTTGGTATCTAATTAACAAACAGAATACTTCAGGGTACATTGAAGAAAGAGAATTTTGATTAGTATTTCAAACAAACCCTGAAAATATCTGGTGAATCATTCTGCATGCGCAACTGAGTAGACTTTTGTCTTAATACAAAGTTTGAATCAATCAGATTCCTCCTGTTTCTATCCTTACCGTGCTAGATGAATACAAGAAAACACTGGTTATTTGGGTTACTATTACTGAATTTAATGAAAACCACTGATCTGTTAATGCATGGTGTCTTTAAATAGGCTACAAATAATTGTCTAGATTACACTTTTTTTTACATTTATTCTTGACTTAGATTCCTAAAACAACTTTCCTGTATAATATGTAGCTATTCCAAAATGTCCTCAGGTTCTTATTTAAAAATAATTTATTGTTACTTCTATAATAGAAGTTATTTAGGTGTTGCTAATAACTAGTATCTTTATAGACTTTTGGAACACCTTACTATACCATGTGCTTACTCCCGGTAGTAACGAATGAATAACCAAATTAACTATAACATTAAAGAGTCACTCGGTATTATAAACTAATGTACTAATATTAGTGATTATGACAGATACTTTCTTGTTTCACTCCTGTGTTATGTCAAAAGTGTTTATTATATTTTTACCACAATTAAGAATTTAAGGGAGACTCGTTTGCTCAGTGGTTAGAGTGCAGAGCTCACAACACCAAGGTCACTGGTTCAAGTCCCACATGGGCAAGTGAGCTACACCCTCCACAGCTAGATTGAAAACAAAATGGCTTGACATCCTGGGAAACACACTGTTTCCCAATATTCTCCAATATTTTTTTTTTTAAAATAAATGTCATTTTCAATTGTTAATATCTATAAAATGTATTTGCAATTTTAAAATACATTAATGATTTAGAGTGGAAAAAAATCATGTCATTCCAAGAATTTGTCAAAAAAGGACTAGTTTAAAAATTGATCTGTGAGATACTTTAATTTAAAAAAAAATACATAGAAAGTATCTAGTAATGAATCTAGTGGAACCTAAATGAAGGTGCAAAAGGAAAACAAAATATTTCAATAGGGTTTCCAGTAATTCATCAGGATAGACCAAAACTACATGCAAATGAAGGAAATTAATGTATATTCAGTAACTGTAGTTGTAGTAACTAAAATTGCAGTTATTTTATCTAAACTCAAGTGAGAGATATAGTGCAAAGGTCTTGAGAATTTCTGAATGCATATATTTGTTCTGTGCCTCAGGATAAAATGTAACTTGTTATATATACAAAGACCAATGGACTGAAATGCAAAGGTCTTATTTTGTGTTCTATATCTTCCAATTACCAGCTGTGTGATCTTGAGTAAGTCATGTAACCACTTACAGCATCAATTTTCTTCCCTGTAATTGCATATAGTTAAAAAAATTAATGAATAAGAGAGTTACTGTGAGGATTAAAAAAGCACTTTACATAGAACTGAATTATAAAAGTAAAAACCACAAAATATGTCAATATAAGGTAATATTTACTCTAGCAAAATATAAGGAAAAACTTGTAACTCTACTGGACACACAAAAGTTAAATCATCCATCATTCACATTTTTTTAAATGGCATCTTTAACTTACTACTTCAATATTATTACTTATATAGAATAGAGTCCAACACAGAATCAATTCAAGTCAGATGGTCTCTGTAATCCATTGTTTATATTCTATTTGATTTTAAGACTTTCTTACATTTAAAATAGTAGTAATGCACATGACATATTAAAATCACAATGTTTCCATATTAACTATTAGCGAAGTCACTCACATTATATGAGGTGTGATCAAAAAAAAGGTGAATATTTAAATTTAAAAATATTATTGCAGTAAAAGACACATTTCCATTAATCCCCCTCAAAATACACCCCTTCACTTCGAACACCCTTATCCCATCATTCTTGCCACTTTCTGAAGCAGTTCTGGAAGTCTTCTTTTGTGAATGTCTTTACTTTGTCCTCCATCATGACAATGCTATGTCACACATCACTTCTGGCAGGGCAATTTTTGTCAAATAAAAACAACACAATTGTTATTTGTGTCCTCATTCACCTTATTCACCAGATCTGGTACTGTGTGACTTCTGGCTCTTTCCCAAAGTCAAAATGACCATGAAAGGAAAATGTTTGAATCAATTCAGGACATTGAGGTGGCATAACTAAAGATACTCATGAAAGTGGACTTCTAGAACTGCTTCAGAAACTGCTAAGAATAATGGATTAAGTGTGTTCAAATCAAGGGGGAGTATTTTGAGAAGGATTAATGGCAATGTGTCTTTTACTGTAATTATTTTTTTTAATTTAAACATTCACTGTTTTTTTTTTGTTTTGTTTTGTTTTTTTTTTTTTTTTTTTTTTCTTTATCACACCTCGCAGTTTTCTTCCTGGGTATGTAAAGGAACACTTACATAAAACTATATTTGAAACAAAAAAAGACTATAGACTATGCCTATGTCCTATAAGATGAAATGACTGCTCCTGAAAATGTAAGATATTTCTCTTGTGAGGTTCTCTGTACAAAACTTTACTCAAAAATATAGTTAAAAGTCATTAGCTATAAAATGAAACTATTTACTTATAGTCTTTTGGAATAAAACAAGAACTTAGTGCCCAAATAAATCAATATAAATGCTGTTGTAGGATTGCTGTAAATAAAGAGGCATCTTGTGGTATTAACAGAGATAGAGAATATTCAAAATGTGCTATGTAAAAAAGAATCACACAGACAAATATATATATTCAATATCAAATAAGAGAGAGTTATTAAAAGCCAAACTTATCAAATTATACAATTCTAAGTAATTTTTACTCCAATCAAATAAGCACAAATCATTCATATAGTTACTGTATATTGCCAGTAGGTTAAAATGCACAAATGAAAAATGTAGAGGAATCAAAGGGCCAACATGTTTATCTTGAATGTTTTTCACATACAAAAATTAATAATTTACCAATTGCTTATTTTTTTTTTATTTTACTTGGTCATGATTTAAAACTACAGCACGGTGTTTTGACTGTTCTCACAGATTACGTAGTTTATATACAGAAAATTGTTTTGGTGGTGTTGTCTCCACTTAAAAAGATGTACATTGGTTATGTTTGCCTTTACAAGCATACAGTTAGCCTAATAAACAACTCATGAAAACAATCCAAAACCAGTTGTTATATACTAACCTGTTCATGTAATTCACAAGTATACTTATGTGTAGCCACCATTCTTCATTCCAACATCATTTCTACCTTCTTTACTTCATGTGTTGTAATTACCTTGGTCATAATCACTGACCTATAAAATATACTACCTTAGAGGCTAAAATGAAGATGTATAAAAATCTAATTGCTATTTATTTTAATTTCTAGATACATGACAAAAATATTATTTTTATTCAATCATTCAGTGAAAATCTACTTGGTCTTTTTTAAAGATATAGTTTAGGTTTCATTTAGACATTTTTAAGAAATGGATTTCAACCAAATAGAACTCATGTGCTCACATATTAGCTCTAAATATATGAATATTTTCCACATTGCCTGGAATGTTTTCCACAACTTTCAGCATAAGGTCAAGTTTAAATTAATCTTCAGTAAGTGGAAATATCGAATAAAGATGTATCTGTGATGTATTGGAGACAGAATATTTTGAACAGGTCAAAATTAGGGATGGAGAGAAAGTAAATACAAAGTCTTGGCACATCATTTTATGTTTTCTGCAGTTTCAAGGAGAGTATCATATACTTGGTCCTGTCAACTCTCTTAGACAGTAAGATAGAAGCTAGTCCCTTGGGCAGCACCCAGAGAAGCTGGGGTGCTAGATATGCATTCCAACTCCTTTCCTCCTATGGTAGAAGCTACGTAGTAACTGACGATGCTGTCCTTGGTGCTGTACTAGAGGTGGGGATTTTTGTGAAAGGGTGTTTTCTCTTTCCTACCAGTCTTGCTGTTACAGGTTTTGCAATCACTAAGGGTGCAGGAACATTTTAGGTAGTTTCTAGATTGCTTGAAAGGGAATTGATCAATGTAATGCTATTGAATCAGTGTCCATGAGAAGGAGAGTTTCTTGTTTCGTCTCCCACCATCTTATTGATGTCTACCACAACCATGTAATTAAGTTGTAAAATTGTGGAATTTTTCCTCATGAATTTTGTTATTCTATAACTAAATTAAAAATTAAAAAAATAATTGAAAGCATACTTTTCTTTCTTCTGAAGTATGTAAGAGTTCAAAGTATACTAGTAATATTTTTTCTGTTGGATATTCATACAAACTAGTATACATGTTGTTATGAGATTCTAAATAAGGACACATATTCTTTGAGATAGAATTATGTTAGCATTAATCTACTCTTTAAATGTCATGTTTTAAGTCCTTGAGCTGCCATAGAGCATCACGAACTATTGATTTTTCTTCAAAAAAGTTCATATATATCGGTAAAGCTATTTCCAATGCATCACTGGGAACACTAGTCTTCTTAACACTTGTTTTTGTTAGATGTGTTGTTCTTTCTTGCTCATGACATGACTCTTGAGGGCCACATCTTTTCCCACTGAATGCTGAAATCGTTTTACTGCTCCTAGGACATGTATGCAAATCACGTTAAATTACAGAGAGCATGAAACCCACTGTCAAACATCATAGACTAATCATCATGACTACTGAAATAAATCTCTAAAAAATATAGAAGAAAATTTAATTAAAGTTAAGACTTAATAAAGCTTGTATTGAGCCAGGATAAAATAATACAGTGGTAATCTATGCAATAAGAAAATGACTGAAATATATGAACCAAAAAATTTATGTTGACAATAAATGCCATTCATCTTTTTCTTTTATTGTCTCTTACAACCAACAGATAAAATTGGGCAACAGAAACTAGGACCTCACTGGTTATACCCAAATTGAAATATGAAAAATGGAATATATAGAAAATGTAATTAAGTTCAGTCAGGATATAGAGTTTATTGCAAAAAGATTTTCTCCCTATTTAAATCTTATTGTATAATAGTATTTTTATAACATTAGTGTTTATCTTGTTTAACATTACTGTAAGTGGAAACTGATTTGAAAATCTTGGTTGTATTGCAATGTTTGTCATTATCTTCATAATTTGAACTCTCATTTAAAAAAAAATATTTAGATCATGAAATAGATTTTTCTGATGAATTAATCTTACTCTTTGTAGTAATTTGATTTTATTTTCTATATTGTGCCACTACACAGTATAATAAAAATTATATCTGTAAATTATTATATAATATGTGTGTATATATTATATATAATATATATCTTGTATATGTCCTGTGTTTTTTTTTTTTTTTTTTTTTTTTTTTTTTTGTGTGTGTGTGTGTGTGTGTGTGTGTATACTTTTTTACATATACAGTTGACCTTTGAACAACGGGGGTTTTTGAACTGTGTGGGTCCACTTATATGTGGATTTTTAGGGCAAACACCTATACTGTTTAGTATAGGACAAACACCTATACTGTTTTCAATCTGTGGTTAAGAATTGAGAATGTGGAGGATTCACTATATGTGTTGATCTATACCATTTTATATGAAGAACTTGAGCATCTGTGGATTTTGGTATCTGTGGTGAGGTCCTAGAACCAATACCTCACAAATACTATGAGATAAATAAAGTTTCTGGGCAGCCAAAAGTTATATGTGGGCTTTCAACTGCACAGAGGCTTGCTGCCCCTATCACCCACATCCTTCAAGAGTCAATTTTACGTGTGTGTGTGTGTGTGTGTATGTATATATTATATATATATATATATATATATATATATATATATATATATATACATGTATATATATATCCTTTATATTATATATCAATATGATATAAATGTATATATTTAAATATTATGTGTATAAAGCATAAAACATATATTCTTCTTTGTGACAAGATTTTCTTGTTACATTTTTGGTCAAAATCTGGAAGACTAATTTTTTCATCTAAAATTTGTTATTTCTTTAATAAACAAAAAAGGAATGGTGAAAGAACTTTGTATAAAAATGCAACAGATCCATGGAAACAGAAAAGTACAAATAAAGAGAATTATAAATAAATGCAACTGAGGGTTCTTAAAGGAGAACAAATTATGATCAGTGTAATTTTGATCCAAAGATCTGAAATATCATATGTGAAGTTAAGGCTAAAGAATGTGTTCATAATAGACACTTAGGAATGTTCGTACTTTATCAGCATATGCTACCTACCTACATGTCTATAAAAGTATATTTAAAAATCATAATGGAAAATATTTTTAAGACAATGAAATACCAAATGTAATTTAAAAAAAAAGAAAAATAAATAGAGTATTAAGTGGAATGCTGACAAAATCTGGGATGGAGTATTATTTTAATACCTAAAGAGTAAATAAATCAAATACATTTTACGTTATATACAATATACAGGGGCATAGAAAAAGAAAAAGATCATTGTATGGTATTTTATCACAATAATAGAACTTTGAGTCAAACACCTAACACAGATGACATTGTCATATTGCAATGGCTAACTACAGACATTTTATTTCCAATAAAGCACATCAGGATATAATAAGTAGAAGAAAAATTCACACATTTATTTCACATATAAAATATAATATACCTGATGCCAAGTACTATCTATCCTCATTTGATGTTAACAAATTTATGAAGTCAGTGCTGTTGTATTCCCTAGTTTACATAAAATTAAAATGAGATTTACAAATATTAGGAAACTTTCTCAGCATTTTCTAATTCCACATATAAGAAGCTTGGAAGTTGCCACTACATTGTAACAAGTGAAAAACAGAACAGACTGAGAAATCCTCCACTCTTGTGAGACCTATAAGAGAGGTGAAGACATGGGGCAAAATAACATCCTCAAAACTGGAGAAACCAATAGGAGAGTACAAATAATAACAGTTTAGCTGCAAAGCCCTTTAAACAGAAAACCCCAGACGGAACAAGTGTCAGATAGGCAAACATTAATTGTGATGAATGAATATCTGGAGGCTCACTGTGGGCAACTCTTTAGTTAAAAGCTCCCAGGGGAACAAATCATAAGAAGTAGGGATTTCCCCACAATTTTGTGAAATTTATCTCCAAGGAGCTCAACCAGGTTCAACAGAAAATATCTGAGAAAAATCATGTTGTGGTAGGGAAAGGAGAAAAGGAATTGTTTTGAAAAGTGCCAGAACACTCAGTTCTTAACGAGATCTGTCCTCAGGTAAAAACAATTAACAAGAGATTCACCTACTATGGTATTTCCAGAGCTCAACTAACTTGGGAAAGGGGAAATACTCAATTCCAGCCCACTCTAGCTATATTCTCTGACTTAAGGGGGAAGGAAAAACAAAACAAAACAAAACAAAAAACAGAAAAAAAACTTGTGAAAATTACTGTCCAGAAGCATAGGCTCCCTAAAAGTATGAGACCTAATTATAGGGCTATAGAACACTTTCTCACCCCTCACACCTCTTATTATTACATTAGAAAAGACCTGTTTACAGCAATTCATTTTACCAGACAGGGCAGGAAAGTTGGAATTATCAGACTAGGAATTTAAAACAACTATGATTGTTATGCTAAGGACACTAATGGGTAAAGTAAATAGCATGCAAGAACAGGTGGGCAATGTAATCAGAGAGGTGGAAACTCTAAGAAAGAACAATAACAAAAATATGCCTGAAAAACAAGCAAACAAACAAACAAACAAATATACTTTAACAAATGAAGAATGTCATTGATGGACTTATTAGTAACCTGGAAACAGATGAAGAAAAGACTTACACTACTCAACTTCAAGACTTATTATAAAGCTATTGTAATCAAGATAGTATGGTATTGGTAAAAGAAGAGACAAACAGATCAATGTTAAAAGAGGGAAAAAAAGAGGAAAAAAAAAAGCCAGAAAGCCCAGAAATAGATCCACATAAATATATGTAACGTTTTTAAGAAAGAAGCAAAGGTATTAAAATGAATCAAAGGCAATCCTTTCAGCAAAGAGTATTTGAATATGTGGACATTTGCATGCCCCCACCCACCCACACACACACTGAAAAGGAATCTGGACACAGACCTTACAGCCTTTACACAAATTAACTCAAAATAGATGCCATACCTAAATGTAAAATGCAAAACAATAAAATCCCTAGATTGTAACATAAGAGAAACCTAGATGACCTTGGGTACAGCAATTACTTTTAGATGTAATACTGAAGGCATGATTTATGAAGGAAATGATTCATAAGCTGCACTTTATTAAAATTAAAAACTTCTATTCTGAGAGACAATGTCAAGAGAGTGAGAAATCAAGCCCCAGAGTGGAAGGAAATATTAGCAAAAGACACATCTGATTAAGGAGTATTACCAAAATATACAAAGATATATTAAAACTCAACAATAAGAAGAAAAACAACTTAATAAAAAAAAAAAAATGGGCCAAAGCTCTTAACAGAAACCTCACCAAAGAATATATATGAATGGCAAATAAACATGTGAAAAGATGCTTCACATCTTAGGTCATCAAGAAAATGCAAATTAAAACAACATGAGATATCACTACACACCTATTAGAATTGCCATAATCTGGAATACTGACAACACCAAATGCAAGGGGCAATAGGGAAAATTACTTATACATTGCTGGTGGGAATGCAATATGGTGCAGCCAATCTGGAAGATAGTCAGTTTTTACAAAATTAAACAGACTCTCACCATACAATCCAGGAATCATGTTTTTCCTCACTTTCTTTCCCTCTGACTTCCAGCTGGAATATCTATAGATGTTTAGCCATTTATGGAAGAAACCAGATTCAAGGATTTTAGGGTCAAGATGCCACAATAGGTAAACAGTATGCTTACCTTCTGTCATGACCACATCAAAATTACAAGTAAACTACAAAACAACCATCACTAAGAATTGCCTGATTTTGCTGAACCAAAGCCCTACAAATATAGACATGCAGAAGATGCCACCTCAAGACTGGTAAAAGGGGCAGAGACATGGAGAGGCCTGGTTCTACACCCGCATGTGACCATTAACAATCAGGAGTATATTTCAGGTATGGAGGTCCCCCTGAGGAGTGAGGGTCCCAGCTTCTCCTTAACTTACAGTTTCAGTGCCAAAAAGATAAGTACTTATAACTTCTGGCTATGAAAATAAGAAGAGACTGTGGCTGAGTGGGATGGAGGGCAGCTACACTCCAAGATGCTCCTCTTACAGGAATCACATACGCACTTACCCAATGATGAACTCACTCACTCTGAGCTCCAGCACTGTGACAGAAGCTTGAAAGGCACTGGGGACTTATGAGTATAAACAGAGTTGTCTGGCTACAGTGCAAGGACTGAAGGGGCAGGTTTCTCAAATGAGGAGCTGGCAGAAGTCATTGTTTCTTTTGAATCCTTCCCCTTCTGTGGTACAGATTCATGCTGTGCCATATCTGAGACCCCACCTTGCCCAACTTTTGGGCACACTCAAGCTGCTTAGAGTGGCTTTTCTTGCAAAAAGGACTGCCTTTGATCATTCTGTAGACTGAAATAAAGTCTCCCAAAGGTTCACAAAACCCAAACAAACAGCTTCTGCTTCAGCATGTCCCATACCTCTGGCTGAACAGCCCTAAGCCAGGTACTAGCGACAGTCAACCTTGGAACATGGCTTGGCCTCTCAAGTCACCTCCAAGTATAGTGCCAGTGAGAGCAATCTGTGTATTGATTTCTGGCTCATGCCAGGTGGCTCTAGGCAGGGCACAGGCTGTGGGTGAAATTGGCCTGCAGTGAGTGCCCTCCCAGGTGGCCCTGGGGCTGACATACCCAGTGGCCAGCTTGGAACTGAGCTGGAGAATTACCTAGCTGCCTCCAAGGAAGACACAACCAATGGCACACAGGGCAGACACCAGAGCCCTGCTAAAGTGAATCCTGCTCCATAGGATCAGCGACTCCACAACAGCTTCTTCACCGCACTCATAGCCAGTCTTCACAATGAATGAGCCCAAGGGTCCACCCCTCCCATTGATGTGCAAACAGCAATCAAGGCTCAACTATAACAGGAGGGCACACAAAACCCACACAAAGAAAACACCTGGAGCACCCAGCTCTAGTGACTAGGGAGACTGTGCTACTGGAACACTCAGGACACTGACTATATAAGGCCACTCTATTTACACTGGAAGACACAGCAGCCCTACATAATACATACTGTGTTTCCCCGAAAATAAAAACTAACCAGAAAATAAGTCTACTATGATTTCTCAGGATGCTCGTAGTATAAAATAAGGCCTACCATATTTCCCCCAAAATAAGACCAGGTCTTATATGAATTTTTGTTCCAAAAGACGCATTAGGGCTTATTTTATATTATGAGCATTGTGAAAAATCATGCTAGTGCTTATTTTCCGGTTAGGTCTTATTTTCAGGGAAACACATTAGAAACAAACACAGGGAGGCACAGGAACATGTCCCAAATAAGACAATAGAAAAAGCTCCAGAATTAGAACTGAGGAAAATGGAGACAAGCAAACTACCAGATGGAGAGTTCAAAACACTGGTTATAAGGATGCTCAGTGATATCGGGGAGAACATCAAAAAAGAGATAGGAAATATAAAAATGGAGGTAGAAAACATAAAAATGAACCAGTCAGAAATAAAGAAAACAATAACTAAAATGAAGTCTACATTAGAGGGAAGCAACAGTGGATTAAGTAAAGCAGATGAATGAATCACTGATTTAAAGATAAGGTAGCAGAAAAACACCCAAACAGAAGGGCAAAAAAGAAACCAAAAGAAACGAAAAGAAAAGAAACGAAAAGAAAAGAAAAGAAAAGAAAAGAAAAGAAAAGAAAAGAAAAGAAAAGAAAAGAAAAGAAAAGAAAAGAAAAGAAAAGAAAAGAAAAGAAAAAAAGAAGAGTTTAAGGGGACTTGCGGACATATCAAGCATACCAACATTTTCATCATAGGGGTACCGGAAAGAGAAGAGAGAGAGCAAGGAACTGAAAATGTATTTAAAGAAATAATGATGGGAATCTTGCCTAACATGGAGAAGGGAATGGATATTCAAGCCCAGGAAGCACAGAAAATCCCAAACAAGATAAACCCAAAGAGGCCCATACCAAGACACATCATTATTAAAATCCAAAGGTTAAAGAAAAAGAAACAATCTTAAAAGAAGCAAGAAAAAAGCAATTACCGTGTTTCCCTCAAAATAAGATCTAGCCGGACAATCGGTTCTAATGCATCTTTTGGAACAAAAATTAATATAAGACGGGGTCTTGTTTTACTATAAGTCCAGGTATAATATAATATGATATGATGCGATGCGATGCGATGCGATGCAATATAATGCTGGGTCTTATATTAATGTTTGCTCCAAAAGATGCATTAGAGCTGATTGTCCAGCTAGGTCTTATTTTCGGGGAAACACGGTAGTTAGACACGAGGGAGCTCCCATAAGACTGTCAGCTGATTTCTCAACAGAAATTTTGCAGGACAGAATGGATTGGTAGGAAATACTCAAAGTGATGAAAAGCAAGGACCCATAACCAAAATTACTCTACCCAGCAAAACTATCATTTAGAATCATAGGACAGACGAAGAGATTCTCAGATAAGAAAAAGCTAAAGGAGTTCCTCACCACCAACCCAGTATTACAACGAATTTTAGAGGGACTTTTGTAAGACAAATACATCTATATCTATATCTATATCTATATCTATATCTATATCTATATCTATATCTATCTATATCTTTATCTATATCTATATCTATATAATCTACATCTATGTCTATGCCTATGTCTATATCTATGTCTATATCTGAATCTATATTTATATATAAAAAAGGCAATAATTACATATCCATAAACAATTACTTTAAACATAAATGGATTAAATGCTCTAATCAAAAGACATTTATAAGAAAACAAAATGAATACATATGTTGCCTACAAGATAGTAACTTCAGATGAAAAGACACACAAAGACTGAAAGTAAATGGATGGGAAAAGTTATTCCATGAAAATAGAAACAAACAAACAGAAAAAGCTGCCATAGCAATAATTACAACAGAGAAAACAGACTTTAAAACAAAGGTTGTGAAAGAGACAAAAAAGGATCCAGTAACACCATCTAAGTATTCATCTGAAGAAATCCAAAACACTCCTTCGAGGGGAGGTGTTCATCCATATGTCCATTGTAGCATTATTTACAATGGCCAAGATATGAAGGCAACCTGGGTACACCCAAATGGATAAATGGATAAAGAGGAGGTATTATATAAATACAAGGGAATGTTACTCAGCCATTAGAAAAAATAAAATCTTGCCATCTACAACATAAATGAAACCTAAGGGTATTGTGTTGAGTGTAGTAAGTCAGTGAGCGAAAGGCAAATATCATGATTTCACTTATAAGTGGAATCTAAAGAAGAAAATAAGCAAATAAATGAAACAGAAACAAATTTATAGATACAAGAGAACATTTTAATGATTGCCTAATGGAAGGGGCTTTTTGGTAGGTGAAAGAGGGGAAGGGATTAAGAAGTACAAATTAGTTGTTACATAATATTCATAGGGATGTAGGGTATAGCATAAGGAATATAGTGAATAATATTGTAAAACTATGTATGGTTTCAGATGGGTACTAGATTTATTGGGGTTATAGATTGAAGAGGTTGGGAACAAGGTGAAAAAGCTAAAGGGATTAAGAAATACAAATCGGAAGTTACAAAATAGCCAATGGGATATAAAGTACAGCATAAGGAATAAAATCAATAATATGGCAAAAAATATGTATAGTGCTGGGTGGGTACCAGACTAGTTAGAAGGATCACTTCCTAAATTCTATAACTGTCTAACACCTATGCTGTACACTGATGTAATGTACAGCATAGGGAATATAGTCAATAATATTGTGATAGTGTGGTATGGTGTCAGGTGGTTGCTGGACTTATAATGGTGATCACTTCTTTAGATACCTAAATGTTGAATAACTATGGTGTATGCCTGAAACTAATATAATATTGTATATTATCTATATTTCAATAAAAGAAAGAAAGGGGAAACACAGAGAAACAAAAATGAAGAATGAGAAAAGAAGAACAAGAAGGAGGAGGAGAAAGAGGAGGAGGAAGAAGAAGGAAAAAGAAGGGAAAAAAAGAAAAAAAGAGGAGGATGAGGAGGAGGAGGAGGAGGAGGAGGAGGAGGAGGAGGAGAAGGAGAAGCCAGATTTAAAATTTTGAAGGATCTTAGGTTGCTGAGTCACTTCTGGAAGAAAAGCCCTCAACCACCATCAATAATCATATTGGTTAATAATGTGAAGAAGGAATGAACTGTTGTTTTATTAATCCACTGAAATATATGTTTTTTTTTAACTGACATATTTCATAGCCTACCTAATACACTCCTATTTGTGAACCAGCTATCTTATATTCCATGTGGTACATGTGGGGCTGGGTATTTTTCTTGTTTTGTGTTGAATGCATGACCAAGATTTGATCAGTAAAAGTCTATCATTATCCCAGACACAGTGAATGATTCAAGAAAGACACTTAACCCAATGGGGCCAATCAGCATATTTTCTGGGGTGTTTATGCCAGAGTCGTCAGAACAGACTTTTCACCAGCTTTGGGATTAGAACCTGAATGGATGATATAAACTGAAGTGGCTGACATCTATCCTTCTGGGTCTCATGAAACAATTCATTTGTTGTAAGAAAGAATGAGAGCAGCATGCAAATAAAAGCAGAGTTGGGAGATGCGGAAAGAAATATCCCTCAGAACATCTTTTGAGGTTATAGTTTTAGTCATGCCTGAAGTCAGTCTTTCTGCTGCAATTTCAGTCAAAAGCAAGTTAGTTTTATTTATTTGTTTCCTTTTAGATGTAACTTAATTTGAATTGGATTTACATCATCTGCAAACATACTCTTAATAGTGCTTGTTATCCCTATTTTTTTAAATATTTTGTTGAAGTTGTTTTTTCTAATGCAATAAGAAAAAAGTATACATTTTGGAAAACAGAAAGTTAGTATTAAGATTGTACAAATGTTGGTGTCATATGGTTGCTGGACTTAACCAGGGTGATTACCTTATTAGGTATACGCATAAATGTTGAATGACTGTTGTGTACACCTGCAAGTAATATGATATTGCATATTAGCTATATTTTAATAAAAATATTTTAAAATAGATTATATAAATGTTGACCAATGAAACATGGTTATATCATTTCAAAATGTATAAAAATACCAAATCATCATGTTGTACTTCTTAAACTAATGCAATGTTATATGTCAATTATAACTCAATAAAACTGGAAAAACTTCATTGAATCAAATAACAAATTAATAAATCTAATGATAGTATGCAAAGTTTGACATTATAATATAAATATTCAAATAGCTTACTTATATCTAAATCAATTTAAACTAAAGTAGTTATGACTGTGTTTCTAGTCTATTTTACCTCAATTGGTACATGTAAGTTAGTTATAGTAGTCCCATTAATTTATCAGTGTTTGCTAGAAGAGTGATCTTGTGACTGTTTAGAAATGTATTGGGAGTGGGATGGGTATGAGGGAGAAGGTGAGGGGACCAGAAAGCACAAATTGGTAACCACAAGATTGCCACAGGGATACGAAAGACAGTTTGGGGAATATAACCAATAATGTTGTAAAGATTTTGTAGAGTATCCAATGGACATATTAGGGAGACCACTTCATGGATGGTGTAGATGCCTGACCACTGCGCTGTACACCTGAAACTGAAGCTGAATAAAATTGAATGTCAACTTTAATTATCTATCTATATCTATCTATCTATCTATCTATCTATCTATCTATCTATCTATCTATCTATCTATCTGTCTATCTATTCACAGGATGTGGAGTACAGCATAAGGAATAGAGTCAGTGGAATTGTAGCAATTATATACGATGTTAGAGGGGTAGTGGATTTGGGGAGGAGGATTATCACTTTGTGAGGGGTATAAATGTCTAACTATTACATTGTTTTGTACACCTGAAACTAATTTAAAAAGAAATAAATGGGTAAGTATTAATTCTGGACAATAAGAACTAGGAGTTTATCAGTTTTGTTCAGAAGATGGCTATTAAAATTTTCTTCATTACTAAGAAGGAAATAAATGCAGAGATAGTCTATCATCTTCCTCTGGATACAGTAATGCATGGGCATGACTTCTAGTACTAACCTGAAGATAAATAGGTTTCAAGATGTTAGAGTTTGTTCATGACACTATTGAGTAGCTGTCCTCTTCACTCTGGGAGCCTGTACTGCCTTAGGTCTTCCAGTTTTTTATTCGTTTGTTTTGTCTTCCACCATCCTATTCTGGCTGGTTTGAAGTAGCTTTCAATCAAAAAAATTGTTAGGGTTCATTCCCTTGAATGTATTTCAAGTATATTTTTACCATAGATACCCCAATACAACATTTTAGGTGTAGATTTAAAGGTAGGCTCAGAATAAACCATGATGGATTACTAGACGAGAAATTTTAGAGACATCTGTGAAATTTAAAATACTTTTTTTTTTCTTTCTGAGATTGGTTATTGTAAGATTGGATGTTACAGGGAAAGAATCTCATTTAGTTGACATTATTAATGTTACTCCACAAAATATTTGAGTTAAAAAAAATCGCTAGTGAAATCAACATATGTGCATGTGTGAGTATTTTATTTCACCCTCAACAGCCACAAAAATTCCAGTGAATATAGTTAAAACATGCCACAGCAGAGATAGATTGAAAATGAAAAGAATCATAAGTAGAAAGAGCTACTCCTAGTTATGCAAACACTGGCCATATCCTACTGTAAAAATTATTTAAGGGCATAGAGCCTTGTAGACTGACCTTTTCCTGAAGGACTGCCTCAGCATCCAGAGTAAGTGGATAGCGGTGAAAACTAAGACTGAGATTCATAAGCAGCAGTTAGAAGCCTGTGGCAGCTGCCTGATTTTGTTTGCTTAGGGAATTAAGAAGGCTTGTCATTTTGGAATTATGTAAATTTAATCTGCATAGGGCTTATAAAAAACAAATACTGGATATTTGAACCATTATGAAAAGGAACAATTTAAGTTTATCTAACCAGAGGTAAGGTGGGCAACAAAAGTTAATTTAGCAAATAATGTAAACCAAAAAGGAATACCCTGAAATACATGTGGGGAGTATGAGTAATATAAGTATTTCTTCTTGGAAGAAACAGATGCTAGACTATGGAATTAATGAAGGAGCTAGACAGGATGGTGAAAAGGACCCCTAAATGGAAAGTCATAGCTAAGATATTAAAGATGTAAGCAGGTTGTCACAACCATATCAGAGAATTAGCAGCAGCTAGCCCAGTATCAGACTATCTGATAAAGAATCATAGAACCATTTTGCCATTCCCCTTGTGGTGTCCTACAAAATCTCTGTAGATGGTGTCTTTCTTTCTCCTAGACATTGTTTTCATAGTTTTAAAATAGGGAATGTAGCATAATTATCATATATTCAAAGGTCCTAGATAGTAAAATGCTATTATTCACAACCGTCTATAAGACAAGATCTATCTAAAGGTCTCTTTCTGAAGTTAACCAGTAACATTAAACAGAAAGTGGGCAGAATATCTGAACACTTACTTGTCAAGGAACTCTACCAGTGATACAGGTCCATTTTTTTTTCTTTTTTACAATAATGTGAAATGTATTTCCCTGTGAAGCATGTGCAAAGATTTTGGTATGACTTACTTCAGGACAATAAGTATAGTAGACTTTTGTTGCCCCATCCATATTCCGTTGGCTCACCCCAGAGCCCACAAGATTGGAGAATAACTCATCTACTGGAAAGCAGCCATCTTCTGTCCTTGTTTACCTCAGTGCTTGTCCAAGGTCCCCATGAACACATCAGGTATGTTGCAAGGATGGAAGCTATGCACTATTCCAACCCATTCTTATCACGGTGCCTGATATAACTAATGCCATTGCTGACATTCAACCATTCTTTATCAGAGACAACCATGGCGCTTCACTAGCATGCCATTACTCAAGGAAACCAACCAGCTGCTGGCAGAAAGTAAATTTCATCTGATATCTTTGCACTGGAAAGCATAACAAAGTATTCTTAGGGAGTAATGGTCTTCTGAATGGATTACATATTTTGATGACTGTACCTCAGCTTCTCAACCTATTAAGGATTCTTTCCATGGTAGAAACTACTTAACCAGAAATTCCATGATTACTAGTAAAAATGTGAAAATGTGACCCGATCCTTTCATTATTTTCACTCTCCAAAACTCAAACAAACAAACAAAAAGCAGATAACACACTACTATACCCATTTTTGTTTCAAAATACTGTTATCAAGAAACGTTGAAAACAGTCTGCAAGGAAAAGCTAATTTACAATATGAGACTTTAGTATGATAAACTTTGTTAATAGAAATTGAAAAATGTTTCTGATAAATATTGTATCTATCTGTAATCTGCTAAGTTGATTAATAGAGTTTATTAAAAAAATAAGAAAAGATGAAATACTGCTATTTGTCAAAATATCAATGGATATTGAGATTATCATGCTGAATGAAGTAAGTCAGACAGAAAAAGTTGAGAACAATATGATTTCACTGATATGTGAGATACAAAATTGAAAGCAACAAAAGAGCAAGACAAACAAACAAACAAAAATTGAAAATCAAGGACAATAGTTTAATGGTTATCAGTGGGTAAAGGTAGAGGAGGGAAAATGTGGTCAAATAAACAGTGATGGAAAGAGAACTGACTCTGGGTGGTGAACACACAATACAATATGTAGATGATATATTACAGAAATACATACTTGAAACTTATATAATTTTACTAACCAATTTCACCCCAATACATTTAATAAAATTTTTTAAAAATCTTAAAAGAAGTGAAAAAAATAACATTTTCCCTGGTATTGAAATATGTTATTATATTATTATTTTATGCAAATTGCTTTATCCAGTAGCTGTAATCAAATTAGAAGACAGTCTTCACCCTACTAAAAATGGCCTCATTGTCTCTAAGTTTAATCAATTATGTTAAACAATTATTAATAATCAGATATTTATTATGAACAACATACTACAAATTCAAACTTGTAGCACTGAGATTTTTGAACCTCAAATTGGTCCAGAGAGTTTCACAATTAAGTATATATTTATTTCTATTTTAGTAATTTATATTATCTTTATATTATTTTTAATTTTAAACAAAGTTATATAAAAGTGGCAGTAAGCTAAAGAGAAAAGTTCATAATTGACAGTTGTTTATATCAAAATTAAAATGTTTACTTTTCAAAAAGAAGAAACAACAATTTATATAATTTTACAGATATATTTAGAACCACACAATTTTCTTTGTTTGGTCAAAATTATATACCAAATATTCTACATATATATGTATATAACATATATATAAATGTATATGTCCATGTGAGTCCTTCTGATATATTCCAATTTATCTTCAAAATTCTCAATCTTTCCATTTATTTTATCTGTTTTCCACTATTTCATAAAGATCTTATATGAATTACAGTTATTTTAAAGTTCCTCTCTGATTAATCTAATGATTTTAACACACGTGGTTCTTGATATTTTTTACTCCTTTTAACTGTGAAATAGCTTGATTATACCAAGTTTTGTTTTCATGCTGTATTAGGTCTGGACTACTTAATTTTGACATTCCATCAAGTGTGAAAACTTTACTTCTACGGTACAGCCCTTACAACTAGGATGTGGCCTTTTTGTGATCTCAGTTGAAAGCCTGGAGAAGACACAGACTTAACACAGTAAATGAAAAGAAGAGGAAAATATAAAATACAATTTACTTTTTATGTATTTAAAAAAATATTTCTAAATTGTTTCCTATGAAAACATTTTATAATCACTAAACAGTAAATGTTAGCAAAATAAAAATGTAAGATCAATGGTATCAAAAGCTGAAGATAAGATGACGACTAAATAATACATGGGTAAGAAAAGACAGAAATCATTTACAACCTTGAAGAATGTAGTCAACTGGGAGGTAAAGAATTATTCAAGACCGCAAGAAGTGTGTGAAAATTCTAGTTTAGTGCTGAAAAAACTAATTATAAATTTTGTTTTTTATAAAGAAACTTCCACATTTGAAGATGTGTATTTTGGTTCAGAACTAATGAAGGGATGGTATAATTTTAATTGAATGGACTTGCATAATGTCTGAAGTGACAGAAATATTCTGAGAGGCTTATTAGGTATTTGATCCCCAAACTAACCTGCATTATGACTTCTAAGACATGTTAGAGGTTTGCAGGTTTATCCTTCTGATATTCACTAACCTTGTTTTCACATCATAAATCTAGGTTGTGATTTATATTATTTTACTATACCAGGATATTTTAATGCTGACATTTTATTGAAGAATTCACATTTATATTGCAAGGTACATAGTATGGGACTCTTTTTGTAGGGTTTTGCTTATTTATTTGTTTAGGTTTTTGTATCATGAAGATACTGACTTCCTATAAGTAACAAAAACATTCCTTCTATTCCTGGGCTCTGGATAATTTTAAGTCATTCAGTCTTGTCTAGGCCTTTCCAATTAAAATTTATTTGCAAATTCATCAATTTAGGGAAGGTACATTCTGTTGTGGGAGATCCTTTGCCAACTTCACAATGTTCTCCATAAGTATTAGTTGATTTAAGCCAACACCCCTACTTTTTTTTGAATCAACTTTGGTTGTTTGTATATTCATTGTTTGAATGAAAATTTAAGATATGTTTTATATATATGTATATATCTGTCACTATTCTTTTGTGTTTTGTAACTTTTCCTATACAAGTGTGTGGTATTAAGCCACATTTTCTTTCCTGGGATATAAGCATTGTCTGTTTTACCTGATTTGCCTTGCTAAGTATTTTGATCAAGAACTTTTTAATTCTGGTACACATTCATAACCCTCATTTATGTTTCTTTGTTCTATGATGTCATCTATTTTTTCTATACCCCTTTCCCTAGGACTTTTATTGTTGTCGATATCTTCTGCAGATTTTTTTATTTTTCTACTTTATTGAGTTGAATAATACAGTATTTATTTTTCATAAAATGTTTATTAAATGGAAAGAAGTCATCTTATAAGTTTTCCTCTGGTATAGCTTTTATTATATCACACATTTATTAATGAATCACTATAATTAACACAAACTGAAGTAAAGCATAAAAATAAGCTTTGTTTTTGTCTTTAAAGATATTTTGAAAATGAATTTTTTAGTCCCATTCATTTGGCTTTTTAAAAAATACTACTTTTTTATGTCTTTCTTGTGTGTGTGTGTGTGTGTGTGTGTGTGTGTGTGTGTGTGTTTGGGCATCTGGGGTTTTTTTTTTCATTAATTTTTTCTGTGTTTTGTAAGGTCATCTGCCATTTTAATAAAAAAAGTGCAATATAATTGGTCGCTCTTAATATATAGAGACATCTGCTTGTCTATTAGGCTAATCAGTGTTTACAAATGTTTTATTTTCAACAGAAAAACATTTTAGTCTCTAAATACAAAATTATGAGATGCATTTTATGATGGCTCTATTAATTATGTATGAAATCCCTTTCTTTGTCTACTTTCTTTGGTAAAAGTTGATAAAAAGTGTTTTTAAAGTATCATTAACATTATATTTTGAAATGTCATATTTTCTTAAAGTAGTTATTCATTAATTCAGCAAATATTTATTGACCTTCTTGTAGGGGAAAAAAAAGAAAACACAATATATCACACCTTATGTAGCTTTCATTCTAGTAGGACTTAATCCCTAAATTCAAGAACCAAATCAATAGCTCATAGTACCTGGCATATACAGGACATCCAGTAAACATTTTTTTTTACTGCAGTAGTGAAAGAATGAACAAATATGTCTCAGTCCCCTGGTACTCCACTACCATCTTCCTCAAATTACCACATGATATCGTTATTGCTTGTACGTTTATCAACAATGTTTGAGAGACATCATTTTTTTTTTTTTTTAGGGAAACAACCTAGTCCTCTTTTCTCCTTCACTCATGCCTTCCCTGTAGTGGGTATGTTATTTAATTAGTGAGTTTGGATTAAGGTACTTGTTATGAGCAGTTCTGCCTCTTCCTCTCTTTCCTCCTTAGAAGCCAGGCTGCCCTAAGAGATTACCTTATGGTCTTTGTCTTTGTGACACACATTTATAAGGACAATAAGCCTTGTACGTGGAGTGCCTGTGGATTTTCTACACTGCCTGTTAGACTGATCAGTTTGTGGGAAGAGGGGGCCAAGAGCAAATCAATGTAATCCAGAGTGCCCATTTGTGTTGTACCCGTAGTTACATCTTCCAGCACAGCTCATCAGTAATAAAGCTGATATTCTGATATTCACCACTTAATTGTCTTTCTCAATTAGTTCAAGATTCCTGTGGAGTGATGGGGTCCCATTAATTTAGCATACTAAAAATCATGTAGTCACTCTTTGCTTTAGCATGGGTTCCTTCAGGGAGATTCTGAGATGACTAATTCTGCACAGAATGTTTATAGGGGAGTATTCTCTGGTGATATACTGATATGGAAGTGAGACTGGCAGATTTGGCTCAAGAGTAACAGGAACACACATGTAATTGTAGTGAGTCTTCAGTCAATCCTGCAGGTGCCCTAGACCTGATGTGTCCCTTCTACATTGCCCTATATTGAGACCATGGGACTGGGCATTTATATACCTGAGTTAGCCAGTCATCGGCCATTAGCTGCCCTCTGAGAATGGACATAATTAGGAAAAGCCTTCTCTGAAACTGAGGGCAATTTCTAATGAGGAACTCAAATGTAAAAAGATAGACAATTATATTCCAAGGAATTGTGGAAAAGGTGAGTTGGCAGTGAAGAGGTGGTATGAGCGGAATTAAACAGAATCTACTAGATCCTTGAACCATTTAATGGTTCAAGTTAAAGCACACTTTAATTTATAATTTGACATAAATATTGCCACCTCAATTTTCATCTGAAAATTTGCTTGAAATATATTTTAAAATATATATTTGAGAAAAAAATGTAATTTTTTTTTGTCATTTGTGTAGAGTATCTTTTATAAATTACACAATTCACTTTTTGGATAAATACTTTATTGAAGTTTAACATAAATACATATAGAAAAGTGCACACAAGAGCTAGAGGAATTATTATATATTACATGTAACCAATAACCAAAACCAACATCAAAAAGAGGAATTTTAACAGCAACACACAAACATTGCCAGTCCCATCTTAATCACAATTCTACATGTTCCTGAGCTTTAATATTATAGATAGATTTTTAAAAAATATGTATTTAATGATAGAATCTTTTAAAAATTTATGTTTGGGATTTTACATTTCTATATACTGGAATCAGTATTAACTGCTTAATTACTATACTTAATAATTATTTGTGCTTAGTATCTTGTGTAAATTCTCCAGTTCTGACATTTTTCAGGATTGTCTTGGGCATTCTTGACTCATTGCATTAAAAAGTGTATTGAGGTATAACATCATGCTTGTCAGTCCACAAAAAGTAAGTGATAACTTGACAAATTTTAAATATACATGTGTGGTCAGACAATTAAGTTCACGAACTCATCCTAGAAAATATGCCACATACCTCATTGCTGAATATCACTATGGTCACCTTTGAAGTACTCCCCTTAGGAAGCTGTGCACTGACAACCAGCTCCTAGTCCATCCTTCAAAGCAATTTTGGAACTCTTTCTAAAAGGGCCATCAGAGCTGTCATCGTATTACCCTTGATGTCTTGAATGTCATAGAATGTCTTCCTTTCAATATTTCCTTTATCTTCAGGTAAAGAAAGAAGTCATTGGGGGCCAGATCAGGTGAGTAGGGAGGGTGTTCCAATACAGTTATTTGTTTACTGGGTACAAACTCCCTCACAGACAGTGCTGTGTGAGCTGGTGCTTTGTCCTGATGCAAGAGCCATGAATTGTTGGTGAAAAGTTCAGGTCGTTTTCATCTAACTTTTTCACACAGTCTTTTCAGCACTTCCAAATAGTAAATTTGGTTAACTGTTTGTCCAGTTGATACTAATTCATAATAAATAAGCCTTCTGATATAAAAGAAGGTTAGGAACATTGTTGCAACAAGTTCCCAAAATGATTTGTCAGACATCATGCTCATGTTACCATCACTCACAGTAAGATAAAAGGCATCTCCTAGACAGATTAAAGATGTGTGCATGTGTTTTTTTTTTTTTAATTATTGTCATTATTATTAGGAGGAGAAGGACACAAAAGGAGTTTTCAGTGTGAAAATCTTAGTTTTTTCATTGTGTATTTGGTTAATTTACAATTAATGTGATTGTTGATACAATTAGTTTTATTTTCATAATCTCCCCGTTTGTGCTCTATTTGATCTACTACAATTATAATCTCTAGACAGTTATAGTACTGTCTTTTTGAGTTCTTGCCTTTTTCATGATCAATTATGCATTTTTGAATTATTTATTCCCTTCTTTAAAAATTGTGTATTTTTATTCTTTTTATTATTTTTTTCAAAGGTAACTTTAGAGACTACAAATTGCTTCCTTGAATTGTTACAAACAAATTGTGATTTTCACCATCCTAGAACCTTAGAAAATTTGCTCCAGTTTTTAACTTTTATTACTTCCTCTTACAATGTTTAAAACTATATAAACTTTATAAACTTTAGTTGGATTGCTTTTTTGTTGTTGAGTTGTATGAATTCCTTACCTTCGCCCTTTTCGGATATTAGCCCCTTATCAAAGGCATTGTTTGTGAATACCTTCTCCCATTTGGTTGGTTGCCTGTCTATTATGTCGATGGTTCTTTTGCCATTTAGAAGCTCTCTAGTTTGATATAGTCTCATTTGTTTATTTTAGATTTTACTTCACCTGCCTTTGTGGTCGAATTCATAAAATCCTCTTTGAACCCTAGGTCCACAAGTTCAGTACCTATATTTTCTTCCATGCAGTTTACTGTTTCAGGTCTTATATTTAGGTATTTGATCCATTTTGAGTTAATTTTGATACATAGTGACAGATAGCAGTCTAGTTTCATTCTTTTGCATGTGGCTTTCCAATTCTCCCAGCACCGTTTATTGAAGAGGCTGTCTTTTCTCCATTGTATGTTTTTGACTCCTTTGTTGAAAATTATCTGTCCATATTTATGTAGGTCTATTTCTGGATTATCAATTCTATTCCATTGGTCTGTGTGTCTGTTTTTCTGCCAATACCATACTGTTTTGATTATTGTTGTCCTATAGTACAAGCTGAAGTAAGGGAGTGTGATACCTCCAGTATTGTTCTTTTTTCTTAGGATTGCTTTTGGCTATTCAGGGTCTTTTGTGGTTCCATACAAATCTGATGATTTTTTGTTCTCTTTCTTTAAAAAAATGCCATTGGGATTTTGATGGGGATTGCATTAAATTCATGTATTGCTTTGAGTAATATGGGTATTTTTACTATGTTGATTCTTCCAATCCTTGAACACGGAATGTCTTTCTATTTTTTTGTGTCTTTTTCATTTTTTTTTAAATGTCTTATAGTTTTCAGTGTATATAGTAATTTTAATATCTGGTGACAGACAGCAGTTTAGTTTCATTCTTTTGCATGTGGCTTTCCATGAGTTTTTGTTTCTTTGTCTGTCTTGTTCCTTTGTTGCTTTCAGTTTTATATCATACATATCAGTGAAATCATATGGTTCTCGACTTTTTCTGTGACTTTTTTTGCTTAGCAAAATAATCGCAAGATCCATACATGTTGTCACAAATGGAACTATTTCATCTTTTCTTACAACAGAGTAATATTCCATTTTGTATATATACCATATCTTCTTTACCAATCATCCCTGGAAGGACACTTTGGTTGCTTCCACTGGCAATAGTTTAGTGGTTGCCAGAGGGTAAGGGGGGAGGAGGGTGGTAGATGAGGGTAAATGGGGTCAAATATATGGTCATGGAAGGAGAACTGACTCTGGGTGGTGAACACACAATGTTATTTTTATTTTAATGTTAATCTTTCATTTAAATTTACAGCAATATTTATTCTTTCTTGTTTTGTTCCTTCTTGTAATTAAGAGTTTCTACATAGAATCATTTTTTGCTTAAAAAACCTTATTTAGTATTTCTTTTAGTATATGCTTTCTAGTGGTAAATTCTCTCATTCATTCTTTTGTATAACTACCTTTATTCCCCTTCAATAATATGTTTGTTTATTTAATGTCAGCATTTTGAAAAGGGCATTCCATTTACTATGATTTCCATAATTTCTGTTAAGAGTAAGATGTAAGTCCAAATGTTATCCCTTTAATAGAAATGTGTTCTTTTTTGATCTGGCTTCTTTTAAGATTTTTTATTTGTTTCAGTGGAACAATTATTTTACATTGATATGCATAGATACGATTTTATTTTCACTTATGCAGCATGTGATTTATGCTTCTTTACCATGTTTAACCTTCTACCTACTCAATTTCAAAATTTTGCACGTGTCTTAAGAGATTGATTGTGTGTCTGAAGAGTATGACATCACCATTATTTTTCCACTCCATCCTAATACACTACCAAAAATAGAGGAAAAAAAAAAAAGCTTTTTTCTCTATCCTTCAGGAGCTAACCTCTTCCTGAGTAAAGCCCAGATTTACAGTGCCTTATTCTGGTCTGCAAACCAGCAAATAACTTAGAGAAAAATGCAACTTTCAAGTACATATTTACCTCTCTATGTTCCCCACCTTCCTAGAATCTTTACCATTATAATAACAATTATTTTAGTAGTTCATTAATGACTGCTCTTAATAATTTGTATTTGTAATTATCCTGCTTTTCTAGTTATTCTTATTAAAATCATTGGTCTGTCACAAGCTTCTTCATATCACATGCAACATAACCACAGGTTATTTCTGTGTTTCTTAAACATTCAGACTGACAGCTCTACCATAAGCCACACATTCAACCACTTTACTTAGAAAGATGTCGGCAGGAAAAACAGTATTCTAGAGGAAAGATGTCCTATTCAATAGCAAGAGTCTTGAAGCATCTTAAATGTATGTGTCCACAGAGATAAAGGAGAGGTACTACCCATCGTGCAATTTCAAGGATTACCCTGACTTAAATGTCATTGGTCTAAAAGTTTTGTGCTCCCAGGAGCCAATAATTGTTATAATAATTCCACAGGCTTAGCGTTCAGTATCTCTACAAGTGACATGCTGGTTATAAGAACAGAGTGCATGGCCTTTCATTAGGTCTTATGCTTCATTTAAAGATCATACCATTCTAGATGTGATTTATCAATGAGGGATTATTTATGTTATACACAATTTTGTTTAGCAATATTTTTGACATATACCATCTTATTATATTACTAGAAGAATAGAGATAAATAATTTAACCAAAGATTAGGTTTTCATAAAGCAGGGTGGAAGAGGCACAATAGTCTAATCAGTAGTAGAATTTGATAATTGACTTATTTTTGTCTCACTATGTATATTTTAAAATGAGACAAAGCCAGTATTGCTATTGAATTGTATAGCTTGGGTTAATCCTTTAATATTGTTTTATTACTTAAGTTTTCAATGTAGTCAGTATATTAGTTTTGTTTCTCAGAGTTTGCTGTATTGCTCTAGTTTTCCTTTTATTATTTTTGTTTTGTTTTTCTCAAGTTAATTTATAGTTATATACCAAATTGTTATTTTTATGATTACCATTTTTAAAACTATAACTGATTGTCTTATATTTTTATCAACATCCATATTCTTCTTTTCTAAAATAAAAATTTTTAACAATAAGAATTTAAAACTATAGCATTTAAAATTATAAACCATATAAAATTATAAGCCATATAAAATTATAAGCTATAAAGCATTTAAAACTATAAACATCCTATAATGACTGCTTTAGCTGGATTCCAAAAGTTTTGATACGTCATAATTTTATTAATATTCATTTTGATACATTTTCTAATTTCCACTAGAATTTCTTCTTTGACTCATGGGTTATTTCGAAGTATATTGCCTAAGAGTTAAACAGTTGGGCATGTTCTAGCTATAATTTTTTATTGGAATTTAGCAAAATTTACTTTGATACAAAACATATTGTATATTATTATTTTTTTATAGTTTTATTTTATTTTATTTTTACATCCCTCACACCGTAAACCCCCCTCCCCCCATCCACCACCACCTCGACCTCACACCGAGCCATCACATTATACACATAAAATTATAGTTGGCATTCATTAATGTCCAGTCTCTGGTGTACAATGCCATGACCAGGCATCCACAGCATCCCTGAGGTGGTCTCCCAAACAGGACACATGTCCAGCGGACACCCAACAAAATCCCCAAACACTATTGAATAAGTTCCCCAAAGTAATTCTCAAAAAACCCTGAGGCCATCCTGTGGTCACCAGCCGCCCCCCAATCCCTTCACCCTTCCCCCCATCTCCAACCCCCTCCCCCCCCCGCCCATCTAACAACTCTCAGTTTTTTGTGTCCCCAAAACTGTTTCTGATTAGTTCATACACATATTCTTTTCTTTAGATTCCGCATATAAGTGAGATTATATGGTACTTGTCTTTCTCTTTCTGACTTATTTCACTTAACATAATGTTCTCTAGATCCTTAAATATAAGATCTGAAACCATAAAATATCTTGAAGAAAATATAGGAAGAAACTTCATGGACATTACCCGGAGTAAGATTTTCACTGATATATCCCCTCGCGCGAGGGAAGTAAGAGAAAAAATAAACATGTGGGATTACATCAAACTAAAAAGTTTTTTCACAGCAAAGGAAACCATCAATAAAACAAAAAGGGATCCTACTGAAAATGGGAAAAGATATTTGCCAATGATATATCTGATAAGGGATTAATATCACAAATCTATAAAAAACTTACTCAACTCAACTCCAAAAAAACAAACAACTCAATTAAAAAATGGGCAGAGGACTTGAGGAGACATTTTTCTAAAAAGGACATACAGAAGGCAAGAAGACATATGAAGAAATGCTCAACCTCACTAACCATCAGAGAAATGCAAATAAAAACCACAATGAGATACCACCTCACCCCAGTCAAAATGGCTATCATCAATAAATCAACAAATAACAAATGCTGGCGGGGATGTGGAGAAAAGGGAACGCTAGTGCACTGTTGGTGGGATTGCAGATTAGTGCAGCCACTATGGAAAACAGTATGGAGGTATCTCAGGAATCTGAAGATAGAACTACTCTATGATCCAGTAATTCCACTCCTAGGCATCTACCCGGAGAAATCCAATTCAATTGAAACTCCAATTCAAAAATCTGTATGCACTCCTATGTTTATTGCAGCACTTTACACAATAACCAAGATATGGAAACAACCAAAATGCCCATCGGTCGATGACTGGATTAAGAAGCTGTGGTACATTTATACAATGGACTACTACGCAGCCATAAAGAAAAAAGAAATCTTATCATTTGTATATTATTTCTATCAACTGACATTTAGATCAGTTTGGTGCTAGGACGAATAATATGATCATTTTTGATAATCTATGGACTGTTGAAAAAAATGCATATTATGCAGTTATTAAACTAAGTGATCAACACATGTCACTTTTGTCAATATTTTTTATCACATTGTTCAAAATATCTATATTCCTAACTGATTCCATTCTTTGTTTCTATTATCCGTAACTGAAAGTGTTATGTACACAAAAATCAACTATGATTTTGGATTTGCTCTTTTTCCTTTTTATTCTCCAGGGAAGCTGAGGCAACATTGTGTTAAAGGATAACAAAAAGTTCTTGGCACAGAAACACAAAAGAAAGGAAGAATAGCCTTGAATTTATTATTAGAGTTTGCCTGTCCAATGCAGGCTAAAAATTACATAAGGACATTGAATTTCATGAGTTACCAGAAAAGTCATAAATCTTCCTCTAATTCCATCCAAGTGGTAGGGAATCATTAGAATATCATAGACTTATACATGGAGTTGAGGTTATAAAATAAAGCTACTCAATTTGAGTTTGATATAGTGGTCACCTTGCTAAATCTGATGAACATCTCTATCTTCATCTTATTTGAACTTTCATGGCATAGATTGAGTTGGCAATTTTCTCTTAGATTGCACAATGGCACATTATTTTGATTTTTCTCCTACAACTCTGGTCAAATCTCTTTTTATCCTTTAATGAAAAGTTTCCTGAGAATAGCAACATTGTTTTCTTGTTTAAACGTGTAATTTCAGTGCTTAGGACATGTTTGGCAGAAAATAAGTAGTCATTAAATAATTCCTGAAATATTTCCTTAGTAACAGGTTAACTGAGTTCTTCAAATGTACTTGTTGGATCCTATTCTCTACTTATTTACATTTTTACCCTTTACGAGTGAAACCTTATAATGCTATGCAATACCATATCTATGTTGATTTTTCCTGTTACTGGCTCTGTTTCTCATACTATGACGGATTGAACATCTTAACTTTAACGTTTTATGATGGGCTTTGGCTAAATCCAGTGATCTCAGTGCCTTGTACTGTAAAAATGATTGTAGATGTCCATGAAGTTTTTGCTCATAATTGGATAGTAGCAGGGCAATTGTATATTAGAAATTCCCTTATTAATAAAAATTCCATGAACAATATAGCAAACTTATGTTGTTGGCCATATACCAGGTAAGTAATTGAACTATAAACTCCAATGTAGTATGTGACTTAAAAATTTCTCTTAATTAGACTGTTTTGAAATACTTCTTAGAATATTCTAATTCTAATTTGAAATGTGTCTAATTTGAATCTAATTCAAATTTGAAAAATGAAAATTCTAATTTGAATTCTAAATCTAATTTTAAATTCAACTCTAATTTGAATATTTTCGTCTACTTTTATTTTTTCTTCTTCTTAATTAATCTTATCTGTCTTTTCTATCAGATGTATATTAGATCTCTCTTTTATATAGACTAGTTATATGCTCAGCTCTCATTGTTTTAATTTTCTTCAGAAACTAAAATCATTGTTGAGCTAACCGACTAAATTTCTTGAACAGGTTTCTGCTGTATTTAATAGGGTACATAATGTTTTACTCCAAAATTTTATTTCATAAATTTATGTTTTGTAATTTTGGAGGATCTGTCTTTCCGATAAATTTAGTGTCTTTCTAAGTTTCAACAAAATATGGTTTATGAATTTTTAAAAGTTTAGTTCTTTTTTAAAAGTAAATCTATCCTTATGTGTGACAGTAATTCTCATATTTTCAAAATGATCCTTCATTATAAGACTAAATCTTTCTGTACGATTTATAAGTCTGCTGTTTTCCTCCCTCCTTATTGTTTTGATTTTGAAAGAGGACAACATTCTTTTCGTGGTACTGGGTATTTTCAGAAATAATGTGGAATCTTTTCTTCCACAAATGTTTTCTTCCCAATTAGAAAGGTAAAGTTTACACGTATATGTTATAGAAAGTTGTATTTTGTTAGATCATAGGGCAGTTGGCTGTGGGTTTATACAGTAGACTATGGGGACAAAAAAAGTGTTTATTGTTTTTATGGACTACAAAGTCTATTGAAGACTCTAGTTGCACCTTCAAATGGAAAAGACGGATTGAAGTTTGCCTCCTTTTCTGCTCTTTATTTCATGTTTTGCTTCTTGAGCCTTACAAATTATTGTTCTACCTAAGTCAAACCCCTTGGTAAATGAAAATTCCACTAAGTATATTAGGGCAAATCCAGCTCTTCTTAGTATTTTTTTTCAATTTGTGTTTGTTATGATGACCAACATTTAACTGTGGCCTTACTCTCCCTTTCATCTCTCTATCTTAAAAGACTGAGGAAATACAGTTATGCATTACTTAGCTTATCATACATAATACAAGAAAATGGGCTGGATATTCTAACAAAATACACCTGTTCAGGGCACTAATAGAGAATCAAAAGAATTTTCTGTTTCCCTCCTGCCCTTGATTTCTACTTTTAATTCATGTATTTGTTGCTGCAAGTGAGATAATTTTTAGTATTCACCTGGAAAACCTCTTTAGAGATAAATCCTACATTTGTCTCTATTAGATAAGTATGACTGGCAACAAGCACTTAACTTCACTTTGGCCAAGTCTCATAATATTTGTCAGATGTCTATGACTATCTAGTTTCACATTATTATTTTCATGGAGTATTGAACACATCCACATTATTTTGTAAGGGAGGCAGTTTAATATGGAGGTCAGTTCTCTCTTGAGGTCACACCCTTACATGGTCATAAACTTGACATTAGCATTAAAAATAATATGTATTTTCTTTTTGGTTATGTCATAAACTCCTCTATCCACTTACTTTAAAAGTCAAGTCAGGTTATCGAAGTTTAAGGAAAATTGGTATGGTCTTGAAACTGAAATACAGTAATGTTCTGAACCAACAGAAATTGTAATCTAATTTTTTACAGACTTATCTTTCCCCATCAGGAAGCCAAAGGGAAGAAAAAAATCCTAATCATAATATACAGATTTATCATTCCTCTTTCTGTGTCAATTGCCAAAACTCAAACTCAAATTAGAGTGGGAAAATATGAACCTTATAATTCCCTACTACTTAGCCTCATTTCTCCCACATAGAATAGTCAATTCTTGTTGCCATGTTTAATATTTTCTCTATGGGATAGCACATAAGAACTTCCACTAAAACCCACTGTCCCTTTTCATTCATTATACAACTTCCAGTGCAATGTGTCATTTCTGTCAACAGAGAATTGGATTCAACTGAGTAACTCATCAGTTACTCAGGCCAATATCAATCTAGGGATTTCTATTCTCCTTTTAAAAGCCTATGTTTTAGAAAAACTACTATGGGACTATTATCCTTTTTTTTCTTTAAGATTAGTACCATCTAATTACTTCATGATAAGCCCTTATAATTCATTTAAGATGTCACCCCAAGGTTGATAGTCATTATTTCTGATAAAAGTCAATCCATAATCCTGGTGAATTTTCTTTACAACAATCTAGGAAAATATATGTCTAGCATATCCCCACTTTTCATCATCAACAAGGAATTTCTCTACTTCACTCACACTGCATTTTTTATTACGCTCCCTTAATTTTACAACCATTTCTATCAAGAATAAATATTAGAAATATATTACACTTTAGCCAGTATTCTAATCCAAGGGATTCCATGGTGAACAAGACAGATATTATATATTTTCACAGGGAGTGGTGGGGGTGGGGAGAAAATAACTAAACAAATGGACAGAAAAATAGTACCACTATAAAATTAAGAATTTTTAGTTCTGCTTTGTTTTCCTTATCCCATCTCTCATACAGTTTTGGTAACAAGTACTTTAAAATTCTGACTCTCCAGTCACTATGAAATTTCTTAGGATCAAATGCAAACAACTTTTGAATAAACTTCATATTTTAGAATTGTTTTAAATTTACAGAAAAGTTGTGAAGAAGTACAGAGAATTTCCATTCACCTTCATACATACTTCCTACAATTACTAGCATCATACATGAGTATGGCACATTTACTACAATTGATGGACCAATATTGATACATTATTAGTAACTAAAGAACTAAGTCTTCAGAGTCCCTTAGTTTTTACCTAATATCATTTTTTCTTTCCAGGATCCCATCCAGCATACTTCATTGCATTTAATTGTCATGTATGCTAGTCCATTCTTGACTGGATGGTTTCTCTAATTTTCCCTGATTTTGATGACCTTGACAGTTTTGAGAAGTATTGGTCAGATATTTTGTAGAATGTCCCTCATTGGAAGGAATCTGATGTTTTATAGATGATTAGATTGGGTTTATAGGTTTGGGGAAGGAAGACTACAGAAGTAAACTGCTAACTTTGATTACATCGTATCAAGGGTACATACTATCAACATGACTCATCACTGTTGATGCTAACCTTGGTCACCTGGCTGAATTAATGTTTGTCAAGTTTCTCCAAGGCAAGGTTATTGTTTTTCCTCCCACTTTTTATAGTGTACTCTTTGTAAGGATTCCACTATATGCAGCCCACATTTACAGAGAGGTATGAGAGGTATGAGACAGAGTACTCTGTCTTCCCAGTGGACAGAGTACTTGCATACATTATTTGTGTATTCTCCTCCATTTAATTATCTATTCATTTATTTACATAACTATGGACTTGTGGATATTGACATTCTATTTTGGGCTATAATCAAATGCTGCTTTCATATTTTGCTCAAATTTGCCATTTTTAACCTTTGGGAGCTTTTCAATTGGCACCTGTGTCTCTTTGACATATCCCCAACATTGTGGGTATTTTTTAGAGCACTTTCATATTTTTTGGCATTACAAGATGCTTCACAATCATCTTGTATATTTCCTCTCTCAATCCTAAAACATTTCTCCATTGAGCCCTGATGATTTATTTATTTATAATGGTATTAGAAAACACATCTGGTCTGGGAATACAATGTAGTGCACTCTTAGGTGACAAAGCAAATGATATATATATATATGTTATTTCTAATTTTCCATCTCTATTCTGAGAGTACATATTAGCCATGATGGACTTCATTTATTTTACAATATTTGCCTCTGACATTATCTACTTGTTAAAATATCACTTACTCTAGTGGAATTCCAATGTGTTATTTTGATATTAAATGTTATTAATTTTTCAGATTATATGTAATCACTTTTTATCCTTTTTTTCTCAACCAAGGTTAAATGTTTCTGCTATATATTAGACTTGTAAAATTTCACATTTATTACATATGTACTTCTTTAATTATCTATCTTCTCCCTATATGATTAAATCTGAAACAAAAGGCCTTTTGTATCTGTCTAATCATTGCATCATCTGTAACACAAATTAGACCTGGAACAGATTAGGCACTCAGTTAAATTTTGTAAACAAATGATTAAATAAATATACATTGCTACTTATGGAATGTCTGTTTCCTCTAAACTCATATGTTAAAACCCTAACCCCCAAAGTTATGGTACTTGGCAGTGGGGACCTTGGGAAGTAATTAGGTTAAATGAGGTCATGAGGGTAGTGCCCTTATGAGGGAATTAGTGTTTTCTAAGAAGAAAAGAAACAGGAGAGAGTTCTCTCTCTCTCTGTGAGAAAGAGAGAAAAGCCATGTGAGCACACAGGAAAAGATGGGCAAGTGAGTCAGGAAAAATGTCCTCACCAGGAACAAAATCTGCTGGCACCTTGATTTTGTACTTCCAGCCTCCAGAACTGTAAGAAGTAGATGTTTGTTGCTTAAGCCATCCAGTCTATGGTATTTTGTTGTAGTAACCTGAGCAGACTAAGACAAACATTAAAACATTTTTTAAAGTAATAATAATATATGATCTGGATCTGTGTTAATGTCATATTCCTTGACTTGGCAAATGATTCAGAAATCTGAGATCTTAAAATTATATGGGAAAATTATATAGAAAACTTTTAAGAGTCATCTTAACTTTCTCTCTGGTAAAGTTATAATACTATTTTCCCCCCAGAACAATCTTTCTACAAAGAGTAGAAGTTTTAAAAAGCACAAAAATATATATTAGAAGACATAGAAGAGCTTGAAAAGCAGCAAGTCCTTGAGAGCTCAAGATCCTGTAGAGTAAAAGCCCAGAGAGTAAACAAGGTATTTGGCAACTCCCTTTTCTCTGAAGCTTTGCTAAGTTTAAAGAGGTCATCAGGAAGCTGATAATCTGAGGAAAGCTTTCCTTAGACTCAAGGGTGAATGAGAACTTTGGCATTTTGTTGTTTTTAAAAGAGAAGTAATGTTTTTTTAAAGAGAAGTAAACAACCTCATAAATGCCAGTTTCTCAGGTGGAACCTCTCAGGGCTATGATGTAAGGGTAAGAGTGAACCTGAAATACTCCAGTTTTAACAAAGACTAAGCAGAGATTCAAATAGGCTTGGTTATTGGTTAGACTATGTCAATATGCCCCTGCACTTAACTTCCTACATGAAGGAAAGGAAATGCTCTCTGTAGAAAGACAACATGATTAATAACTTCTAATGTTCTTCTCCCCTGCTAGAAATACAAAAAGCATACATCTCTTGGTTCTTCACCATGAGAACCTAGTGGAAGGAAGGAAAACCTGTGACAATGTAGGGTTCCTCTAATACTGTAGTACCCAGGAATAGAACCCAATCTAATGCTATTTAGATTACAATGGGACTACAATTGACATCAATGACGATATGAGATAGTTGGAAAACTAAATATTTGAAGATGAAACCATACCCTTCTAACTAGGAAATGAGTCAAAGAAAAAGTCTCAATAGAAGTTCAACACATTTTGAGCTAAGTGAAGATGAAAAAAAATTATTCATCAAAATTTGTTAGATATAGTGAAAGAAGTGTTTAGAGTAAAAATTACAACATTAAGTGCATGTTAGAAGAGTAGAGTGTTCTCAAATCAATACCTTAGGGAACTAGAAATAAAATTAATTTAATTCACAATAAAAAGAGGAAAAGAAATAATAAAAATAAGAGCAGAAATCAATAAAAATGAAAACATGAAAATAATAGAGAAAACTGATGAAAATAATAGTTCTTTAAGTAGATCAATAAACCTGATAAGCCTCAAATCACAGAAACAACACACACACACACACACAAAAAAAAAAAAAAAAAAAAACAAAGCAGAGTGTCACACGGGGTCTCTGCTCCCGCTCCCCACATAAGAACGCAGGATATGGTGAGCCCAAAAAGGAACACCCATGGAACCATAGGTAGGGAAGTCATACCACTATGGTCTCATTGGAGGCTGGGTTCACACGACATGTGACCTGCTGTCCTCTCTGCTGCCAACTGACCGACTCTCCTCCACTCTCCTCCACTCTTCTCCACTCTCTACTCTCTTCCACTCTCCTCCACTCTCCTCCACTCTCTACTCTCCTCCACTCTCCTCCACTCTCCTCCGTTTCCCTCCATAGCCGTGCAGTTATATCAGTGGCCAATGACTCAACGGTTACAGCTGAGGACCAACCAGCCACAGCTGACAGCCATCTACTACCCTAGCCAGCACCTCTCCACATGAGGCCGAGAGACTGGAAACTTCACTCTGGGGCTCTGTCCCCACACTCCACCCCTACAGAGTCTCACCTCATAATCTATGTGACAAGCGTCTTCCGTGAGGGTCCCTGTGCCATATTAGCCTATTGACATCTATGGACAAAAAGAAACGGTAGTCTTAGGAACCAACAATGGCAAATCCCTTCCATCTGGGAGGATACACGCTAGTTTTTTTTGTCCTGGGAAAGGAGGGTTGCTGCCACTGGCACCTGTCCTGGTTTGTGGTACCAGACCTTTATGGCAGTGCTTGGGGTCCCTTGCATAGTTTCAACATGTAACAGAACAGGGGACCCCATAATAGGCCACAGTGAGAGCACATAGTTTCCCCGCAAAATCATCCCTGTATCGGGACCTCCGTATACTACAGTCACTTGTGGTGGCCACTCAGCCACCACCCCTGGCGTCACTTGCAAATTATGAGTCAAACAGGCCCCACATGGGGCTATCAGGTCCAACCATCGACAGTGGGGGCTTTTGACCTGCCAGGGCCAAGTCCATTGCTGCCGTTCCCCTGCTTTCAAGCATGTGGGTGCTGGCAGCAAAATGTTTCCATTTCTGCTGTAGCCTGGCTGTAACAGAATCTCACTGGGGGTAACTTGTAATTGAATGGGAGCGGCCGTTCGATGTAGCAGAGCTTCTACTGGTGCGGGCTCTCCCTTCCATGGTCTCTCATTCAGGACTCTCAAGACGTCCCATAGACACGAGGCCCAGTCATGCATCGTGGGAGGGTGTTTTGACACCCAGAGACCTTGCTTCAAAAGAACATTATAGCGTTCAATCATGCCAGCTGCTTGTGGCTTATACAGAGCATGAAGCAACCATTGCACGTCCATCCTGGCAGCCCAGCGCTGCACTTCTTGCCCCATAAAATGGGTACCCCTGTCACTTTCAATGACTTGGGGGTGCCCATAGAGGGCACACAGTCATGTAAGAGCGACCACTGTATGCCGCTGATCTGCAGCCGGACACGGCCAAGCAAACATCAACCACGTAGCAGTGTCCACTGCTATAAACGCATATATCACACTGCAGGCCTTAGGCAGGGGTCCAATGTAATCCACTTGCCCACGAGTGAGGGGCACCCTTCCTCACGTAATCTGCTGTGTCTCCCAGGGGAGCCTCCGCCTTTGGGGGCTGTCCTGGGCACAGACGGCATTGTCATAGCAGGTATCTGCTATCTCCTGCCATTTCAAAGGCAGACCCCAGCGTCTGCTCACCTGCCACATGGCTCGGCTTCCAGCATGCTGCAATTTCCTGTGCAGCCAATGGCCCACATCAGTGGCAGGAGCCCGTTCTAACCATCGGACCCGTGCTAGGGGATCTGCTTCATCGTTACCTGGGCACACTAAGGGGGAGTGACCTGTGACATGCATTAGGGTCACCTCCTTTCTCTGCCCTAGGTCCCAGAGGTCCTGCCACATGGCTTGACCCCACAGTGGACGGTGTCCTACCAACCAGTTTTGGTGTTTCCACATAGGAAGCCACAACGTTAGGCCCCGGAACACCGCCCAGCTGTCAGTACAAATAACTAGGGGCCCAGGCTCGTGGCTGATTACCATTCACACAGCCCGTAATTCAGCCCACTGGCTACTCTGGCCCATCCCAGTATCAAACCAAATGGTGTCTGTTTTGGGCTGCACACCAATAGCCGTCCAAACAGCTGCAGCCCCTCCCTCGGCTAGAACCATCGGTAAACTAGGCATCCTCAGGTACTGGGGACTGTCCTTCTTTGTAGGGAGAGGGCTCCAAGTCCTCCCCTCTAGGCAGAGTGCTTGGCTCAGCCTGGGCTATAAGCTCCACAGGCCCCAGGACCTGTTGTAGCTCTGTGCTCAAAGGGCTTGAGCTAAGGGTGCTACATTGCTCCAAGTAGGCACCCCACTTGGAGAGGGTGGTGGTCTGTGCCACCCCCGTTTTCGGTCCCTGGGTCCACGTACGGAACCATCCCTGGACAGGATAGGTTGTTCGAACCACTACCAGTGCAATCCCTGTGATGGCTTCTGTGGCCACTAGGGCTGCGTACACAGCGGCCAGCTGTTTCTCTATTAGAGAGTAGCGGACCTCTGCTCCTTTTCATAATTGGGACCAAAATCCCACTGGCAACCGGAGACGCTCCTGCCGTTGCCAGAGGCCCCATCCATATCCGTCTTGGGTTACATGAACATCAAGTTCAAATGGCCAGCCAGGGTCCAATACTTGCAGAGCCTGTACCTGCTGCACTGCCCATTTCGTGGCAACGAAGGCTTGCTCTATAGCCTCTGTCCAATCCCATGAGGCCCCCTTTTTAATCATGTTGTACAAGGGCCTTGCCATTTGTGCTAAATAGGGTACAAACGCCCGCCAATATCCTAGCAGACCCAAATACATCTGCAGTTGGGAGACCTTGGTCAGCCGGGGAAAGGCTTATAACATCAATAATTGCCTCAGGTATAACCTTTGTCTTACCTGACCACACAACACCCAAAAACTTGACGGATAAGCCAGGGCCTTGGACCTTTTCCTCATTCACTGCTCAGCCTCGTGACTTCAGGTGGCAGAGAAGAGAGGGAACTGCTTGCTCTAAATCAGAAAGAGAATCCGATGTTAATAGAATATCATCAACATAATGAAACAAGGCCACAGAGGATGGGCGATCCCACTGTGCCAAATCCTGGGCCACTAGCCCGTGAAAGATAGTGGGGTTGTGCAAGTATCCTTGTGGAAGGACTTGAAAAGTCCACTGCCGCCCATCCCATGTAAAAGCAAACTGCTCTTGACACTTGGGTGCAATGTCAATGGAGGAAAAGCTTTGGCCAAGTCCACTACATAGTGATTATGTCCCCAAGCGGACAGTCAGATGATCTATCAAATCATGTATTGAAGGCACTGCAGCATGCAAGGGTGGTGTCACCTTATTTAACTCCCTATTATCCACAGTCATTCACCAGGTCCCATCTGGCTTCTTGACAGGCCATACTGGGAGTTAAAGGGACTGTGTATTGGCCTCACAATATGTGCCTTCTCCAATTCCAATATTGTACGACTAATCTCCTCCTGCCCGCCTGGCAGGCGGTACTGTTGCACTGTAACCATGCGCCAGGACTGTGGCAACACTTGAGGAGGGTGGTGAGCATGCCCACGTGTCCCTGCTTTCACCACCCGGATCCGGAGATGGAACTCTCCTACCGACGTCTGTAAGCTGAGGCCATGTAGCACGTCCACCCCTAGAATATACTCTGGAAAGGGGGAGACATAAACCTTGTAAGTCTGAGGGGGAAGCCTTCCTATACGCAGTGGTAAGGAAACGGCTTTCACAGTCACAGTCTTTCCCCCATAGCCATCCATGCAGATTGCTGGTCCGGGAAACAGTTCTGGGTTCCCATAAATGAGACTGCAGTCTGCGCCAGTGTCAACTAGGGCCAAAACCCTCTGAACATTAGAAGGGGGCCAATGTATGGATAGTTCCACAGGGGCCTCTGGTCCCTGCTCGTCCCCTCTGACCAGGTACCTTGGCCCCACCCCTAATCAAGCTGAAAGGAGTTGGCCTCAAGCAGCTGCATGAAGTCCTGGAGGGACACGGGTCGTGCTTTCCCAGACTTCTCCTTTATGCTTCTCCGGAATTGTTGTTCCAGACACAACTGTTTCCAAAGTTCCAGCAGGAGTGCATTGGGGTTTCGGTCTATTTTCTCCCGATTGACCCCTGCTGCCACGAGATCACGCCACATCTGTGAGCGTGTTACTCTCTGAGGCCCGCGATCTGGCCCCTTTACATTTCATTTGGGCTTCCAGGTCTCAACTGTGTGGACCTCCTGTCTTAACTTTCTTCGCCTCTGGCTTTCAACATCCCCTAGGGTGGCCATGGCTGTTGTAACTTCATGGATCTGTCGCCCTACATAAGGTGTAAGAATAGCAACCAACAATCCAAAAGCACTCGCAGGTGCATTATCCAAAACGAGATCTCTCATGCTGGCTATAAAAAGCTCGTCATCCGGCCCCTGCATGTTAAGGTTAAAAATAGCATGTCTCATACCCATTTCACGGATGATTTGCATGAGTTCTGTATGTGACTGCCATTGACTCACAGTTCATGGCAGCTCACCAGTCTGTCCCCTACTGTGCGTACTGCAGCAGTGAGCCACTGAATTAGAGAATGGTTTCTCTGGTCGTGGGCCAACCTATGGCAGTTCTGTAACCTTTGTTGCAGGGACGGATGCAATGTCACAAAGACTAGCTTTTCCATTTCACCTGGGGAGCAGAGAATGTCTGCTCCCTCATCCCATAAACGTAATAGCCAAGCCGAGACTGGTTCTCCAGGGCGCTGTGGGTACCCCCTCCCCAGCTCCTGCAACTCAGTGGGAGTGTAAGGGCTGTAGGTTGTGAACTCAGTCATAGCTGGGCTGCCTGCAGCAACGCCCCCGGGGACCAAAGGTTGCTCATGTTTTACCCTTTTGTTTCAAGATTGGCCGGGCTTGGGGGTTGGGAGCTACATTGTCTCCAGTCGCATCCTCTACCTCTGCCTCACAGTCTCCACTGTGGGGCCCCTCTTCTAACAGGCGGACCCGAGTTTCTAGTGCTTCCAACCGAAACACCTGGTCTGGCACCTGGGCCATTTCATTAAGCGCATGTTCTGTTTTGAGACTCAAGGCCATGAGGAACATCCAGCCCATGCAGCCAGCTGTAGCCTTCTCCTCCTCCGGCAACTGCTCAGCCAGAACCTGCAGGGCTCCCTCCACATTGGCGGGAGAGCCATCCATGTCCTCTCACCCCTCCTTGGGGGTCCAACTCCTGAGAACAGTGGCCACCGGACACCACACACTGTGTGGGGGCCACACATCTTCCTGCCCAGAATCAGACTCCTTTCCTACCTGGTCGGAATCTTGCTCGCCGTGCCAGGTGTCTGAGTGGGTGGAGGCCTCCTTGTAAGATGTCCACAACCCTCGGAGCCTAAGGCCGCAGCAGATCACCAAAATGAAGGCAAAGCCTTCCACGGCCAAGAGGGAGGTGTGCCAGCTGGAGGCTCGTGTCTCCCAGGAAGACCGCGCTTCCCGTTCCTGGCGTTGCTCCTCGCGAGCCTCCTGAAGCTGAGCTTTTGTACGCATAAACTGCTCCACCATTCTTTGGTGAGTTTCGGCCAGCACCATACCCTGCCAACTACGTCATGTGTCACGCAGAGGACCCTGCTCACTGTGCCATTTGTCACGCAAGGTCTCTACTCCCGCTCCCCAAATAAGAACGCAGGACATGGGTAGACCAAAAAGGAACACCCACGGAGCCATAGGTAGGGAAGTCATACCACTATGGTCTCTGTGGGCACAGAGCCCCAGAAAGCAGTTTCCAGGCTCTCGGCCTAACATAGAAAGGTGCTGGCTTGGGTAGTAAATGGCCATCAACTGTGATCAGATGGCCATCAGCTGTGGCTAGTTGGCCGTCAGCTGTAACCCATAAGCCATTGGCCACTAATATAACTGCTGTGGCTATGCTCGCAGAAAAAATAGGGGCTAGCAAGAGCGGATTGCAGAGAGGCGTATGCCGCCGGTGAGAATATAATGGTATGACTCCCCTATCTATGGCTCCGTCGGTGTTCCTGTTTGGCCTTACCATGTCCTGCGTTCTTATGTGGGGAGCGGGAGCTGAGTCCCCACCGGACGCCCCGCATGACAGTCTCACTGGAGGCTGGGTTCACAGGACATGTGACCTGCTGTCCGCTCTGCTGCCAACTGACCGACTCTCCTCGACTCTCCTTCACGTTCCTCTGCTTCGCTCCGTAGCCACAGCAGTTATATCAGTGCCCAATGGCTCAACGATTGCAGCTGACGGCCAACTAGCCACAGTTGATGGCCATCTACGACCCTAGCCAGCACTTCTCCACATGAGGCCAAGAGCCTGGAAACTGCTCTCTGGGGCTCTGTCCCCACAGAGAGCAAACACAAATTACTAATGTCAGAAATAAAACAGGGATCATCAGTACTCATCCCATAGACTTTAAAATGACAACAATGAATACTGTGAACAACCATGTGCCCATGAATTTGATAACTTAGGTGAAATAAACCAATACCTTGAAAGACCCAAACTACCAAAACACACCAGAGAAAGAAATAATCTGAATATGTCTATACCTATTAAATAAATTGAACTGATAATTAATAAAATTCCCAAAGAAAAAGTATCAGGCCCAGATAGTTTCACTAGTGGCTTCTACCCAACATTTAAGGACAAATGATACCAATTCTCTAGAATCTCTTCCAGAATGTAGACATAGAATGAGCAGCTCCTAGCTTATTCTATTAGGCCAGCATTATCCTAATACTCACATCAGATATAGATGTTACTAGTAAGGAAAATTACAGACCAATACATCTCATGAACATACTTTCAAGATCCTCACCAAATTATTATTAACTCAAATCCAACAATGTATACAAATTTTATACCACAGTCAAGTAAGATTATCCCTGACATGCAAGATTGCTTCAACATTCACAAATCATTTTAATTAATCCATATTTGTGATTAGAAAATGTGTATGATTATGTCAATTAGTGCAGTAAAAGAAAAGACAAAATTCAAAACCCATACTTAACAAAACCTCTCAGAGAAATAGAGGAAAAATTTTTTTTTGGATTTTTTTCCAACTAATCTTGATATCCAATATTATTTTATGTTAATTTCAGGTATACTGCATAGTGGTTAGAAATTTGTATAATTTATTAGTTGATCCCCCAATATATCTAGTACCCACCTGGCACTATACATAGTTATCACAATATTATTGATTATATTCCCTATGCTATACCTTACATCCCTGTAACTATTTTGTAACTACAAATTTGTACTTCTTAATTCCTTCACCTTTTTCACCTAGTTCCCTGTGTTTGTTCTCTGTGTCTATGAATCTGTTTCGGTTTTGTTTGTTGCTTCATTTTGTTCCTTAGATTCCAAATATAAGTGAGATCATACGGTATTTGTCTTTCTCTGTCTCACTTACCGCACTTAGCATAATACCCTCCAGGGCCATCCATACTGTCGCAAATGGTAAGTTTTCATTTTTTATGCCCAGTAATATTCTTTTGTATATATGAACCACATTATCTTTATCCAATCATATATTGACGGGCACTTAGAAGGAACCTTCCTTAACTGACGAAGAATTTATAAAATATATAGCTAACATCCTATTTTATGGTGAGAAACTGAATGCTTTATTCTTATAATTGGGAATAAGAAAATGATGTCCCATCTCACCACTCTTACTCAACATGGTACTACTTCTAGTATCATGTTGAGTACTAGTGCAATAAGACAACAAGATTAAAGATGTATATAGATAGAGAAAGGAGAAATAAAACTGTTTTAGCAGTTGATACAAAGTAATCTGCAAAATCCAAAAGAAATGAAAGAAAAATCTTGTAAATAATAAGTGATTATAGAGGGTTGCAAGATAAAAGGTCAATATATAACAGTCAATTGCTTTACTACATGTAATCAATAAACAGTAGGAATTTGAAATTAAAATCATAATGGTATTAGCAATAGCTTTTAAAAAAGGAAATACTTAGATGAATATCTAACAAAATATCTTCAGAATCTATATACAAAATCTACAAAACTCTGCTGAAAAGAATCAAAGAAAACGTAAACAAATTATGACATATCATGTCTGTGGGTTGAAATACTCAATATTGTTAAAATGTCTAATATTTTAAACTTAATCTTTAGATTCTACACAATCCCAAACAAGATCCTAGCAAGTTATTTGGTAGATGTCAAGAAACTGATTGTATTGTTCACATGAAAGTCAAAAGACCAAGATAGTCAACAAAATATTGAAAAAAAAAGAACAAAGTTGAAGGGTTGATGTTACCTGACTTAAAGACATACAGTAATCAAGACATCATTGGTATTGGTGAAAGAATCCAATGGACAAGAGATAATCACTTCAACTAATATAACTTGCATATTTGGACACCCATAGGGAAAAAAATGAATGTATATGCATAACTTACATATTTTACAAATTGTAACTCAGAATATATCTGCAATCTAAACATAAAATGAAAATATTATAAAATTTCTAGAAGATACCCTAGGACAAACTCAAGGCTTTGTTCACAGATAACATGGTTGTCTATATAAAAAAAATCTGAAAGAATCAACAAATAAACTCCTGCAACAAATAAGCAATTATAACAAAATTACAGGATACAAGATTAATATATGTTAATTGCTTTCCTATATAACAGCAATGAACAAGTGGAATTTGATATTACAAATGTATTACCATTTATATTAGTACAACAAAAAATGAAATACTTAAGCATAAATCTAAAAAACAGGTACAATACCTATCTACATAAGGAAAACTGGACAAATCTGAAAAATGAAGTCGAAGAACTAAATAAATGGAGAGATAGTCCATGTTCATGGATAGGAAGAATCAATATTTTTTTGATGTCAGTTCTTCCCAACTTGCTGTATAGATTCAATACAATCCCCAACAAAATTTCATCAAGTTTTTTGTGGATATAAAGAAATTGATTTTAAATATTATAGAGAGAGGCAAAAGACACTGAAAATCCAACAAAATATTGAAAAGGAGAACAAACTTGGAGGATTGACACTACCTGGGTGGAAGACTTACTATAAAGCTAATGTAATTAAGACACTGATATTGAAAGAAAAGACAAATATAGGATTTCCAGGCAGGAATTCCTTCCCACCTGTTCTTGGGAATTTTTTTTTTTTTTTTTTTTTTTTTTTTTTTTTTTTTTTGCTTTCCTGTTTCCGAATCCTGAGAAACATTGGTGGAGAAATTGGGACAATTGGCTCCTTGAACACAGTAATACCCACAATGGGAAATAAACTTACTACTCACAATGTATATCTTAGACATTTTTCCTATTTATCGCTATCTAAAGTTGCATTGTGTTACAATGTTACACGCGACCAGACATGCATACATCAGATATCACATGACCAGCTAATTTTAGCTCTTGTAAACCAAGCACATTTGATCATGGAGAACAGAAAACATTTTTTATTTACACAGAGAAATATTTATTTTCACTACACCGGATTTGACTACAAAATCATCTTCAGGCGAACTAACTAAAGAAATCTAAGGTAGTTTACCTTAATATGACATTGTAGTCAAATCCTGGGTTGGGAAAATAAATATTTCTCTGTGTAAATACAAACTGTTTTCTGTTCTCCATGATGAATTGTTTCCACAAAGTGACGGTCGTTACTACCAACCACATTCGATCAGTTTGTTTGCGGCTGATGATTGTGGTGTATGTGAGTGTTCTTCATTCTCTCAGCTACTGTGGGTAAGTCAGTCTGTTTAAATACAACTTGCACTGCTAATATTTTATTCCAATATTACAATAATTTCCAATATTATAATGTTTTGTGGCACTTTATAGCCACAAAATATTCACTGCACAATATAGGTCTTTTTAAATTTTTTTCTTAATGCTTTTAAAGGAAATAAAATTTGAATTGGTTAAACATATAAATAGAGAGCTTGCATCTCTCACAAAGTACTTGAACAATGTTAGTTGTTTATGTGAGATGGAAGAGGAAGAATTTTTTGCCTTGTCAAGTAAGAATGAAATTGCATAATTGGCAAAGCAATTAATGGAAAGACTTTAAAGGAACATTTACAGCAGAAGTTTCAAGAGAAGAAATAAAGGATGCCCTTACAGAGAGTTCTGACATTAAATCAGAATCTGATCTGAAGTGTGAATTGACTAAAGGAACATCAATTTTGACATCAAAGCCTAGCCCTATGTATGCAGACAAAATATTTGCTTCTCTGAGGAAGGAATTGAGATTATATGAAGCAATGCATTCTCTCACTCCCAACTTGAAGATGCTTTTAGGTGCACTCATAACAATTCAACCAACGTCTACAGAAAATGAAAGAAATTTTTCCACATCAAGTATATGTGTTACAAAGCGAAGGTCACGATTGTCTGATTGGGCAATTAATGCTCTATGTTTCTTAAAGTTTCATTTTAAAAATGACAAAAACTATTTGAAGTATTTTTTAAATTTTCAAATGAATAATATTTGTTTTTGTTTTTTATTAATGTTTAATTTAATAAATAAAATATTTAAATGAGATTTAGAACATTAATACATTGTGTGATATATGTAAAAACTCACTGTATACAATAAGGGTTGGTTAAATAAAGTTTGTATCAATTACATTGTTTATATTTTAAGAAAACTTGACATATAACAGGGACCTAAAATTATACAATGGTGACCCCTGTTTAGCACTCAGGGCAAAAGATGCACTAGTCATGAAATTCTGGTCAACTTCCATTTAGGAAATTTTATTTACTCAAATTTTGCATCAACCTTTTAAATATAGAAGTGTCACAAAACATCTGAAAGACTGTGCCCCAGGCCATGAACCCTGGTTGCCCGACCTTCTCTATGGCTTTTCTGCTTATTAACAGTTACTGTTACAGCCATTATTACAAATGATCAATGAAAATTAAATAAAAAAGATTATTTCCGGAATTCTTGAGAAATGTCAGGAAATACGATTTCCTGATTCCGAAAGATTCCAAAATGTCGGGAATTTGGAAACCCTAGACAAATAGATCAGTGGATCAGAATATGTAACCCAGAAATAGAACCCCATATATGCAGTCAACTTATCTTTGACTGAGGAGCACATACAATACAGTAAAGCGAAGATAGTTTTTTCAATAAGTGGTGCAAGAACAATTGGATATCCACATACAAAAAAATGGAAGTAATGGGTGGTGAACACACAATGGAATTTATAGATGATGTAATACAGAATTTTACACCTGAAATTATGTAATTTCATTAACAATTGTCACCCCAATAAATAAAAAATAATAAAAGAAAAATGAAGGTTTGTAATTAAAGGCCAAAAAAAAAAAAAAAAAGCATCTGGACACAGAGCTTACACGCTTCACAATAATTAACTCAAAATGGAGCCTAAATATAAAACACAAAACTAGAATCTTAGGAGATAACATAGGAGAAAACCTAAGTTACCTAAGGTATGGCAACAACTTTTTAGATATGATGAGGGAACCAGCCACAAAAGAAACAATTCACTATGTAGACTTCATTAAATTAAATGTCTACTCTATGAGATAATGTCAAGAGAATGAGAAGACAAGCCACAGATTAGGAGAAAATATTTGCATGCGACACATCTGATAAAGGACTGTTACCTAAAATATGCAAAGGCCTCTTAAAAATCAACTGTAAGAAAACAAATAATCTGATTAAAAAATGGGCCAAAGATCTTAACAGACATTTCATCAAAGAAAATAGACAGATGGCAAATAAGCACATGAAAAGATTCCCAACATCATATGTCATCAAGGAAATGTAAATTAAGACAACAATGGTAAGCAACTTTACACTTATTAGAATGGCCAATATCTGGAACTCTCACTCATTATTAGTGGGAATGCAATATGATACAGCCACATTTGAAGACAGTTTGTCAGTTTCTTACAAAACTAAACAGACTCTTATCACATGATCCAGCAATCATACTCTTTGGTTTTTACCCGAAGGAGTTGAAAATGTGTGTTCATACAAAAATCTGCATATGGATGTTTAAAGCTGCTTTATTCATAATAGCCAAAACCTAGAAGCAACCAACATGCCGTTCAGTGGATGAATGGACAAACAAACCGTGGTTCATTATTCAGTATTAAAAAACAATGAGTTATGAAGCCATGCAGTGACATGGAGGAAACTTATATGCATATTGCTAAGCGAATGAAGCCAATCTGGAAAAGCTATGCACTGCATAAGGGCAAATATATGTCACTCTACAGAAGAAAATATTATAGAGATAGTAAGATCAGTAGTTGTCAGGGACCCATGTGGAAGGAAGAAGGGATGACTGAGTGAAACACACATGGTTCTAAGGCAGTGAATTTATTCTGTATGACATCATAATAGTGGATACATGTCATATATTTGTCAAAACCATTAGAATGTACAACACAGAATGAATCCTAATGTAAACTATGGGCTTTAGTTAATAATAATGTATCAGTATTGGCTCCTCAATTGTAACAAATTACATTAATACATGAGTTAGTAAAAGGAGAAGGAAGGTGAGATAGGAAAAGGCATATGGAAACTCTGTTCTCTCCATACAATATCTGTGTAAACATAAACCTGCTCAAAAGATAAATGCTCTTAATTAATAATAAAAAAAAAGTGTAGTGTCTGACTGGACAAAGGGAGTCACATTAAACATAGATACATTTTTTCTTTTTCAAGGTAAAAATAAAATTTAGAACACAAAACAAATGGAGATCTAAAAAAAAAAAATGCTTAACCTAAAGGCAGGCAATTCTAACCTGATATAAGGTCAGTGAAGCTGGTTATTGGAGTTTGTTGGTAGAGGAATGATTCTTTGAAGCTGGTTATTGGAGTATGTTGGTATAGGAATGATTCTTTGAAAATCAGAATGAGAAGATTTAAGGACTGAGAATCAGAAGTTCGAAAGCAAGAGTAACACTGACTGTTAATTACAGAGAGTTAATTGTCTGGAAATTTTAGCAAACATGAAAAAGGTACAGTCGTTGTACAATATAACTTTTTTTTTTTTTTTTTTTTTTTTTTTTAATCAGGCACCCTGCCTTCTGGATATGTGAGTCAAATAGATGAACCAAAAAAAAAAAAAAAAAAAAAAAAACAGTAACAAAGTAAAATGTGTGAAAGATGACTATGGAGAATGGTGATAACACACTACAAAAATCCAAAGTTGAAAGTGATTATAGTTACATCCTTTCATTAGAAATGTGAGGAGGAAGTGCAATATTAAAACTTCTTATACTGGATAAAAATGGAAAAGCTCAATCAAAGTGATATGTAAGAAGGCCCTTTCTGAAGCAACCACCCCTTCACAGAATGTGCTCATCTATCTTGGAGACTTTGAGCTAGAGTCATTTTCAGCATAGATTCTACTTGGTTTTGTCAAGGAGGGAGGAAAGATTGCAAGGAAGGAGATATTAGGGCATTGAATGATATATACAGTTGGATTTAATTAGGGCAAAGTGATAAGTGATGATTTTAGCACAAGAATTATCACAGATGGTCGAAAAAGACAAATTTAGCATCTTCAATCTGTAAAATGTCAGGCTTAGCATAGATAATGAAGTCCTAGAAAATAAAGAATGAAATAACACTCTACTTGAAATGGCAAAGGATTCTAGGAAAGAAAGAACGCACACATTGTACTTAGAATTCCTAAATAGATAATGACTGTATTAGCTTAGATCAGAGTCTTTGTTATAACAATTTAATGAGTAAAAAAGAAATTGAAAACTTCTATCAATAAAATAAATGTTAGACAGAAATTTTTAGATTTCTTTTCAAAAGGAAAATAATAAAGTGTAATGATCATAGTTCAAAGTTTATATTGCTTGTTATTAAATTGCTTTCCACCCAAATGTTTTTATAACCTAGTCCATTTTCAAGTGGTAATTAAATCTATAGATAATATTTAGGGAAGCTGAGCTTTAATCATTATTTATTACTTCTTGGAACAATCTGCAAATTAATACTAAAAATTAAATTAGTTGTGTTTTCTATGCAATATCAATTCCAAGTCAAAATCTACTGTACAAATAACTGATATACTACTATTCAGATTTGAGGTATGCAAAGGCAGTATCAACAACAGAAAACACTTGAGATTTTAAACTACAGAAAAAACTAGTATTGTGTTTTTAATGGAAGACTAAAATAATATATTTTTAGTACACTGGAGATACTTAGATATTTCATTTGAACACGCTAACATTTCAGAGCCCATAATTTTTATGGAATGATCAGTGACATTATTTCTCTGGTGTCTTTGGATACTACAAGGAAGCTAGGTAACATGCAGAGCAGGGAGAGAGAAAGAGAGAAAACTGTCTGCACTTATTCAGAATTCAGTATTCAGTATTCAGTATCCAATATTCAGTATTGGAAACAGGCTTACCACTTTTAAACTACAGCCCACTATTGCTCTCCTCTGCCCATGGAGTCCCCTAAAATCTGCAACCAATATATCCCTGTAACTTTTGCCTGTAAGAGTTAGAGAAAGCCATATTCACACCACAGTGTCTTTGTATTGTATCCTTACCATTGTAGGAAATTCAAATGACCTATGAAATAGCACATTCTTGATTGGTGCCATCAGAGGCTAGGAAGAGGCTAGAGAGAAAAAAAAAAAAAAGTAAGGCAAAACAAAAGAATACAGACTACTTGTCTTGTTGATGATGGCCCTTCTAACAGGTGTGAGGTGGTATCTCATTGTGGTTTTGACTTGCATTTCCCGAATATCTAGTGAAGTTGAGCAGTTGTTCACTATATCAGTTGGCCACTTCTGTGTCTTCTTGGGAGAAGTGTCTGTTCTGGTTCTCTGCACATTTTTTTTTAAATTGGATTGTTTGGGATTTGTTGTTGTTGTTGTTGTTGTTGTTGTTGTTGAGTTGTACAAGTTTATTACATACTTTTTTTTTTTTATATTAGTCCAGTATCAGAGGCACTGTTTGCAAATATCTTCTCCCATTTGGTCAGTTGCCTCTTGTTTTGTCGGTAGTTTCTTTTGCTGTGCAGAAGCTTTTTTAGTTTGATATTGTCCCATTCATTTACTTTAGCTATTACTTCCCTTACCTTTGAGGTCAAATTCATAAAATCCTCTCTGAAGCCAAGGTCCATCAGTTTAGTACCTAAGAAAGCAGTTTAGTAACAGCTTTCTTCTGTGCAGTTTATTGTTTCAGGTCTTATGTTTAGGTGTTTGATTCATTTTGAGCTTATTTTGGTAGATGGTGACAGATAGAAGCCTACTGTCATTCTTTTGCACGTTGCTATCCAATTTTCCAAGTACCATTTATTGAACAGGCTTTCTCTTTTCTCCATTGTATATTTTTGGCTCCTTTGATAAAAATTATCTGCCCATGTATATGTGGGTTTAATTTTGGGTTCTCAATTATATTCCATTGGTCTGTGTGTCTGTTTTTCTGGCAATACTATGCTGTTTTGATTATTGTCACTTTATAGTAGGAATTGAAATTAGGGAGTGTGATACCTTCAGCCTTGTTCTTTTTATGTAGGATATTTTGGCTATTCGAGGTCTTTTGTGGTGCCATACAAATCTGATGATTTTTTTGTTGTATTTCTTTAAAAAACCTCCATTGGGTTTTTGATGGAGATTGCATTAAATCTTCATTTTTCTTTGGGTAATATAGCCATTTTAACTATATCGATTCTTTCAACCATGAACATGGGATATCTTTCCATTTCTTTGAGTCTACTTCAATTTCTTTTGACAGTGTATAGTTTTCAGTGTGTAGGCCTTTCACATTCTTTGTTAAGTTTATTCCTAGGTATTTTACTCTTTTTACTGCAATTGCAAAAGGAATTTTTTTTTTCATTTCTTTTTCTGAAATGTCATTGTTAGTATGTAGGAATGCAATGGATTCTTGTACATTGAATGTAAATTGGTATAATCACTATGGAAAAGAGTATGGAAGTTTTTCAAAGAAAATAAAAATAAAATTATCATACGACCCAGCAATCCCTTTTCTGAGTATCTACCCCCCAAAAAATCTGAAAACATTTATCCATAAAGATATATGTACCCCTGTGATCATTGCAGCATTATTCATGGTGGCCAAGACATGGAAACAATGAAAGTGTCCTTTGATAAATGATTTGATAAAGAAGATGTGATAAATAGTATACACATGGAATATTACTTGGCCATAAGAATAGATGAAATGCTGCCATTTCCAACAACATGGGTAGATCTTGAGATTATCATGCTAAGCAAAAGGAAGTTAAACATAAAAGAACAAGAACTGTATGTTTCACTCATATGTGGGATATAAAACTGAAAGTGACAAAGGTACAAGATGAACAAACCAAAAAACAAAAAAAACTCATAGACTCAGACAACAGTTTAATGGCTAACAGAGGGTAAGTGAGGGGCGGTAGAAAAAGGAATGGAGGTCAAATATATGGTGATAGAAGGAGAACTGATTCTGGGGGGGAATACACATTGTAATATATCTATGATATATTATAGAAATGTACACTTGAAACCTATATAATTTTACTAACCAATGTCACCCCAATAAGTTTAATAAACACAAAAATTAAAAAATGGAAATAAACTAACAAAACAATAAAAAAGATGAGCTGAGAGGGAAGAGAGAAAAAAATCAATTATTGATAAACCTGAAAACAAAATCCAAAGAACATCAGTAAAACTAACATTTAAAACAAAACAAAAAATTAGAATATGATCTCATTAAATGGAAGTAATAAAATGTAGAGACTTTAAAAATGATTGTTAAGAATAAATAAATGGACAGATATGCAATCTGTATGGATGATCTAAATCCACCTGGAATTATTTTTTCTGTAGAGTGTGAAGTAGAGATCACTTAATTTTTCCTTTGTACACACTCAGTTGTCCCAGAATGAGTTATTGAAACAGTGTTGCATTTTGCACTATCATGCAGAATCAAACTGGTCATAAGTCAAGGGACAATGTTTTTGAATTTGTTTATGGGAGCTCTGTTATTACTTTTGTTTATTTTCTTATCTTCAGGCAGTGTAACTTTGTTTCTATAACTTATTTATAAATTTGGATTACAAGTAGAGTAAATCTTTCCTCTTGTTTCCTTTTTGAAAGTCTCAGCTATTCAGGATCATTAGCACTTCATCCTGGATTTTGCAGTCAGCTTGTTTAGTTTTACTTTTTTTTTTTTTTTTTTTTTGAGATTTTGATTGTGATTGTATTTTACCCATATATCAGTATGGGGAAAATGTACATGTTTAAAATAATGATAAACTGTTGCATGAATAAGGCCTATCTCTCCATTTAATTAGTATCCGCTCTCAAGTGTTGTATAGTTTCCTAGATTTTTCCAAGTTATTTAATATTGTTGGTGATATTGTAAATATCTTATTAAAATACATGCTTTTGTAAATTAAATTTGCATATATGTAAAATAATATTTTTTAAATAAAGTGTATATGTGTGTCACAATAATGATAGCTATATCATTAGTTATGCATGTGTTTTTTTATTTCTTATTTATTTACAATTGCTTTCACTAAAATGTTAATTGCCTTTGGGATTGCTGATTTATTTATCATTCTATCTCAGGTAACTTGAAATAGCTGGCATACAACTGATCTTAATAAATACTCACTGAATAAATAATTTTTGAATTAAATAATAAATCTATAAACAATTAAAGACCATACTTTAAAAAAATCTGATTATTAAACCTTATGAAAAATTGTAATCAATTCTCAGTGTTTTTTAAGTAGCTTGAGCTTCTTTTAAGAACCTAACTCATTGTATCGACCATTCTACTACAATTTAAGATATGTGCTTTGCCCCACCTATAAACACTGTGAAATATCATTTATTTTCCCCTCCGTTCTTTCTTTTTTAGTTTCACCAATTATCACTAGTTGTTTGTAGAGAACATAATAATGCAAGTCGATGGAGGATCAGGGGTATATAGAGAAGTGAGTAAAGGTTGAGAGAGATTAATCAGAGTTTATGAATAAACAATTCAAGTTCTTCTTTACAAATCTTTTTTCCAGAAACTGAGAAAAAGTGAATATTTCAAGGACTGGTACTGCTCTGATAATGACTCCTATGCAGTAGAAAGGCTACTTTAAATTTGCATGTTATGCTCATACTATTAATGAAAAACAGAAAAGAAAAAGAAAACCTTTCCAAATGAAAATAGATAAATCAAAAGTATCAATAACACATCCAGCACATTACCCATTAATTTATGAGACATACTTCTTCTCATGATCTTCACAGGATAACTCATTTATTTTTTACTAATGTTTTTTGTTTTGTTTGTTTTTTATTCTAACAGACTAACAGACATTTAATTTGGTGACCAACTGCAAAGACGAGTTGAGTTCTGTGGGTCTAAGTTTCTTTGTACCATTTCTAAATTCATTGTCTCTCGTTGACATGCTTCACTTTTGGTAAATGTTGTGGCTAAGCATAACTCTTTGTGAAGGATTAACAGCCCATTCTCAGTACTTGTCCTAGATTTGAGAGAACATGTATAAGATAGTGTTACTTACATCACATTTGTAATTCTTCTACATAGCACAAACCAAGTCTCCTGAAGTCATGGAACATCCAAATTGTTAGTGGCCACACATCAACTGTCCTTTCAAACATAGTTGATGATTTTCTTTTGGTGACTAAAGGAAACAACCACACCAGCAGGACAAAAACTATTTTGCAATTCTGGCTGAGAAGAGAAGAATGACAGTTTACATACCTATCAAAGGTATGCCTCTCTACTGAGACTTCCAAGAAACATGTTAAATGTGCTTCAAAAGACCTGACACAGTTCAATTCTTACTACTGACCTCCTTTTTCATCTTTGAAAATATATTCAACAATATGAAAATAATAAAAAATTAAAGAGAGTTTTTGGGAAGTTAGACTTTTCACATGATTAAATTGCTTACCTTTTTTTTTTTTAAAGGAAGAATAGACACATAGAAATTTAAACTTTTTTTTTAAACTTTTTTTTTAAACTTTTTTTAAATTTAAATTTCTATTACAAACACATAGAAATTTAAACTGCAGACTATTTTCACCCCTCTGGTATGAACAACTTTTCAAGTCATACTATTAACCTCAAATGACATAAGTTTAGAAAAACATGCAAATAACTAAGATATTTCCATTTTTTCTGTGAATATAAAGAGCATTTGAAGATTTTGTTTTACCTTTACTACCCCAATCTTCTTTCACTGATTTCTTCATTAGGCATAGAAATATATTTCACAACTATAATGAGTACAGCATTTATTATTATCTTCCCATATACACAAAAGTGCAAAAACATGTAAGTCTCATTCTTTTGTGATCTTTACATTTTATTTAGGGAGATAAAAGATGTGGATTAGGAAAAATAGGAGAATTGTTTTTAGACATTCAGTGAAATGAATGCAAGTCAATGAAAATGATAGACTAAGTATTTACAGCACTATTTTCAAAACTATTTCACATAGCATACACACAAAATGATGATGTGTATAGTACATTAAGAGAGAGAAGGCAGCTTGTAGCTGCATCAGTCTAGGTCTTCTGGCCACACCAGTTTCCATCCAGATGCAGAGGAAACTAATATCTCAGCACACTGATGATCACCTCATGGTACACTCATGTTGGGAGGAGACTGATAGAGTCTTCCAGGATTTCTTATTTCTTTTCCTCTGAAAATTATTTTAGATATACATCAATTCATTGATGATCTCCCTACATTAAAATAATAATAATAATAATAATAATAATAATAATAATAATAATGATAATAAATCCATGTAAAGATGTGGAGCAAATTAAAAGAGTATCAAGTATGAACAAAATAGACCACTTGGTTTAAGCGAAAACTGACATTTTAAGTTGCTTGTAAGAATGCGGTGAGAAATATCACTAATAGTGATATTAGTAGAAGCTGTGATTCAATATAATGAACTAAGATTTTAAGTGATTCACAATAAAAAAAACTGGGGAAAATCATTATTAGAATATTTGAAATGCGTCTGAAAATGTTTTGAAATAGTTTCTGTCTTTGGAGGTGTTGCAGAAAAATCGTGTATTTTCCTACTACAAAAATATATATAAATGTGCCTGTGAACTGGCTAAACCTTATAAGCAAATTTTGCATTGAGCATGTTATTAAATGAACTACACTGTGTCTCGTCATAGACAGAACCTTGAGCCGGAAGGGCATATTTATGACAGAACCTTGAATACCATTTTGACTGCCTCTCATTCACTTCAGAGCATCATCAGACACATTAAACGCTACTTTAACTTAAAAATGTTACTAAATGTACTAAAATTAAAATGAATAAGTAAATATTAAAATGAAATGAAACTAAAATATTTTTTAATTAAGAATAACATCCCCCTAAAGATTTTATACTTCCTGAAAACACATCAGTTGGCCATCTCAAGACTGCATGTCCTATCTACTAATAAGAAGAGCACGTTCTTCGATATGATTCACTCACTGTCTTTGGCTCCTTTAACATTTTCTGACATATGCAAGTACAAGCTCATACACAATTGAAATATAGCAGTGGAAGTGTTCCTTGGAATTCCTTACTCTCTTTTAGAAGACCAAGCATGTAGTTATCATGTTTCCCCAAAAATAAGACAAGGTCTTACACTATATTTCCTCAAAAATAAGACTGGGTCTTATATTAATTTTTGCTCCAAAAGACACATTAGGACATTTATTTTATTTTTTTATGTTCAACAATCCTCATTTATTCAAATACAGTCATGTCATCTTCTGGAACATCATCATAATGTACTAAATGCATCCCTCTGGCTGAGGATCTTAACTGGGTCTTATTGTCAGGGTAGGTCTTATTTTCAGGGAAACACAGTATGTGGTTAGAAGAAGACTCGTATGCTAATACCTTCATCTTTACTCTTCTTATTCACACTAGCCATTAAATCTTGTAATTTTTAAATGAATTCTTGGGAAATGTTTACAAATTCTGCTGATTTTTTGACTCCATAGATCTCATGAGAGGAAATGGGAATTTCTGTAAAGCTTTGTTGCTTATGTCACCTTGGATATTAATATGATAACAAATTTTTGTAAAACAGTAGAATTGATACTCTTGCTGCATTATTTTGAGTACTATAAAAACTAAAACCATGTGTTTTTAGTAAATTTATATCCTAAATAAAGAGAAAATATGCAAAAGGTCTTCAAGAAGCAGTGGTTTAAATCTGGAATATCAAGCATTTTAAAATTTTAAAACCATACACATATATTAACTAACAGATAAAAACAGGCTCCCTTGTGGAAAATCAATTAAATTTATTTTGGATTTTATTACCATAATTGAGCAGTATACTTTAGATATAGATAGGTTTTAATTTTCTATGTTGCATGAAGGCTATTAAAAATAAAAAATCAATGCAAAATAGTTCTCTGTTGATCATTTAAAATATGATCTGTATTTTCAAAAATCTTGAAAAGTATAACCTTTAAAAGTGTCTATGACATTCAGATTTTATGTGTCATCATTCCTTTTTTCTTTACTGCTGACTTCATATTCACACATAAAAATGGTCTCTCATATAAGCTATAAGTTACATTTTTGAAGCACATTTTGAATATTATTTTTCCAATTAACCATATATCCAGAAATCTGGTTGCAACCTTAAATACCTAAAAAAGGTTTGGGAATGTAAAGGGGTAAAATAATATGACAGCTGCATTCAAATGTAGTTTATATTATTAGAAACCAATTGGGATGATTTGTATGTCAAAACATCTGGGTGAAACAGTTCAACGTTAAAGTACTAACAGTGTGGAAAGCAGGGCAATCACATCCTGTGTTGCTTTATAGAATGAATCGTTGTTCCACATTGAATCTTTGCAATGCAGTGTGAAAGATGCTGACACAATCAATAATTCCCTTTTGAAAAAAAAATTCAAGATTCAATGTGAATAACATTATCCTATTTTCTCAAAAGCCCTCTCCTGCATAGAGTAATATGGCTTCAGACAAGGATTCCAACTGAGTTGTGGCATAAAAAAAGATTACAAGGATTCAGTAGATCAGCAGGAAGCACAAGAAGAAAGCATCTTTTCTTGCAACTAGCTTGATTAAACCTAATGATCGAAGATAAAATTAAGATAACTAGCGTATTATCAATATTTCCCCTGAGACATTGCTTTCTTATTTGCTCAAAGTGAATAAATATCTGGTACATATTCTGAAAAGGTTCTGTTCTCAATTTTTCTTAGAATTAAGAATATTTATTCCTTATTGGTCTCTAGAGCATCAATCATGTAAACAGGGATTATTTCTGCCTATGCTCTTGGTGGAAAGTCTCTGGGACTAATTTCCCAATCTCCCCCACCCCCGAGCTTGATAAAACCTTTTATTTCTCTTTTAAAAAAAAAAATCATGTTCATATGATAACTTTTGTTTTTTTCAATAAGAAAATATTTCTCTCTGATTAATGTTTAATAAATTAAATAAATGTTATTTGATCTGATAATTTTTAAGATCAAATAAGCCCACATATTTTAATCCTTGGTTTATTTTGAAAAGAAATAGGTAGGTATGTGTAAACAGAAAAAAAAAATTACTTATTAGATAATAATTGCACATTAACATTTTGCATGTATAATCATACTATGTAGTTCTTATAATTCTAACTCTTAACTGCATTGCTCTCTTCCTTTACATGTTACTATATATTTGAAAATAAATTGGACACAGTTATAGAAGTTGATTTTGAGCCAAAAGATTTTGGCAGCATCTACAATCATACTGATAACCCCATTAACTGAGCCATTGCTTTTGATCATTATGAAGATATTACCATGAAAATCCAGCCAACTCTTGAAACAGGAGATGATCCATAGCATCCAGGATAATAAGGAAGCTAAATTCTCATCACTGGAAGTGAACCAATTATATTTCACTATAAATAATATCTTTTAGAGCAACACCTGGTAGAAATATGGATCTTATACAGCCTTTTCTTTTCAAGATAATCTTTTCCATTATTTCAAAAGGATTGATTTTTCCCACTTGGTTGTCAGACCAAATGGTGCTTAGTTGGTATCTAGTACAACTTGTAAATAAATTGAATTTGCTAGACTCTAGAATGCTAAAATGAATTGATGGCATCTTAGACTAATGCACGTGAGCTAGCAAACATGGAAGTTTATTTTAAGCTACTCCATCATCAAACTTACACACCTACATCTCCTACTTATGAACATATCTATTTCTCATTTTGAAATTATAGTCAGAGGCTCTGTATCATGTACTCATATATATTTCTAAAGTAGTCAATCTTTATTTATACATAGTTGATTTCCCTTAAAACCATAAGCCAATTCATTGTCTTAAACAAAGCATACGACAGATAATGCTGCCCAAGAGCTCCTAAAAGAGTTCAAATTTCAGGTAACTATAGCATTGATGAATTATATGTATGTTGTCTTACTGGGACCTGGAATTCCTTAAACAGTATATTTTTAAAAGAACAGACTACTGATACCTGTTTATGTTCCTTTAAAGTGTGCATCATTATGTTTGACATAAACACACAAAATATTAACCATGTTTGTATATTCAAAGTGATCATAAAATATTTGGAAAATTCACATTACAAAAATTATAATAAATAATATAATTATGGAATAAATATATGTGTATATGCAGTCACTATAAAAGATGAGATTAAATGGTGGTAGGAGTTATCGTGAAGTAGCTATAATTGATTTTTGGTCTTTGCTGTAGTCAAATTTCATCTTTTGTGATTTTTATGACAAACTTGTCTTTTGCTCTCTCTCTCTCTCTCTCTCTCTCTCTCTCTCTCTCTCTCTCTCTCTCTCTATACATATGTCTTCTTTTTTTTTTAACAAGCTCTTGTGTTAAGGGCTGGCTTTCAATAGATCACAGAGAGAGCTGCTCTGCGTAGTATGAAACCCCATCCTCTTTTCTGTCTCCATCTTTATTTTCATGACAATGTAAATACAGTTAAATCAACATATTATGGCTACATATTAAATCATTTTATTCAAATTTGCATCTTGAGCTTTAGCTGTGATTTGAAATTGAAACACCACAATTTTACATTACCAATGATTCATCGATTTTGAAAGGTGAATAATATTTTGCGAGGTGAGTGCAAAGGACATTCAAATGCCTCAGAAAGCTCATTAAAAGGACTGTGGAAAATCAGAACCAAAACAAGTCACTAGTTTGTGAATTTAAGAAACATATATGTAGTATGTCAAACCTTTTTCTGATCTGTCAATACAAAAATAATTATGTATGTATCATACCTCCAGAAGTTCATAACCTATAGAAAAGCTCACAACACTCCCAAGAACATAAATCTGTCCCTCATCTTGACTACCCTATAGACACATGTTTAGAAAGCACAAGTAAAATATGCAGAAATTTGCTTTCCTTAAGGGATACAGTGTTTCATGAATATATGTACATAGTATTCTAAGAAAGGTAGAGATTTCCCCCACATTAAATAGTTTTGTAAATTGTTCCAGCAAGATACAGCTAGCTTTCCAAACATTGGTCATGGAATATCCAAAACATGGTATCTTTTGGGGAAATAAGCTAGATGTAAAACTGATATAGAAATCTGAAAAATATGTATCATCTCTATTAGATTAACCTTTGGGTTACCTCAAGAGGCAACCAGAAATTACTATGTGCTAAATGTTTCTTGTAAGTGCAAACAAAGAATGCAAATGAGAATTAGATAATGTTTTCAATTAATAGCTATATTAATATCACTGCAGATTAATATATTCAAAGTATGCAACAATGCCTCTGAAATTTGACAGAGACAAGGAAATCTAACACAACTTTCTATATTATCTTTATATTATTATAACTATAGATATAAATTTAATATATGTATATTTCTAGGATATAAAGTAAAGCATAGGGAATATAGTCAATAATATTGTAATAACTATGAATGGTGTCAGATGGGTATTAGATTTATCAGGATGATTACTTTGTAAGTTATATAAATGTCTAGTTACTAAGTTGTACACCTGAAACTAATATAATATTATATGTCAACTATAATTGAAAAAAAAAATATATATATATATACATATATATTTCTATGAATATGATCTACTGTTATAACTACAACATGATTATAAAATCAGTTTTGAAAAGTATGACTATAGTCATATTCCTAATTTATGTCATATTTGCGTTTGTAACATTAGTGGCAATATTAATATATGTGAAAAAACTGCAGGGTGACCTTGGCATTTTGGTGTTTTTTGTTTTGTTTTGTTTTGTTTCAGTTCCTCTTAGAAAAATGGAAATAAATCCTCATCTCCATTGCTGTACACTTTAACACTTAAAAATAATTTTATAATAACTTCTGAGAATATTCCCAGGAGTGGGTGAAAGCTTGCAATATCAAGAACAGCGGCAGAAGCAAGAAGAACAAATATTACTTTCATGAGATACCTCACAAGGTGAGCCAAGAAACAGCTCTGTAAAGGTGCACAGATTTACAACAATAAATAACATTACTAGCTTCATGACCTCAAAAAAAGGTATTTCAGTTTTTCTTTTACATTTAGGAAAAACAAAAACACACACAAAAGATATGAAAACTTTGAATACTTGGAAAATTTAAATGAAAATATGTTTTTAATTCTAGCATGCAGGATGAATTACTTATAGTCTTCTAAATTTCTTCTGTAAATATTTTTCCTATCACTTTTTCTAAATTTAATATGATTTATTTTATTTAAATAATAAATGTGTTCTAATAACAGAAGCCATTTAATAAATGATAATATACAAGGACAAAACTATCATGAATGTAATAGTATGTCGTGGACAGCCAGAAAAGAGCATTTGAAATTTACTTCTTAAGAATAACAAAAAGTGGTCTCTAGTAGTGAAAAACAAGTTCAGCAAGTAAAGAGAAGTTCTAAAAATGAAACTGAGACTATAAAATTTTGAATGATTCTATAATAGGAAGAAGCTAATATGGATGCAAAATAACCTGCTAGTTGAAAGAATATTGAGAAATAAAACTTAAAAAGCTATGTATTCCTAGAAAGCAAATAAAGCTGAAGAGACATCGAATTACATTGTAATGATGCAAAAGACTAGTACGTAATGGAAAAAGACTCAAGTAGAAAAATCTAATTATTGATTAAATTTAGAACAAGAAAAATATGCTGACTATTCATTACAGTGGAAAATGGTGGAAGCAAATGACTCAGCTCTTTGTTAATTTTCCCTGTTCAAGAATTATATTCACCCTGATAAAACTTGAAGCAGTGTTGGTATGTGGAAATCAATCTAAATTAAGTTGCTAGATTATAAAATGAATCTAAATTAAACTGTATTTATGTGTCTCAACAAATCAGACTTTGGTGTGCTTAACTGGATGTATAGAATCAGCAAATTGTTAATGGAAGTACGGTAAGAATTTCCAAGTCAAGAAAAAATGATAACAGAATTGAAGAATAGCAAATATTCCAATTTTCACCAGGTATTAAAGTAAATTTCACAAAATATTGATTGAAACACTTAGTACCCATTTTGAACAAGATTATCATATGGATTAATAGAATGAAATGAGGACAATTATAAGAAAAAAATCAGTGATTTGTAAACCAGTGTAGGTTCAATATGATGCAGCTCCTGCAGACTATATTAGTTTTCTATTGCTATTATAATATAATAAATCACCACAAATTTAGTGGCTGAAAACAGAATATTTATTATATTACAATTTTCTATGTCAGAAGTCTGGTAAAAATCTTACAATACTAAACCCAAGGTGTAGGCAGGATGAATTCCTTTCTGGAGACTCTAGAGGAGGATGCATTCACTGCTCATTTTGTTTGTTGGCAATTGCTGAAATTGTTGTCCCAATTTTCTTGTTGGCTGTAAGTCAAGGGTCATTCCTAGCCTGCAGTGGCTTCCACATTCTTTGGTTTGTGGTTCCTTTCCATCATCTTCAAAGTCAGCTAAAGTGTGTTAATCTCTATGAATTACCCTTATTCTCTCTTCTTCAATGATTAAAGACTCTCGTAATTAAAATGTGTCCACCTGGAAAGTCCAGCATAATCACTTCATCTCAAGATACTTAACCTCTATCACAGTTGCAAAATCCTTTTATCTATGTAAATTATCATATGGACAGAGTCTAGGGATGAGTGGATGGGTATATTTGGGAGACATTATTCTGCCTACCACAGTCTGCTCTCTGGTGCCAAGAGATTTTTACCTGTCCCACACACAAAATATATTCACACCATCCCAATATCCCCCCAAATCTCATCCATTACAGCATTAACTCAATGTCCAAAATCTCATTTAAGTTTTATTAGGTTGAAAATCTCAGATCTCATCATCTAAATCATCTAAATTAAGTATGGGTGAAGCTCTGAATAGAATCCATTCTATAACAAAATTTCTCTCCATCTGGGGACCTATAATTTCAAAATACAATCATGAGTCAGGCATAGGATAACAGTTACAGAAATTCTTGTTGAAAAAAAGGAGAAATAGAAGGTAAAAGAGTCTGTGTCCCAAGCAATTTTGAAATCCAACTGAGCGAACTCTATTAGGTTTTTAGGTCTAAAAAATAATCTTCTGTGGCTTGCTGCTCCATCCTGAGAATTCAGAGCTTTGCCTTCTGAGTCATCCTTCCTTTTTCATGAAAGGTATTACTTGTTTGTCATGAGTAGTTTTATCAATCTGTTTCCTGCAAGTAGAATTTGTAGGGGTTGAGGGGGATTCTCCAATTTTCATTTCTAACTTTTTCTATCCATTTCATTCCATGCTGGCAGTGTTTTTGCTGGTATAAATTTTTCAAGACTTTTATGAGTCTCCTGGGTTACTTTGTCACAAAGATTCACTACATTAGATAAGAGGCTAATCTACGGATGTTTTCTAGAGAATTTCACTTCTATTTCTGACATTATCTGCAAAGGCTGAGATAATTAATATGTAATTATATTTATGGCATAATAAATATAATGAAACTGTTTCTAAATTACAGATAAATAAAATATGAAAACAAAACACAAGTTAGATAAAAGGATAAAGATCCAGGAATATTAAAAAAAAAAGCATGCATGGTTCTAAGAAAATTAGCAAGGAATACAAAATCCAGTAATGATCGCAGTACATATGGCTTTCTAAAGTATAAATACAAACAACTTAGGTAGAAATGTTTATTTACTATAAGTTCAGCATATATTATTTTTCGTGCTAGCAATAAAAAGACTAACGATCACAAACTAACCCTCCTTTGGCAGATAGACATAAAATAGTGAAAAATTGACAATTCTTCTCATCTACAATATTACCAGCACTTAAAGGTAACTGGGATTTGCTCCCAGCACACACCTAAAACTACCTGGAAATAAGGCAATATTTTCCACTAAAAATTAAAATGTAAGTACAAAGCTACATAGCTAATATGTGCTATACCTGTAGAATGTAGGAGGCATCAAGACTTAATTAAAACTTAATTAATATATCTAAGTCAATAATAGTGTAATCACAAATGCAGTTATATAGTTTAGAAGCAGAACAAACCAAAACCAAAAAATAAAATTTAAAAACCCAATAAGTGACTGAGGCCTGGCTCACATATATATGCACAGGTCAAGTTAAAGGGAATATAAGCTCCGTTCACAGACAGCTTTTTCATAGTATATGTTGGATGGCAGTATAGAGTTTAGACCATTTCTCAACCTTTTGTCATTCTCTCATATTTGTTAAATCTAACAGGTTATATCAAAGTAAAGCCATTAAATGCTGAATTAGTCTATTCCCCCTTAGTTACATATCCATATCCATAAAAAAAGCTTTCTATAATATTTGGGGTTTTTTTCAACATAGTTCTGAAACTCTAGAAAAAACTATACCACCATATGCCATTTTAGAGTTTCTGGTAATTGTAATAGTAATTTTTCATGGTAAATGAATAAAGAAGCTTCTGTTAGAGATGTGGTTTCACAGTCATTTGAACAGACAGACAGTACTATTTAGAATAATCTCAACATTAATACTCTAGCGCTGTGGCAGATTTATTTTTATTACGAGTGAATAAAATTCAATTTGGTGCCTTCTCCAGTCTAGAGACTAGACACAATTAACATTGGACACTGACAAAAACAAGTTCCTGGGTCATGTGGACAGTCATATCTTGGGAGTAGTGCCCTAATTCTATCAACTAGAAATTGTGCTTTGGGAAAAATTCTTGATTGAATGATTCTCTGAACAATCTAGAGATAAATAATCAACCATGAGATGAGAAAGTAGCATGTTTTCTATCTTCAACTATTTAAAGGATTTCATACAGACAGTGATTACATTTGTTCTGTTTGGCACTTTTTAAAGTTGTTTAAAATGTTAAAAAGCAATATGTTAAATATTCAAGGCAATAGCATTTTAGTTAAATGACTTAGAGTATGTGTTGTCCGAGACAGGTTCCATATTTGAAAGTCCTTAAGCATAATTGGATGTTGGAAACAAGTCAAACAATGGAAGGGGAAATGGAGGCAATGCTTTTTATGTGTTTCAAAATGATGTATACATTAGTTGTGACTTAAAATTTGTATGTGTTTTCATGTTTATTTGCCTGAATATTGTGGTAAACAGGAAGAACAAGAAAAACAATAGTCTACACATTTATTTTACAGAGATGTGTTCCAATATTTTGATGTTAAAAGAAAGACTTCTATCTTTAATTTAATTGACTGAAATTTAATTGAAGTGGTTTTCATTTGCATTTCTCTGATGATTAGCAATGTTGAGCATTTTTTCATATGTCTATTTGCCATTTGTATATCCTCTTTGGAGAAATGTCTCTTCAGGTTCTCTGTCCATTTTTCAATTGGGTTGTTTGTTTTGTTGTTGTTGAGTTTCATGAGTTCCTTGTATATTTTGGACATTAGCCCCTTATCAGAGGCACTGTTTGTGAAAATCTTCTCCCATTCAGTTGGTTGCTTCATTATTTTGTCAGTGGTTTCTTTTGCTGTACAGAAGCTTTTCAGTTTCATATAATCCCATTTGTTTATTTTAGTTTTTACTTCCATTGCCTTTGGAGTCAAATTCATAAAATGCTCTTTGAACTCAAGGTCCATAAGTTTAGTACCTATGTTTTCTTCAATGCAGTTTATTGTGTCAGGTCTTATGCTTAAGTCTTTGATCCATTTTGAATTAATTTTGGTACATGGTGACTTCACCTCACCCCAGTCAGAATGACTTTCATCAACAAGACAAATAGTAACAAGTGTTGGAGAGGCTATGGAGAAAAAGGAACTCTCATACACTGCTGGTGGGAATGCAGACTGGTGCAGCCGCTATGGAAGGCAGTGTGGAGGTTCCTCAAGAAATTACGAATAGAATTACCATACAACCCAGCAATCTCTCTCCTGGGTATCTACCCAAAGAATTTGAAATCATTTATACATAAAGACATGTGTGCTCCAATGGTCATTGCAGCTTTGTTTACGGTGACCAAGACATGGAAACAACCAAAATGTCCTTCGATAGATGAATGGATAAAGAAGTTGTGGTACATATACACAACGGAATACTATTCGGCGTTAAGGAAAGATGATATAGGAGCATTTGTGACAACATGGATGGATCTTGAGAGTATAATGCTAAGTGAAATAAGTCAGACAGAAAAAGCAGAGAAACCTATGATTTCACTGATATGTGGTATATAAACCAAAAACAACAAAAGAACAAGACAAACAAATGAGAAACAAAAACTCATAGACACAGACAATAGTTTAATGGTTACCAGAGTGTAAGGGGGTGGGGGGCGGGTGATGAGGGTAAGGGGGATCAAATACATGGTGATGGAAGGAGAACTGACTGGGGGTTGGTGAACACACAATGGGATTTATAGATGATATAATACAGAATTGTACACCTGAAATCTATGTAAATTTACTAACAATTGTCACCCCAATAAATTTAATTAATTAAAAAAAGAAATTTAATTGAAGTAAAAAAAAAAGAAAAAAAAGGGATTGTACATATCTGATTTCAACATTTTTTTATATAAGTAACCAAGTAACCTTAAACAATTTGGCAGTCCAGCCAAATGAAATCATACATGAAATCATACATGAAGACAGTTTAAGGAAAGAAAGAAAAATGTTTTGGTAAATAATGGAGCTAACACAAAAATTTAAAGAATGGTTGGATAACAAATTTGAGAAATGAAAATAAGATGTACACAGAAAGATAATATCTTTACTAATTTGACCAATAAAATAATGCTGGTCAACTTGGTAAGAGCTTTGTCAGTGAAGCTGAGAACAGAAATTAGATTACAGAAAGTCTAGGGAAGAGAATGCAAGACAGTTGAAGAAAAGGGTAGGAACACTGAATATAGACCTCTTCTTTCAGAAAATTATGAATTAAAAAGAAAGTAAGCATTGTTTACTCAAGGGAATAAAGCTATAAGAAGAAGAATGCTTTTAAGATTTTTTTTTAGCAGTTTTGTGTGCTGAAGGGAAAGAAGAAATGAAAGAAAAGGAAAGGCAGGTACCACATGATGTGTTGTCCTTTACATAACGTGGAGAGGACAAAAATTTGTTATACAAATAACAGGGTTAGCTGTAGAGAGGATATAGCGAATGTTTCCTTCTTTGGAATATAAAAAAATTGTTAGAATTTCTGCACTTCATTTCACATGATCAGGTTTCTGAGAAATTTTGTTAATGGCTATAATTTTCTATAATGTCAAAAGTTTATAACGTATGAAAATAGAACTTTGAAATTTTAACTTTGTATCTTTCAAGAATAAAGTACAGAGAGGAACTTCATATAGTTTATTTGAGAATTCATCATTAAATGCAGTCCTCTCTTTTTCTCAAAGATAAGCAAGAATGGGAAGATATCTATAATAATTACACTCATGTAACTAATATGATATAATAAGATTACTTATACATATAATGTTTCAAGAGCAGAGTTATAGTAATTAAGAAGTATATCTCAGACTCAATTTGTTATTGTAGAGTGCTGGGAATGAAAGAAAAGAGTGGATCTATAAAAATATTACAGTTAGCAGGTAATGTTTGTTTTCCTTTAAGTGGAAAAAAATTAGATATCTCCTAAAGTTTTATCTTTCACATATGTACTGTCTTTGAAGATATTTTTTTGAGACTAGAAATTGACTATTTTTAAAATTTTCCTAATTTATCCCTTACATATAAATGCTACAATTTAAAACTGGAATAATATAAAACAATATCCTAACAACAACATAGAAATGTTTAAGAAGTAAGGTTTGATTCAATTCAAATTTTAAATATGTTCATCTTCTAAATAACTATCATTTTCTTTTTGCTTATATAAGAATGATAAGTTTTTTTATATCTATATGAACACTATTTTATGCATTTTCACGAGCTTATTAAACATAAGCTCGTATAGAACATTTTGTTATCTATAAGAAACATTTTGGTATCTATAAATAAAAATAAATAATATTGAATATCAATTATATATATATTATATTATATATATATACATATATATATATATATATATATATATTCACAGGATTTGAAGCACAGCATAGGGAATAGAGTGAATGGAATTGTAATAGCTATGTAGAATGTCAGAGGGGTAATAGATTTGTGGAGGGGTGTAAATGTCTAACTATTATACGATAATATTACATTGTTTTGTACACCTGAAACTAATGAAAAAAATAATTCTGACATCATGTGCTGCATGATGATTTAGGAGGAGAAAAATAAGCTTTTTTTTGGTGGGGCAAGTGATTTCTGTACCATAATTATAGTACAGATAGAATGTTACTGTTTTAGACTGTTCAGACTGCTATGACAAAATACCATGGACTGAATGGCTTATAAACAATAAAAATTTATTTCTCACAGTTCTGAAAGCTACAGTCCAAAATCAACAAGCCAGGAAATTTGGTGTTTAGTGAGGACACTCTTCCTGGTTCATAGACTGTCATATTCTGACTACGTCCTCATATGTCAGAAGGAACTAGAAAGCTCTCTGGGGTCTCTTTCATAAGGGCACTAATCCCACTCATAAGGGCTCCACCAACATGACCTAATCAGTTTTCAAAGGCCTCACCTCCTAATACCATATGGTTAGGATTTCAACAAATGTATTTTGTGGGGACATAAAGATTCAGTACATAAACATTAGTTTACACAAGAAAGTAAATACATTAAAACACTGCACTAATGTGATTTAAGTTAATTCAAATCTTCAATATTATATTTTAGAATCAATCAAATGTCCAAATTTCTTACCAAGGATTTTTCTTAGTTTCAAGGAATTATGTATGTACAAATCTAAAAATTAAAATAACAAAATATTACATATTTTCTTGTAGCCATATTGAAGAAAGTAAGAAAACTACATTTTTACATGCTCAGTCTGAAAATCAAACAGCATTACCTGAGAGAGAGCCTAGAGGAGCATACTTTACTTTCTTCATTCAGTACCTAGTACCTGTGGGTACTCAATAAATAATTTTAACAAAGGTAATCATGACTGCATATTGGCACTGGGGAGAAAGTTATAAAATTTAAATTGTGTTTTGTAGTAACAAAAATTGCAGTTCACTATTTCATAATGATTCAACTGCCACTATTTCTCTCTAATTCTGCCACTTCTAGTACTAGATCCATGCCCTTTATCTGTCTTTGGTTTTCTCTGCTACATAAGAAAGAAACAGCACAAATTAGAATAAATTCTTTTGATTGCCTAATTAACTTTTACCATGAAACCATAGTTGGATAACATTTACTGAATCCAATATAAAGTAAATTACATTGTAGTGGGATACCATTCCACATCACTGTTTGTTGTAGATAAATGAAAACCTATCAATTGTGTAGAGGAAATCATTTCCAAACTCCTGCCCAAACTAGGGACTTTATCTAGGAGTATATGTGTTATATGTGCATTAACAGAGTTATCAATTTAACATGTTATTAAATTTGAAAAAAAATAAGCAAAGATTAAGTCATAACTCTTTTCCTGAGAACACTTGCTGACAAAAATATAGTGCTAAGGATTGGGACAAGCTAAAAGCAGTAAACTCCGTCCAGCTTTGTATAATAGTAGGAAAATTATTCAATCATGATGACCCTGTAAATCACCTGTGCTAGCCAACTTTTCCATGGCCTATGTCACAGCTTGTGAGATGCATGAAGCTACCAAGCTACTAGTTAGTGTGGTCAGTAGGAAATGTGAGAAATTATACATTAGGCATATGTAAAATATAAGTGGGAAATAGATAAAAAATTGAATGCTCTTGAAAGAGCTGTTCAGTCCCTTGCATGAATGATGTAAATCTTCAACTGTTATTTTACTGTTTAATAACATTAAAAAAACTTAAGATGACATTGTAATAAAAATTAAAAATTGAATTTCTATTTAGCAACAAAGTTTATAATAAACATGAATGTTGCACAAAACTTAAAGACTTGAAAAAATGGTAAATTAACATTTGCAGTGGAAGAATATGCATTTCCATATCACTATAAAGTATGACTTATTTCCTAGATCAAACAGTTTTTCTTATAAATTAATTTTGGTCATCTTTAACTCCCTAGTTGTTATGAAAGTAAAAACAAACCAACAAACAAAAAATTTAAATGATTGCTATCATTTCAGTTCCATTAGCAATGGAAGCAATTCACAAACTCTTAAATGGTGCCAGATTTATATTAACAGATATTTCAAGTAGAAAAATTGGTAAGAGGAGACTGAAGATGGCAGGGTAGATAAACAACATGCTTGCTTCCTTTGATGAATACATTAAAATTACAACTAAATTATAGAGCAATCAACCTGGAAACCATTTGAATTCTAACTGAACAGAAGTTTTATACTAAAGATATAAAAAAGAAGCCATGTTGAGACTGGTAGGAGGGCTGGAGATGCAAAATGGGCTGGCCCAAAACCTCCAGGTGGTGGGTGAGAATCAGGAGGGATATCTCAGCCACGAAGTTTCCCCCAGAGAAGTGAGGGACTCCAGCCCCACACCAGGCTCCCCATCCTCAGTACTGGTGCTGGGGAGATAAACCCTCACAACATCTGTCTGTGAAAAACAGTGGGGATTCTGACCATCCAGGTAGAATGGAAGACTGCAGAAAACCCGGATATCCACTGAAAGGGCCCATGCACAGAGTCACGTGAAGGCATTCATCCTGGGATCTGGCAGAATGATAGTGACTGGGAGGGTGGAGGTGGGCTCAGAGGAATATAGCAAGGCCGACTGAGTTGTGTGGCTTCAGGGCAAGAGCTGGAGGACAGTCACCATTTTCCCTGTGTGGGCTCCTTTTCCCACGCAGCTGGCAGGTGGGAGACATCTTTTCCCTGTTGAGCCCTCACCCACATGGCCAACTCTGAATCTGAATTGGTCTGGTCAGCTTTGCTGGGTCCCTTCCCTCCCCAACTCCCCCATGGCTGGAGGCATTTTCTCGACCAGAAGCCAGCCCCGACAGCACTGCCCTCTTTCTTGAAAAATTATCAGAGTCCACGGGCCCCAGGAAGGTGACAACTATCTTTGTTGTACTCTGAGACTTTTGCTGAATCACTCTAGTCTCAGCACTGGCACCAAACCAGAGTCAACATTAACCTGGTGGACACAACTCTTCCCACTCTAGTGACTCCATAAGACCTACCTCAGCCAACTTGCACATTGTATGAGACTTCATCAGTGCCTGAACCTTAATTATCCAGCAGGTGGCTGCAGGCCTGAGGGTTTCCTGGCTATTTGTGGAGCTACCCCAGCCTGGTACTGGTGGCAGACATCTCCTGTCCACAGTATGGCCTGTCCTGTGTACTTTCAGGATTAGCACAGACAGAGAACACCGTTTGTATCTTCTACCAGGGAATCTCAAGCTGGTCACAGGCAGTGGGTGACCTGTGTCTGCACTAAAGCCCCTCCCAACAGGCACCAATATTAACATACTTAGACATTGACTTCAGACTACATCAGAACACTGCCCAGTTAGTCCCACAAATGGCATACACAAAGGGCAATATGAACAGGAACCAGAGCCCACTAGGGAAAATTCCACTCAGTGAAATTGAGAGAGAAAAAAATTGAAGGAGAAAATTGAAGGAGAAGCAAAGAGCTTCCAAGACAAGAAAAAGCTATAGAATTTATCACCATAGAACCAGTATCACAACCACTCCCACAGAAGCCAATAAGCTGTGTACATGGTTAAACCTCCTTGACACTCATCATGAGGGTCAATCCCAAACAATAGCAATCAAGGCTCACCTATAACAGAAGAGCACACTCAAGCCACGAAAGGTACATTCCTGGAGTACAAAGAGCAGGACACCAGAAAGACTATGCCAGAGCCCCACAGGGCACTTACAACGTATGGCCATCTGCCAAGACTGGGAGGCATAGCAGATCTACCTAATATATAGAAACTATCACAGAGAGTCAGTCAAAATGAGGAAACAAAATAATAGGTGCCAAGAAAGAATAGGAGAAAACTCCAGAAAAAGAAATAAACAAAATGGAGGGAAGCAACCTACCAGATACAGTGCAATATAATGGTTACAAAATACACAAGGGACACTTTTGGAAGACACCCACAGGCAATCAGAGAGACTGTGCTGCTGGACCACACAAGATACCTATTACATAAGACCACTTAGCAAAAACTGACAGACATAAGAGATCTACTTAATACATTGAAGCAAACACAGAGAGGCAGCCAGAATGAGAAAATAAAGAAATATATCCCAAGTAAAAGAGCATGAGAAACCTCCTGAAATGGAACTAAATGAAATAGAGACAACCAACATACCACAGAGTTTATAAAACAGTGGATATAAAAATGCTTAAGGAACATAGTGAGAATTTAAACAGAGATAGAAAGCATAAAGAAAAATACAGAAACTATACAAAAAGGCCAAAAATAAAAATATAATAACTGAAATGAAGAATACTCTAGAGGTAGTCAAAAGCAGATTAGATGAAGCAGAGGATTCATTCAGTAACTTAGAAGACAAGGTAGTATAAAAAACACAATCAGAACAACAAAAAGAAAACAATAAAATAAAACAAAACAAAAAACAAAGATAGTTTAAGGAACCACAGGGACAACATAACGCATGGCAACATTCATAACATAAGCTACCAGAAGGAGAAGAGAGGGAGCAAGGGATCGAGAACCTATTTGAAAAAATAATGACTGAAAACTTCCTTAACCTGACAAAAGAAATAGACATACAAGTCCAGGAAGTACAGAGACTTCCAAACAAGATGAACCCAAACAAGCCTACACCAAGACAAAGTACAATTAGAATGGCAAATGTTAAAGACACAGAGAGAATCATAAAAGAAGCAAGAGAAAGAAAACTAGTTACTTAAAAGAGAACTCCCATAAATCTATCAGCTGATTTTTCAACAGAAACTACACAGGCCAAAAGGGAGTGACAGAAAATATTCAAAGTGATGAAAATAAGGGCCTAAAATCAAAACTATTCTACCCAGCAAGACTATCATTGAAAATTGAAGGAGAAGACAAGAAAAAACTATAGAATTTATCACCATAGAACCAGTATCACAAATAATGTTAAAAGGACTTCTTTAAGCAGAAGAAAGGAACAATTTTTTAAAAAGTTCAAAAACATGAATAATAAAATGACAATACCTATGTACCTATCAATAATCATTTTAAATGTAAATGGATTAAACACTCCAATCAAAAGTCAGAGGGTAGCTGAATGGATAAGAAAATAGGCCTGTGCATACGCTGTCTACAAGAGACCCACCTCAGACTGAAAGACACACATAAACTGAAAGCAAAGGAACAGAAAAAGATATTTTACACAAATAGAAATGAGAAAATAGCTGGGGTAGAAATACTTATACTGGACAGAATAGACTTTAAAATGAAGACTATTATAAGAGATTAAAGAAGGACATTATTACATAATTATAAAGGGATCAGCCAACAAGTGGACATACCCTAATAAATATTTACAAACCCAACATAGGAGCACCTAAATATATAAAACAAATATTGACTGACGTAAAGGCCAAGATCAACAGTAACACAATCACAGTGGATTTTAACACCTCACTGACACCAATAGACAAATCTGCCAGAAAGAAAATCAATAAAGAGACAGTGGCCTCAAATGACACATTAGATCAAATGGATTTAATTGATATTTTTTTAAAGCATTATACCCCAAAGCAGCAGAATATATATTCTTCTCAAGTGCACATGGGACATTTTCCAAGATAGACTTCATGTTAGACCAAAAACAAGTTTCAGTAAAATTAGGAAGATTGAAATTGTATCAAGCATCTTCTCTGACCATAATGGTATGAAACTAGAAATCAATTATTTAAAAAAAGAAAAACACACAAACAATGGAGTCTAAATAACATGCTACTAAATAATGAGTGGGTCAATAATGAAATCAAGAAAGATATCAAAGGAAACTTTGAGAAAAAAATGAAAACACAAGGACCCCAAATCTATGGGATGCAGTGAGAAAAGTCCTGTGGAGCAAATTCATAGCCAATGCAGGCATACCTAAAGAAATGAATAATGTTGTAAAGATTTTGTAGGGTATCCGATGGACACATGTCCCATTTGGGAGACCACCTCAGAGATACTGTAGATGCCTGATCATGGCACTGTACACTGGAAAATAAACAATAATGAATGCCAACTATAATTTTATATATATATAATTTGATGGCTCGGTGCGAGGTCGGAGGGTTAGTGGATGGGGGCTGGGGGGCTCCACAGTGTGAGGGATATAAATGATGAACATTTAAGTATTACCTTGTCTTGTACACCTGAAACTAATAAATAAATTTAAAAAATGAGAAAAAAATGTCACATAAAACGTCTAACTTTAAAACTAAGGGAAATGAAAAAAGAACAGCAAAAAAAAGGGGGGGTGCAAAATGAGTACAAGGAGAGAAACAATAGAGATCAAAGCAGAAACTAACAAACCAGAAGAAAAACAAACAAACAAACATAGTATCAATGAATCCAAGAGCTATTTTTTTAAAAAGATAAATAAAATTCCAACTAGACTTATCAAAAAAAAAGAGAGGAGCCAAATAAATGAAATCAGAAATGAAAAAGAATAGGCGATTGACACCACAGAAATAAAAAAAAAAAAAATAAGAAAATATTACGAGCAACTATATGCTAAAAAATGGGACAATCTGGAAGAAATAGATAAATTTCTGGAAGCATACAATCTTCAATGCTGAATGAAACACAAACAGAAAATCTGAACAGACAGATTACTACTAAGGAAACTGAATCAGTAATCAACAAGCTCCCAACAAACAAAATGCATGGGCCAGAAGGCTTCACAGGTGAATTTTACAAAACACTCAAAAAAGAATTAATACCTATTCTTCTCAAACTATTCCCATAAATTCAAGAGAAGGGAAAGCTCCCAACCTCATTCTATAAGACCACCATTGGCCTAACTCAAAAAGTAGACAAAAACATTACAAAATCAACCAAACAAAACTACAGGCTGATATCCCTCATGAACATAGATGAAAAATAAATAAATAAATAAATAAATAAATAAATAAATAAATAAATAAATAAATAAATAAATAAACTGGACCACCTACTTACACCATATATAAGAAAACATGGATTAAAGATTCACATGTAAGACCCCAAACCATAAATTTCCTAGAAGAAAATATAGGAAGTAAACTCTCAGACATTAGCCTTAATAATATTTTTACCAGTATATTTCCTCAAGCAAGGGAAACAAAAGAAAAAAATAAACAAATGGGACTAGATCAAACTAAAAAGTTTTTTTTTTTTTTCATAGCATAGGACATCATCAACAAAATGAAAAGACATCTTACTGAAGGAGAGAAGATACTTGCCAATGAAACAAACATCTGATAAGGGGTTAATACCTAAAATTTATTAAAAGAATAATTATAATAACCCATACACCTCAACAACAAAAAAAAAGAAAAAATCCAATTTAAAAATGGATCTGAATAGACAGTTATTCAAAGAGAACATACAGATGGCCAATAGGCATATTAAAATATGCTCAATGCCTCTAATCATCAGAAAAAAATGCAAATAAAACCACAATGAGATACAACATCACTCCTGTCCGAATAGCTATTCCCAATAAATCACAAACAACAAGTGCTGGCGAAAGTGTGGAAAAACCAGACCTCTTGTGCAGTTGGTGGGATTACAAATTGGTGTAACTGCTATGGAAGACAGTTTGGAGGTTCCTCAAAAAGTTAAAAATAGAACTCTGTTATGACCCAGCAATTCCACTCCTGGGCATTTATCCAAAGAAATTCAAAAATATATATGCACCTCTATATTTACTGCAGCACTATTCACAAAAGCCAAGATATGGAAAAAACTGAAATACCCATCACTAGACAATTAGATATAGAAATTGTGGTACAATTATATAATGGAGTGTTACTTTGCATAAAAAACAAACAAAAAAAAAAACCTTACCATTTGCAACAACATGGATAGAACTAGAGAATATTATGCTAAGTGAGGTAAGTCAGACTAGGAATGAAAAATACCATATGAAATACCATATGAAATCACTTATATGTGGAACCTAAAGAAAAGAATAAATGCACAAACAAAACAGAAAAAGACTCACAGATACAGAGAACAAACTGATGGTTGCTAGACAAGACGGGGTTTGGGTGGATGGGTGAGAAAGATGAAGAGTTAGGAAGTATAAATTGGTAGTCAAAAAGAGTCATGAGGATGTGAAATACAGTATAGGGAGTATAGTCAATAATGTTATAAATCTATTTGTGGTGTCAGATGGGTACTAGACTTATCAAAACGATAATTTCTTAAATTATATGAATACCTAACCATTATGCTGTAAACCTGAAGCTAATATAATATAATCTTGAATCTCAATTATAGTTATATTATATATTATCTCAAATATATATATAGTTATGTATTATCTCAAATATATATATAGTTATATTATATATTATCTCAAATATATAATATATATATATATATATATATATATATATATATATATATATATTCACAGGATGAAAACTGCAGCATAGGGAATGTAGTCAATGGTATTGTGATAGCTATGTACAGGGTCAGATGGGTAGTGGACTTGTTGGGGTTATCACTTTGTGAGGTGGGTAAATGTGTAATCATCATGTTGTTTCATGTAACTGAAACTAATAATACAAACTTTTAAAAAATGATGGTTATAAGGATACTCAAAGAACTTAGTGAGAACTTCAACAGGCAGATAGCAAACATAAATAAAGGACATAGAAACCATAATGAAGAACCAAGCAGAAGTGAATAATATAATAACTGAAATGAAGAATGCACTAGAGAGAGTTACCAGCAGACTAGATGAAACAGAGGATCAAGTCATCAAATCAGTGGTTTGGAAGACAAGGTAGCAAAAAACACCCAGTAGGATCAGCAAAAAGAAAAGAAAAAAGAATCCAAAAAGCTGAGATAGTTTAAGATACATCTGGGACAACATCAAGCATAACAACATTTGCATTATAGGGGTATCTCAAGAAAAAGCAAGAAAGCAAGGAATGGAGAAACTATTTGAAGAAATAATGACTGAAAACTTTCCTAACCTGGTGAAGGAAATTGACATAAAAATCAAGGAAGCGCAGAGAGTCCCAAAGTGAACCCAAACAGACCCACACCAGGATACATTATAATTAAAAAGGCAAAGTTTAAAGACAAAGAGACAATCATAAGAGCAGCGTGAGAAAGGCAACTAGTAATTTATAAGAGAACCCCTATAAGATTATCAGCTGATTTCTCAACAGAAACTTTGCAAGCCAGAATGATTGGCACAAAACATTCAATATGATGAAAACCAAGGACCTACAACCAAGCATAATCTACCCAGCAAGGATATCACTTAAAATTGAAGAACAGATAAAGAGCTTCCCTAACAAGAAAAAGCTGAAGGAGTTCATCACCACCAAATCAGTATTACAAGGAATCTTAGAGGGACTTCTTTAAGATGAAAAAAAAATTAAGAAGATGAAAGTTATGAATAATAAAATGGTAATAGCTACATATCTATCAATAACTACTTTCAATGTAAATGGATTAAATGCTCCAATCAAAAGACATAGGAGACCTGAATGGGTAAGAAAACAAAGCCCTTACATGTTGCTTACAGAGACTCATTTCAGATTGAAAGACAAACAGACAGAAAGTAAAAGGATAGAAAAAGATATTTCATGACTATGGGGAAAAAACAAATCAAAACAAAAAAGTGGTCTCACAATAGTCATACCAGACAAAAAAGACTTTAAAACAAAGGCTATAACAAGAGACAAAGAAGGTCCCAGTAATCCCAATTCTGAGTATTTATCTATGGACACCCAAAACACTACTTCAAGGTGACATGCACATCCATGTTCATTGCAGCATAGTTTAAAATGGTCAAGATATGGAGGCGGCCTGAGTGTTCATCAATGGATGAATGGATTGAGAGTAGGCGGTATGTATATACAATAGAATATTGATCAGCCGTGGAAGGGAATGAGTTCTTGCCATCTGCAGCCTCATGGAGGGACCTGAAGGGTATTGTGCTGAGTGAACTATTAGACAGAGAAAGACCAATGCAATGGGATTTTGCTTATATGTGGAACCTAACGAATAAAACAAACAAACAAAACAGAAACAAACTCATAGATACAGAAAACAGTTTGATCATTGCCAGATGGGAGCAGTGTTGGGGTGGGCAGTGGGTAAAAAAAGGGAAGGGATTAAGAAGTACAAATCAGTTGTTACAAAGTATTTCAGGGATGTAGAGGATTGCATGAGGAATACAGTCAATAATATTGTAAAAACTATGTATGGTGTCAGATGGGTACTAGATTCATTGGATTGATAGATGGAAGGAGGTTTCGGGCAGGGTGAAAAAGGTGAAGGGATTAAGAAATACAAATTGGTAGTTACAAAACAGTCATGATGATGCAAAGTAAAGCATAGAGAATATAGTGAATGATATGGTAATAACTATGTATAGTGCCGGGTAGGTACTAGACTAGTCAGGGGGATCAATTCTTAAATTATATAAATGTCTAACCACTATGCTATACACCTGAAATTGATATAAAATTATATTGAATGTCAACTGGACTTTAAAAATGTAAAAAAGGAGGGAAAGGTGAAAGGGAATAAGAGGTCTAAATTTCCAGGTATAAAACAAATAAGTCATGGGGATGTATGCTGTCAAATGGCTGCTTGACTTATCATGGTGATCACTTCCTTAGGAACACAAATGTTAAATAACTATGCTGTAGCCCTGAAAGTAATATAATATTTTATGTTAGCTATAGTTTTAGTAAAAATCTTTTAAAAACTGGTAAGATTATTCAAATAATAATTTGATATTTTAGCTAACAAATTTAATAAAAGCAAGGCTTTCGGAAGTTCACTGGAAATAATTTTTAATACTTTTGTAAATTCAGTTAAAAAGTTGTACATTTAAAATATATATTAAATAAAAAATCATTGCATATGTAGTAATAATATTAGTAACAATATTGATACTAACAAAACAAAATTTTGTGACTTACAGAATTATGATAGGAATACTTTTTTTTTCCAACTTAGAAATCCTATGCAACCAGTATTGTTGAAATTGGTCATGTAAATCAATAACTCATAATTATAGCCAAATGAGCAGTAATATGTTACCAATTGAAATATAATCCACAATTGTCAAAATTTACATACAAAAGAGGCACTGAAATATATAACGTTTTGTGATAAAGCAAATGTTTATCAGCATACCCTCATTGTCATCATCATCATCATCATCACCATCATCAGTTATTTAACAAGGCAATACACACTTTCACTCTTTGATACTGGCATCAATTGAATTTTAGAAATGTTTGAAATTGCAAAAAAGTATTTTGCAAATCCATTTCAGTAGGCTACAATTCTATTGAATCTTTAATAAACGAGTCCTCTATATTTGATCACATTTCTTTCAAAATTAGTTGAAAATCTTCAAAGAATTTAAAGAACAAAAAATCAAAAGAGGTCATCTTTTGTAGTTTTTAAAAAACTTTAATTATTGAAAATAAAGCTTGTTCATATTTATGTGGGTTTATTTATGGGTTTTCAATTCTACTCCATTGGTCTGTGTGTCTGTTTTTCTCCTGATACCGTACTGTTTTGATTATATTTGCTCTGTAGTACAAGCTGAAGTCAAGGAGTGTTAGCATTGTTCTTTTTCCTTAGTATTGCTTTGGCTATTCAGGGTCTTTTGGGTTCAATGCATATCTCATAATTTTTTTGTACTCTTTCTTTAAAAAATGCCATTGGGATTGTGATGGGGATTGCATTAAATCTTTATATTGCTTTGGGCAATATGGCCACTTTATGTTGATTCTTCCAATTGGATAAAGAAGATGTGATTATATATATATATATATGTGTGTGTGTGTGTGTGTATATATACATATATATATGTGTGTGTATATATATATATATATATATATATATATATATATATATATATATATATACATACACAGTGGAATACTATTCTGCCATAAGAAAACATGAAACAGTGCCATTTGTGACAACATGGATGGATCTTGAGATTATTATGCTAAGCAAAATCAGTAAGGCAGAAGAAGTAGAGAACCATATGATTACACTTATATTTGAGATATAAAACTGAAAGCAACAAAGGAACAAGACAAACAAAGAAACAAAAACCCATAGACACAGACCATAGTTTAGTGGTTATCAGAATATAAGGGGGAGGAGGGTGGTAGATAAGGGTAAATGGGATCCAATATATGGTAATGGAAGGAGAAGTGACTGAGTGGTGAACACATAATGTGATATATAGATGATGTATTACAGAATTGTACACTTGAAACCCATGTAACTTTACTAACCATTGTCACCCTAATAAACTTCAATTAAAAAAAATAGAAAAGATAACTTGTAAAGACCATATTACAGAAATACACTGAATTTTAGCTATGAAAGTAAGAGAGAGAACAAATTGAATGTTTGAAAGTTTAAATAATGTACGAGGTTTAATTCTGAAATGGTATAATTGCTCCTTGTTATTCATTTTGAGAAAAATAATTTGATATAGATCCTATTTTTATTAAATTTATATTCTATAGTGAAATAGAATTCTATTGAGGTGGCCTACAATTTGCCACATCCAAATTTGGAAAAACTGAAAATAAATGTTAAAAGACACAGCTTATTCCAAAACTTTTAGGTTGAATGCATGTCTGTTTTTAAAAGATTCTCTGAATAGAGGTAAAAAGCCTGAAAATACTGGTCTGAAGTGTTATATATTTAAATATTATTAAATATTAGGATTGAAAATATATTCCATTTAGCAAAATTCTCTGAGATTTCCACACAATTCAGAACTTTAAACTATTTTCTCAATTATATACATAGACAATTGATTGAAAATGATAAAAAATAAAATTTATTACTATAAGTTTCAATTTTGAATACTGCAAGAAATTTTATAAAAAGTAAATCAAGAACACTATACTTAAGATATCACAAAATCTTAAAACTGGTATTTAATTGTTCTTTTCATTTGTATATTTTGGCATAAACTTCACCATGATGTATTATTTTTTTTAAATATTGCTAGATTTTTGTTGCTAATCTTTTGTTATGGACCCTTTTTGCACTTATCCTGAAGCATACTGTTCTGTAGTGTTCTTTTTCTTTTTTGTAGCTATTTATCAAATTTTGTGATAAGGTTTATGTTGGTTAGCCTCATCAAATTAATTGGGAATACATAAGTAAATATAATAAACAATTAAAATAGTTTCTGAAAGCCTTGGATTGACCAGAGGTCTCCATGGTGTGAACCAACACCGCTGTGAAAGTGCTTCACAAGTCATCTCCCTTTTTTCACCTTTGCTTCATTCTTCTTCCTTTCACAGATAAATATACTAGGAGCAGTCCCTTATAAACATCCTTCTTGCTAAGGTACTCCTAGGAACCTAACATTCAACAAGAATAATCCCAACAACAGTTATTGTGAGCATATTATCTTCTACATACAAAATACTTAAAACTGTGCCTGAAAGTTAGTAAGCACTGAAGTTCTATGATGAATGGTTACATTTGAAAATGACCTATCAAAGGGCCTATTTTCAAGATGATGAGCTAACAACCAATAAATAGCCCAAGAATGTCTTCTGAAAGGCAGAAGTTCAAGGAGCTCATTCATGTAATACTGCTCTTTTGAGGAAGTATAATAATTAACTTTGCTTGTGCTGAGAAGCCCTGAGGACGGTTAAGGCTTGCACCTCTGATTTATGTAACAGTCACATATTCTACTGATTCAAGAGAGAAAACCTAGGTTAATTCATAATCATATTAATCATACTAAATGCAGTAAAGAAAGCCAAGCTCCAAGTACATATTTACCTATTGATGTATTAAAAAAAATATTGCTCCAAATCTTATGTGTATTGTAGCAACTATTTTACTTTGTTTATAGTTTTGTGGATCAGGCATTCAGCAAGGGCTCAGGTAGAAAGTTCATTTCTAATTAATGTGACATCAGGTGGCATGAGTGGGACTAAATAATCCACTCTGAGATGGCTTTCTCACTCATTTAGTTGGTGCCTCTGTTTCCATTAGCCTCTATTTCTTTCTCCATGATGAAAATATTTTATCTTTTAGACGTTTTATCCTTTACAGCCATTCCAACCTGATCTATGTCTCCAATTTCTAAATTAGTATTATGCCAATAATTTTCCATCTCTCTTTATTCCACATTCCGAATTCTTAGTTTTGCTCTTCTTTTCCATAAGAAATCAACCATGTTTATAACAAAATAAGCTTCTCTACATGTTTCTTGCATTAAGAAGTAAAAAAAAAAAAAAAAAAAGTTAAAAGTCTCAAATACTCAAAGCATTTTACGTCATTCCCATTCTTTTCAGTCTAAGCTTATGACTTTGTGAGATCGTAGTGTATCAGATTTTAATTCACTCCCTGATAGCAAAGTCCTATCCATATTTCTCTCTAAGAAAGGCCCTATTCTACCTTGGCACAAAAATCTAGTTGCTATGAAATATTTTCCTTAAGATTCTTACAACATTTTTGTCTTGCTGAAAGGGTCAATGTGGCATGCCCTTAAGATTCTTAGAGGCACTTTTTTTTTGGCACAGGGGTTCTTTTAATATTCTTAGAAGCTCTAATAATTATGACCTTAAATTTTTCTGAGGTATCAATACAGGATCTTAGAGTCATTCTGCTGTGAAACTGATCCTGAAGCCTTCTTTATTGGTACTATACTGGACTTGATTCTTTCCTTAAGACCACTTCCTTGAGATCTTTAGTTAAAATGTACGGGTGATGAAAACTGTTTTTCTGAAACCAGTAAGTCCTGGGTCTCTTATATTTCCTCTAAATGCTTCTCAAAAACTGAACAGTTTCTTCTTTAGTTGGTCTCTCTTCTCTATTTTATGATAGGCATCTAGAAGAGACAACTGGAACTTTCTAGATACTGCCAGAAAGTTTCCTAAGCCAGAACAAAAAAATATCATTTACCCTTTTGGTTTTCCACTTTACCAGAGGTAACAGTGTTGTCAAAATTTCTTCTATTACATATTGCAGTCTCTACTTCTTCAGCCTCCAATAACATTACCACATTTACCTTTAAAATATTTATCAAATTTGTCCTCAAATTGCTACCAATTTCTGACTGATAAAGCAATGCAAATTGTTTTCAGTTTTTGTTATAGAATCAGACCAATTCCAACTCCCAACTTTAATTTCAGTTATTAATTTCATTAAAACAATCCCAAAATTTAGTGTATCAATATAAGTATGTTTTTATTTGTTTGTTTTGTTTTATTTTATTTTGTTTGCTCATAATTTTGTAGCTCAGGAATTAAAATTGGTTTTGGATGGATAGTTTATCTCTGATCCAAATAACATCAGTTGTTGTGGCTGAGGCTGAAGGATCCACTTAAAAAGATGGATTTTTAACTCATATGTCTGTGTCTTGATATTCTTTAGATTCTCTCTTTCTCTTCAAATGGCTTCTCCTTCTACCAGACTTCTCCACATGACCTGAGGTATTTAATTTTTAACATCCTGCCTGCTGTTTCCTAATACAAGTTTTCCAAGAAAAAACATTCCAGAGGTCTAGAAAGAAGCCATGAATCTTTGTATGACTTAGCCACACTGTCACTTCTGCTGAAATGATTGGTCAAGCAAGTTACTAAGGCCAGCCTTCATTCAAATATGGGGGTGTCGACGTAGGCAGGAAGAATACACTGGAAGAGAGGGAGAAGAAAGGAAGGAGGATATGAGGGGAGACAAATGAAGGAAGAGATGAGATCATTTTAAGAAAAGGTCCAGCTGCCAGATTGCCCAGAACTAGATTTTGGTGACTCAAGACATCACGTTGGCCCTGAAGGTGAACTTTAGCTCACTGTAATGGCTTATAATACTACTAATATTAGTATTGGGGGCATGGGAAATCTCCACCCCTTGAGTTGCTGTTATGCGGGGTGGCCAGCGAAGTGTCAGGCAGGGTCTCTGCTCCCGCTCCCCACACAAGAACGCAGGATGTGGCTAGACCAAAAAGGAACACTCACGAAGCCACAAATAGGGGAGTCACACCGCTATATTCTCACTGGCGGCTGGGTTGGAGACACAGGAAGCAGGAGCCACACTGTCCGCAACCCACTGTCCTAACTGCAATCCGCGTTTGCCAGCTACCATCTTCTTGCTAGCCCCCATTTTCTCTGCTAGTGTAGCCACGGCAGTTATATTAGTGGCCAATGGCCCAGTGGTTACAGCTGATGGCCAACTAGCCATAGCTGATGGCCATCCAATCACAGTTGATGGCCATTTACTACCTGAACAAGCACCTTTCTATGTGAGGCTGAGAGCCTGGAAACTGCTTTCTGGGGCTCTGCTCCCACACTCCACCCCTACAGGGTCTTGCCTCACAATCTACACGACAAACATCTTCCACGAGGGGCCCTGTGCAAGTAGCTTGGAGGTGAATGCAATATCCTGGACACAGCCAGGGTTTCTCAGGGTACCACCAGTCCTTCTGGGCACAGCCAGACTTCCTGGACTCATCCAGGGCTCTCAGGGCACTGCCACTCTCTCTGGCCACAGCCAGACTTCCTGGACTCAATCAGCGCTCTCAGGACACTGTCACTCTCTCTGGGCTCAGCCAGACCTCTGGACACAGTCAGGGCCTCTCAGGGCACCGCCACTCTCTCTGGGCACAGACCAACTTCCTGGACTCAGCCAGGGCTTTTAGGGCACTGCCACTCTCTCTGGGCACAGCCAGAGTTTCTCACATTTTCTTGACGGTGGCCAGTCAAGACACAAAAGCAAACATCCACCAGTTCCACTACATGTTGGTACGTTCCCAAGCAGTCAAACTGTCCATTAAATTAGGGATGGAAGGCAATTCCCCACAGTCCACAGTTATTCGCCAGGGCTGTGTATTGGCCCCACAACGTGTGTTCTCTCCGCCGGGAGAAGGCTCCAAGTCATTCCCAACCTGGGGCTGAGGAGTGACCTTGTCCTCACCCACATCTCCCATGGAGGACTCAGCAAGCGTTTCCTCCTGGGACTACAAGTCCTGCATCCGGGCTGGCTCAGCAAGCACTTCCCAGCCCACAGGGCTGCAACAATCTTCACTTTTTCCAGCCTCTTCTGGTTGGAGAACTGTCCACATCTTTCCACCCCTCCACGGGGGTCCAGCTCTCCGTCAGCTGTTCCTCCTGATCTTCCTGAGACTGAGAGTTCATACGCACAAACTGCTCCACTGCCCTTCTGGAGCAATGCCCTACGGAGCTTTAGACAGCGCCTTACCCTGCTTGGTGCGCCATGTGTCATGTGGGAGACGCTGCTTGCTGCACCATTTGTCATGCGAGGTGTCAGGCGGGGTCTCTGCTCTCGCTCCCCACACAAGAACGCAGGACATGGTGAGGCCAAAAAGGAACACTCACGAAGCCACAGATAGAGAGTCACACCACTATATTCTCGTTGGCTGCTGGGTTGGAGACACAGGAAGCAGGAGCCACACTGTCCGCAAACTGCTGTCCTAACTGCAATCTGCTCTTACTAGCTCAGCCACCATGTGCTTGCCAACCCCCATTTTCTCTGCTAGCGAAGCCATGGCAGTTATATTAGTGGCCAATGGCTCACTGGTTACAGCTGACGGCCAACTAGCCACAGCTGATGGCCATCCAATCACAGTTGATGGCCATATGCTATCCGAGCAAGCACCTGGCTATCTGAGACCGAGAGCCTGGAAACTGCTTTGTCCCCATGACAGTTTGCCATGACAGTTCTGACAAGGGCCAAATAAAAACAAGGGAATTCCGCCTCCTGACCAGAAGGAGTGCTCAGTGAGGACCTGCCTGGGAACCCCTAAAAGTTGAATATTTCACATCCTTATTCTAATAAAATCCTAAGCCTCCTTGTTTTGGGGGGGCATTTGCCCTTCTTCTGGGCCTGCTTGCTCTCACACCATTTTAAGAGTGTAATAATTTTCCCCCCCCAATAAATCCACTGCTTGCTTGCCTTATTTGATGTGTCCATGAATTCTCTCCTGTGATGACACCAAGAACCCATGACAACTAGGGGAAAACTTCAGCCTTTTAATGGAGAAATAGCATTCATTTATAAGAAAAGATGAATTAATTATAGTCATGGAGAAGCGAACAACATCTGTTGGCATCACAAAACCTAAATGAAATTTGATACGTAGACTATAAACAAACAAAATAGCCTATTGTTTTATATAGTGCAAGCATAGATTTTGTAATAGTTATTTTGTAAATACTTAATTTGAATAATCTGAATTAACTCAATCCACTTACATATGTGGTTCAATTAATGTAAAATACAGAGATATGGAGACAATTCTTAGTAAAACTTTGAATAATCATATTACAATACGCTATCCTTTAGAAACTGCTTGTCCTAGGAAATTTTAACCCTCATTTACTTCTTGAATCAAGAGAGAACTCCACTAAGAACAGATCCAAACTCTCTAAAACTTGAACTAGTTAGTATACATTTCTATAAAGACTTTGGCTATGAGACTAAAGGTCAATTCACTTAAGAAATCAGGATCTCAAATGGATTGAGTTAAGAATAAAGTTCAGAAGAAACTACTCTTACAAATGCAAAGAATTAATGACCACCAATTTCTTATTTGCTAAACTTGGTCTTCTGGGAAGAGAACAGGACCCTGAACAAGTGCTAATGGGTCTGTGCCCTCAAGGCAAGGCTGGCCTTTCAGTGGTTTGGAGTTTCACATTCTCAGTTTCTCTTAGCACTTTAAAAACGAATCCACTTTCCGAATCTAAGCATTTTCTCAAAAAATATCAAAGTACTTTACTTAACATTACAAAACTTGGTATCAAGGGACAATACTACAAATTTTTAGATTTTCCCTCTTACACAGAGGGGAAAAATGCTCTGTTATTATTTCTATCCTAATATCAGAGGCTTACCTAACAGGAAAAGACCTGGTTTGTATCTAAAGGTTTGGTTTGGAAATCTCTAACAAGTAACCTGTAAAATCCATACCTTCACTGATATGTGGGATATAAAACTGCAAGCAATGAAGGAACAAGACAAACAAACAATGAAACAAAAACTCATAGACACAGACAACAATTTAGTGGTTACCAGGGTGTAAGGGGGGAAGGGTAATTGTAGATGAGGGTAAAAGGGATCAAATATATGGTGATGGAAGGAGAACTGACTCTGGGTGGTGAGCACACAATGCAATATATAGATGATATATCATACAAATGTACAATTGAAACTTATATAATTTTACTAACCAATATCACCCCAATAATATTTCTAAAATACCATCAGAAATAATAATAATAATAATAATAATAATAATAATAATGGTAATTCACTCTCCTCAAAAATGTCTATAAGCAATTTGGAGAGGAGTACCACTAAAGAAATGAAGACCTGAAATCTGTAACACTGTGTGATATTACTAACTGAAATAGTAATTTAAAATCTCCAAAGTAATTACTAATTGATATTACTGAAACACTCCAAAGATATTACTAATTGAAATAGTAATTTAAAATCTCCAAAGTAATCTGCTGGCAACGTTGCTCTCTATCTGGGTTTGGTCTGTCCTCAAAAAGTTCTGTTCCAAGGTGATTGAGTTATTACCCAATTATTTGTTTTTACCTTTCCTACATTTCATTAGTATATTGTCATCATTTTTTTCCAAGGAAATCAGGCTATGAATGGTATTGTTTCAATTATCAGCAGCAGCGGTATTTCCACCATTTATGGACGATATGCTATGAAGTCTATTGTGTGCTAAATAATTTACATGCATTTTTATATTTACAACAACGCTGTAAGGGAAGTATTACACTGAAAGAAAAAGAAAGCAACCAAAAGTCAATAACTCAAGCATTTATGAAAACTGGTGCAATATCAGGAGCAGCTTAAAATTAGTGTTGGGCAGGGATCAAACAACTGAAAGATTTTACAAGACTGATTGGGAAGTGTCACTCAAAATTTAGTTTTGGTCTGATTATTGTTCAGATTCTGGGAAAGTATGTGAATAATGAATTATGTTAATCATGAGACAGGATGTAGGAACAGGAAGTTGTAACCTCAGTTTAACATCTATTAGTTACTTAATTTTCATTTAGGAATAAGGGGTGATAAGGAATATTTATTTGGAAGCTAAGATTCTTGGGGAATGGCTAAGATTTGGTATTTTGATTTTCTATGATGGTGGCAATCATGTCTTGAATGGGCTGTTAGCCATTATACAAAAGCATTTAAGATTCTGGGCAGCATAAAATATGGGACTACTCTGCTAAGAAACACATGAAATAGTATTGTTAATAAACCTTGAAATGACTCCTTAATGTCCCACTTATCTTCCCTAGTCCTAACCAAGAAAGAAAATCCATTGGATAAATACAATTGTTTAAAATACATTTGCAAATGTTCAAATGATCTTTATGCATCGGTTCTTACTTATGTTCCACCTTTACAATCTGACTTATAAAACATGTGCTAGAAAAACTTTCAAAAATTTTAAGTGAAATTTCCCTACCAATGTTGATGTAAAGATTTTAGTCAGTTTGCTTCTATTATTTTTTTTAATTTATTTATTGGGGTGACAATTGTTAATGAAATTACATACTTTCAGGTGTACAATTCTGTATTACATCATCTATAAATCCCATTGTGTGTTCACCACCCAGAGTCAGTTCTCCTTCCATCACCATATATTTGATCCCCCTTACCCTATTTTGTTAGCCAGCAACAGAAGCACGGACAAGTATGGAATCCTTGTTAGGAATAATACACAATTAATTCATATGGATTTAGTGAATGATTACTCTGAAAGAAATCATATTTTCTGTATAGTGAGGACACTGACCAATCTCTAGGGTCTTTGATGTAATAATAAAACATCATGAACAACTGTCACTAATTGTCCCCATTTGAGATATTATTCATGTTTAAAAACAAAAATTAACTTATAGACTGTTTTTACACCAGTTGTGTACTTGAAGTTGAGTATGCTTCTTTTAACCTGAGAAGTACACAATCATATTGAAACAATTCCATATGGAATTGTTGTAATACAAGTACAAACGTACTTGTATTAGTATGTCTTACTTTCACATAATAAAGCTATGAGGACTGCATTTCTCTCATAGCTGTTAAGTTTTGTTTTTCTTTTAAATTTAATAAAGACAGAAATCTCATGATAGGTAGGAATTACTTAAATTTAGGAAATTAACGAACTTAATTATTCTTTTTAAAAGGTGAAAAAGTGAATCTTCTGGTTACCTCATCACACAATTTTAGCAAACCCACAAAGAGTTGTATACATAAAGGGTTGTATACACTTAAACTTGCAGGGGAATAAAAAAAAAAAAAATTCCCTCTACCATCTGAGTTCTTAGATGAGACTCCTGTAATAAAAAACAGATTAACAATAGAACAACAACCAAAGTTTATTAACAGGTATATCATATGTATACATAGGAGATACTTCAGGAAAAAAAATGAGTTACTCAAAAAGATTGCTTTAGAATTCAGAATTAAATACCATTTTAATAAAGGGGAGGAGGGATATGGGACTCTGAGGAGAGAGAATTACTTTTAGAAAAGATGAATTAATTGGCCCTTAGAGGAAAAGAAGAGTGAAACGATAGTTTGTGTCAGAGTTTTTCTAAGTTTGGTGTTGACTTCTAGTCTCCTCTCCTGTGTAACAGTCAATCTTCCCTGGTTGATGAAATTCCAGGAGAGAGGATTTATGACAATTGAGTTCCTTTTGGAGTGTCTGTCTGTAGGCAGATAAGGGGAGTTCAAGGAAAGCCTCTTCCTGCATTCACTGCTTTTCAAGTACTTACAGCTGAAATTAAACACCAAAGTAGTGCATTTTAGGGTAGCATGTCCTGAATTCCTACAGTCATATTCTGTTACCTTTCATAGTCTTGAATTTGGGCTTGAATGTAGGAAAGTAACATTGGAGATTAACATTAAATGATAAGAAGTTTAATCTTAGTGTTATATACACTAGAATATTTGGTAGACATTAATTTTATATATTAAGGTGTAGAAGGAGATAGCAATTTTTAAAACAATATAATTAAATATTAATTTGTCCAAAGATTCATATATTTATCAAGACTAGTACACAAACTCTTTATTAATATTACTTAAAAGAGTGCAAAAACTAAAGTGCAAAGACTCTTTAAATCATGGTTAGAAGTACTCTTTTTGCAGAGTAATTAAGCTCTTTTTCTCATCTAGTAACTAGTGTATGAGGCTGTCACTAATTTACATGCTCAGGTAAAGACTATTTTTAACATTGACAACTTTTTTCAGCAAAATATATGCAGCATAATACTGTTGCTTTAATTGTTTAAGAAACTCCTAAACATGTATCTAGACTACATATTCTTAGAAGCCACCCGTCATAAAAACAAAATTCGATTAATATTCATAATACGCAGAGAGAGAAAAAATGAATGGAATAACATACATGCGCACACACACGTGTGTTTACAGGAAAATTAAGAGGGAGCTAACTTTAAACAAAGATAGAATTATCATTGTTAGAAGCTAATTATCTTCCCTCTGCAAGAGAATCATTACATGCAGAAAGTCTACTCTGAAACCTAAACATACACACACACACACACACACACACACACACACACTGACTTTCATAGAAGAGAATTATTATAGCTTATTTAAGTAAAGTAATCTCTTATTCAACTTAGCTATCTTTTAGATAGATCTGGCTATGCAATCTTCTCAGGAGGGTTTTTACTATGCTTGTCCTAAGGCACCTCTCCAATGTACAAATATGTTTACATTAAAAGGTCCTCAAAATTACTATTTTAATTATAAATTTGCCTAGTGAAATGCCTTGTAGTATTCAATTAATTGGGGTTATGGGCACCTGTACAAAGAGGGCACCAGCTTGGATTGAGGTTTCTAACTGACAGCTGTCTATTGCCTTCCAGTGGTGAGAAATGAAAAATACAAGTAAGCTCTTGGTAATCAAATCCTTGCACTCTTGCCTCACCTTAAAGGGCCCTATCAGTAGACAAAATTAAGTAGAGGATTCTTATGCAAGGAAGATGAAGGTGATGATGATGATGATGGTGATGAAGTCTTGAGCAGCACTTTAATACAAAAGGCCATAGGTCCAGACAGGGGAGTAATCCACCTGGCTTTCCAGCCACAGGGGCCCATAATTAGAGACATGCCAAAGGGTCTTGGGCATGTCCTATCTTTATCAATACTTTCCAGGCACTAAATAAATCTGTGGGAGATGAAAAACCAAATCAAAATCAATAAGTTCAAGACTTTATTAAACACTTTTCAATGTGAGAATGTACAAGATGGATATTGCGAAGGAATAAGTAGCACACAGATTGCACAAATTTCCTTGGGAAGCTCAGTCAAGGTTTAGTTTTGTTCTAAAAATTATTCACTCTTCAAAATCCCAGCAGGTGTGTTGGAATTGATGTTTGCTTAATCATGGAATAGGAGGCACAGACACCAAGACTCAGTCTGGTGGCATCGGTTGGTCAATTTGGGTTTGACAAGGATGTGAGAGGGGGAGAGACTGGAAGTTAAGATCTTATAAGCATCAGTGGAAAACATTCTATTATTCAGTGTCATTCACACTATTTGCATTTTATAGATGAAGAATATAATACTGGAATGGTTAATCAGCTCTGTTGTAGTAAGTTATAAAGCTAGTGACTGAACTTTTTTCAGTAGAATTCCCCAATAATTTAGATATACAGTGATGTACTTGTTTCTCTTCCCAGACCCATTAATGCATGGAAGTAGGAGACACCAAAGTTAATGTCTTCTTGGGAGCTGTTTAAAAAGTGACTGTGTCTGATAATGTTGACATTCTGAGATTATTAAAAGATTTATTTCTTAATGGTTTAACAAATGAAAACAAATACACACCAGGGATGCCAAAATAATGTATACATGTGGACACTTTGGCCAACGTTGCTCAAGCAATAGTTTGCCATAATCATAGGTGTCTGGACACTGATGGTAACCATTTTGAGTATCTCTTATAATTGCAGAAGTCAGATGTGACTTGTATTCATCTTTTGTTATTGGTTCACGAAGTGTGACAATTAAGTTTGCGGATTTGTTGCAACAGTGTTGCTAAACTTCTTTGATATAATAGGGATTATTCATTATGCATTTGTGCCAACTGAACAGTTAACCAAGTTTACTATTTGGAAGTGCTGAAAAGGCTGTGTGAAAAAGTTAGATGACCTGAACTTTTCCCCAACAATTCATGGCTCTTGCATCACAACAATGCACCAGCTTACACGACACTGTTTGTGAGGGAGTTTTTAGCCAGTAAACAAATAACTGTATTGGAACACCCTCCCTACTCACCTGATCTGGCCTCAATTATTTCTTTCTTTACCAAAATATAAAGGAAATTTTGAAAGGAAGACATTTTGATCACATTCAGGATATCAAAGATAATACGACAACAGCTCTGACAGCCATTACAGGAAGAGTTCCAAAACTGCTTTGAAGGGTGGGCTAAGCACTCGCATCAGTTTGTAGCTTCCCAAGAGGAGTACTTTGATGGTGACCATAGTGACATTCATCAATGAGGTATGTAACACTTTTTCCAGAATGAACTTGTGAACTCAATTGTCCCACCTTGCATATTGAGTATTACAATTTTAATATAGTTTTCCTTTCTTAAATGTGTATACATTTGTTGGCCCTCTCTGTATATAAACCTCTCCATTTTAACACGGTTACTTGAAGAATAAATTATATTTATTATATTAATCTTGCAGTGACATGTAACTGTATTTTTTGTGATTGAAATTTTTGAACACCACTTACTAGGTTATGAAAGAATTTGTCTTGCTTCCAACAGCAAAGGGTTTAAACAATCATTCATACTTATCCATAAACTAATTACAAAGCATGAAGCATCATTTTTCCTCAGTAGTTGTATTTTAAAGTAGGGCAATATCTTATATTTTGGCACTATAGTTCAGAGGCCAGATGTTAGTAAATAGCATAGAAAAAAAATAGAATTGGTTGGGGGAGGTCAGCACTTTCTGTATTATTGAAATCAAGCTCTACAACTTTCAATTGAACCTGTCTATTCATTAAATCTGTTCCTGAGAATCACAGGAAAATAAAGCAGACATAAAATTCTCACTTAATAATTACAGGACTCTTCCAGTTCCTAGTTTTATTTGTCAATCTTATTCCCTCATTAGAATTTGCTCCCAATTCAGGTTTGTCTTTCCTGGGTTACACATAGCTTCTACTTGTTTTAAGACATCTCTCTCCAATAGAGAAAGACAAACTTGGCAGTTCAGAAAATAAGCGTCAGGTCTGATAATAGAGGGAATTTGCCTTCTAAAAGAACTTGCTTGCAGTTTTATTGTTGTTTATTTGTGTTTGTTTTTTTTGTTTGTTTTTAATGTATATACTTGCTTCTAATAGTGTTTATTGTTTTTTGTTTGTCTGTTTTCCAGAAACCCAGCTTTCACCTGGGATGAAGAAGCATTAAAATGGAAAATACATCTAGTGAGCTACATTAACTTCTATGAATGAACTAAACATTTACTTACTAACAACCTGTTCCTTGAATTTTCTTCAAGACCTTTCTTCTACATGTCCACCAAATGTAAAGCTAATACATCACAAACTGTACTCATACTCTACCCAGATTTTTCCCACCTAAGGAATACAATACCATGAAATACCACAGCCTTCACCCCAAAAGCCTATAAATATCCTTCTTTATTTCCTTGATTTGAGGCAACACTGAATTTTCTTTAAGTGTTAACAGGATATATTCCTTTATTATAAGAAATCTAATAAACTAAACTATCCTTGATCTACATTTTTGTTTGTTTTTGACAAGCTCACAATCAACAATAATTAAACTAAAACTGAACTCAATACGTGTTGTTTACCATCTTCAAAAAACATAATTTTACCCAAGTCACTAAATTTATATATATATATATATATATATATATATATATATGCATATTATATTCCATTTTCTGCTTTATCTGTGTCAGAATTGATTTAGTGACCATTTCTTCTGTCATTCTAATTTTATATTATTAATAATTATAATGCACATTGCAATTGTGCATTAATTAAATAGATTCATTCCTGCTCCCACTGCAATAGTTTCAAACTTTTCCCAGTGGTATCAATTGCCCCCGTCCATTTCACAATAATATACATTTATATAAAATCTTATGTTAATTACTAAATGCCTCATTACTACTTAAAATAAATCAAATTGAGAAATTTGAATAGTATTTGAAGAAATATTGACCTATTCATTTGTATCTCACAAAACCGTGCTCTCCCACCAGTATGTGCTTTGCTCTGTTTTGTTTTATTTAGTGAATCCTTTAGATGCTTTATTTGTTCTCAGTCGGCAGAATGGAATCTGCATTTCATTTAAAGCTGGATTAAAAATTATTGTCAAAAAGAGATACACCTTAAATATGAAGATAAAGAAAGTTTGAAAATAAAATTTTGGAGAAAGACGGACCTTGTAAACATTAACCAAAAGAAAGCTGTTGTTCCTGTACTAATATTAGGAAAGGTACACTTTAAGAAACAGGACTAGAGAGAAAGAGGGATATTTCATATTAATGAGCCAATCTATGGGACTATACAGTAATTCTAGACATGCATGCGAACATATAAAACAAAACCTGATATGACTGAAGTGATAAATGAAAAATAGTCAAATCCATAATCATAAAAAGATCATAACAAATATAAGTATCTCAGAGCCCAAGGAGGTTTCTTTCTGCAGTTTGCTTAAGGGGAGAGAAAAAGGAAGATGGAGGGAGAGATTAATGATGAGGTTAGTATAGAATAGTCTCCATGGGGTTCAAGAAAACAAGAAAACTTTCCAAAGAGCTGGCAATAGGAAGCAGAAGATGGATTTCAAAAGAGGCCTGGATAATTCATAAACTGCCGTCAGTGCTGAATAATGAAGAGATGGTTGTAAATTAAATGAATGCACAGCTTCTTTCCAAATAGTACTATGTTTGAAAAATAGCTTACTAAGATCTGTCAATACTAACATGCACAGGAAAAGTACACTCTATATAATGTCACTCTAACATCAACTATGTTACAGATTGAAATTAATTTAATTGGTCCATGTAGTGATCTAATGACATGCTATAAATTTCAAGATTAATTTCATCCATTTATGACTACAAATATTTTGTTAAATATCTAATGTATAATCTATTTTCAATTCTAAATTAACAGTTTGAAAAACTTAATCATAAAAACTTATGCATCATATTTTGATTTCTTTACAGTCTAGAAATTTATGGTCTGAATTATTTAAGGATGGGGAAAAAAGTTGATTCATGGTTCTTATCTCTTTCTATCAATTCTGAAGGAGTTCTTAAAGTTATTACAAAGGTTTCTCTGCATACCAGTCTGTACTTACATAAATATAAGACCATCTGATTGATAAGTTTCAACTTATTGTGTAAAATGATCAATTAAATACATTATTTGGATGTACTATTGTCCCTGCAAATATTAGAACTGTAATGATATTACAAAGATATCTCAAATTCTCAATTTGTTTTAGTCAGTATTATTTATAGCTACAGAGTTGGAAGAAATATATAAACATGTTGTTTTTTTTTTCTATATGTGACTAAATTGCAGACATGGTGCTGTATTACTCCTGAAATAATTTAAGTGCATTTATTCTACGAACCAGAACACTGTCCTATATAACCAGAGTGGAAACGTAAAAATTCATTGAGAGTTATGCTTTACTATCATCTAATCTACAAAACTTGTTCAAGTTTCAATAAGTTATTTTTCATCAAAACAATCAAATTCAGTATCATGTGAAGATTTTGTGTTCTTGTATGTTTAGTATCCTTTAACCATGAAATTTCTCAAATCTTTCATGTACCTTCAAACATTGTACAGAAAGTCCCTCAATTTGAATTTGTATGACATTCTTGATGCACAGAATCAGACTGTGCAATTTTGGTAGGAATATTACAGAAGTAATGATGTGTTTTTCTCATTGCATGTTATTTAATTTCTTCCATCACTTTTGGTATTTATTTTGATCAGTTGATTAAGGTGATATTTACTAGATTTACCATTACAAAATAGTTTTTCCCTATTTTTATGAATGCATACTTCATGAGGAGATGCTTTGAGGCTATGTGACATCTTAGTCCTCATCAAGTATGTTCCCAGTAGTTTTAGTATCCACTCACAAATGTTTTCTAAATTAATTATTCTCAAGGTTGCCAAAGGTGATTTTTTAAATTTCCATTCTTCCATATATATATATTAGTGGGCATTTCCGTGTAGGGTAGCACTTTCTTTTTCCTAGTTTATATGTTATTTCTTTATATCGGTATAGGCACACAGGTTACTTTATGAAATGGGTTAGTAAATGTCATTATTCATTTGATACTCAGATTGTCCCAGTTTGCATCAGTGGGAGTTCTTTCAAATGACTTCTGTGTCCTTTAGATATTTTCCCATCTCAATTCAAGGACTCCCTTAATTTCCAGTACAACAAGATATTCCAGGCTTATTTCATACTTTCTCTGACTTAGCTCTAGAATAAGCCATCTCCAAGAAACCCTAGAATTTTATAGTGATGTGCCGTGTCCCAGGCAATGAGGGTTGTGGGGAGCGAAGAGGGTGGCACAGGGTTAAGAAAAGACAGTAGCCATGAATAGAATGCAAGCAAGGCCAATGGTCTGCAGTCTCAAGGACTGGACACTGAACTGGGCCTGCATGTTAGCTTTTATTAGGTGGGGAAGTAAAGGAGATAAAGCTTATCAACCTCAAGATCTGTGAATTTCATACACTATAATAGGAAACTGATTCAAGCCAATCACCCTTGCCTGCAGACAGCTGGACCACAAGTCTCAGGCTGTATGTACTTCCTCAAGGGACAAACCTTTATGCATATGAATAGATGGAGAACACATCATTGAATCTCTTCCCTTGCAGGTTGTGGGAAGGAATGCAGCCACAGAGGCAGAGGCTCTCCTTAGCCAGGGGGAAGGTGGGGGCTATGCCCACCTCTATGAACCCCGTGGGTTCTCGTGTTAGTCCCCACTCGACTATGACTGGCTTGAGTTGTCCGCCCCATGGGGAATCTTACTCGTCATTGGCTGACCAGCCATCTTTCTGGGGCCAAACAAGGAGACATAAGGTGTAAGCACAAAGGTAAAGCAAAGTCCCTGAAAGGATCCGTCTCACAGACTCTCCTTTCTTTAGGGGCAGGTACAAGGAAACAGACAGGTAGATTGCTGCATGGCAACGGTGATAAATGGTATTTTGAACTCAAAATCTATACATTTGGTGTATCTTGCAGTGCTCTTTATCCTAGGCCCTCTTACTGAACAGAGTCAGTAAATATACATTTATAGCTATTTATGTTTACATCAGCAGTTTTTTGTACACCTATAGGTACACGGTTAATTATTTCTATATATGACTATATATTATATGTTATCACCCCTCTGCACAGCTTTTGGACATAAGACCTGATATCTTTCTGAATTCTTCCATCCTGTGTTTAGGAGGTAGCTAATTGGCCCTGGATCTCAAGATCTTTTAGGCGGATATAAAGGAGGAAAGAAAAAAAGGGAAGAAAGGAAAAAAAGGGAGGTTAACTTTTCATTTTGTTGTACTTTTTGTATCACAGAACGCAAGCAAATTATATTACTTATAGCAGCCAAATATAAAAATTGTCTAAGTCAATGTAATATATTTCCTCACATTTAAATTTCCCCATTCCCCATTGCAACTCCAGGAAACAAACAATAAAAAGGAAAAAAAGGAATGTAAATGAATGATGTATTACACAACAAAGAAAACTATATCTTTCACATGATTCAAACTAGATACTAACCATGCTTTCTTTTTTTTAATCAATAGCTTCATACTTTCATACAATTTACTTGAAATATTGATGGTTTCTTTAATAAGCCATATACCTTGGATCACCTGTCTTTGTTTATATACACTTTATTAAAAAAGGTAATTGTTCCAAGGAAAATACTTCATATTTTCTTTAATAAGGCTGCTTAATTTTCAAATTTTCAGGAGACTTATTTGATTTCAATATAATTTAAATAAATCATGGATTCCATTAACCATCAAGGATTAAGAACGACCTTTCATTAAGCAAAATTATAACAGCTGAATATTTTACATATTTATTTTCAATATCTGAAGAATCAAAGGTTATATTACCACCCTTCTTTACTTACTTTAAAAAAAAATAACAAGCCCCGTGAATTTTGGGTTTTATGAAAGCTGCATTTTATAAGAAGCTGTTACCTGCCATTAAAAATAAATATTAGGCTAGTAATTTTCAAACATTTTTTTTTCAGTTACTGAGTGCTCTCCACAGAGAAGTTGTTGCTTCTTATACAGTTCATTCACTATAGCAGCACAGCATGTAGAAGATGCCCATCGCTACTATTTTAAAGATATGTATTGTAAAGGTGATGTATAAAGCCAATTAAGATATACTCCTATAACACTATGGGTCATTTGTGATCATCCTGATATCATCAATTATGTAAATGTAACACAAAAATAAATATTTGGAATAAAATAGAAGCTTAAGCAAATACTCTATCTAATAAGCATCTTTAATACATGTACTCACAAGTAAAACATTTCTAATAGTATAAACACGTTTGGATATTTTAATTTCCAAATAAATTTTCAAAACACTTTTATGTTGTACACTAAGAAAGATCATGACACTGAGGTTTTAGTGTTCTTACATATCTTATGGCAAATTTTCATGAATGTATGCTACATGACTAAAAAAGAAAAGACTAATCCTCTTCAATTATGATATCTCTAATTGAATAATTATAACACATATTTAAATAGTTTATATTTAATAATTACATTATATAACTAATATTAATAATTATGATACACAGTTAAAGATACAATGTATAAAACTCATAACAAATAACTGTTTCCCAGAAATTATATGCTTTATTTACTTTCCTTTCAGTGAATCAATTTAGATATTTCTTTTATCTTTTATTTAATTTACTACATAATAACTAACTGCATAAAAGTGTATAATAAAGTTAATTAAAACAAAGGAATCTAGTATTTTACTTCTCAAAAAAACTGCTATTAATATGGTGGTAGAATTTCCATTTATATAAATAGGTATAGGTGATACATGTGTCACACACACACACACACAAACACACACATCCAATTCTATACACAAATAAGTGAGATCCTTATATATAATATATTTTCTGTTAATCATTATTTAAATTTAAATCAATTAATATATGTATTGCTTTTTAATGGCTGCTTTGTAGTCAATGGCATGTACAGCAGCATTTTTAGAATAAAAACCTTTATATTATTCCTGTTTTACACTATAAACAGTAATGATGAAGATTCATACACAAAATTTTTAACACTAATAAACTGCTTAAATTTCCAAAAGAGAAATACCAATAATTTACATTTTCACCTGGTCTTCCAGAAAAAGTCTACAAATGTTTATAAATAGTGGTGTCTCTTTTCATACAATCTGACTAATATTGGTTCTGTTATTGATTTCTTAGAAGCAAATGTAAATTACATAAAGATAAATAATGCCAGTGTTTTATTTCCTTTTATTTGATCACTGGTGATGATGAATTATTAGTCTGTTCAAATACTCTGCCCGTTTTTTAATTGGATTGTTTGTTTTTCTGTTGTTCAGTTGTATGAGCTCTTTATATATTTTGGATATTATCCCCTTATCAGAGGTGTTGTTTGCAAATATCTTCTCCCATTTGGATGGTTGCCTCTTTATTTTGTTAATGGTCTCTTTTGCTGTGCAGAAGCCTTTTAGTTTGATATAGTTCCCATTCATTTATTTTTGCTTTTACTACACTTGCTTTTGAAGTCAAGATCATAAAATTCTCTCTAAGGACAAGACCCACAAGTTTAGTACCCATGTTTTCTTCTATGCAATTTATTGTTTCAGGTCTTATGTTTAGATCTTTGATCCGTTTTCAGTTAATTTTGGTACATGGTAACAGATAGCAGTCTAGTTTCTTCCTTTTGCATGTGGCTTTCCAATCCCTTTTAATGCTTAATCTACAATATTTTATTTGTCTCACATTAAAATAGTTTACCTTCTTTAATTTATATTTTCTCATTTTTCACAGCACCTGTAATCTTAAAGCATTTAAGGATATGATTTTTTTTTTTTTGGAGCAAAGTAGTCTAATGTTTTTCTTTATATTCCAATATGTGATTTATTGATTTCAAACCATATGTACCTAACTTATATTTTCTTACTAATACCTGACATGACCTTATTTTTGACATCTTTTATACTTCCTAGTTTATTTTATTTATTTTAATTATTACCATTTTTAATTCATTTTTATCTTAATCAAATTTATTTTCCTTCTATTTAGTTTGCTTTGTTTCATTTTAAACTCTACATCATTGTTTCAACCATTAGTTATAGTACTATTACTCCTACTACTTTACAAATGAAATAATGTATCATTTTAAATCATAGAATATCATTTACTAATTATTGATCCTTTGTTCTACATCACAACCCAGAAAATTGACAGAAAAAAATTTATATCTTTTAATTCACTCTAATTGGTAGTTTTTATTCACTTATGCTTCTGTATTCTTTTGTTTTGCTGTATTTTAATAATGTTGAATTTTAAATGCAAATTAGTAGTAGTAGTAGTAGTAGTAGTAGTAGTAGTAGTCTTGCTTCAAGTTTTGTCTTTTACAAATTTGAGGGCTTGAATTAATTTTCATTCTGCTATCCATTAGCTTTATTGATTTCACTGATGGCTGTTATTCAGAATAAAATATCTTCCTAAACCCATTTAAAAGCAGGGTGTTTGTTTGTTTTTGTTTCAGAACTACAAAACTATGTAATAGTTTTTAATTTTTATATATTTCTTATCTTACTGAAGTATTTTTTAAAGAAATATCTCAGAAAGGGCATATGGTGACATATTTTGTGTCCTTGCATATTTAGGATTGTTCTTATTTTGCCAACACATATTTGTTATAACCTCATTAGGCATGGATTACTTGGTCAACTATGAGGGTTGATTCTATGTGTCAACTTAACTGTACCATGAGGTATATCTGACCCAGATATTTGGTCAAATATTATTCTGAGTGTGTCTGTAGGATGTTTGTGGATAAGATTAAAATCTGAATTGGCAGACTGACCTCCTTAATTTGTGTAAGCCTCATTCAATCTGTCAAATAAAACAAAAAGCAATGAAACAAAGAAGGCTGGCCCTCCCATGAACTCATCTGCCTAACTGTCTTTTCTGGTCTCAAACTGATACCTCAACTTGAGTCTTGAGCCTAAAGCTTTTCATTGGGAGTAGAACTTACACCATCAGCTCTTCTGGTTCTCAGGCCCTTCGATTCAGAATAAAAATATACATCAGCTCTCCTGGGTCTGCAGATGTTTGGCTTTCTTAGCTTTCAGAATCATGTGAGTCAGTTCCTTAAGAAAAATCTCTTTATAAATATTTATATATGTAATATATAAATATAAAGCATGTATACATTATACGTATATATAAATAATACACATATATATCATGCATACTATGACATATATAACATCCAATTATAATTATAACATACATTATATATAATGTAATACAATAACAATATATCATATGCCTCAAAACATACACATATTATATGGATATTATATAACATTATATATATATATATATATATATATATATATATATATATATATATATATTGCGTGTGTGTGTGTGTGTGTGTGTGTGTGTGTGTGTGTGTGTGTAGTTCTGTTTTTCTGGAGAACTTTGACAAATAGAGTCAACTATCATTTTTATCCCCTTAGAACTGTATACAAATTTGTTTCACAACAAGTCATGGACACAGTAATATCTTAGTGGTAACCAGAGGATAAAGGGGGAAGGGATTGGTAGATGAGGGTAAACTGGATCAAATATATGGTGATGGAAGAAGAACTGACTCTGGGTGATAAACACACAATTCAATATAAATATGATGAATTACAGAATTGTACACTTGAAACCTATGTAATTTTACTAACCATTGTCACCCCAATACATTTTAATTAAAATCTTTATGTATTTTACTTTATTAATTTTCACAACAGAAAAGTTTTGAGTCAATTTATTTCTCAGATATAGTACTCCATACGAAATATCTGATTATAATCTGTCTACTTTATCCTGTAGAAGTTCTATAGGTGACCTGGATTCTTATAGACTTTTTAAATTCCTGTTTAACAATGCAAAAAAACACACATTTTGTAGCAAAAGGATTAGTCTATCTCTGTCCTCATCATCTATGCAGAAAAACACTGTGGTTCAATTAATATTTAATAAGCCCATTCTGAAATTAGAACAACAAAGCCTTGGCTCCACTTGTTAGGATTGAGAAAGCTTTTATATATATATATATATATATATATATATATATATATATATATATATATATATGTATATATATATATATACGTATATATATACATATATATACACATATATATATACATATATATACACATATATATGTATAAATATGTTTATAGAACATAGAAGATATATTAAAAAGAAGTATTAAAGATCGATTTGAGGAAACTCTAAGGGTGAGGATGAAGTCTAGTGAGGGATTTCAGTAAGATTAATTTATGGAGAGAAATAAATATAAATGAAATTTTAATTAAATTACTTGTTGTATATTAATATTCTCTCCTGTGTATCCATAAAAAAATCTTCAAGATATCTACATTTATCACTAATATTAATACAGTTGATTACCTCTTTACATATGCGATAGATAAGTGAGCTCAGCTTTAAGGTTAGCATAAAAAAATCAAGAGAATGTCTATCATGGACAGTCAAATATTGGTTAGAACAGTTAGAAAAATTCTACGAGTTTTTTTCTATTCATTTATTTTTAACATAAATTTCCAAATATCTCAGATTTTTTTGATCGTTATTATTTTGGGGGGGATTATCTTGTGGCAGGCTGAGTAACAGCTCCCTGAAAAATATCCATATCCTAATCCCTGGAACCTGTGAATCACTTTATGTGGCATTTGGGGTCTTGAAGATGTGGTATAGAATCTTGAGATGGAGAGATTATCTAGGTCTATATTGGTGGGCCATAAATGTAATCAGAGGGCTCCTCCTAACAGGGATTCATAGGGAGAGTAGACAACAAAACAGGAGAAGACAATGTGAGGATAAAAGCAAATTTAGACTGATGTAGCCACAAACCAAGGAAATCCATTATCCACTAGAAGCTGGAAGAGACAAATGACAGATTCTCCCTTGGAGCCACAAGAAGTACCAGCCCTTCTGATACTTTAATCCTATCAAACTCATTTTGGACTTCTGGTCACCAAGATAATAAAATAATTGCCAGCAATTACAAAATTAGGGAAATAACTTTCTAGACAGAAGTAATGGAATGCTACTGAAAACGATGAAAGAAAGACAGACAAGGCGAGGCGGGGCTGGACTGACTGGACAGGAGAAGACAAGACAAAAATCAATGACAGTCTAGTAGACATTTGAGTTTGGAACACAAAGAAAAGGGGTGACAAATGCAAAGGCATTTTTAGTGGTCCAAGAAAACTTTTCCAAGTTTCAGTCCGGCTTCTACCTTTGTTAGATTGGGATTAAGCGTGTCTCTTACTGTACTGCCTGCCATGAAAAAATGAAACTTCAGCTTCCTCGTCTTTAAAAATGAAACAGGATTATTACCTGACTTGCTTATTTCATTGTCATTGTAAAGAATACACTCAGAACAACTGTATGTAAAATGTATATAAAATTGTACATAAAAATGCAATTCCAAATTTGAAGTGACAAATAAATAGACAAGTATCAGTGTTAAATAACATGGAATTTGTAGAAACATTAAGTTGACTCCTAATCTTGCCTCGTATTTCCTGTGTATTCTGAAGAATTTATTAAACTCTGAGTTTCAGTGTCTTTACCTATAAAATGGTAGTAATGATAATTCATTTTTTGAGTTATTAAAAAGTATCATGTGACAACATTTACAAAGCACATAGCACAAAGCTTTGCACACAGCAAGTACATAATAAATATTTCTTTAGTGGTACTGGTAGAAGTAGTAGGAGCAAGACTAGGAATAACAGCAGTACTGACATAAATCAACCTGTGTCATCGTGCCTTTGATGATGAAATCGCATACGAGTAGACACTATTCATTGTATACGCTTAAAAGAAAACCGCATTACCCTTTCCATATTAAGAGTTTTATTGGGAATTGTAGCATAACTTTGTCTGATTTCAATCTAGTTAATCCAGGTTTAATTCCTAAATACGAAAAAAAAGAGGTGATTATGCTTATTTTTCATTTGTAGGCTTATATACAGTTTGGAGTAAAGGAAAGAGCTTAAATTCTACAAGCATGCAGAGTAACATGACTATTAGTGAAATTTAAATATATCAACATCCCAATTCCCTCATCTGTAAAATGGTAATAAATAATACTACCAGATAGTGATATGTGGGATTAAATGTGGTATAATATATAAAGTGTCTTGAACATTGCCTGACATATAATAGATACTCAATAAATAATGATTTTTATTACTTTTTAATCTGAACCACACTTCTACCTGCTACTTTTATTGGAACTGTTAAAATCACTTTTATATAAAACTGACTATATTTTCCGTATCTATTCTTCCTAAGGAGTGAATTGAGTATTTATCATTACTTTTGCATTATTCTTCCAAATGTCTTGATCCTTTTGCTCATTTTACAATCTCCAAAACACGTGCATCTTATTCTAGAGATTTGAAAATCATATCACACACTTTATTTCATGAAGTTTGGATTAATGTAACTATGAACATTGAGGTTTATCTCAATTAAATTAATGATGAAGTAATCTTTGCCTGGGCAACTAGCTTCATCTTTTTAGGTTTTTCTTGCCCTTCCAAAGAAACTGCCTAAGCATTTTTGATCTCTCTTTACCTTCTCTAATTTTCATCTTTATTATCTTGGATATAAACACATAGATAATAACAGATACATTTGTTAAAACCACTTTAAAATGTGACTTATTTTCTTTCAGTTCCATGAACATTTTTCACATTAATTTTTGTCCTTTTTTTTTTTCTTCAGTTTTTCATACTTACTCCCACTAGGTTACTGTTAAAAATTTTTCATTCTTTAAGAAGTCACTCTTTTGGTGAGTACAAAAAAAAAAAAAAAAAAAGGAAAAAGACTAGTTTACATAAATTCCTATAATATGGTCCTGTTCCTGTTTTATTTATTTTTCCCCCCTCCTGTCATATGTTCTGCTTGGCTTCCATAAAACCCATGTTTCAAAACCCTTCTGTCACTTCTACATCTTTTTCCTGTTGAAGTTTTCATGTAAAAACCACCAAAAAAAGATGTTGATCATGCAAAGCTGGCTTAATTAAACTGGCAAGGCAGAGCATAATCTTTTCAGAGTCTCGGGAATGTCTGACGGGGCAAGTGGGGCAGGATTGGGGAGATTTCATAATATGGTTAATTGGCTAGAAAAGTTGGTGAATTCCATCTTGGAACATGAGCCTGAGTCATGTCAGAGTTATCATCCAATGTTCACTTATCCTGGAAAATAGGACCTTAACAAGTTGTCATTAAAATAAATTGAACTTAAGCTGTGTTGCTTATCATTGTTTGTTCAGTTTCTCTGTTTTGTGAGTTATGGTGCAGTTGCTTTGCTTTCCAAATTTTGGTTTCTGTTTCATTTCTCATTCCTACTTCCTAACACCAATCTTTTTCCCTCCTGGTGAGGGAGAAAAATACAACCACTTAATATTAGGTTGGTGCAAAAGGAATTGTGGTTTAAAAGGTTCAAAACAATTGCAAAAACCGCAATTACTTTTGCACCAACTTAATATAATCAAGTTCATTATATTTCCCAATAAACAATGGAAATAAATGTGAAACATGACTCCAATCCAAATATTCCTTGGCTAGTAACATTCACAAATATGCTAGAAAATTATTTGTCATTTTAATATGTACGTTTATTATGATAATGATGAAAATCATTAAGTGACTATATATACTTATATATACACATATGCATTATATATATACATATATATGTATACACACACACAAACACACACACACACATATATATTACTGAAAAAAATCATGATCTGGGTCTATCTTTATTATTATATTCCATGGCCAGTACATAACTAATTTGGTCATGACTGATTTTCAGTGTTTTAAATGCAGACCCCAGTGGTACACTTTTAGTAAATGCTTTAAAGTGTTCCCTCACTGGTTTAGTTGTTACTTCAAATCATATAAGTTGTGAAAAGAAAGGAAATCTGTGTTGTTATAGCTTTCAAATGGAATTACAGGAGTCTCCTTCTAGGGGAATAGATGTCATTTATTTGCGAAATATGGTTCACAAAGCTCAAGTACAGGAAGCAGTGAAGAAGAATTGGATTAGAGATGAGCAGCCAAGATTTTTCCACTCCCTCGATGTCCCTCAAAGTGGCACATAAGTGCACAAGGAATTTGCTCAAAATATACAATACTCCTGGGCATGAAATATTGTCCCTTTTATGTGCCAAACATAAAAAAACAATAAACTTTAACATTAAAAACAAAAGAAACTCTTTTCTGTCTGAAAGCATTCAAGTTGTGTGGTTCTTTAATAGACGACTATGACTTTCCTTCATGAGAGAGCTGTAAAATTAAATACATAACTTATATACTACAAAATACGGACAAATGTGATGAAGGTAAACGAAGCAAGGTAATTTATTCAGATGTTACTTTGCATTTAGTAGCTTAGAGTCACTCTTCCAGTACATTTAGCCATAATTTTGCATTTATTTTTTTCTGAGGGAATTTTGCTGTCCTGGTATCAGAAGTTGTTGGTTCCAGTCAATGATTCTTCCTGTGTTTTGCAAAAACCTAAACTTACTAAACTCAATATGCTAGGATCTTCAAAGAGTGAAAGCAAACTAAGGAATGCTTTTCATAGGAACAGGAATGGGGAGAGACAGAGTCTCCCAAACTTGGAAGAGCTCCATGAAGAGAAGGGACCTGCTGAACACTTAGTATTGGCTCTTTGCAGAGTAGTAAAGGCCTCAGAGCAGCTGTGTGAGTGGTGTCCCAGGAGGCCAGGCCCTAAGCTTGGAAGTGTCTGACCTTGTCAATGTCCCCTGGTCCAGGTTTGGAGTAAGAGGCTGAGAACTGCTGGACCTGACGGCTAGGAAGTTAGACATTTTCAGGTTAACCAGCGTAGCCAACCAGTGATTTGACAGTGACATCTCGGACCTTTAAATGTCCCTGGGGGAGCAAGGTTTAATAATGCCAAGACTGGAGTTTTCACCAGTCCTAAAGGATAGGAGAAGTCATCCTCAAAGTCCACTTAGTTGTAAGATCTCCCTGAAAAGTGACAAATAACCAACATGTATATGAAACGTGATGTTACCTTGCAGGGGGAATGAACTCAGATACAAGCAGAGAACCATAAGTACACAGGCAGCCTGAGAATAAATACTTACATTTTAGAAGGTGTGAAAAAAGGTATTAATGTCACATGTTATGCTAGGGAACATTGTTTCAAGTACACTGAAAGCAAACCACAAACGTAATGGTATTTCTAAGCACAGAAAAAATAGTAATCTTTTGTAGACCCTGGTCCCATATGAAAGGCTGCCTCTGAGTGGGAACTATAAAATACCATGTGATAAATCAAAACAATTCCAATGAGTTTATGGTAAGGGTTAAAATTATTGGTCCTCTTAGATCTAAAATTAATCTGGTTTCAAATTTCAATAGAGAGCTATGACTCATGGAAAATGACACAAATTACACTGGTATTCTTAAATATATTAGACATCTACAAACCCCAAATGTATCCGTCTTCCTTACTCCTTCATAATTTCAATTAAATCCTAAAAATATCATCCTATGCAAATATAGGCCTTTTTAAAGACATATGGCTGATGAAATAACAATATCATTTATTTTCACAAATAAGAAATCATGAATAAATAATAAAAGTTTAGCAATTTGTGTTAATCTCTCTCTCTCCCCTAACTCCCTTATGTGTTTGAGTGTGTATGTAAGATTCATATTCATATGTGTGTGTGTGTGGGGGGGGGCTGACCAAATTTTATATATAGATAGCAGAGAGAGAGAGAGAGAGAGAGAGAGAGAGAGAGAGAGAGAGAGAGAGAGAGATTATTAAGCTTGGGTTACAATCAGTCTGGGAGAAAATCTTTGGGTTGTTCTCTAAGCCAAGAACACAAATACAGATTGTTTCACCTTAAAGATACTGAGGCCACTTTATTACCTCTTGGATAATATCATAGAGGAAAAAATAGAAAAGAGATTCTTGCTACATTTTTATCCTTCTGTAGATGTCTGGAGGTATAGTATGTACATATAGTGTATTAAATAAACACTGAAAAACACCATATCTTCTGTTCTTTCACAGTTTTTATGCATATGTAAGTTTTAAGCATCTATTTTTATCATTGCTATCCTGAATGCCCATGTGAGGGTCTGGGCAGAGATGATTATGATTTACTTTAAAACAAGTATCAATTGCGTCGTTCACCCCTCGGGTAATACAGTGAGAGCCAGATGTCATTATACACATACATATGGAATCTATAGACAAGGAATGCTGAAAACACTGAATTTGAATATGGGCAATTTATATACATGTTGTTGCCTTCACTTCATGAAAGGAGGAGAGAAAAAAAAGCTTTGCTCCTCGGATAAAATCCTTTGCTCCTTGGATAAAATAGGTTCTTGCTCTAACCCTTTGGAATGTAAACACATTTCTCCAGGAGATAGAAAGCCCAGTGTCTCCTGTTTTACTACCCAGGGAGGATATCTCTAATATCACACTTCCATCTGCTCACCAATGTACACACATATTTCTGGAGTTTTCTTAATAGATAGACGTGGAGTTATAAAATAACTTCTAAGCTTGCTCTTTTGGTCCAGTTCCCAACTTTCAGTAATATTTGCTCTGAAAGCTCTCGTTATGCATAAACACAAGAATAATTTCCTTATAATTCCATAGGTTCATACTCAACCTGATCCCTGATGAGCTATTTTAACCCCTTAAAAGAATTATTTTTGTTGGTCCAATAGTATTCACCTAGAGTTTTGACAAACTGAACTTATAAATTTAAGGTCTGCTTCCTTCTAAAGCATAATAAAATGTAAGTAAAGAAATAAATGACATAAATCTACAAGGACAAATATAATGCAAAAAGAATAAATAAAATATCAATATATGAGTATTTTGAAAGTGAAATGCAAATATAGGAGTAGTAACTGACTAGAAACCTACAAATTGAAAAAAACAAATTGAAATCAGGCCTATGTAGTCTGTAGAAGACAAAAACTCATAAAGTAGTACGCAGGAAGATCGTGGCACTAAACATTAAAAATGAAAGTATTGGTTCATCTATTACCCAGCCCCCAGTCCTATCAGAGGAGGGAGGCAATGGCATTTTTTTACCTCCAGAAAATAAAGACATTTTCTCCATTTTAAAGTATAGAAGCAAAATAATGGCATTCTACGTAGGTTTTAGGGTAAAGGATGGTGGTGAAGGGTAGTGTGTAGTCACCATGTGCATACTACACAGTGATATCCCAAGACCTTCATAATGCTGTTCATAAACGTCACCCAGACAAGAGAATGCAATCCTTCTCATGAAAAGTGAATGGCCCCAGAAAATAACAGTAAAATTGCTTGAAGTTTCTCCAAGTAAAATTTTTCTTACAAGCCATTTACTTTGTTAATAAAAATTTGCTCATTCTATATTTTTTTCAGTTTTATACTCTTCAATATTATCAGACAAAGTTGGCCATTTTAGGATCTCTTTTGAAAGGAAAAAAAACAGTTGGGACAGAGAGACAGAGCAGAGAAGCAGAGATTGTGGGAAGGAGAAAGAAAGAAAATAAAGTGACTGAAAAGAAAAATAAGAGATCATTTAAAAAATAAATATATGTATTTAAAAAAACTGCCAATATACTTTTTAAATTTTATTTATATATTTGTTTATTTATTATTTGACACTCACTTATGTGTTGCTTACTCAGTGGTAGATACAGTTCTAAAACATTAATACAGTTTTCATATATTAACTAAATTGAGAAATAAGAGAAGATCTTGTATGTAAGAGTATGAAACAGGAAGAATATACTACAAAAAGAGCATTCACATTACACTAATGAGCTTACGAAAGATAAAATATGGTTACCAAAGATGAAAATGCAATGTGAAATTCTGAAGAAAAGTCAAGGAAATCATCTCGAATGTAGAACATAAGATAATGATGAGAAAATAAAAGAAGTAAATGTTTATAATTAGTGTATCAATTAAGAAAATCTGAATTTCAAGCAACATGAATTCCAGAAAGAGAGACCAAGAAAAATGATGAGAAAAAATAAATAGAAAAACTATGTTACTTTAGCTGAAGTAAATATATCTTAAAAATAAAAGGGTCCACAGAATAATCAGTACAAAAGTAACAAAATCATACACCACAGACTGTAAAATTGCAGAACCATGGAAACAAAGGGAAGATTTTAAAAAGCTACAAAACAGTTGGAAAGTAACTATCAGTAAGGGCACAAAATCTCCCAGTCATGTCAGCCCAGAACGTATTCCTTTGATGCATCCTTTCTGCTTTGAACATGGTAGAGTGATAAATAAAATATAAAAGAAGAAAACAGCCAGAAAGTGAAACCTGTTTGAAAGAAACATATAAAAAGAGATCAATGAAAAAAAATGAAGAAAATTTAAGGGAATAAGACTATATCTGTAGGTGTATTGCCTTTTTCATCCAGGATGAGACACTGACAACTGGAAGTTCAATCCTGCAAGGTCAGAACCATTAGATGATCCGTCTCATGTGGTGAACTAGTGCTGGAATCCCTGATTGAATTTGGAGCCTGGTATAGTCTCTTTTAAAAAATGGGTTGGAAATTACTATGGCCAACTGTTACATAGGCATGGATATTATAACCTTCTGGGGCTTTAGGTTGTTCGGAGGATACCACACGATATCATGATCAGGAAATGAGCTAAACTATCCCGTGATCATATAGACTGAATCTTAGGTATCATTACGAGGCTAGAGATCCAAAACAGATGAGCGGTCCAAACTGGATCTGGGCTGAGGACTTGAGTGAAAAGATGGAGGCAACCATTAATCATTGAAAGAGAACAATTGATATTAGATTTATAGGAATGAAACAATGACAAGACATAGAACAGAAAGCATAAAAAAGGTAAAATATTGATAAAAAGGTTATATAGCTGTGGAAGATTATGTGTGTTTGTGTATGATGCTATAAGGATGAGGTAAATATGAAAGAATACATATTAGATTAGCAGGATATTGGAGTGGGAAGGAAATACAGGCAAATTGAAATAAAACAAAGGAGTAGTAGGAGACAAGTAAAAAGGCAAAATAAAATAAAATACAACAAAGCTGTCTTAAAGGAACCATGACTACCTATAATGTGATCATATTCATTCACTTATGTAAAATTATATATACATTCATTTATACATATCCAGATATAAAGAAAAAAATATATTTCCAATAGTTGGAGTAAAATCTAGACACATTCCAGTAAAAAAATTAAATGACTAAAAAATAATATGGGACTCAACCAAAAAGAAAAAAAAAGAAAATCCATGAGACACAGTGAGGACATGGAGCATATATTCATATATTATGACAACTGAACAAGCATTATTAGAAGTAATATTTGAGCAAGTTCTGGTATTGAATAAAGATGTGAATGCTAAACACAAATGAATAAAAATGAATCTCTAGATAAATCATTATAGTGAAACGCAAAACACTGTATATTAGTTTCGTATTGATGCTGTAATAAATTACTACACCTTGGGTAACCTAAAAAAAAAAAAAAAACAATTTATTTTCTTATATTTCTGGAAGTCAGAATTCTGAAACAGATTTCACTGGGATAAAACCAAAGTGTTGACAAAGCTGTGATCCTTCTAGAGGCTGTAACGGAGAACTGGTTTCCTTGATTTCTCTAGTTTGTAGAGGCTACCAGTACTTTTTGACTCATGGCCTACTCCTTCCTTCTTTAAAGTCAGCAATCACACCACTCCCACCTCTGCTCCTTTTGTCACATCTCCCCGACTCTAACTTTCCTACGTCTCTCTTTGACTTATAAGGACCTTGTGGTTACATTGAGTGCACCCAGATAATCCAGGATAATCTCCCCTTCCCTACCTCATGATCCTTGCTCACAACTATAAAGTTCCTTTGCCTTGTAAGGTAACATATTCACAGATTCCAAGAACTAAAATGATGGCTTTATTTTTTTTGGAGGGGGGCTCATTCTGCCTACCACATATTGACAAAATTATTTTCAAAGTGATCAGAGAAACAAAACAGTTTGCTTAAAAAGGGGAAAATAGACAGATAGATGATAGATTTTAGCAGATTATTCCTCTCATTCATTTTATTAATTAATATATTAATTAACTAAATATCTATATAATACTGTTGAAAACATTTAATAGTTCAGGCGATGGAACCCTACCAGGCTACAGTACAGTTACTTAATAGGAATATAGGGTAAAACAGTAAATGTGCCCTTCGCCAATTGTTCTGGGATAATTTGGCCCTAATAAAGGAATGTATTTGAGACTGAAATAAAAAGAAAAAATTTACCCCCAATAATTTGTAAATTTGTCTTCCCAAAAGCATCACTCTAGGTACAGTATGGTGAAGGTCAAAGAAGGACAATTAGGTCTGAGGAAGAGGTGCTCACAGGTTAGTAATTCTTGCTGATCTGATCTCCAGAGCAGCAAGAAGCCAGAGAACTATTGAAGTAACTCAACAGCAGGAGTGCAAGATGAATGGAAGAGTCATCAACCAATTATGTAATAGTTTGTGTGTTTTTTTCAATCCTCATAAATTATTTAGAGAAAGAGCCTCTGGTAAAGATGTACTTCTGAATATTAAGAGTGAGGAATCATAATTATTTCAATTTAAATATTCTAACATATTTTGTTAATGCCCACTGCATTAAAAAATGTCATTTTGCTGTAGATTAATATGTATGTATGTTTATATGTATGGATGTATTCATTCATTAAATGATTGCATGGTCTATGCAGTCTATGCTATTATGAATATTGTTTCTAGGAATATTCATGTACATATCTTTTGGTGAATATATATTCACACTTCTTTTGGTATACATATACCAGTGGATTTTCTCATCATAAGGTATATCTGTGTTGCGATTTTGTATTAGGTCGGTGCAAAATAATTGCTGTTTTTGTAATGGTTTTTAACCTTTTAAAACTGCAATTATTTTTGCACTAACCTAATACATACTACAACCTAAATCATTGTAGCAATTTATCCCCCAACAGAAGAACATAAGAGTTCCAGTTGTTCCACACTTCTCCAACCTGGTATCATTAACCTTTTAAATTTCAGCTATCTGGGAGATACTTAATGGTATCTCATTGTACCTTTAATTTGTATTTTCCTAATGAATAGAGATTGAACAGTTATTGGCCATTTAAATAGTACCTTGGTGAAGGTACCTTGGTGAAGGGCCTGTTTATCAACCATTATTCTGTGTTTTATATTTTATTTTGGAAATCAATCTACCAACTGTTACAGCAAATTGAGATTCAATAAAAAGTAGGAGAAACTGGAGTATTTGCTTAGCATTATTTGTAGTTTGAACCATGTTTGGAATAGTTCCATATTTTTAAAAAAGGAAAAAAATCTCACCCCCAAATCAGAAATTAAAAATGGAATCTGACAGAACTTCTACTTCCAGACAAAACTGAGTATCAGAGAATGAATTTAATCCTCTTGCCTGGGGGTTGGTGGTGGCGGGGGAGAGAACAAACAAACAAACAACAAATTTAAAAAAAAAATAAAAACAAATATATGCAAATATAATCACAAGCAGCACATTGAAGGACAGAAACAGAGTAGAGACTAAGTGAATATTCCCTTTTGGACTGCCTGAGTCACTTTATGAAGGAGCAGCCTAGGGTGAACTCTACATTCTGGCTTCTTATCTACATGCTGCCTTCCATATCCCCCTAAAGGTAGTGAAGGTACTATTGCCAGCCCTAAGATGTTAAAACCTCTGTTGTTGGTTTTTTCCTTTACCCTATCCTGACCTCTTTAAAAAGTGTGTCTATTAAATTTTCCTCAATTACTCTGAGTATTCCATATATGTCCTGCAGGGGCTCTAAATTACATCACAGTCATAGACTCTAGGCCATACAGAATACTAAGCATATTTTTTTGTGTGAGTGATATAAAACTTTAATGTTATTTAAGTTTGATTTTTCTGATTAAAATAAGTAATATAGGTTTTTTTGTTTTGTTTTGTTTTTGTTTTTGTTTTTTGTTTTTTTTTACTGTGTTTTCTCTAGAAAGAAAAAAATATATAGCCCAATGAGAAATTTGTTTCCATGTTCTCTGTGAGCAGAGATTTCCAAATAATCAGTATTTTGCAAGATTTCCTTTGGGTAAAGTAGAATCTGCCTGCACAGGTTAGTTGAAAATTTTCAGAATATTTCAAGAGATGGAGTTCAGTTATTATAATGGAAACTGAATGTGATGTAAAAGAAAAGGGTTGTGAGAGACTAGCACGTGAGTCAAGCTCATGCTTTTGCATATGGTATCATTAAACATTCAAACTGAAGCATTTTACTAATTTTACTTAACCTTTTTAGCCACTGCAATTTTGTGTGTGGCAAGGGAGCTTTCTCATGGCAAAAAAAGAGAAGATCTAGTTCACAGTTAATTTTAAAAATTGCTTTAAAAAGGTCACTGTGTCTTCATACCTTTTTAAATCTATATTCAGAAAAAGAATATAATTGTCAGTCATTTTTTTTTTAAATTACAAGTACAGCATGTAGATTTGAACTTTATGTACATGATTTCTCTGTTTTAGCATTTCATTCAATTCCTTTCCAATCTATTTTTTACATAAAGAGTTCTCCATAAAAACTCTGACTGGTTCTTTGCCAGTGACTGTCTTATTGATAAATTATAGCTATAGGTCCTTTCCAGGCTCTGCTATTGTAGAAAATTCCTGTGCTTTTAGGGCACTGTTACCAAAGCTTGAAAAGACATTCAGAATAACATTCTGTAGTTATAGGGGGAAAAAGGAAGAGAACAAAAAAGCATTTTTGTAATTCAGGCCTATATGTCTAATATGGGGCTAAGGTATCTAGGAAACCTGTCATCAGATGGAATTTTTCTTACAAAATGACAAAATTAACCTTGATGGGAGAGAAGAAGAGTGAATTGATGAACACAAACATACTGAACACATAACCAACTTGGACTTCACTGCATAAAAATGGAAAGAAAATAAAATGGGGGGATCTATAGCTCAGCCTAGACTAGAAGGCATCCACTTCTTTGTGACTGAGGAGAATCCATGATAATATCAGTAACGAGGCTAATTCTATATGTAGAATCACTGGTAATTCAGGGTGAACATGACAGCTACATTGATAGAGAAATCACTGCCTTCTATATAATATAATTTTATAATCATTCTGACTTAGAAGATTTATTTATGTTCTGAGAGCAAATATAACTCTACCCGTAGTCTTCAGTTTGATCCTTTGTGACATACTGAATCAATGTAGACTTTCCTCTACAAGATAGTGGTCTAGATTTTCAATATTGCAAACAAGCACCAAAATGTATTTTATTTTCAAGTAAAACAAGAGCCATTTCATGCAGCATTATAGATTATTTAAGAGCACAGACTCTGGATCCATATTGCCTTGATGACTATTTGGGCATCTCTCCCTTATTAGCTGTGTGGTCTAAGACAATGCCCAAACTTATCTGTGCCTCAGTTTAATCTTCTGTAAAACAGAGTTAATAAAAATGACTAGATCTTAGTTAGGCTTGTTATCATTTGCAAAATATGTAGAACAGTACAAAGTAAAAAACAGTATAGAATGAGCACTCTATAGGTGTGTTAAACTATTTGAATTTCTTCGTCAAATACCACTGTACCTCAGTCCTTCCTGACGTGTGGTGTTAGAATCCAAATTGCTCCCAGTATGGCTGGACAAATGTGGCTCCTTTCTTTTTTCTAATTGTGCTGTTGTGGCTTCAATATAGCATGCCATCTTTTCTCTTGGGAATGGCATCTACATTTCAAATATTAAACAAGGGATAAAAATCCTGATACTTGGATGCTAAAGTATGATTCTTTCACACAGAACTTATGAATTTACTTATTTGACCTCAAAAGAAAGATCTCACATTTGCCCAATACACTGCCTCTCATTTTGCCCAAAGGCCTTCAGTAAGGGTACAGATTTATCCACTTGGTGATTACTGATCTGTGGTAAACACTAGTTCTGTTCACCACATTTTCTGGATTCTCTACTACTTCCTGAATACTGCACTTCTCTGCCCTACTTTGACGAATAAGGTGAGAGTGGAAAGTGAGTGTTACTCCTTGGTGTGACCTCTACACCATGCCCTGTCTCATTTACTTGAGTGAGGATAGTTCATCTGCAATGAGAATGAAGCATGAGAACCAAATAGACTGTTGAAGTATTCATATAATGTAGACTCTGTGAGGGCTGTAAGACTTTACCCTGATTATAAGGTAGCAAATTAGCCTGCTACAATTTTATGGACTCATCCTGACAGAAGAACACAAGACTCCTGAGTCAGAGGAATAGACCATTTATTTGTTACTCTCTGGAAAATCAGCAGCCAGAGAAATTCCCCCCAATTCCTACAGCGTAGTGGGGTGCGGGCCAGTTGATTACCTGTGCACGAAGGTAATTGAACTACAGGAGAGCAAACACAAACTGGCAGATTACTACCCATCCCTTTCTCCAGAGAAAGACTATTATCCATTAAGCAATTATCTTCCAGGGAAGAGACAGAAGGAGTCTGTAGCTTATTGTCCCGAGTACAAGCAAAAATATTAGAAGAGGAGAAGAGAAAAGCTTTCACCTGCAAATTTCTCCAGAATATCTCTAGCTTCCAAGGCATGTTTGCTTATCAAACATGTTCTTAGTTCAGAAGGCCTGGACTCATGTTCATGGAGAAATCTCTGGAATATCCTCTCCCAATATTATTGTGATTTGAGGTTCATCTTGTCTTTTTTTTTTTTTATCTATCTAAAATTAAAATGATTATATAACCCACACTTATTTTTTTTCCCACAAAAACAAAACTCTATAACTCTTCCTGAAGACATTTCTTATCTTAATTTTACTAATCTAAAAAACTTATTGAGCATATATGTGAACACTCACCTTGGCACAGAAAATAACACCTAGGTGATTAGAGGCGGGCTCTTACACACACACACACATGGTCAAGGCTAAAATTAGCAGAGGAGCTCAAAGTGGTTTTGAGGTCTTGCTAGTCACTTGTGTGCTGGTAACGGATAACTTTCTTCAAAATGTTCTTGTTATAGTGAAAAAAAAAATAAAAGGAGTAAGAAGATTGTCTTTGTAACATAGTTTTGACTTTTTCCCCTTAGGTAACTGCATAAGCAGCAGCTGGAGATGGATTAAATTGTGAGAAATCTGAAGCAGAGAATAATCCCTGGATAAATATAGACATAACATGCCCTAAATTTATTTGAACACAGGACCTTTTTTTTCTCACAGAGCACAGTATTGAGATCCTGTGGAAATATTGTTCAGGCAAAAGAAATTGCAAAGCACTAATAAGCACAACCAGATTGAATAACCATTAAAATATAATTCTATTTGGAAATGTGGAAAGAAAGAACACATTTTTTTAGGAAAACAAAATCCTCAGGATTCAAGAGCAGCCACACTCAGTGAGATGAAGCTCTTCCCCTACTTGGACATACAGTTTCCTCAATCTAGTATTTGTTCCCCCGCCAATCTCTCCTCTTTACCCCTAAAATATATGCTATTGTCAAAGCATGATAAATTCATATTTGAAGATCTAGGCTGAGTTTGTGGTCAAACATGCCAGGTATAGATGTTGTAAATACTTCCCTTTGTTAGTTATGATTAACGTGCACTCAGATTTCATGCCCACCTCCTTCAAACATGTCTTCCTGAATCATAAAGTTTGGAAAGCTAAAAACTGCATTTCCCAGAATGCTCTGCAATGATGATTCTGGGTATCAATCAATTTCACCAATTAAATGCATTCATGCAGCGTTTCTAAGGCAACTGCTGTGTTTCTGATCGAAGGATGACAAGGACAAGATCTAGACAAACTGCCTCTCAACTTCTCAAGAAGCGGATGTTGAAAATCACAATACAGGAAGTGGCCAGTGCTGCCACCACAGTACACACAGTTACATGATTTAATTGTCTCCTAAGGGCCCTTCTCTAAATATCACCATATTGGGTGTTAGGATTGGAACATACAAACTCTGTAGGAACACAAACATTCAATCTATAGTAGTTGTCTTGGTGGATTTTCATGCCAACTGTAATGACTGACATGTTCCAACTATGAATTTACCAGTAAAATATTCAAACTTAATTTTCTCTCTTCTGAAAAAACAAACAAACAAACAAACAAAAAAAAAGCATTTGTTTATTTCTTCTGTACAAGACAAAGTTCATGGTCTCTGTGGGCTAAGAACAAGAGCTGACAACATGATCTAAAAGTCTGTGATCTTTTTAGGTGTAATGGTTACTCAACAGCTGAAAACGCATATTGAGAATGGCAGTCCAACACTTATTTCACACTTTCTGAGAATCATGGTATAATTTTGATTCCATCATCATATTTATTATCCAGACACCTAATAATACTCCTAATTTTGAGAAAAATTTAAGAAGAAAAGCAAGAATATAATATTCCTAACCTACCAACTTATCATAAAAATAGAAATTGACATGAAGAATTTGAAGCATTTTTATTTACAGGCATTATCCTCAGGATAAAGAGTGATTCTGAATTTGATAATGGCTTGCTGTATGTAGTTTGAGATCATTTTCTCCTAAGAGGCTGAGTAGTATTCTTTGTAAATATACTTCTGTGTGACTGAACAGTCAAAGGAAAAATTAAGCTTCCCTAAGCAACCTTTTAAGGTTAACCAAAGACTTTATTTTGTCATTGTACTGCTGCTTTTCTTTCTTATTGCTTTGTTTCTTCACAGTCTACTACAAAGTTTAGTAGTTTCTCTTAAATAAAATTAAATCGGTCACCCTGTTAGCATTTGTATGTTGGGAGGCTAAAAACCAACAAACAGAGTTGTATTAAATTGTGTCCCTAGTATTATATTCAGAATCAAGTAGAATCTGCTCATCGTTATAAAATTTTGTTTTAAAATAAATCTATTTAAACAAAGGCATTTGTTTAAATCAGGAGGCCTTTCAGTTCAGATATTTAATTTAGAACATTATTTTTCCAAATCCCATAGCACTTTGTACATTTTGATCCTAACACTGATCACACTGAATTATAATAATGCAGAAAGAAGTTGGTCTTCCCCACTCCCAACCTTAGAATGTAGGCTCCTGGAAGGCAAAACTGTGTCTGCTTTATCATTCTATTCCTAATGCCTATGCCAGTGCTTAGCACAAAATAATTCCTCTCTAAATACTTGTTAAATGAAGGAATGAACACATCCATTCTATTTTTTCTTCCAACTACATATTTGTCAAGTGTCTACTACTGGCATAGGAATTTGATGAAAACTAAAATGTTTCCTGATGACATAATTTTATATGCCCTTCTAACTTTCTCCTTACATAATTTTATTTAACTTCTTGTTTATTCTTCCAAAGCATTGCATGTATATACATATACAATTTGTTTCTTTGCCTTTTGTTTTCTGTAGTTCACTGGACACATTATTCAAAAATTTCCACTTTTTTTTCATATAATAATATACCTCAGAGATCTGTTCATATCAGAACACAAAGGACTTCCACATTTATTAACAGCTAAATAACACGCCATTGTTTGACAAAAAAACATTATTTAATGATTCCATTATGTATTGACTTTTAGACACTATCCCCAATTTTGTGCTATAGAAGACAACACTATGAATGAATAAAATTTTACAGCTCATTTTTCTTTATATGGAACATGTGGAACAGATTTTTAAAATGAGAATTACAGTCTCAAAAGTACATTTGTGTTTTTGATAGAGACTACCAATTTGTCTTCCATGTAGGTTGTGCCAATTTACTCTCATAGCAGCAAAGAATGAGAGTTGATAATTTGATGCATTGTTGCCAATAAAGTGAGTTATCAAACTTTGGAACTTTTGTTAATCTTATAGATGAAATGATATCTCAGTGTAGTTTCAGTTTATATTTCCTTTTTAGTTAATGCAATTGGCCATCTCTTCATATATTTAACTTTGGGCTTTGTTTCGTTTTGTTTTGTTTTTTGAGCTTTTGTCCATTTCCCAGTTTGTCAGAAGGTGGCTGTTATTTTGTAGGTGATCTTTTTATGATAGAGAGAGAAGTCATGCTAATTGATGTCTATGATAATCTTTTGTAAACATTTTCCAGCTTGTGATTTTTGTTTTTTGTCTACGTTATTTGCAAGTACTGGTTTATTTTTTATATTCAACAAATTGATCAGGCTCCAAAAGTTTAAAAATATAGTGTTCTGAAAATATGTATATTGAGTTGCACTATCCTGGAGTTTTATAGCAATTTTGCTTGAATTCAATAGCATCTAGGTAGTACTCCTGCCAGCTGAGAAAATTTATCTAAGAAGACATCATGCCAAACAGTAATTGCAAACCATAAATATTATAGATTGTCCGCATACAGCACAATGAGGATTGTGGGGAGTGAGGAGGGCAGTGCAGGGTTAAGAAAAAACCACGAATAGAGTGCAAGAGGAGCCAAGGGACCAGCAGCCTCAAGGTCTGGGCTGTGGCACCTAATCAGGCCCGCACATAGTTTTCATTAGTTAGGTGGGGAAGCAAAGGAGATAAAGCTTGTCAATCTCAAGATCTGTGAATTCCATACACCATAATAAGAAACTGATTCAAGCCATTCACGCTTGCCTGCAGGCAGCAGGACCACAACACAAGTCTCAACTTCCCCAAGGGACAAAACCTATATGCATATGAATAGATGGAGAGCACATCATTTAATCACTTCCATTGCAGGTTTTGAGGAAGGAATGCAGCCACAGAATCTGAGGCTTTCCTTAGCCTGGGGAAGGTGGGGGGCTGTGCCCACCTCCATGAACCCCAGGGGTTCTCCTGTTGGTCCCCACTCCACTCTGCCTGTCTTAGGGTGCTTTCCACGTGGAAAGTCATACCCGTCATTGGCTGACCAGCCATCTTTCTGGGACCAAACAGGGAGGCATAAGGTGCAAACAAAGTCCCTGAAAGTATCTGTCTTACACACTCTCCTTTCTTTGGGGGCAAGTACAAGGAAACAAAGGGTTAGGCTGCTGCTTGGTGACAATATACATTATAATAAACTGGTATTTAAAGCACTGTAAAAATATTATTAAATAAAAAGAAAATGTTAGAATTTTAATGGAAAGATGAAAATCTAAATGAAATATTGTAATCTTTATAATGGTCAGTTGTCAAAACTTTAGAAAAAATAAATACAGTAATCACTTTAAACCATAACTTCAAAAATCTTGAACATCTCAACTTACTGATTTTATGTTTCCATTTTTTTTTAAGAATCTAACCTAGATTTTACAATCACTCCAAAATAAAATAAAGATTATACCTACTGCTGCCAGTGTCACATTTATAGAATCAAGAGCATGTTACTTAGGCTCTTTAAATTGTAACAACCACAGATGCATTCAGTCTTCCACAAAAAAAGCAAATTGTTTTAGGATGCCTATGAAGTGTAACAAAAAACAGGGATATTCTAGCAAGCTTCCCCTGCAGTGGTGTCTAGGAAATACCTCTGATAATTTTCGTCCCATTTCCTCATTCTCTTTGTATTCCAGTAACCAAGTATTCCAGTAACCAAGTTCTTGCTTGTTAAATTATTTCTTTTGCTTCTATTGGACAAAGCACTTGGTCAAATTTCAGGTACCAAAGGGCTACCATACATGCAATGCTCCCTGGTGGTCAAAGTAGAGCTTCTTTCAGTAGATGAAAAATATGCAGATGGAAGGAAAATAGGAGCAAGTACACTCTTTAAAAGTTAACTTAGAAGCAGCTGGTAACCACAAGATGGCCTCAGGGTTTTTTTGAAAATTAATTTGGGGAATGTATTCAATAATGTTGTAAAGATTTTGTTGGGTATCCGATGGACATGCGTCCTATTTGGGAGACCACCTCAGGGATACTGTGGATGCCTGATCATGGCATTGTACACCAGAAGCTAAACATTAATGAATGCCAACTATAATTTTATATATATAATGTGATGGCTCGGTGTGAGGTCGGAGGGATAGTGGGTGGGGGGAGGAGGTTCACAGTGTGAGGGATATAAATGATGAACGTCTAAGTATTACCTTGTCTTGTACACCTGAAACTAATAAAAAAAAAATAAAAATAAAAAAAAATAAAAGTTAACTTAAAATATTTAGCTTCTGTTGTTTTATCCATAACTATTATAGTTGATATTCACATAAAGCATGGAACTTCTTCAATTTGTCAGAAAAAGCCAGTCTATATTTCTGCATATCCACTAGCTCTGACCATCTCAGGGAGGATAATAAAAGAAAGGTTGAGAGAAAATCATTAAATAGACACAGATTTTACAAAATTAAATATACGTTTACTGCTGTGTCAGATCATTTCATTAATTGATATTAGACATAGAAGGAAGTAAAGGACACTAAATTAAAACTAAATGGGTTGATTAATGAAATAGTATTTTTCCCCTTTTTAAAGCAGTGGCTTCCTGTGTCAGTTCTTATTGTAGGTACGTATATAGCTCTGATAATATTATGAAGAAGTACTGCCTTTCTCCCTCACCAGTAGCTGTTCATACTGATCCTGTCTCTCTCTCTCCACACACACACACACACACACACACCATCTAGAAAATCACTTTATCATGTGATAATGTAACAATGGAAGACAGAGTATTACATGGAATTAGAATCAAGAACACATATCCCATACTTTTCCTTCAACATTCTAAAATAATGGAGTCAGTTAAGGCCAGATTTTTCAGTCTTACTACACACTTATATATAAAGGGAAATTTCATAAAGCAGAGGGAGGTTTTGTTCCATCATTCTCATTAATGTCATTGAAAGTTTCATGCTTTGATTTTCAAGTATTATATTTCAAATGGAACCTGCTGTTATTTACTTTCTGAACTTTTTTCTTTTTCTGGCACATTTATTCTTCATGTACAGAATGGTATTTTAAAAGACTGAATGGAATCTCCCTCAGAAATATAACAGGCGGTATGATTAATATACAACCATGTGGTAAATATGTCGTTTTCATATTTAGAAAATAAATCCTATCCTCTGAATTCAGAAAGAAATATTTTGGTTTCTTCTAGTATTAAGAACTAGAAATTTATTTTTAATAATTATTCTTCAAATATTGATGCATTGTTTTCAGAAGACAGAGAGCATTAGGTTCTATGTATTTAATATTGTGTGTATTAAGTATTGATACCTTATTATCAACATTCACCATTAACTTGGTATGTTAGGTTCTACTGGATGAAAGAATGAAAAGAAACAAAGTCAAACCAGCTCAGGAATAGCAGTGTGAACCTGTGACCAATCTCCAAAGTTATTTTCAGAAACTATTCTAGGGAGATTAACAAAAGACTGTACTTTCCCTCATGAAGTAATGGTTAGAGATACTGAGGGAAATGTTCCAATAAACTTCAAGTGAGGGCTACATATGTATTCCTACCTGAGGTGAATACCAATGAACTGTACTTTAAATGCAAACTGACTTTTCTTTTAGTGAAAAAGGTTAACAGTTTTAAGAAATACCATCCCTAGGGCATTTGAAATACCGCTCCTAGGGCATTTGATGAGTTCCTAGGGACTCTGGAAAAATAACCCAAACTGAAGAAGATTTTTTCAATGACCAAAAGAAAATTTAAAATAATGTAATAAAGCTTATGACATAAAATGAAGAAGTGCATGACACCAAGCAAAAGAGAAGCAAAAGTCGTATTATGCAACAGGTGGAGAACTTACATGCACACGGAGCCATTGGCTTCACTGGGTAAATGACTAGATTTATCCAATGTGTAGCACCAACTTCGTAGAAAATACTAAAATTAAAAATAAAATTGCATATTAAAGTACCCTGTATCCCCGAAAATAAGACCTAGCTAGACAATTAGCTCTAATGTGCCTTTGGGAGCAAACATTAACATAAGATCCCGTTTTATATTATATCATATAAGACCCAGTATTATATTATATTATATTATATTATATAAGACCTGGTAATTATATTATATTATATTATATTATATTATATTATATTATATTATATTATATTATATTATATTATTATATTGTACCCGTTATTATGTTATATTATATTATATATTATATTAAAGACCTGGTCTTATATTATAGTAAAATAAGACCGAGTCTTATATTAATTTTTGCTCCAAAAGATGCATTAGAGCTTATTGTCAGTCTAGGCCTTATTTCCAGGAAAACGCGATATGGGTAAGTATGTTTAATGATTCTCTTGGGGGAAGGTGTGATTTCCTCATGGAACATGTATCCAAGATGTGGCAGAGAGATTCCCATGACTAATCAAATTCTTTCTGGATATCCATAAGGATGAATGACTTGTTTCAATGATATAGAGAATGCATCGCTAATTCAATACTTACATAGAAAACAGACAGAAACGCTGTAGGTCTTTTAATATTGTCTTTCAGTCTTCACTTTTGAAATGCAAGTGAGGATAGGAGATATTGCTCAAGTATGCTATCCCTTGTTCCATCAGACTTACAAAACACAATCTGAAAGATAAAATTATTAATAATTTCAAGATGGCAAAAAGAAAGCATTACCCAAAGCGTAGGTTCCTTCTAAGCAACTGCACATACACACACCCTTGACACTAATTTGATGACCACTGTATCTAATTCATCAGCAAATGTAGTTGGTTCAACCTTCAAAGTACATACAGAATCTGATTGCTTTTCACCACTTCCACTGAGATCTTCCTGGTCCAAATCATCTTTTTCTTTTTTTTTTTTTTTTTAACCTGGATTATCTGTCTATCCATAATTATAATCCTCTCTCATCACACCTTCTCTTTACTATATTCTATTCTCAACATAACTGTGAGAGCGTGCTTTTAAAAATTAAAAACAGGTTATATCATCCTTCTGCTCAAAAGTTTTAAATGGTTTGCCATCTCACTGACGGTAAAATCAAATCTTTTCAATAGCCAAGAAGGCTCTTTATGAACGGTCTCTTTCCCCATTTTCTCAGGGACCATCTCTTCTATTGTTCCCGCCTTCCAGTTATGCTCAGCTCCTGCGACTCTACCTTCTTTCCTGTTCTTTGATCATGCTGAGCATGTTCAGGGTGTTTGCCTTGCTGTTCAGGCCTATACTCCTTCCTCAAAATGTCTTCAGGACTCACCCATTCAACTTTGTTAAATCCTTGCTCAAAAGTCACCTTCTCAGTGAGACTTTCTATAACTGATTTAAAATTGTAAAAACCCACTCTCACAGTTCATTGACCTTCTTTATGTATCTCCAAAATATTTACCACTTTCTACCATCCAATATAATTTGCATTAGTGTTTTTTTTTTTATTACAATAGTGTAAACACCATGTGGACAGTGCTTGGCTAATAGTTACATGTTTAGCACCTAGAATGTACCTGGTATATTGGACATTTAATGAATACTTACTGAATTCTACTAATAAATATACTTCTGATTGCTTTGTGCATGTGTGTGTGTGAGAGAGAGACAGAACTGGAGTTTTCCAGCTTGAATATGGGAGCTTAAAATTCAGAGTATCTTTAGAAAGCACATAAAAATTGTATAAGCAAAGAAGAACTACTCCACCCATTGTAGACCATGGAATTCTTTCCGTTTGGATCCAGTCATATTCTCTATAAAATAGAGCTCATTAAAACTCATATGAAAAATCAACCATTCAGAATAGAGTTTCTACTTTCAGAACTGTGTAAGGGTTTTCTTAATGATCCAGTCCACTCTTGTGCATGTATTTATATTTATCCAATTTAAAAAATGTACCATGTAGCATGTTACCATCTATTTTATGTGCAAATTTCAATTCTTCCATAATGATAAAGCAGCTTAATAGGTAGTATACTTAAAATTAATTCCAGGCTATTACATTTGTCAATTAGAAGTACAGTAGATACCCCTTATCTACAGGGAATATGTTCTAAGACTCCCACTGGATTCCTGAATCCAGGAATAGTACCTAACTACATATATACTATCTTTTTTTCCCTATACTTACATATATAACTATGATAAAGTTTCACTTATAAATTAGGCATAGTAAGAGATTAACAGTAATAATTAATAACATAGAATGATTATTACAATATACTATAATAAAAGTTATGTGAACTAGCTTTTAAACAAACTAGCACAGAGTTTCATTCTTCACAATTTCATGGATAGAAGCTAGAAGCTATTTTCTTACATAGATTTTAGCAAACTCATCACACAATTTTTTTTCTTTCCTTATGAAGTCAAGAACTTTCACCTCTTCACTTAAAGGAAGCACTTTATAGCTTCTCTGGCATATATGAATTGCCAACCTCACTACTTTTGTGCTTTCAGGCCATTGTTAAGTAAAATAAGGGTTACTGGAACATACGCACTGCAATATTTTAACATTTGATCAGATAACCAAGAAGGCTGTTAAGTTAAGAAGAGGCAGGTAGCATACACAGTGTGGATACTCTTGAAAAGGATAATTTACCTCCTGGGGAGGACAGAACAGGTCGGTGTGAGAGTTCACCATGCTATTCAGAATGCCATGTGACTTAAAACTTATGAATTGCTTATTTCTGGAATTTTCTATTTAATATTTTCTGATCATGATTGATCTTGGGTAACAAACTATAGAAAGTAAAAGTACAGATGGGGGAAGTCTGCTGGGTATTTATTTGACAGAAAATTAAAATTTTCATTAGCAGGTTTCAAAATTATATATTCAATGTAATGCTAATAGTAAATAAATATATGTAAATTTTCTCATTGCATGCATCTTTAATTAATATTTATATAATGAACAAACTATAAATGATAAAAGTTACTGAATAATATAAATATTATATGTTTGTCAGTTTTCTCCTTGATAAAATGCAAATTTGGTTTTCCACAAACCTTACTCTATTTTGGGAGCAATTAGATTTTAGGGCCAACAATCCACTTTTATTTTGCTTTCTGGTGGAGAAAAACTTTCTTGTATAATAAAAAGCTTAGAATATTGACTCTGTTTTTTGTGTGTGCCTACAATGCTTCAAATCTAAAAAAATAGTAATATGTACAATTAACATTCAAATTTAGTCCTATTGTAAAAGATATCATTTAAAAATATTAACACAGGATTCTAGGAACATGCTGTGGTCATCAGTTACATAACTTTTTAATCTTCCCATATTATCCCACGAAAGCAGACAATATAATGAGACGGCAAATCTGAAAATGATTGGGCAACATTGCAGTGAAACTTAGTAACATGGATTCCCTGATAAACGCCAAATAAAAGTATGCAGAGACAAACAACCTACAGTCAAAAAGCCTGCATCTGTGCAGAAATGGGAGGAAATCAAAGGTGGATGGACCTAGACAACATTATGCCAGGTGAAATAAGTCAGACAGAAAAAGACAAATACTATATGATCTCACTTATATGTGGAATCTGAAGAACAGAATAAATGAACAAACTAATTAGAAACAGTCTCAGAGATACAGGGCAAAACTGAGGGTTGCTAGATGAGAGGGGGCATAGAGATGAAGGAGAAAGTGGGGGGATTAGAAAACACAGTTGGTAACCACAAGATTGCCATGGGGATACAAAATTTGGAGAAAATAATCAATTATGTGATAAAGACTTTATAGGGGATCCGATGGACACTTGTCTTATTAGGGAGACCATTTCATGGATGGTGTAGATGCCTGACCACTGCACTATACACCTGAAGCTGAAGCTGAATAATAATGAATGTCAAGTATAATCATTTATATATATATATATATATATATATATATATATATATATATATATATATATACAAATATAAATATATAGAAATATATATAGATAGTATATATCTATATATAATATATATATATATATTTATCTATATAATTTATAGATATTTATCTATATGTATATATATAATAGAATGTCAGCTATAATTATATATAATTGTAGTTGACATTCTAATATATATATATATTATATATATATATATATATATATATATATATATACATATATATATATATTCACAGGAAGTGGAGTACAACATAAGGAATAGAGACAGTAGAAATGTAATCGACTTGTGCCATGTCAGAGGGGTAGTAGATTGGGCGAGGGGGGGTGTTATCACCTTGTGGGGGGTATAAATGTCTAACTATTACATTGTTTTGTACACCTGAAATTAATTTAAAAAAAAGTTATCTGGTAAACTAGAGAATATGGCCCTGAAAGAGCCAACAGGAAGTTATCTAAGAACAAAGGAGGCCAATGTGAGTACAGGACCTGAAATGGAGGAGTATCTCTCTATCAAATTGCACATATATGGAAGGTGCAATATAAGGTCCAAAGAAACTGGAGTAGTCTGAGCTTTGTGTGCTCTTGAATTTTCTGCAAATTTATAAAAGCTGACTTGGGTCACATCTCATTCTAAAAATCCAGGAAAACCTATTTTATATTAAAATGTGCATCAGAAAATATTGATGTCTAATCCTCTTCAAAGTAATTAGGGAAAAAAAGGAGATAAAAGCATACAATAACATCCCTACAAACAATAAAAGCACTCCAGAATAACATACTCACAACACAAATGAAGACTATAATGTACTATTTCAAAATATGCTTGAAGATAATAAGAAAGAATAAAACATTATATAAAAGTTTAAGTCAGAAATTCTCAGAAATAAGATGGAGAATCAAGGAATTTGATTTTGTTTTAAATTAGAAATGATTTAAGTGAGAAGAACCACAAGAGTGAATATCCATCACATGTAATATACCATAAGTGAAACATTAGATAAAAAATGAGGAAAAACTTTTAAATTCAAATGAAATAATGAGACCCTTCTCCTTGCCTTTTGCCTTCCATTCTTTTCTCTTCTTCTTTTCCTTCTGAATGATACTGGATATTGAATTGCAATTGCAGTTATCTGTGTGATCTCATCTTTTTTCCATATATAGGGGTAAATGTGAAAATAAATATAAATGTGATATAGTAATAAATATATGAGTAAATTATATTTCCCATCTTTGTCCACTGTGAGGGCCTGTGGATAGTAACACCAATAAGAACAGACCACCTAGTGCCCATATCTTGTTTTCTAAAGACTGTTCTACACTTCAAGATATCAGGAATATAAAACTGTCAAAAGACACTAAAATTAGATTGAAGTGGCTCTCAGTTGTCAAATCTTAAAAATTTTGAGAATATAAATAATGCTTGAAATGGATTGCAATACATTAAATGAAATAAAAATTAGTAAATCTATATTCATGTAAAGAAATGAATGAGTAGATAAATGAGAAAGCTCTACTTTGAACTAGAATGTAAATAAATAAATGTAGAATTGAGAACGGAATTACAATATCACCACTTGTTAATCATCAAAGTAATAATGAATTCTGGCAAAAAATGTTTGACAATAAAACACATGGTAAATGTTTGATGAAGAGCAGAAAATTTACAAAGTACTCTCTCATAAAATACTAAATTAAATGGAAAAAACAGTAATTTTTAATGGAGGAATCTGGTAGTGTCACTTTAATAAACGGATGAAAGTTAACATTACCAATAATAAAACAAATTGAATAGGATATATGAGGAATGGAGAATTATTTCTATAATATTCACACGAGTCATAAACTGAATCCATGGATGAAAAAGGATAAAGTCACCCAAATTGAGGACACTACAAAAATAACAAACCTGTAATCTTCAAAAATGTTAGGATGATGAAAATCAAAGAATGATTAAGAAATGCTTGTTCATTGAAGAAGACCAAAGACACATAACAAATAAAAAGCTATTGTTGGGTATCGGCAGACAATGTTCCATGAGTCTTGCACATTTTTTGCATATCTTATGAACAAAGGTACTGATGGAATTTGTATTGTGCTATCTTTCCAAAGATGGTTGTACAGCAAACAACTTGTGAGAGAGATGGTACTTTAGTTTGAAGCAGATAGCAAGTTTGTTTGCTAAGTGGATAACTAATTAAAAGGGCAATGTCTCTTTATAGGACCAAAGATAGGGACAATAGCTTTCAAGCCATTACAAAAATACTGACAATTCCTAGGCTCAGGTTTTCATCTGTGGTGTAATTCTGCTGCATAGGGAGCATACTCCTAAGCCATACCATGTCATCTCCATAGGAACTGGGAAGCATGACAAGTTGACATAAACATGAAGCTCACATTGCTTGCTAAATTATGAGGAAAAACATGATATCTAACCCAAAGCTCGTATACATGCAGCTAGCAGCCCTGGAGTTGAGATAGGTTAATGTGTTAACATACAACCCTGGTAAAATTTTGAAAAGTCTTGACGGGGATAACTGGCAAACATGAAATATGCCCAGGGATTAGACGGTAATAATGTATTTATGTTAATTTTCTAATTATGATTTGTTTTAGGTTTTGGATTATGATGTTTATTGAGCTTTTGTTGTACAAAGTCCTTTCGTATAGATAAAAAATATATACTTCCAAAATATCCAAAATATATAAAGAACTCATACAACGAGACAAAAAAAAAATACAAACAATCCAGTTAAAATATGGGAAGAGGGCCTGAACAGACACTTCTCAAAAGAAGATATACAAACAGCCAACAGACATACAAAAAGATGCACGATTTGACTAGCTATTAGGGAAATGCAAATCAAAATCACAATGAGATATAACCTCACACTGGTTAGAATGGCTATCATCCAAACAATAATAACAAGTGTCGGAGAGGCTGTGGAGAAAAAGGAACCCTCATACACTGTTGGTGGGAATGCAGATTAGTGCACCTGCTATGGAAGGCAGTGTAGAGGTTCCTCAAAAAATTAAGAATAGAATTACCATATGACCCAGCAAACCCTCTCCTGTGTATATAATGAAAAAATCTGAAAACATTTATCCATAAAGACATATGTGCTCTGATGTTCGTTGCAGCTTTATTTAAAGTGGCAGGACATGAAAACAACCAAAATGTCCTTCTATAGATGATTGGATAAATATGTGGTGCATATACACAATGGAATATTACTCGGCCATAAGGAAAGATGAAATACTGCCATTTGTGACAACATATATGGATCTAGAGATTATCATGCTAGGTGAAATAACACAGAAAAAGTCAAGAACCATAAGATTTCACTCATAGGTACGTGAGATATAAAAATGAAAACAAACAAACAAGAAAAACAAACAAACAAACAAAAACTCATACACACAGATAAACTTGTAATGGTCACCAAAGGGTAAGGATGGGGGGGTGGTAGAAGACAGTAAAGGGGGTCAAATTTATGGTGATGGAAGAGGAATTGACTTGGGCTGTAAAACCACAATGCAACATACAGATGATGTATTATAGAATTGTACACTTGAAACTATAATTTTGCTAATCAATGTCATCACAAATTTAAAAAAAAATAATGTTGTTGATACTGTGCTTACAGTTTTTCCATAAGTTTAAAATACTTTCAAATTTTAAAAGATATATTAAAAACCTAAGTAACAGAAAGATAAAATGGATCTAAAAGGAAGACACACATATTGAGAGGTAAATGAGATCAAACATACTAATTTTTTTTTTTCTCAATCAAGAAAAAGCAACAGTAAGAGGGCAGGACAAATACAAAGGGTATACACTAAATAACCATAAAGCAGAAAAAATATATATTGAACTTATATACTTTAAAACACAATAAAATATTATATCATATACTTGACCATATAAAATGAGAATCACCAACACCAAGCAATGCTCTAGTAAATATACTGACTTTTTAAAAAAGAAACAAAAAAAGGATAGTTGAGATAATGGAGTAAATGACTTAAAAGAAGAAGAAAATGAGATCACCATCTGAGTCTTCTTCTGACCCTTATAATAATCATTTTCTCTATAATTCTTTATAGTTCTTGCAAAAGATGTTTGAATGTCCTAAGAAAATGGATAAAAATATTTGCTATTTCAAGGAAAGAAAATTTGAGACAACAAATAGCTTAAGGTAGGATAAAGCAAATGAGGAATTATGGGATATTCCAATTCTTCCTGCGTTATTGAGAGCCAGTCTCATTTATGTGTGTGGGGGGGAAAGACAGACTACGCCAACACATTTCCTAATGCAGGCCTCAGCAAAAGACTAAAATCAATCACTAGCCTAGTAGCAGTGAGCATCCATATACCCAGATTGTAACCTTGAAATACCACTGCTCACTACAGGGCCTAGGACTTCTTGGAAAAATGGCTCTTCCCAAGTGGGGCTGGAACATCTGATCAGATTAGAAATTAAAGAAGTTATTGCAATTATGATAAAAACAAACAAAAAATAAAAATAATGTTTAAGAGGTATCTATCTCCTGGCCAAAGTTGAGATAATTTGAGTTTCAAGAATGATATTTGTAAATAATTGAAACCCATGAATTGTGTTTATATCAGGTTTTCTTAATGAAATTTTTAAAGACAAGCTAATTAGTCACCTATAAGTAATAATAAAGAACCATTTCATTATTTTGAAAACTGGTAAATAAAATAAATAATCAAATATTTATCCTGGTTTTCCTATTTCAACTGAATCAAGGGGGAATTGTCCAGTAGATAAGGAAAACAGCTCTACAAGATACAAGCAAATTTATTGCCTAGTGTTGAAAGGACAGAGTGCCACCATGGGCATACCAAATGCTTTGGACCTGAATCTGATCAAGTCCCTGAATCCATATCACTTGGCAGGGGATATAAACATAGAGAAATGGTGAACAATATATATGTAATTGACAAAATTCATATTGCGGAAAATTTTACATACCAAAGGCTTGGTTCAAATCCTCCAACTATTATAGGTAAGGAAAGTGACTGCTATAAAATTCAGGATAGTGGGTATATTTGGTAGGAGGGAAGGGATTATGATAGTAATAGGGCATATACATGGGGGACTCTAGGGTGGATAGTAAAGTTGTATTTTTTGACTGGGTTTTGTGTTACAATGGTGTCTACCTTAAGATAATTATTCTATACATAATTTTTGTGTGGCTGTGTGGTTACTGTTAGTCTGTCATGTATTACAGTAAAAAGGTAAAAATAAATTACGTAACATTGACTATGGGAAAATGAGATTATAGGAAGAAATAAAAGATACAAATATTTTTTATTAATCATACACTTATATAAAGAGCTATAAATAGTGATGCATTATGATTTATATAATATAAAAAAATTTGGCAAAATGCCATATAATACTGCTTAACTTGAACTTGAATTAACATATATGAACATAAAAAGCAATTAAAATTATAAATCATAAATTTAGAGTAGTGATTGAAAGTTATGAGCTTAAAGGTAAGCAAGTAATGTGGTGCCACAGAAATTCACTTTTATGAAATCTAAATTGATAAGCTAGTTTATGATTTCATAAAAATAAAGTATTTACAATTAAATGTGTTAATCAAAATGAGTAATGCAAGTGGCAGAAAAAGATCACAATAGTATATGGAAAATAAATATGGAAAAGAAAAATTACAGTCCAATTTAATAAGAAGAGTAATAAAATTCTATAGTTTAAAAATAAATAAAGTCTGCAAAATAGCCAATAGTTCAGAATGTTGGTTAAGAATAATATTCAACCAAAAGAAAATGATTAAACATCAAAACCACAGTGTACATAAAACCATTCACACAGTGATACCAATACAGAATTTGTAACTTTTCTGGCTCCACCACCATCCTAAACTCTACAGTGGTAATCAAAGGTATTCCTCATTGAGTTCCTGACATACTTGCTCTTGGATGACTAATTTGTTTTGTTTAGGGTTAGGGGAAAAAAAAAAAAAAGAGAGAAGAAAATATTCCCCTAATTATTATTTATTTTTCCATGAATATGGGTAGATTTGAAAGGCTCTTTATATAATCGTAGTTTTAATTAAACATATGAATCAAGTAATATTTCAGTGCTTTGACCTGCATCATTTTCCATGTTTATGTTGACATATATATATTAGAAACATAAGGAGAGCTAAAGAGAAGGAATCAATGTGAATTAGCAAGAGAAAGACACTAGCTTAAAAGCAGAAAAAAGTAACACAGAAAACAAACCCAAAGGAAATGCACTGTAAATAGTACATAAAAAAACTTAACATCATCAACTTCATGTAAATATAAATAATGGGCTAGAAGTATTAGGTTTAATAAACTTTATCAGGGTTAGTTTGATCAGATATTAATAAATTAAGATATTAAGATGTTAAGAGGGGAACCCAAGAATGCCAAATATATAAATTATTAAAATGATATAAATATGTACAATGAAGAACAACTCAACTATAATGAACTTTTATCATCAAATATAATAAAGGCAAGAAAAACAATGAAAGAAAAATATCCTAGTGCATAATATAGTTCTATCATATTATATGTAACATTATATTGATAACATAGACCTTACAGTACTTTACAATTTTTCTTAATAATTTCAAATGTCTTATAAAAATAGTGTTGATTTGTTTATTTTACAAATAAGGAGAAACTCATGGAACCAAACTATCTCATGGAACCAGATGAGCACAAGTTCATTTCCTCCATACTTATGTTTTTAATTTTAATTTTTTTCTCAACTCATTTGAGATTATTTTCTAGGAAATGTTTTCCACTTTAATAATACAAATTTATGGCAAGTGGAAATTACTGTATTGTTTTTTTTCTTTTCACTTATTACTATTTTGGAATGAATCTATTTTTTTTAATTTACAAATAATTGTATTATGGACTGCTACTTTTTTCTTTCACCCAGTAAATAGAACTTTAATGTCATAACTGAATATGAAGCAGAACTTGCTGATTTTGATCTTCAAGGGAAGAATGCTCTGGCTAAAGAATGTCATGTTAGGATGGATTGGAAATTGGGTTGAGGACGATTAACTGGTATCATTCTTCCATTACTTTTACAATTGTTCTAGGTTTATATTGTCTTCTCAAATTACTAAACTAACAGAACAAATCAGAGAATAGTTCCAGACTCACTGCTATGTTTCCTCTTAGCAACCTGGAGTTTAACTTTGCTACGTGATTAATCCATGATGAACATTTTTAAACACAAAATGAATTCAAAACTATCTTAACAGCTCTCTGATGTCCATAACTCTCTTACGGCAATGTATCTTTTTGTTTTATCTTTTATTATATTTTTTACCCATTCACTTATTTCCTTTATAGGCAATAAGCACTGTTTATCAAATAGCAATGTGGGAGGGGATCTTCTATATTGAAATCATTTGGAGTTTTAAAATGCAAATACCTGAACCTGATTCTAGAACTACAGGGAGACGTGCAGTTATCCTCTCTACAATATGCTGAACTTTATTCTTACAGATACTTAATGTTATAGAGCAATTGCTATAAGTTCTTTTATTTGCCTTGTATTTTCCAACTCCTGTCAACTCTAGGCTCAATTATTACCAATACACAACCTCAACCTTACTTAGTTGCTGATCTATTCTTGAATAAATTTTCGAGATATCAGGATACATTCAAACTCATCAGTCTGTGCAGGCTGATATTCGTCTTGTTATAAAACTTGCTCCCTAGGACCTATTTTTCTGAGCACTTTTCACTGAATATTTATAATTTAATAAGCATCCTGTTTCAAAATAGACCAAATAGAAACAATTTTTTACCTCTTTGATTAATGTTACAGTCTAGACTATCCTACCCTATATCTTTCCCATCAAGGTGAATCATCTTCGGTCTCGTAAATAGCCTGAGTCAAGCCCAATATGTCACCTCACTTTAATTATTCTAGCTGGAACTCCTTTTCACTCAACAAGTGAGCCAGCCCCATATCTAAGACTCTTTTTTATTGGCCCAGTCCTAATAAAAGGATTTTACCTCTTTCTCTACTCACCAAGATTCTACGAGTGGAAAGCCTGTTTTTGTGGGGGAAGAAAGAGGGAAGTCCTATCCTCACTGAAAAAACAGGTATTTAAGGCAACATTACCAAACCCCAAAATAGTATGTTCCCTTTTCTTTTCACCTCTCTCTCCCTCATATGCTTAGAAAGGATGAAATAGAAGCTCATTGAGTCTTAAAATTGCTTTAAAACACATAATACACTCACAGAATAGTGAGATTAAGACACATGGTAGTTATATAATTTGCAATATGCCCAGAATTAATCAATAAATAAACTGCACTGTGAGCAAGGTAGGCAGTCAGACCTGAAGATTTTTACCCACAGCCTGAAAAGGAAACACACCTCAGATTGCCATTGGTTGTCTGGACTTGAGCAAACAAATCGTATCGTTGCACAATGTCAACAGGCCACATTCTACGCCTTGTTTTGCCTCTAACAGACTATGACCAACAGCTGTTACTTGGTTAAGAACGAAAGCATTTACAGTAGGTGGTACCACCTGTGTTGTTATCGTTACCCTCCCCTTAAAATCTGCTGCTTTATTTTGGAGCTGGGTGGAGAAAATTGCAGTGACTCAATGTCAGGGGGAGTGAGTAGTCAACTGTGGCTCAGTTCTGATATGAAGGAGTAATATCATTTTACATGTCACAGCAATATGTGTTGATGAACATCTTCTCTTGCCTTTGTTTTATCCATTTCAGGTATGTGGGAAAAGACCATAAATAAAAAGCAAACCTGAATTCAGCTGACTTCACTGAAAAAGGAAAGATTTACAACATAGATATAATGTAACATTCTGTGTATATGCAATTAGTGATCTTTTCTATATAGCAGGCTGCATTTTAGCTTCTTTACCATAAAGACTAGAAAAACACCCTTGCTAAGTTACTATCTATTTAATCCTGTTGGCTGTAGAATTTCAAATTTTAAACAGCCACTTGGTGAAATATGTCTTTTATTTCCAATTGAAGAGTTTAAGGGATTATAGAAAATAGAGAATTAAGTCATTTGGGAACAAAAATAGTTTTGAAATGTGATAGCTTGAGTTACCTTTATGAAGATTCTCCTAAATAGTAAATTTTAAATTGTTATATACAGAATTATTTGTGCCATACTATATAAAGGAAATCTTTTGACAAAGCAACTGTATTGAGTGCCTCAGTTGAATCAGGGAATCCCTCCTTAACTTTGAGGTGATATTTTTGTTCAATGAAAAAGCCACCAGGAGATACTCTCTCATCATTTTTACTACTATTCACGTTTTCCATAGTTAATGTGGGAATTTGCTCAATACTAGGCCTGAGAGGGACCTCCAGGGATCTGGAAAAAAACATATTCTTCAGTATTTTTTATTGACTGAAAATGGTAAATTGCTAGACAGTTAGGGAACCTAGAGACAAAGGACACAGGCAAAGTGGTAGAGACTTTTCCATCCTTGGTACCAGATTCCATTAATTACTTCTATTCACTTCTTCACATTACATTCTGATCTTGCTCAAATGTTGTTTGTTTTCTGAAAACAATTTTCCTGGATAAACTATCGCTGTGTTATATTCCAACCCCATCTATTTTGAACAACTTTTCTTGCCTTTTGAATCAAGGAAGGGAAAAAAAAAACATACTCTAGGACAAATATATATATATATATATATATATATATATATATATATATGAATATATATATATTATAACTTGAAAGCATCTTCCTTTGGATGGCTCAGTCTAAAACTTCAGCCAAGCAGTGATGCTGTTTTTCCACTGCTGTTTTGGCAAATCATTTACAACTACCTGAACATATTAAATATAACTTTCATTTATAACATTAAAAATGGGTTTCACTTATAATCATGAGTCAAGTATCAATTCAGAAAATGGCCCAAATTTACTCAGTGTGAGTTCTTGTTATTTTGTTATTCACCTTAAACTTCCTAATTAGTTGTTCCTTGGTACCTTTTTCTCTATAGTAATATTAATAAATAATACCATATACAGATTGTTTTTAATTATTCAGAGCACATTCTTCACTTATAATTTTGTATTTTTCTCTTCAATGTACTGGAACACATTTTCCCCACAGCACAGTGCTATCCCACACATTGAAATCTTACACTATGATTACCACATTAGCTGTTGGTACTACTGCAATGAATTTGTCTAGATAGCTGTAAAATCTCTTTCTCTTATCAGTATTTGTCATGTCCAGGGCACAGTCACTGATGTTGGTGACACAGTGCTTAGATTCAAAGTATAAAGTTTGGGGGATTTTGTGACAAGTGACTGACTGTCACACTGACAGCTGAGACCCATCACTGGGAACAGGAAACATCTCCCTGAAGGCTGTGTAGTCAGGGTCATTTACCGTAAGCCACCACTTATCAAGAATTATCCAGTGTTGTAAGGAACAGACCCCTCAAGTGATTTTTTTCCCTAAAAAAGAATGTCAGGCTTTTACTCCTCCACAATTACTTCTGCTGATTTGAAGAACATACAACAAGTAGACTGATATATAGAGCAGTTGCCATCTGATAGCTCACCTCTGCAAAATGAGAAGGGAGCTGATACAAAGATGCAGACTCATGCAAGATACTGTAGTGAAAAATCAATGTGGATTAAATAAAAGTAGATAAATGAAGTCTCTAACTAAGGACATAACAGGAAGTGTTGACTAAATGAAGTCCCAAAAGAAAAATGTTTTTGAAAATATAGGTCACAATATTTGTGCCACCAAAATGGGTGGAACACAAAGAGGATAGATATTTAAATGGGGTTTCTGTTTTACAACTGATGAGGGCATGCATAAGAAATGGTCTGTCCAGAATCAGAACAAAACTTGGGTGACTATCTTGGGTAACATCTCAATCCTCTTGGACTCTTGTCCAAGCTTTTGTTTTCAGCATCAGGCTACCGCAAATTTTAATAATCAATGACCGTCAATCAAATCATATTTCAGAGAGTGAAATTACATCAAAGTGTTTAGCCTGTCCAGGATTGGAAAAGGATAAGGACATTGATTCTAATGTGAAACCACTTAGCATTCTAAGAATTTTATTTATGATGCTGAATGTACAGTTGACAAGAGTTATACCTAAGAGCAGAGAGATCATGCCATTTCATGTAGGAATAAGTAGGGAGATGTGTTACTGGATTGACTTAACACAAAATATACCTAGTTGATAACCCTCTCTGTCCTTTGCTTTTAGCAGTTCATTAAATAAAATATATTTGTATGAGTATAAATGGTGCTCAATGGGTTTGAACACTATGAAAGTCTGCAAACGTGGTCACAGTTGATACCACCTGCTCCTTGTGTTAAACGTCAAGTCTATTTTTTCTCCGCTTGAATCTAGGTTGGTCTTCTGACTTGCTACAATGGATTCAGGAATGTTCTGCCCAGATTCCCCTTTAAGGAAAAACTTGTCCAGCTATGAGGTTCAGAGTCATTAGAGAATTTACGCTGTCGCTCTGCCTCAGTTACAGAGAGCTATATAACTGAAAGTCATTTTCTTTCCAGGTTTCCTAATTTCAGTGCCTGAGCAAAACAGGAGAATAAGGTCCTGGTCACTGAGACCCAATGCAGGCCACACTTACACACAAGCCTTACTGCAGAGCTCAGCACCACACTGGCTGAGATTGTTAAACCTGCATTGCAGATGGACTTCTTCCACAGCCCAATTACCATTACTCTCTTTTCGTCTGATAGGTGTTAGTCCCCAAATATAAATATCTTACTCCCCAAATACCATAATCGTATCTGCATCTGGAGAACACAACGTTTGATATCTCTTTTGGCCAATAAAATGTTGCAGAAGTAGCATTGTTCTACCTCTGAGACTAGACTTTAAAAAGCCTTGCAGATTTCTACTCTCTTTGGGAACCCTATTGAGGCACCATATAAACAATTCCTGAATAGTTTGCTGCAGAAAGAGAGACCATGTAAAGCAGATATGAACCATTACAGTTGAGGCCTTCCAAAGCATTCAGTACTCGATCAACCCAGCAGCTGACTGTACATAAATGAACAAACCTTTCCTTGACTAGTAGAACAGCCCAGCTGAGGCCAGGCCATCCTGCTAAATAGCTGAATCAGGAGCTAAATAAATGGTTGTTATTTTAATACATTAAATCATTGGGATGAGTGCTCACATAGCAAAAACTATCTGATTACATATAAATACTTAACATTACTAAAAGTAAACTTGAATTATTAACATTTTTATTAATTTTTATAAAAAGACTCTATAATAATTAACATATATTTAGCAACTAGGATAGAGTTATTTTCAGCTGGACCTTTGGGGATGCCTGGAAATCTAGCACTGACTCTTGGCCAAGACAAAGCAATTGGGCTAACTAATGATTTATCATGTGCTGTTCTGTTTCACATCTTAAACTTCCTGTGGCACCCAGGCCATTGGTTTATTGATAACTTACCCTGAAGTAACCAGATAGACAACCTGACTTAACTATGTAAACAAAGGGTCATGAAGACCCCATTTAATACCTTTAAGTAGCTTTCCCCAAATCAGAACTTATTGCACAAATTTTGGTGATCCACTCTAGAGACAATAAACACCCTTGTATTAATAGCAAGTACTTAAAGAAGATGCTTCTGGAAGGTTTCAGGCCCTTAATTCTTTCCTGAACTTTCTTCCTCTCTTTCATCTCCTTTATAATATCCTTTGCCTTTAATAAATGCCTTACATTAGTATGCTCTATGGTATCTTATGAGTCATTTCAATTAACAAATGTGTGTTACTCTTTGCAGGTGTGTGTGTGTGTGTGTGTGTGTGTGTGTGTGTGTGTTTATGTGGTCACATTTTCTTTGAAATTGTGTTTCTGGAACAGTGGTAAAAAAGTTCAATTACAATTAAAAACAGGAAAGTCAGCTTCAAATACAAAAAGTAAACATATATTATTCATAAATAGGAGAACAAGAGACTAGAACAATGATTCAACATCGTCACATAATGGCAAAGCAAAATAAAAATAAAACATTTAATACAGAGAGTGAACTTCACACATGGGGACAACAGAACATGATTAAATGACATTAGGGCTCTGGAATAAAACGTGTGCCCAAAGTAATATCCTTTGAAAACTTGGTGTTTTGCCTGAATATCCTATGATAATCATTCCCTGATGCTAATGACTTAAAAGGTCCCTGGTAGAAAGCAAATATGCTACTAAAATCTGGGAACAACTTTATTAATTAAGCAATATATACCCCTAAACTATAAACAGGGCAGTTATTTAGTAAATTTCCTAGAGGAGAAAATTCCAGATAAATCTGATCATAGCACAAAAGAGCTATGATTAAGGAAGCTAGCAAGAGATATTCTAGGGGATGTAACAGAATAGAGGGTAGAGTGAGGAGTCCTCAGGAACTTTGGAGTAATATGAATGAGGAGGAAACACCAAAGACAACATAATCTCAGCAAAGGCAGTAGTTACTTGATGCTGGTCATGTTTTCTGCACAAACATCCAGGAGATCTGTGTTTTCACACTTGAAAGGGGTAATACTACACCCTGAAGCACTGAGCTCAGCACAACACAATACTCAATGGTTTAATGTATTTAATCTCCTCCAAGTGCAAAATATTTCTGAAGAATAACTTAATTCCACTAATATTGTGTTACCAGAAGTTGTGGGTAATAGATTAACAAAACTTTCCTCCTTTTTCATGAGTATGTGACCTTAAATTAATCCTCTAACTCTGTTCAACTGGCATCCTGATAAGGTTACAGTATGCTCTCTACGTTTTTAAGCAACAAAGATTATGGTAAAATAAACTCTGTTGGCAAATTTCACTTGGACAAGTGGATCTCAAAATGCTTATAAGGAGCCATGGCTTCAGAACTCCCTGAGGATCATGATTCTAGGCATATCTCTTGGTAGAACTCTGAAAGCTATGTCTATGGAATCGTGACAAAAGACATTGGCTCCTGAGGGCCATGAGACGTTTACCTCCCATCAGACCCTGCACTCACCTGATGCACACCTCTTCCTCTTGCACAGAAACATTATGGACCATTAAACATCACCTGCAGAACAGAAATTCTTGATGCTTCCCTGTTGGCAAACTGTGTTTTCTATCGTAAGTCCTTCTTACTAGACTTGTGACAAATGTGGATTTTTAGAGTCTTGAAATCTATTACTTGATTTTGTGAAAATCCCTTGGTGGGTATTGCAGTCCACATATGTACAGAAGAAATATGTTAATAAAAGAGTATATCTTCATCATGTTGAACTTAATCATATGCCAAGGCCCTATTTCCAAAGAAGGTGATATTCACAGATACTAAGGGTTAGGACTTCAGCATCTTTGGTGGGAGACACAAGTGCCCCCATCACAGAAACATAGCCCTGCAGGGCTAAAATCATTAAGGTTAGACAGGTTTCCTAGTTAATTATAAAAGACATCCCTGGGTTTTCTCAGGTACCTTTTAGGTTAGAAGCAGCATAGAAATAGTAAATGTTTCCCTCCACCACCACCACAACTTTCCTCCTTCAATGGCCAAGCAATTTCCTTACTTGATGAAACCAAAATGAAAAGAAAAAGAAACACTCTGTCCCTTTCTCATTCTCCAATGGCTCATTCCAATACAACTTCAAGACATTGATTTCAATACACAGGACAGATATTGAATAAGAAACCTGCATGTAAGAAGAATATTTAGAAAAATAATCTGCAACACAAACAAGTGCAGAGAGTGTTCTTTCTCATATACTCCCTGAGTCAAACCTATATTAGTGTATATTTCTGATTGATGTACATTAAAACAGATACAGAGAAATGGGATACAGTCCAGAATGTGAAATCAATAAATACCCTAAGAGGTACAAAATGGAATTAAAATGTTAGTTTTATAATTTAAAAAAATTCATCTATGATAAATAAATTCTACTCATTATTAATATGATTATCATTATTTTGCATTACAATTTGCTTCTCAGAATAATTGAGGTTACTAGTTAGCAATCTACTTTATGTCTTTTAAGTTTCTAAAAGCTATTAAAAACCTCTTCCAAAAATCATCCAATATATGTTTTAATCATATTTTCAGCTAAAATGCTTTTCTTTATAAAGGTGATAATATTTGCTTACCAGAAGCACTATTTAGATAGTGCTTATTAGTGACTTACTTAATGTTACATGTCTTTGTTTTCCATTATGACTTATTGTTAGGAAATATTTGGTGCCATGGGAGACCTCAGGAAAAATAAAATGAGCACACTTGACAAAGTTCCTGGGTTAATGATCTATAGGATAAACACCTCATATTAAGCAAACTAAAGTAACTTTGTAGTGAAATTACAAAAACATGTTAATTTTTTTAAAAAATGCATGTAAATCACATGGGACGCTACTGAAAATATATCAAATACATCATTAAACATTGACAGTATGATTGTGCTACAGATCTGCCACTGTAAGTCTTCTCAGCAGGAGGGTTCCCCATTGTGCTAGCTCATCATCCTGCAGTAAACTCAGGTGGGTCCTCAAATCAAAGCCCCTGCACAGATTTATATTTCATTAAAGGCACTCGACATGTCACATAAAGTTATTGCCTTAGACACATATGCTATAAAGAATATCAAAATAGTTGGAGAGTGTAAGCTGGCATTTGTTCCCTTATCCGCTAAACTTATTTTATACTTTTTACCATTTCTGAGATGTCTCTGACAAGGTTTTCTTTACAGTAGTAAACTACTGCTTAATTTCTCCCTTGAATGACAAGCTAGAAGTAATATAAACAGGGTTTGTCATTACACGTCTCCTAGGTGAAGGAGACTTATTATACTCTGAAGAGTAACCATGTCAGTCCTTTAGGCTCATATTAGTTTTCTTTCCATATTTGAAAATGAACTTGTCTATGTTCTTTTGATTAATTACTTTTTGATTAATCCAGGATAGTCTTTGCACTGGCACTCTGAAATTCAAACAATTCTTTACCAATTTTATCCATGCTTAAGGACCTTGTAAGAGTTCCTGTATTCTAGAAAAGCCAGTGAGTGAGAACAGTTTCTGTTCTGGCAGAGCAATTAATACTGATTGAGCACATTTTTAAGGCCATTGTTTTAGGTCTTTCAAGAACATCATCTCTTTTCATTCTTTAACATCCTTTAAAGAGGATATTAGAATTCACATGATCATGACTCTGAGGATTAGAGAATTTAGGTTAATTGCTAAGGTCACAGATCTAGTAATGATCTGTGGAACTTTGGAGTAATATGAATGAGGAGAAATTTGGACTAGTGGATCTCAAAATGCTTATAAGGAGCCATGGCTTCAGATCTGTCATTCACTTATGAATGTAATGATCTGTCATTCACTTATGACCTATCACTCCAAATCCAAGCTTTGCATGGCCCATGAGGCTGTGCATTGTTACCATTAATTAGCTATTTTGTCATAGTTAAGTCATCAAAACAGTCAGAATCTCATTTTCATTACTTGTAAAGATTTGATATGTGCTAAGGCTATATCATCTATTACCTAAAATGAATCATCTATTACCTAAAATGAGTCATTTTGAGAGTGTAAAGACACTGTTAACAATTATGCCAGCAAGGCCTTGCACACAAGGGGTGGGCAAGCTGTTTCTCCTCAATAGACTTCTAACTGGTGTGTTCTCACACATACTAGGTCAGACATTTAAGTTTGCAAACTCATCCTAAAAAAGTGCAACATACCTCATTGCTGAATATCACTACGGTCACCTTCGAAGTACTCCCCTTGGGAAGCTGTGCCAGTGCCTAGTGCACACTTCCAAGCACTTTTGGAACTCCATTCCAAAATCATCATTCTAGAATGATGGCCATTCTGGAATGGCCATCAGAGCTGTCAATGTATTACCCTTGATGTTCTGAATGTCATCAAAATGTCTTCCTTTCAATATTTCCTTTACTTTGGGTAAAGAAAGAAGTCATTGGGTGCCAGATCAGGTGAGTAGGGATGGTTTTCCAATACAGTTTTGAAAATCCCTGTTAGCTGTTGCCATGTGAGCTGTTGCATTGTCGTGATGCAAGACCCATGAATTGTTGGTGAAAAGTTCAGGTTTTCTAACTTTTACATGCAGCCTTTTCAGCACTTCCAAATAGTAAACTTGGTTAACTGTTTTCCCAGTTAATACAAATTCATAATAAATAATCCTCTGATGTCAAAAAAGGTTAGCAACACATTAGTGAACTGATTGTCAGACATTGTATATATTCCTGTTCGTAGAGTTTCCATAGAATAATTATTTGTGGCTCCCTCCTCACCACAGCGAGTAAGATAAACAAAAGTAAGACCCTTTCTGTTTTGTTCACCCCTTTATTCCCACAACCTAGCACAAACACCTGGAAATTACTAGACAATAGACAATTTTTTTTAAATGTAAAGAAAGATTGGATGAGTCCATGGCTGTTTGGGTAAATGAATGAATGGTTAAAGGAAAAAAAGGAAAGAAGGTAGAAGGTAAAAGCAGTTAACCAAGTATAACCATGTAATACAGATTACTATCAGAGGTGGCTATGCAAAAAACCATTAGAGTTTGTTATGTATTGGTAGAATCTACTCCAGATAATTCCTGCACTATCTTAGCTCACCCAATGCGGTGGTGATTTTTCATAGTAGCCAGCCAGCCTTAATATTTAGATGAAAAAATAGAGTATTCAGTTTAGTGATAGTCATTATCAGAACTCGACGCTCCTAAAACCCTCCACGTGCAGAAATATTTCCAATAGACAACATGCTCAGAAGTGATAACAATGCTGTGTACCCATTGACATTCTGTAAATATGCTGACGAACATACTTGTGCATTACCGTGTTTCCCTGAAAATAAGACCTAGCTGGACCATCAGCTCTAATGTGTCTTTTGGAGCAAAAATTAATATAAGACCCAGTATTACATTATATATTATAATATATATAATTATAATATATATATATATACCATATATATATATACATACAATTAATATATTATATTAATTATATTAAAGACCTGGTCTTATGTTATTGTAAAATAATACTGAGTCTTATATTAATTTTTGCTCCAAAAGATGCATTAGATCTGATGGGCCAGCTAGGTCTTATTTTCAGGGAAAAACAGTAATAGTTATTAGTTCTCTGCTCCTGGAAAAGAGTCTTGGGTAGTTAATGATTTGGGAAACTACTATAATTTACAGTTAAGTGAACAAATAAGGTTTTCTTGTTCTTATATAATATGATCACACCTATTTTATAATATATGCCTAACATTGATGAGGAAAACGAAATCTTACAAAATGTTTAACAATTCTCTATGGGAGATGGAACTCTACGTAGGTGATTTTTCTCTGTACTGAGCTTCTCTCTTTCTCACTCTTTGTATATATAGTCTTTCGAATGGCTAGAGGTTACTGGTTAAAGACATAGTTTGAGTGTCTTTTTTAAGTTTTAAGCTGTTAGAAATTCTTCCAAATGTATGTTTTAATCTTATTTTTAGCTAAGATGGCATATATAGGTATATATGTATTTATAAATAGATGGAGATATGGATATATTTCTTTTTAATCTTCAGGCTTCCTATGCAAAATAAATTTAAAGTAAATTGAAGTAAATGTTTCTTAATATGTAGAACCTGAATTTTGTAAATATTTAGTTCTGAGTTGAAATTTAAGAAGATCTCACTGTGATTTTCTTTTTTTTTCTATTTTATTACTGAGCTTTTGGATTTGAATAACAGCTATTGCAAAAGTTCAAGTATACAGATAAATATTTAGGAAAACCTTGGATTTATGAATATAGAAAAATATCTAAGTTTATTTCTGACATTCATTTCATTGGGAAAATGTAAAAGTCAACAATTTTTAAATATGTGAGGCAATAACTCAATTATCTCAAACCATAAGATAACCATTCCAGAGCAAGTGAAACCTCAATGCAGATCAGCAAATTCTAAAATGCACGAAACATTATAAAAGACAACACTTATCTCGTATCATTTCTGGTACTAATCAATGAATACTAAAAAGTACATTTACCTAATCAGTAAATAGGAGCAATTTGGAAAAAAGACAGAGAATGATAATTTAAATATAGACCTGAATTGCTGTGAACCCTGTGCACCCAGTATGACTTCTATTATTGAAAGTACCAAAGCTAATCTATTATATATATATAATGGCATCCTCCTTTACCCTGCCCATCTATAATGATATCCCACAGCTATCATCCATATTGCGTTTTCCTTGTCTGTAATATAGCTAAAAGATTATTCATGATAGAAAGGAGGAATTTGTGTTAAAGTTAAAAAACAAACAACAACAACAAAAACCTCATGTAAATCGTTTTTTTCTATAGCTTAGAAATCTCTTCCTCTGATTAAAAAATTATTTTTGGTAATTTGCAACTAAAATAATTTGTCTCATACCAGCTGGGGAAATGGAGGGATATAGGGATTTTCATGTCTCCTGTGTTCAAAAATGCTTTTATTTTATCATGTTTCTAGTCAGCCTCCTCATCTCTCCCCGAAACCCTAACAGCTGATACTATACTATGAAGCAGAGCGTACATTTTTGCTTTTTTTTCCAAGGGGAAGTCATCTCATGTTCCTAATTGGAACAAAATCCATATATGATCAGAAGAAATGAGTTAATAGCCTTTAAATCATTTGACATGTTAAGAAAGGCATCATGCAAATCAAAAGTATTATTACTTTGAAAGACATTAAATCACAGAAAATTAATTCTAATAGGTTTTAAGACATTTTAGTTACAGTGTATATTTCTTACCACACAGAATATTTCTACTTGAGGTGCCAAAGGAGGTATCATTATTAAAAGACTGATGATTAATAGGAGAAACTGAAACTTAAAAAATTAATGTGTTTTATTAAAACCACTTGTGTTTTCATTAGAAACTTTTCTGCTGTAGAAGTTTGGCTAAAGTGTGTTAATTTAATACCTTTAAATATCCAATTCCTGTGCATTAATGTACTGATAACTTTTCCTAGAATTTTTACTATGTTCTCTTTTCTACGTTCGTAGTTAATTCACCCACACAGATAATTGTGTGCTACCAAAAATTACTCCTTGGGTATCCCAACTGAAACACTATGGATAAGAAATTTTAGGAGATCTAAAATCTCATATGATTTGTATTAAATCTTAAGTAATATAGTTTTACTGAAGAGAATAAATATATAAAAATTAAATATCAATGTCAAGTAACTGAGCTTCAAAGCAGGTTTCTTTCAACTGTCACACGGAATTAGACAGGGAATGAGACAGCTTGAATACCAGGTTGAAACCTTTTAAATAATTTTAACCCAAGCATGCCAGTGAAGACATTGATTGCTGTACATTAATGCAACCTTTGATTCTCTGACCAAATAACAATCTATCTTTCTTTTTCTTCCCAAACTTAAATCTTATGGATAGACTGAAAAAAGGCAAGTATAAACAGTATACATCTTGTCAAGAGTACCTATTTGTATGAAAGAAAAGTACTAGCCAGCCCATCAATTTCAAAATAGTCTCATTCTCTCTTCCGCTGAAGTCTCTTTAAAAGAAAACGTTCATAAAGCCCATCAGGAATGTATTTTACACTAGACAATAAGAATAAAAACTTGAAAAATAATTGCTATGCTTTCTTGTATAAGCCCAGAGAAAAGAAATATTGAGAAATAGAATAATATAGATTGCTTCCACAAGGAAAACCTACTGATTTTTTTAAAGTACTGATTCAAAAATTGCTGTGATTTTAGCCCAATCTCAATTACAGTGCCATAAATTGATGCCCAGCATCATCATGTCATTTTCTTCCTTAAGTATACTCATAGAAGTAACAAAATTAAGTAGAGAAAAGTTAAAAATTACTATTTGCTACATAGTGTACAGCAAATATTCTTGACTGCAGGTTTTATTCCACAAAGATAAATAAAATAAAAACTCTTATATGTCCTGAAATCTTACACAAAAATAGTAAAATATATTTATTTTAGTTTCATTCATTACAATGATTTTCCTAACAGTTTTGGAAATTTACTGCATGTGTGTGTATATTTGTGTGTATTATATATATACTGCTTCATAGTATCAGCAATTAAGGTTTAGGTAATAGATGAGGAGGCTGACTAGAAACACGTAAAATGAAAGCAATTTTGCACACACGGGAAAAGAAAATCCCTGGATTCCTCAATTTCCCCAGCTAGTTAATATATATGTTATATATGATATATATGCCACATATATATGCCAAAAAAATGTATTCACATAACTTGTATTCTTCATTTGTTATCGGTATATATCGAGTATTACAATTTTAATATAGTTTTTTTTTTCCTTTCTAAAAATGTGTATACATTTTTGTTATGGCACCCTGTATATGTGTGTGTGTGTAAATTATATTGTATTGTAAATTGTATATTATATTGTATATTAATTATATATTATGTTTGATTGGCACTTGGAATTCACACCTATCAGCTTTTCAGTATTACAAAATCTGGAAAGGAACATATTATAGACTTCAGACTTCCTTGTAGGTAGAGGTATGAATTCAAAAAGCACTTGTTCAAGTTTTAGAAGATGAGTTGAGGCACAGATCATTTTCCTGCTGAAGTCCCTGCCAGCCAAATCAGAAAGATTTAAGTAGTATTCCATTGGGGGATTCCCCCAGTGCTCCAAAGTCTAGACTTCAGCTTCAAGAGAATCTTAAGTCAGTTGAGGCAGATGCCGTCTGCATCCCAATCACTATCCATCAACTTCATGGGGACAGCTGAGGAGGCACAAGCAATATCTTTTCCTCTGGATTAAAACTAACGTATTAGTATACATTTGAAATCACTAATCCTTTGGCAGTCACTTTCCTTTTGCTTCTCCAGACTTTCCAATAATCTGCAAGCATGTAATGTCTGGCATGAAATTCTTTCCTTTTTTGAAGAAAAGAAAAAAGTTTCCTGGATCATTGTCCTGAATGCTAACACAAACAGGGAAAAGTGAAATTTCTCAAAACATGCCTTGGGAGACTGTGTGGAATCTTCCATTACCTTCATCTCAAGGCTATACTTCCCTCCTTACACTATGTGTTTGAAAAGTATCTTTCTTCTGCAGAGACTGTTGAAATGAGAGGGAAAAAATATTCCGAGCATGAACTCTACACATATTTCAATGATAAAAGCTGTTGAAACCTCAGTGGAACAGGTGGAGTGTGGGGAGTGAAGACTTTAATTTTAAATTTGAGAACATTTCCATTTTTCAGATATAAGGAATTTAATTAATCATTGAGCCTCTCGTTCTTCTGCTTTGAGAAATCATGAAGTTGGACAGTAAATGGATATCTTCCTTGTCCTGAATCCATTCCTATAGAGAATTGTCTTCTTGATTTGACCACTTTTAAAGCCCATGTGGAGGAGGTGTGCTTGAAGCCCTGATTTCAGTGCCCAGGAAATAGATCCTTCTCCTGCCCTGAGCATTCAGGGAGATTCATCACCTCGGCCACCAGTATGCTGCAGTTATCCACTCCATCAGAGTCTTTCCTCAGATTAGAATCTGTACTATCTCTTTCCCGGTATCAAAAGCTGTAATGCCTAATAAAGTTTGGAGTCCCCAGGGCTACCCTGTATCCATATGGAGAAAGTTAAGTTTCTGAATTAAGCTATGTCAAGGTGAGCAAAGCCAAGAGTAGGATAAAAAGAGGCAATTCTAAAAGTATTGTTTGAATCCCTGGAACGAGGTATGCTAGGAGGGAATTTACACTGTATTTTCACAGTAACACAAACATGTAAGCTTTGGATTTGTTTTCCACTTAAGTTCAAGCTAACACTTGCAATATTGAAACTCAGTGAGGTCTAATGTAGATCCATTCATTGGGTGAAAACTGAAACTATTTTAAGTAAATGATTTAGGGTGTAAAAGTAAGAATTCTGCTTGTTAATATACATGTGCATGAGATTTTGCAACTTTATTCATGGTGGTCAAGACAACATGGATGGATCTAGAGATTATATGCTAAGCAAAATAAATAAGACAGAAAAAGTCAAGAACCATGTAACTTCACTGATACCTGGGATACAAAACTGAAAACAAAGGAACAAGAGAGAGAAAAACAGAAAACTCATAGACACAGACAATAGTTTAGTGGTTACCAGAGGGTAAGGGGGGTGGTAGATGAGGGTAAGGGGGATAAAATATATGGTGATAGAAGGAGAATTGTCTCTGGGTGGTGAACACACAATGTAATATGTAGATGATGTATTACAGAATTGTACACTTGAAACCTATGTAACTTTACCAACTATTGTCACCCCAATAAATTTTAATAAATGAATAAATAATGAAAAATATTGTTCTCAAAATATTTTACACAGTGCGATTCTATTTATATAGCATTCTCAATCAAAATATTAAGAATATTTAAAATTTAATATTAAATTTAATATTAAATTTGTGGTTGCCAAGGGTTAGGATCTGAGTGAGGATCAGGGGTCTGAAGGGAGATAAATGTGGTTACAAACTGGGGTTAAAGTGTTGGAACTACTCAGTATCTTGTGGTGTATATACAACCTACTCAGGGTAATTAAACTATACAGAACTTAGACACAAACACTAACAGTGTAAAAATAAAACCAGGAAATATTGAATAAGATGGTTGGAATGTATCAATATCAATATTCTGGTCACAATCCTCTATTACAGTTTTGCAACATATTACCACTGGGAAAAAAATGAACAACGTGTACAAGGAATCTTTCTGTACTGTGTCTTACAACTACCTATGCAATTACAATTATCTCAATAACAATTCAATTCAAGAAAAAAACTCTCTGGATCCTTAAAAAACAGATAGGGGCTTGTGTTTCTCATGTAGATAGGAACAGACATGAAACTTCACTTTAAAATTACAAGTAGGTGGACCTTTAATAGTAGAGACAAATTTGTAAGTAATTTTTAATTCTTTCTGGAACAAAGTAGCTTTTGACTTAAAAAAATAAATAATAAATTTTATTAAATCATATGTCTTGTGATGTATGTGTGTGTGTGTTTATTTACCTTTTTTCCTGAAATTCTACGTTTTTCCACTTCTGTTTTCTGACAAATTCTTTAGAAAGGCTTATTTCATAAATAAATATATTTGAAGGATAACTTGACTTTTTATTTTTCTGGATCAATCACACACTATCAGATGCAGGCTCAATAACTGTTCTCATTTATTTGAAAAATCCCATTAATTGATAATTATACCTCTGACTAAGCATATTTCTGTATTCATAATGTTAAGTTGTGTTAAAGTTTGAGGAACTCTCTTATCAACCTTTTTAATTGTCCTAGACTGCTTTTCTCTTAGAATTTTACTCAATAAAACAACAGAAAAGGAACAAAAAATGAATTTTTAAAATTATTACTGAGTTCTCCTTAATCTATTTTTCTCATTTTTCTTGAATAACTTCTCAAAATTGAAGCTAAATTCAAAATATTCATATCAAATATTGCACTCTATGTTTTTTTAAATAATATCAGTTGCACTTTTATCTTCTCCATGAATCCTCCTCTGATCATCTTAATTTAAATCGATTCTTTCTTGCTTGAAACTTTTTGAGTTTATATTGCCTAATATCTTGACACTTAAACATCTTTTTATCATTAATTTTACACATAGTATCTGCCCTTAGAATAGGAATTAGATATAATTATTACTTGGATTCTTTAATTCTTCAAATTTCCCAATGATTTCTTTCAATAGGAGCTCAGAAATAAATACCAATTGATATTAGACCCAAATTCACCACATCGAAGAAATACAAGAAATAAAAATACATATCTTCCTAAATAAAAAAGCATATGAATACTATGTAGATCATCTTCACACTACCACAAGTACTCGTATACAACAGATCTTTATAATTAATATAGATAATCAATCTCTAGGCCGCGAATGCACAGTTTATGAATATGCTTTGTAAATGGCCACCCCAACTAGAGACTGAATTTTCTGCATGGGATAACAGAAACATCTTTTCCTTCTTCAAAATTTCAGGAAGTGGATCATATGCTGTACAATTCAGGAGCTTCAAGGATACTCTTCCTTTTTCTAGGGTAGACTAAAGACGAGAAATATGTAAGAGAATGGGAAATACCATTCATAATGCTGTATCTCAAGCTGAAAAGCATTGGGAGTGATTTTTCTTAGAAACTAATGCTTAAATTGTGACTAAGCTTTAAATGGTAGTTTTATTCTATTTTAGTGATATTTAAAATTAAAAGGACTCCTTGTGTATGATGCTGAGAGGTGCAAAAATGCTTTATGTCATTTCAACAACTGACTTTCATCAGAAACTTTGTTGCGCAGAACTTTGGTTAGTTTGGGCCTGGCTATACTAAATTCTTCCCAGAGTTGCATAATTCAGGATGTGGGGAACGGGACCAAGACCCAAACTAATATTAAAATATGACTAAATGTTTTGAAAATAGTAATGCCATTCTAAAAGCTATATAATGTTTCAGAAGAGATCAACAACTACTAAGAAGAGTTTTCATTTTGACTCCCAAGCCTTGGCATGGCATTTTTACAGAGAATGGTAATCACACTTATCCACTGCAGTGTCAATGAGAGCTAGTGGGGCAGAATTTTATTTCAATATTCAGAATTTTATTTCAATATTCAATATCCATATGTATGAGACATCTACGGTTAAATCTAAGACAACATGCTTCACTGGTAATCTGAAAATTTTGAAGAACTTAGTGAGGGAGAGAAGACTAGAGAGGGAGAAACAATCTATTCTTTTGGAACTATTATTAGTGCTTTCTAGAGAGATCTTGATCATTTTTGTTTCCCTTAGGTGTGACTCCACGCAGTTTCTTTGACTTTTTAAAGCCTCCTCCTGAATTGTCAGTCACATTCATTTCCTCTTTTAAATCTATCTTTCACATTCACTCTTATTTAATCATGAAAATTTCTCTCCTTGAACCCGGAGGTCCTTATGGAGGGGTCCTTAATCCATGGCAATATAAAACTGAGTGAAAGCCAGATAAGTCCTTCCTGAGTAAGGCACTTATTTTCACAGGTTTATTATTTTGTCTGCTTTATTAAATCAAATCAGTGTCTATGAAATGTTTCACACTGATGTCCCAAAATAAATGTTTATTCTGGCACCAATATTAATTAAAAGGATACTAGAAGAAATGTTCACAAAATATTTTGAAAGGTCCAGGTGATAGTTGTGTTAGATACATCACATTAATATTTATTACCTATTTAAAATTTATACAGTAGCTATCATTTTAGAACACAGACACTTTGACAAGGATACTATTTTAGCATTAGAATAAAATGGATGGGAAGAAAGAGTACCCTATTTGCTAGGTCAGCCCATACCCAGGGGTAAGAAATCCTACATGTAAATATGGCTTAAAAGGTAATTCAGAAATCATAATTCATAGTAACACTGTTGTTCCTTGCCCTCCTTATTTTTTCAATAATCTTTACTCTCTACTTCCCCTAAATATTATTTTCACACTTGAACTCAATGGCACCCATTTACTTTGTTCTAACTCGTGACACGTCTGCTACCTCTTCCTTGGCCCATCACTCTAATATTCATGTCCCTTCTGGCTCATGCCTAGGTGTGTATGTCATTCTGACTCATATATTCTCTTGCCCTATCATCCTTCCATGTATGTGTACGTGCTATTGTCTTTTTCACACATAATTCTTGGGTGGAAGATTTCTTTCAACTTAAACACACAATGGTTTGAGGAATGAGTGTTCCATTTAGTAATTTTAAGCATAGGCAGAAATTTCAGTGATTAAGAATGCTTTTCTGTAGATTTTATAAAAGACTATTCTAAGAAAACTAATATACTCCAAGAATAGATAAGTATTGCCTTTCTTCTGCAGCGATATAACTCAGAGAAGACAAGAGCAGGCCTAGCTTAGTAATTCTTTTTATATCAATAATCTTACCACAAATAATGAGCTTCACGAAGTTTGCTTTTCCATATGTACTTAATGACTTCGAAAATTTTATGAAATACTAAATTATTTTCCTAGGATTGCCACAGCAATCTCAGGGACATCTAAGAAAAAGTAATTTTACTCTTTAGAGCATTTTCAATGACATGGTCAAATGCCAAGAAGGTCTCAGTGGTTTCTCAGACACTTAATGTTTTGAGGTTATTTGATAAACTCAAATGTTTAAGCAGCACATAAACAATTTAAATTGACTCCATTGGCTCTAGTTTCTAATGGACCCCGGTTCTTTAACCTATCAAGCATTATAAGCAAAAATCTTGAAGAAGTTTTTTATTCTTCTGTGTGTCTATCAGAAATATCTTACTCTGACTTGATCACATGTGTACATTACTTAAAGTATCACATAAATAAAAAAATAAATAAATTCTGGTGATTTATTTTACATTGATGAAATAGCATTTATCTAGTTTATTGAAGATGACTGTGATCATATCTTAATATACAACAAGGTCCCATCATATGAAAAGGCATCCAAATTTATATTGAGGATGAAGCCAGGGCATAGAGAAATTTTTCTTTAAAAAGGTTCTACTTGATCAAAATAGCACCCTGTCTGCACCTCTTCTCAGAAACTTGGAGGGAAGAAAGTGATGTCTGGGGTAACACATTTACTAATGGTTGAGGAATTGAGCACAGATTTCACATGGTGGTGTAAAAATTATCTTAATAGTTTAATTTGTTTTCTATTTCATGTTCCACTGAAGACTGTAATTTGTCCTTAACATGCTGAAAATTTATATAATTTTTCTCTAAGATATGATCAGATATGGTCAATTCTAAACTAGTTTTCCCAAGGAGGTTCATAATAAACAATTCCTTCAAAATACATTAATTTAAGAAACATCAGCTAAGCATTTTACACTAATTTTGTCCATGGTTTTGATGATAACTATTATTGTCCTTAATTGTGATAATTAAAGACAGAAGTATGATGTCAATCTATATCAACCTATATTTCAGCATAAATATATGGGAATTATGATGCCAATAGGGACAGATTAATTACCAACACCTTAAATTATGGCTTAAAAATGGAGTATTTTAATTCCTTTCTGAACTCTAGTATATATAGAAAATGGATTTATCTTTCACTACTGGAGTGGATGAGAAAGTCATATGAAGAAGTTCAATCAGCCTCAGACTTGCTATACTAAAAGGCCGTATGATTCATTAACAGTTGAATTCAAGGTAAATTTTCACAAACACTAAATAACCTTTGTAAAATACAAAATTTTCACATTCAAAATTTGAATTCAGTTTTATTACCACTTTAGGAAAATAAAAATGGTTGAGTAAACACAATTTATATCTTAAATTTTTCATTAATATCAGGTACTATTTTATTATCATCATGAGATAGCTGCTACAGAAAATTAAGCAATCAATTAATATAATGATATGAATGATAACATCTATTCTGTAATAGATGATAAAAATTGTTGTAAAAAGAAGTCAAGTTTCTGAAATTGCTTAGTCTAGGAGCTGTTTTTTTTTTTTTCATTTGTGTTTGCATTGCTACCAAGATGTGAGAGCAATTAAATTTCACCCACGCATAACATGTACATAAAGGTTAAAGCTGTACTGTTCATTCAAGAAACTTTGTACTTGAAACAGATAGTTAAGAGTAATAATACTAATATTTGCAACCCACAACTTCTTCATCCAATCCATTTGTGTCCATATATTCTGAAATTTTACTTCTGCCTTTTTGCCATTATTTAATACCCTATTCACTAACAGTCTCCCTGAACCTAAGTAGCTAAAGCAGTCAAATCATCCATAACTTTTAAAGAATTCTAATTGAACAACGATAACACGCTGAGACATCTACCAAATTATCAAGAGCTTATCAGGTACTCTGTCAATAACTGCATTGTGTGTTTCTGCACTTCAGAATGAAAGACATTTCTGTGTGCTAAAGCAAGTTAGGGATTATGTTCCGTAAGAACCACTATACGTGATGGACGCCTAAGTGATCTCCTGCTCCTGGCCTTGGGAAGAAGCTGAGAATACTAATAACAACAAAGCAAGAACAGTTTTTGCCAGTTTAAGAGCATGCCAGTCTCTGTGAATGCAAACAGGGATTTGAGGGATGCAGTGATCTGCCTGCTCTCCACAAGCAGCACATAAAACTTATTTTAAATTGTTTATCCTCTTAGATTTCATCTGAAATGCAGGGCGAAATGTGACTGAAGTGACGATAATATTGGAATTTGACTTTGAGGCACACAATTAACTAACACACAGCTTGTTTTCTCGCTGTGTCTTTTTGCTTTTTGTCAGTTACTATCCCTGCAGAATTTACTGGAAGCAAAATGAAATTTTAAAAGAGAAAAATGATATGAAATAAACCTTGCTCAGGGAAGACCTACAGCTTCAAATCAGGGATGAAGCGAGAATATAGCAGCTTGGGCTGTAGAAGCAGCAGTTAGGGTCCTAACATAACTGCTGATTTTCACACCATATTCTATCAGTATGTACGTGTCTGGGATGTGCAGTTCCTTGCAGTGAGTGACGCTCCTAGAGAGAAAAACTGTTTTCAGATTCTCTCTTCTGTGCAAACTTCCTCTCCAGAATTCACAGAATGCACCCTTGTTTTCCAGACTCAGCATTTATTTCTCTTCTGTTTTGCTACTGAATGCTATTTATGTATGGTTTAGACAAAAAATGGCACCCCTGCAGTGAATCATTGTAACAATAACTAATGTGAAAAGTTGATTTGCACATTTCCCTGTGTCAAATGCTCATTTCATGGCATTATCACACAGCATTTCTTCAAGCATTAGAAAAGTAGAGAACTGACATTTCTAGATACCAAAGTGCTGAAATTGTTGTAAGGAATGGTACAAACCAGAAAATAGAACAGTAAGTATTTCTCACCAAGGGCTTTACATCTGTTTGATTACCCAACCTGGCACCAGATCAATGGCACCATACCCACTTGAAATATGCCAAATATCAGGAACATAGCTTTTCAGGGACAAAGCATGGCATAACAATTTTATCAATCACATTTGCTTATTGATAGCCAAAGCAATGTATCTAAGAACTGCAGCTTTTCCTTGTATAGACATTCCTTTTTTTATTGTGCTTCACAGATGCTGTGGGGTGTTTTACAAATTGAAGATGAGGACCTCCATCAGCAAAAAGATTATGACACACTTTTTTGATAGTTTTCAACTGAATCAGCACTATCTCCAAGATATGACTATATGTCCCTTTACAAGAGAAGTCCTACAGAAATTCTTTCCAAAGTCACTCACTTCTATGTTTTCCTCCTTCTTTATGATCCATCAGCCACTCAATAATGTTTATTGTCACTGCTCTCAAACCCAATACAGTTTCAAAGTTGCTTATCCTCTTTCCAAATTCTGATCATTTTCCCTCCCAGACTATATTCTGGATCTTGATGTCAAACATACTCAGAAGAAAAAACAGACTAACATAGAGTAGTCTTCATTTGGAAATGCCCTAGTGAACCATTTAACCCAAGTTATTAATAAAATATAATTCGTAATGTGTTGCTCCTTCCAAAAACAAAAATTCTATCTCAAATTAATAAAGATGAAGAAAATGAAGGTACTATCTATTGAGGCAAAATAGACTCTTTTTCGCTGCTCAAATGTCACCACATCTTAAAGAAATTGTGTTCTCTCATTTAAAGAACCCTCCCAAGAGGATTCCTTAAAAGGTGTCTATGGGAACAACATGCATCCCAAAGGGGATGAGGACAATTCCCCTGGGGGCCTATATTGTATTCCCTTAAGGACTGATTAAGGCATTTCATGTTTGCTTCTAGTAAAAGGCAGTACATTGTGTTAATACCAGGATGTCAGACATCTGGTGAAATTGAATTATCTCTTTAGAATAAAGCAAGATATAAGAGAATTTGCCTACAGGAGTGAATAGTACTAATTCCAACAATTGCTTTTGTTTAGTTATATATCCCTAAAATCCCCCTTGGGTTTATTTCCATCAACTGCTGTCTTTCTGGGATAGTGCTAAGTGATACCATTGAATTGGACCACAGACTTATGGACATTCTAAAGCCTAGGTTTATTTCTCAATTAACCCTGATTTCCTTACCTAGTGTTAGGTGATGGTGGAGGACAGATGCCTGCAAATTCTCTGTCACTTTTTATACCACACAAGAAATACTCCTTAAACAAATATTACTGATATAGACACCGATTGATATGAAAATCAGCTTGCATGAAAATGGTCTTCTTCCCCATAAGCAACTGCTGAAAATGATACCAATATAGTTATAACCACAGCATATGCCTTACATTGACATAATGCTGTAGAGTTTTCAAAGAGGTTATGCATTTATTTTTCTATTTGATCCTCAGAAATCCATAACATTTATAGATTTAAAAACTTAGTATATATGGCCTTCCAGTCAAGATGGCAGAGTAGGTAAACATGGTGCTCCCCTCCTACCAAGACCATATCAAAATTATAACTAAATTATAAAATGGTTACACTAGGGAACCATGTGAAGACTAGCTGAACAGAACTCCTATAACTAAGGACATAAAGAAGAAGCCTTGTCAAGACTGGTAGAAGGGGCAGAAATGCAAAATGACCTGGTCCCCCACCCACGAGTGGTGGTTGAGAATAAGGAAGGATAACTCTGCTGCAGAGGTTCTGCCTGAGGAACAGGGGTCCTAACCCTAGACGAGACTCTAGGGTTGGGTGAAAAAGGCTCTGGGTGAAAAAGCTGAAGCAGCATTAACTTGGTGAACATCATTCACTCTATGCTGGTGACTCCCTGAAATCCTTCCCCACCCAATTCACACACCATGCCACATTCAGTGGCATGCAACTAACCTTGATTTACACCACAGACTTTCCTAAAACCTCTCAAAAGTCAACAGGCTCCAGGCAGGCAGCACCTGACCTCATTGTGCCCTGTGCCTCTTGCTGAGCTGACCAACGCCTGGCACTGGTGGCAACCAGCCTTAGTTTGCAGAATGGCCCATCCAACACAACTCTGGCCTCAGCACAAGAAGCTACCGACTATAGATCCCTTTGTAACTCCTACTGGGTGACCCAAAGACTGACAGAAGAAACAGCTGACCTTGACCTTCACTGGAGCCCCTCCCTAGAGCCCCAGAACCAACCAATCAGTGGTCAGCTTCAGACCACAACAGAGGACTATCCTATGAGCTCCACAAATGGCACACCCAAAGGGTGGTCTCCACAGAAACCAGAGCCCTGCTGGGATGGATCATTCTCCATGGGGTCAGTGCCCATACAGCAGCTCTTCCACCATGGTTGTGGCCAGTACTCAAAGTCAGTTTGCCGCACTCACTTATGTGCAACAGCAATTGAGAGTAAACTACAATGGTAGGGTACAAACAAACCACAAACAGGACACTCCTGGAGCACCAGCCACAGGACACTGGGAAGACTGTGCCACTGGGGTCCACAGAACACCTACTATTAGGTTGGTGCAGTAGTAATTGCAGTTTAAACAGTTAAAAATAATTGCAAAAATTTCAATTATTTTTGCACTAACCTAATACATAAGGACACCCTGTTAAGACTGGGAGACATAAGAGATCCACCTAATATATAGAAACAAACAAAAAGAGGTAGCCAAAATAAGGTGACAAAGAAATAATCCTAAGTGAAAGAAAAAGAACCAAACAAAATAGAAGAAAACAATCTATGAGATACAGAGTTTAAAACACTTGTTAAAAGGATGCTCAAGGAACTTAGGAGAAGAATAAAGACCTCAGTGAAAACATCAACAAAGAGGAAACACAAAAAAGGACATAGAAACTATAAAAAAAATACAGTCAGAAATTAAGAATACAATCACTGAAATGAAGAGTACATTAGATGGAATCAAAAGCAGACTTGATGAAACAGAGGATTGAATCAATGATTTGGAACATACTGTAGCAGAAAACAGTAAACAAACAAATAAACAATAAAGATAGTTTAAGGGACTTCTGAGACAACATCAAGAATAGCAACAATTGCATCATACAGATACCAGAAGTAGAAGAGCTAGAGCAAGGGATTGCAAAATTATTTGAAGAAATAATGACAGAAAACTTTCCTAACCTGGTGAAAGAAATAGGCATAAAAGCCAGGAGGCATAGAAAGTCCCAAACAAGATAAATTCAAAGAGGCCCACCTCAAGACACATCGTAATTAAAATGAAAAAGATTAAATGCAAACTGAGAATCTTAAAAGCAGCAGAGAAAACCAGTGCATTTAACTACAAGGGAGCTCTTATAAGACTGTCAGCTGATTTCTCAAAAGAAACCTTGCAAGCCAGAAGGGACTGGCACAACATTTTCAAAATGGTGGGAGCAGGGACCTACAACCAAGACAATTCCACCCAGCGAGGCTATCATTTATAATTGAAGGACAGACAGTTTCCCAGACAAAAATAAAGCTAAAGAAATTAATCACCACTAAACCACTATTACAAGAAACATTAAAGGTACTTCTTTAAAAAGAACACAAATATGATAATAAAAATGGCAATAACTACATAAGTATCAATAATTACTTAAAATGTAAATGGATTAAATGCTTCAATCAAAAGACATAACCGTGACTGAATGGATATGAAAACAAGATACATACATATGCTCTCTACAAGAGACCCATACTGAAAGACACACAGACTGAAAGTAAAGGGATGAAGCTATTTCTTGCAAATAGAAATGAGAATAAAGCTGATGTAGTAATGCTTATATCAGAGAAAACAGACTTTAAAAGAAATGCTACAACAAGACACCAAGAAAGACATTTCATATCAATAAAGAGATCAATCCAACAAGAGAATATAACCCTGGTAAATATTTATCACCAAAAGTAGGAGCCCCTACTTATATAAAGCAAGTATTGATGGACATAAACAAAGAGAATGACAGTAATACATTAATTATCGGGATTTTAACATCCCATTGACATCAATGGATAGATCTTGCAGACAGAAAATCAACAAGGAAACAGTGGCATTAAATGACACCTTACGCCTGATGGAAATACTTGATATTTTTAGAATATTTCACCCCAAAGCATCAGAATATACATTCTTTTCAAGTACACATGGACCATTTGCCAGGATAGATCACATGTTAGGTCATAACATAAATCTCGACAAATATAGAAAGATTGAAATCACTTTAAGCATCTTCTTCAATCACAATGGTGTGAAACTAAAAAATAATTATAAGAAGAAAACTAGAAAGACACAAACACATGGAGGTGAAATAACATGTGACTACACAATTAATGGGTTACCAACAAGATCAAGGAAGAAATCAAGAGATACCTTGAGACAAATGAAAATGAAAACGCAATGACCCAAAAATCTATGGGGTACAGTCAAAGCCGTTCTAAGAGGGTAATTCAAAGCAATACAGGCCTATCTCAAGAAACAAGAAAAATCGAAAATAAACAATTTCACTTTACACCTAGGAAAGGAACTAGGAAAATCGAAAACAAAGCCTAAAGTTTGTAGACGGTAAGAAATAATAAAGACCAGAGATGAAATAGAGTCTAAAAAAAAAAGATCAATAAAACCAAAAGCTGATTTTTTGACAGATAAATAAAATGTATCAACCTTTAACCATACTCATTAAAAACAAATGAAAAATAGAGGTCCCAAATAAAACCAAAAATGAATCAGAAATGACAATGGACACTACAGAAATGCAAAGAATTATTAAGAAAATACTACCAACAATTACCAAGTCCATATCTTGGCTGTTGGTTGGCCCTTTTCTCAGATTCTGATTGGGGGACCCATTAGTTTCAGGCTCAGAGCATAATGATTTCAAGTCCAACACATGAGAATTCTCATCTTCACACAAGTCCTTGAAGTCAGTCTCTGACATTGACTTGAATTGGGTCGCTTACAAGTTGTGACTTGAATTGGGTTGCTTACAAGTTCTGTGGAGGAAGTAAAGGACTGATTTTATGTTCAAATATAAAACGTATAATGATGACCCTATGGCAGACACTGCTAGTTGTCCCTCAATAGCTACTCTCTGTTTCATTATTAGTAATATGACCCTGATTTTTACTAAACACAATAAAGAAACACCGTATTTCCCAGAGACCCTTATATACAGGTGGTTAATTCTAGCCAGTGGAATGTTGTAATTTCTGGCAAGTATTCTCAATAGGAATGAACATGCTTCTTCGTCCTTTTTTCCTTCATTTAGGCTGAACTATACATACTGAAATGCATATGTGTTGACTGAGTATAAGCAGCCTCTTTGACCACGAAGTGTAACAATGTGTGAAGGACCATATGATGATGTTATCAAAGGAATACACAGATATAACACCTATCTTTTTCAAGCTATTCCAAAAAACTGAAGGGCAGATGAAAGGATCCCAAGCTAATTTTTTGAGGCCAGCAATACTCTGATTCCAGAAGCAATGACATTACAAATAAATAAAATTTTAGGCCATATCCTTGATAAACATAGATCCAAAAATTCCACTTCTGGATATTTACTGAAGAAATCTAAAAAAAAAAAAAAAACTAATTTGAAAAGATATGTGCATCCCTATGTTTATTGCAGCACTATTTAAAACAGCCAAGATATGGAAGCAACCTGAAGTGCCCATCAATAGACAACTAGATAGACAAGATTTGGTACATATATAATGGAATGTTACTCAGCAATAAAAAATAAAATCTTACCATTTGTGACAACATGGATAGACCTAGAGAGTATTATGCTTAGTGAAATAAGTCAGACAAAGACAAGAACAACAACAACAACAACAAAAACAGAAATAGACTCACAGCTACAGAGAAGAAACTGATGGTTGCCAGAAGGGAGGGCTTGGGGGGCTGGGTGAAAATGGTGAAGATTAAGAAGTATAAATGGGAAGTTAAAAACTAATCATGGGGATGTCAAGTACAGCCCAGGAAAGATAGTCAATAATATTACAACCACTGTATGGTTTCAGGTGGGTAATAGAATTACCGGGAGGCAGGGGTGTAGGGAGGATCACTTTGTTATGTTATATAAATGTCTGACCACTAAATTGCACATGTGAAACTCATATAATATTGAATGTCAACTTTAATTGGAAAATTTTTAAAAATAAGTAAAATAAAATCTTAGTATATGAAGTTTAATTGGCTATACAATGGCATACGTTTGGGAGAGCTAGTAAATTACAAAATATTCTTAGCCTGAAAAATGTATCTTTGGGTTAAATTTTAGCATTTTAGTGCATCGTTTGTAATCCCTATCTAGTATATGAAGAGAGATATAAACATCTAAATTTAATACTTAGTAAACAAAATAAAACTTGGTCAATAACCCAGATTTTTTAAATTCCTGATTCAAATGCTCATTAAACTGCTCTATTTACTTTATGCCAAGATACTCCAACTGTTATTTAAAATGAACAATCCCCTCCATCAGTGTAGTACCCAAAGCTGCCAATATTGCCACTCTGATATGCATGTCAAAAGGTATCATTGACTGTGGATTTTGACATGTGGCATCGTGAATTATCATAAAGTATTCATGGAGTTCTCACAGTGTTCGATGACACTTTTATGTCCTACTGAGGAAATTGTACTTGTCCCTGCTAGGAAAATTTAATAACATCAGTGGCCATCAAATAATAATTACTTCTGGTCTTTATTACTATAGAATGTATAATGCAAATAGGAGACTATTAAGGCTAAAATAAGCACATAACAAAAAACACAGTATTTATTAAGTATATTTCTCAAATTAGATTCCTCCTTAATTATGATTTGTACTATATGAAGAATTCTAACTATTTAGGTTTTCCCCTAACCTAACATTGCTTTCTAAAGCTAATCGCTCTGAAGAATTAAGCATAACTTTGTAAATAAACAACACGTTATTTGTACAGCTTTTAAAGTTTCTTCCCAAAATTCTACTAATGCATTTCATGTTTAATATAGATGTTGATGCTAGAAGTGAGGTATTATTGTAATGCTTTTATAAATAAAGACACAGAGAATTAGGTTTATGTTTTCAAAAGGTTTTAAGAGTTTGCATAGTATTTGAATAAGCCCAGTGCTGACTTGAGACAATTCTTCTACAAGGAGAAAGATGTTGTAATTCAGGGAATATAAAACCAAATGTCAGGCATGTCCAGTAGCAAAATTAGAAAAATTGAGGACATTGCTTATTGCTCTTTTCTGTCTGTCTCCTAAAGAAACTTGCACAAAATGATAATTACGCTTTTGGGCTTATCTGCCAAGAAGTAAATTTGGCAATTTACTTTATGATGGATGCTGTTAAAGAAAAAAACAAAAAAACACTAATGGAGACATAACTTCAGTAAGGGCTAGTCTAATTTTGCTGGATACTTTGTACATTTTTAGGAGTTCATGTAATTCAAGGATTTGTTTTTACTCCAACACAGACTTCAGATTAATTGTAAGTTGTTAATTTTTTTCCTAATCGGCATTATGTGGGACTTTTATAATAAATTCTTGTTATGAAAACTAAACTAGTAAAATAATCCTCTTTCTCGTCCCTGTCAACTAGAGAATAGTCACATGATATATGCTCAGCCAATCATTTAGAGATAATTTATCACAACAGTGGCAGTGGGATGAATGATGAACATTTAGAAACAATTAAACTCAGTGACATGACAACTACCGTGTTTCCCCGAAAATGACACCTAGCAGGACAATCAGCTCTAAGGCATCTTTTGGAGTAAACGGTCTTACATTATATTACAAAAGATCGGGTCTTATATTATAGTGAAATAAGACTGGGTCTTATATTAATGTTTGCTCCAAAAGAAGCATTAGAGCTGATTGCCTGGCTAGGTCTTATTTTTGGGGAGACATGGTACAGTAATATGAAACATCTGGTGGTGGTATTGCCAGTGACACACTGAGGAACACCTTCTTGTGGCAGAATTTGTTTTTTTTTTTGCCCCTTGGACCTAGATGGTGTCTGTTATCTCTAAAAAATTATGGATTCTGACTTAATTATTTTTCCAATAAAGTTAAATTCAACGGTTTGCAGTTTGCCATTGAGATTTCTGACTAGATGATAAAAAAGTGGTTAGTGTGTGTGTGCGTGTGTGTGTGTGTGTACATACTTTTTTCATGTTTTGCTATCGTTTTAATGTCTATAACACACACAATAAATTGTGAGAAATTTGCTTAGATTCAGCCATTCTTTAATTGTAAAATATGTCTTCAGTGTGTCCTTATCAATATTGTTTTGGTTGAAAAGAATAGAACGTGATTTGAGTTAGCCATTTGTGAACAGATTCATAGAACAAAGGTATTACCTTTGGGTAGAAGGAGAAAGACTTATTCCACTGACATAAGATGATGGAAAGTAAGAACGGGGGTAGGTGCAGTTATTTTTGAAAGGAATAGGCGGGTTGGTTAGGGTGTTGATGCTGCTGTGGTCCTTAGTCTCCCAGGAAATTCTTGATTGATAAGACAGAGCATTAGAGCTCTGGGACTCTGCTTCTCTGCTGTGAATGTTTGAGATATGAAATGTGAACAGTATCAAAAGATCCCTGCTTTTACAGGAAAAAAATGGAAAGCGTGACCTTGCTATTGTACTATTGTAGGTGGTAACATGACAAGCTTGATTTTCTCTGTTTTCTCTTGAGTCATCTCTCTCTCTCTCTCTCTCTCTCTCTCTCTCTCTCTCTCTCTCTCTCTCTCTCTCTCTCTCTCTCTCTCCTTCCCCCCACCCCATTCTTATCAGGACAGAAACATGCTATGCTACACTCATTAAAACACACACACAGAAAAGAAAAAAAAAGAAGAAAAAAAACACAAAACCTCCTTCTCCCTGACGTCTCTCTAGCAATTACAATTTCTCTCTTCCTCTTTATCAAAAGTTTCCAAATCATTGTCTCTCTTTACTGCCTGTGCACTCCTGTTTCTCATCTTCCGTTGTTTGGATTTCTTCCAGACCTTCCCCTAATTAATTTTATCAAATCATAAATGACTGCCATGTCGTGAAATCCTGAGACTCCAGCTCTATAAATCCTTCAGCAGCTTGACACTCCTCACTCCGACAATCATGAATCATCTTCTTCACTTGGACTTAATTACATCACAATGTCTGGTTGGCCCTTGGCCTCACAGGCCATTTCTATTCAGTCTCCTTTCCTAATCTTCCTAGTTACCTAAACTCTAAATGTTGAATTATCTTGGGATTTCAATTTTGGACTTTTTCTTTTCCACTAAATGCATAAGTAATATTTCATCCCATGGTTTTAATATAATATCTATAGACTATTTCCCAAATATGTCTGTAAAAATGACCTCCTTCCTTCAAGATAGACTTAAATATCCAACTGCCCACTCAAAATCTCCCTGTGGGCATCTACTTGGTAAACGAAATGTAACTGAGGTTGAACCACTCCAAATCTCTTACTGTAAAGTCTTTCCCACTTTGATCAAGGCACCTCACTCCTCCAGCTGTTAAGCTACCCTTGGAGTTGTCCCTGCCTTTTGTTTACATTTCACACTTGAAATTCAATCTATTAGAAAATCCTATCACAGAAACTCAAAATACATGCCAAACTCAACCACTTCTCATCCCCCTCCAGCCTCGTGCCAGGAATCATCACATCCTTCCTGAGCTCCTGAAATAACCTGTTAACTGATGTCTCTGGTTCCACCTATGTCTCTTTGCAGACTATTTTCCGGGTAGCAGTTAACATGCTCCTTTGCAAGCACAGGCGAGTTATAGTCATCCATCCAGTCAAATGCATTCATGATTTTCCATATAATGCAGGAAAGGAAAGTGAAAGGCAAAGGGACAGGGAAAAGGACAGGGACAGGGAAAGAGAAAGAGACAGGGAAAGGCAAAGGGAAGGGAGAGGGATAAGGACAGGGGAAAGGACAGAGAAAGGGAAAGAGAAAAGGAAAAGGACAGGGAAAGGGAAAGGTAAAGGCAAAGGGACAGGGAAAGCAACAGGGATGTGGACAGGGAAAGGGAAAGGAAAGGACACTGTGTACCTACGTACAGAGTCCTATAGATCCAGAACTCATCCCCACCTCCCATCTCTCAACCCTCATTTGTATTCCACGCTCTACACCCCCTCCACTGTCACTGGCTTCCATGCTGTCCGTCTTTCAGCCTTAGGATATTTGCAATTGCCTCTTGCTCCTGTTGGACTATTCATCACCCAGAGATCAGCATGACTCATTTCTTCACAACCTTCAGGTCTTTGCTCAACTGTCACTTTATCAGAGACTTTCCCTGAAAACTATATGTAAAATAGCACAGTCCCCAAACTCTGCCTGTGTTGTTTCTCATGATTTCCAATACTCTATTACCCACTGAAATAACTTGCTTATGGTGTGGCATCTTCTAGAATACAAGCTGCACAAAAGCAACGACATTTTTTTTTTTTTAACTACTGTATCTCTGGTGCCAACAACACCTTTGTACATTGACACATAGTAATAACATGGTAACAAGAAAATCAGCAATAAATCCTTGTGAAATTTACAAAGGAATGACTGCATTTAGTTAGACCACCAGTTACAAGTGATGTCAATGAACTTTGAACAATGAGTAAGGAGACCATACAACTAAGACGCTATTTCACTAAGGAGTCTAAGATGATATTTTTAGAATATGATTCTGCCACAGTTTTGAAATTATTTGATGTACTGCAATAAAATTCCTTTATTGTTGAATACTTAAATTGTTTATATTTCTTTTTTGTTATTACACTTTGCTGTAGTGCACATCTGGAAATGTGTCTTCATAAACATCTCAATTTTTTCATGCTATAAATTCTAAGGAGTGGAATTGTTAATCAAAGGATTTAAACATTTTTAAAAACTCTTGACAAATACTACCAAATGCCCACCAAAAAAATTATATTAATTTCTTCTTCTACAAAAAGAATCTTAAAATGCAAGTTTTATTCACCCCTGAACAACTCAATTCACTATTTAGTAAAATAAACGCAAACATAAAATTAAGGAAAAAAAAAAACTTTAATATAAGAAATGAAAAAGCCTGTCTTTCCATTTTACATTATTAATAATAATGGACTTTTTATATTTCTACAGATTTTTATGTATTTTGTGATTTTTCTTCATCACTGCTCATTTTATTTTAAGGAGTTTTTCATCTGGATAGTCTTATCCTCTGTTCTGCATATATTTTTACATTCTTTCCCAGTTTACCTTTTGAATTTTGTTTATGAAGCCATATATGTGATCAAATATGTCCATATTTTCTTATTTATCTTACTCATTTAATAATTTAATAATTAGTAGTCTCTTTTAATTCTGAGATTTGTGTGTGTGTGTGTGTGTGTGTGTGAGCTTTTCCTTTTCACAATTTAAGCTTTTATCCATTTAATAATTATTCTGGCATATATTATAAAGCAAGTCTCTTATTTTTCTCCAAGTTGTTAACCATCTGCTAGAAAACAAGTTACTGAATAATCCCTCATTCCCCTGTTTTTATTTCTCCAGATATCAATTCTATTCTCCAATTCTCTTTAAGACATACACAGTCATTAATATACTACACAATACTCTTGCTTTTTAAGTAGTCCCTAGAACCTAGCAAGCACCCTATAAGTATTTTTTAGTTATGAATAAGGTGAGAGTTGCTATCATGCAAAACAGGGGATGTGGAAGAGGACACCTGTGGAATAGACGGAATGGACATGCTAAACGAATGTCTCTGGCCACTAAGCCTGGACCTCTGAAATGTTCTACAACACTCAGGAAAGAGATAAGAAACATTCTTTTCCAGTTTGTTTGAGGTAATACTGAGGAAAGAAAGCTTTCTCCAAGAACAAGCTCTTACAGTATTCTTCAGCGGTTGATCAATCGTACCAACTGGGAAACATTGGGACAACGTGAATCTGATATTTCCTTAAAAACAGCAGAAAGACAGTAAATACTGCTTTCTCATATTCTGGAGTCTTCTTCTCTGTCTCAGAAGGTCTAACTCCTGAATACAGTACTTCAGGAGTTTTTTCTTTGTTTGTTTTTATTTGTTTGTTTGTTTTTTGGGGGAGCTTAGTGTCATCATCCTTTACTCTAAGGGTCAAAGTTGAGATTGGTAGGTAGAAAAACTGACGTATATGGGGTTAGTAGTCACTGAATCCAGTGCAGCTCCCTCAGGGAAATCTCCACTTCTTAATACAAGCACGTTTTCATGTCATTTGGTTTCATTCACCATATAAATCCAGGTCAAATACTCCTTCCTAGGTGAAACTTTCTTGCCTTCTTCTCCTTGCTTCTCCTTTCTACCATCTATCACACTACTTGTCCTACCATACCATCATGTATCAGTTCACAGAATCCTCAAGTTTAGCTCCTAAAGACTAGAGACTATGTCTGTACTTCCACTATCTGATACAAGATGCTAGTAAATTTTAGTAAAGATTTCTTGGACTAAGTCTTGTCATCTAATTTTGGAGCAGCAGAAGAAATTTTACTTAAATGAGAACCCAGCTGAGTTATATCTAAATCAACGAATCATGGACTTTCAGGCTGAAAGTAGCCCTAAAATTCCTCTTGTATAATACTTCTTCCAATGCTTGAATATCCTTTACAATGCATTATTTGAACACTTAATGATGAGCAGGTTCTGACCTCTGGAATTAGCTTATTTCATCACCAATAAACTCAGAGCTTAAAAGTTCTATCTTTAGGTTAACAAAAACTATCCTCCTTAATCTTCTCCCCAGAGCAAGTCTAGTAATACCTCTTTCATATGACAACCATTCAAATATTTCAAGACAGTTCGTCTTTTCTTCAGGAAAAAACATTTTCAGTTTATCGAGTATGGCTCACCGCTATGGTTCCAATGTGTACCTCTGAAGAATGTGGTCTCCATTCTTCAGAGGTTGCCTGATCACCACAGAATCAGACCGGCCTATCACATTCCCTCTCTTTGTCCTTCATCTTATATTTATACTAATTCACAGTTTATGGCACAGTCACTATAACATGCCTTCAGCACACCTAAATCGTTCTAATCAATCTCCTAAATCTTTCTTATTATACAATCTGCTGCTAAGGTAAACCCCTTCACCCCTTACCTAAAGGCCATGCACTTGGACGTTTTTAGACTCAAGTTGAGAGGTAGTTTATTCCTGTTAAATTTGACCTCATGAGAGCTCTCCACTGCTCCAACCAAGACTTCTCTGAATCCTGGTTCTGGCATCCATTCTGATCTTTATGAAACTCTCCCCTGATTTGTGTCATGTCCAACCTGAAGGCCTTGTCTTCACTGGCCCATTGCAGAGCCAGTAGCAGATGCCTAACTGAAGTGGCCTTTTGTGAGGGCTGCTTTCTCAGGCCTCTCAAAGCTACATACTAAGTCTGACAATGAAGCTCGCGAACTTGTTGCAAGGATGTTGCTTACCATTTTTGACATTAGAAGGCTTATTTATTATGAATTTGTATCAACTGGACAAACAGTTTACCAAGTTTACTATGTGGAAGTGCTGAAAAGGCTGCGTGAAAAAATTAGACGACCTGAACTTTTCACCAACAGTTCATGGCTCTTGCATCACGACAATGTACCAGCTCACACAGCACTGTCTGTGAAGGAGTTTTTAGCCAGTAAACACTGTCTGTAAGGGAGTTTTTAGCCAGTAAACAAATAACTGTATTGGAACACCCTCCCTTCTCACCTGATCTGGCCCCCAGTGACTTCTTTCTTTACCTGAAGATAAAGGAAATATTGAAAGGAAGACATTTTGATGACATTCAGGACATCAAGGGTAATACGATGACAGCTCTGATGGCCATTCCAGAAAGAGTTCCAAAATTGCTTTGAAGGGTGGACTAGGTGCTGGTGTCAGTGCATAGCTTCCCAAGGGGAGTACTTCAAAGGTGACCATAGTGATATTCAGCAAAGAGGTATGTAGCACTTTTTCGAGGATGAGTTCAGAAACCTAATTGTCATACCCTGTATACTGAGCCGAGGTAAGATGCCTTAACATACTTGGCATACAGGACATCACCACGCTCCCACACAATTAGTACAGCTAGGGCCAGAGGCCCAGCTTTTACTGTAAACATTTCCTGGGTTGTGGCCTCCATAGCCATCCCCAGATGACATCTTGAGGAGGTGTACTAGCCCCTACGGGGCACCATCTTGAGATGGCAGGCAGTTAGGGCAGCTCCATCATTGATGGGAGTGAGAATGGGAAGAAGAAATTGGCACATTGCCCAAGATCCTCAGGAACAACTATTTTAAACAACTGGTTGCATCAATCTATTTGGGTCTATTTGGGATTAAGCATATATTTCTTTGCAAAGCATCCCCAGATGCAAACATCAGCCACTCCTCCCATTATATGTTTGATCTTTTTTTTTTTTTTAATTTTCCACGTGGGTAAGCAAAATGACTACCTTTCCCAGTCCCCATGTTTGTAAATGAGACCTGACAAGTGATTTCTTCCCAGTAGAATATTGGTGAAAATGAGTTGTGCCACATGTGTTTCACACCATGGAATATCTCTCGTCCACTCTCATGTGTCCTCCCTACTCCTACTACTGGACTGGAAGGTCTGAGAAAAAGAAGAGTCATGTGAGGGAAAGAGCGAAGCTTCTAACATCATTACCTAGAACAAGGAAGCCTAAGATGCACCTAATCAAAGGCATCTGCGATGGATTTGCATGAACTAGAAATGAAATGTTTGGGTTACACTGAATATTTAGGATTTGATTATTCTATCAAGAACAATCCTAACAGAGCTAGTATATACTTTACAATATGCAAGGCCAGTCCAGTCTTGAAACTGATGTTATAAACTTTCTCACTTAAAGAGAAGGTGGTGTAAAAAAAATGGAACCCTTCTTTATGAACAGTTCTTTTTGTCTTACCGCCCATTATCTCACCCACATCTAATAGCATATCTTCTATTTTAATAAATAGGGAATTAAAAAGACTTGCCTCAGTTTTGCCTTTATTTGTATAATGAGAAGCCATGAATGTAGAGACTATTTTTATAAGGAGCCTCCAGAGTATGTTTTATGCCATTATAAAAGTAGCTTAAATAATCAAATCAGAAAGTTTACTATGAAGTATTTTAATATATGCACATATTGCTTTTTAAATTTTGGTTTCCTTCCCTAAACAGTTTATCAAGAACTGAAATTGTGTCATGCTTTATAAAACACAACAAGTTAGGAAGAGTTAAGTTAGCAAAACTAAATAATAGCAAAATATATTCAATAAATGAGATGTCTTATTGACATCCCAGTCTAGAGATCAGAGGAAGTAAACACCGTGCTCACCTCCTCTCACAACCACATCAAAATTACAAACAAACTACAAAACAACTAATATTGAGAGTCACCTGAAATCTTGCTGGACCGAAGCCCTACAACTAAGGATGTGCAGAAATCACCTCGAGACTGGTGGGATCAGATTGGTCCCACACTAGCATGTGACCATTAAAAATCAGAAGAAATACTTCAGCTGCAGATACCTGCCCCGAAGGAGCAAGGGGTCCCAGCATCACACCGTACTAAAGGAGTTTATCACCACCAAAACAGTATTACAAGGAATATTAGAGGGACTGCTATAAGTTGAAAAAAATACATATGAATAATAAAATGCCAATAACTACCTATGCATCAAAAATTACTTTCAACGTAAATGGATTAAATGTTCCAACCAAAGACAGGGTGGCTGAATGTACAGGAAATATACTGTCTACAAAAACACACTTCAGATTGAAAGACAAACACAGAGAGAAAGTAAAGGGATGGGAAAAAGATATTTCATGAAAATGGAAACAAACAAAAAGCTGGGGTAGCAATACTTACAGCAGACAAAATAGACTTTAAAATAAAGTTTATAATAAGAGACAAACAAGGACCTAGTAATCCCACTTCTGGGTATTTATTTGAAGAAACCCAAAACACTATTTCAACAGGACGTGCTCATCCATATGTTCATTGGGGACATTATTTATTACAGCCAAGATATGTAGACAACCTGGGTGTCCAAGAATGGATGAATGGATAAAGAAGAGACAGTACATATATACAATGGACTATTACTCAGCCGTAAAGTAAGAATGAAATTTTGCCATCTGAGACAGCATGGAGGGAACTAGAGGGTATTGTGCTGAATGTAGTAAGTCAGACAAAGAGAGACAAATGCCATATGACTTCATGTATTAATATATGTGGAATATTAAGAACAAAATAAATAAACAAATAAAACAGAAACCAACTCATAGATAGAGAACCATTTTGATGGTTGCAAGATGGGAGGGTGTTGGGGACAGGATGAAAAAGGGGAAGGGATTAAGAATTACAAATTGGTTGTTACACAGAAGTCATGGGAATGTAGGTTACAGCATAAGAAATATAGTCAATAATATTGTAATAACGAAGTATGGTGTCAGATGGGTACTACATCTACCGGGGTGACAGATGGGAGGGGGTTCGGGGCAGGATAAAAATGGTGAAGGGTTTAAGAGATACAAAGGTAGTTATAAAATAGTGATGTAAAATAGGGATGTAAAGTAAAACATAGGGAATATATCGAGGATATGGTAATAACTATGTGTAGTGCCAGAGAGGTACTAGTCAGGAGGATCACTTTGTAACTTACATAAACATTTAACCATTATGCAGTACACCTTAAATTAATATAAAATTGTATTGAATGTCAAATGTAATTGAATAATATAAAAAGGGGGGAGATAAAGAGTGAATAAGAGTTTCAAAATTCCAGGTTCAATACAAATAAGTCTTGGGGATGTAATATACAGCATAGGGAATATAGTCAATAATATTGTGATAACAAGGTATGGTGTCAGATGGTTTCTGAACTTATCATGGTGATCACTTTTTCAGTATATGGAATACAACCAATAATATGGTAATAACTATGTATCGTGCCTGGTGGGTACTGTGGAATAACTATGATGTATACCAGAAACTAATATAATATTGTATTTAGCTATATTTTAATAAAAATCTTTAAAATTTTTTTAAATGGTATGTCCTAATAAAGTCACATATTATATTACATTTTAACAGAATCAGGAAAATATACAGAAAGTGATTTAAAACACATGAGAAATAAGATTTTAACATTTTAGTTTTTACAGCATGGTATTTAGCATTTCAACATGAGAATCATAACTGTTTATAAATAATAGGGGTTACAAAATGATTTTTTACTCCTTTTGAAATCACTGGTTTGCTGTAAGAATACATAATTCATGAGACAAAGACACAAATAATGACATAGAGATGTTAGAGTTCGTAAACAAAACTCATAAACCAATAAGCAAATATCACAGTCTGTGGTTCTAAGAAAATAAAAATATAAAGAAAGAATGAGGTAGAATGGAGTAAAATCTAAAAGTAAGTAAATTCATTAAAATTATAAGATTCTCAAGTTAGTAACGACTTGCCAATTTTGAAAACTTACCTAGATATGTTCAAAATTATATTTATCTTTTCTTCTTGAGGGTCATATTGTATATAAAAAAATCACAGTAATTTTTAAATAATTTAATCTCCAATTAACATGTGCATTAGTAAAATGTTAGTTTTAAAATTCCAACATTCATTGTCTTCCAATATCTGTCATCTGATATCAACTTCGGTAACAAAACAATTACGAAGTGAAGAAAGTAGGTAAAGATAAAAATGGAAATTATTGCAGAAAAATAAAAGCAACATAAGAAAATGTAAGAGAAAAATTAGTTAAATATTATTTATTTTTGAAACTACACTACAATTGAGTCGTAACCATATGCTCTACCTGGAGATGGATTACTAATTAGTGTTAGAAATATAAGAGATGGAGACATAAGAAACCAAAAAATCTCTTTCGCAATTATGTAGGCCAGAGATACAGAAAGACAAAGTTACAGTAGTACTAATGAGACTGAAAAAAGAAAATGTATATTTGTAATATATCTTGTATTTTCACAATGGAAACACTTTGACATTACATATGTTTTTCATGGCTTTCTTGGAGAACAAAAGCATAAAATGGTAGTAAAGCCTGATGAAATAAGAAATCTGGGAGACATGTGGTATAAAAGTAAAAATTATTATGACTTCACAATTTTGTTAACTTAATCTAGTTTCAGCTATTTTTAAACCATCAGACATGTATGTAACAGAATTACACACATTGGTAAGCAAATGTATTATCCCAACATTGCCATGAGACACTATAAAACTAAAGAACACTTCTAGATACACGCTACATAAATTTCACTGAAATTTTCCTTGATTTTGCAGCCAGGTAAAAAATAAAAAATGATAGATGATGAATTGGGCATCCAAGATAAAAAAAAAAAAAAAAACATAGAATGACTCTGCAAATTAGTATGACTTCTTGTATTTCAGTTCATGAAATGATGTGCAGAAACAAGGTTAAATAGAATTTTCAACACTTACTTGTCAATGTCAAATGGTTATTTTATACAACAAAACACCAGTTCCACATGGCAGTAACTTGCCAGACATACACAGGCCCAGGATAACATTCTGAAATTTGAGGTTTGAAAACTATTAAAATAGGTTCTGACAGTATCAATTTTGCTTACATTAATTACTGTTGTCCCTCTATTTATTTACTAAATATCATAAAATAATTTTTAGTATATTTACCCTTTTAAAGCCAATAATAAATAATAAATTTAATTAAGTCAACTTATGTGTCATAAGAAACTTCCAATTCTGTACAATATTTCTATCATCACTACCCAAATTAAAGGTGTCTTTTTGTTTTGACTGTTTTAGTATTTAACTATCTTAAAGACATTACATTTTATTTTATATGAGACTTATGCCAACTCATCTATAAATCACCTTTTCAATTTAGCTATAGTAGAACTTGTGTAAATCTTAGAACTAAGTAAAGCTCAGAAATAACGTTTCCCATCATCTGTCTCCTCAATCTATCTACTATTTTGGCGATCAAAATGTTTACCTATTGCAAAGGACTATGGGAAAAAGACTGGAGATTTTCTTATGATTGGCCTTAAAACAAACAAAAAAAGGAAATCTCTGCTGAGTTAGTTTTCCAATCTGACAAGATTTTAGTTTTCTAAATAGCTATCATAATTGAGGTAAGTACAATGTTGTACGTATGTAGAAGAAAGTAAACCTCAGCAGGTTTGGACAATGTGGGGAAGCCATTGCAAAGAAGTTGCATCTGAATGCAATAAAGGATGAGTAGGAATCTATAGAATAAAAAGAAAAAAATCCATTCTAGATAGAGAAGAAAGAGATGAAAGGCTATTTTGTGATAAGACACATAAAAATGTTAAAGAACGGTGAAAGGTTATGTGGTAAATAAATGTAGTAGGAGTTGCATGTTAAGCAGTTTGAACTTCATTGCATAAATAAGTTAAAATCTAATTACAAAAACAAACAGAGAAATTTCATTGAGCATTTACTATGTACCAACTACTTGCTTACTAAACTTTTAAAATAACCTTATGAGCTAGGTATTCTTGTTATCACCCACTCACTGAAGGGAAAAACTGTAAGTAGATAGATTAATTCATTTGCTTCTGGTGGCAAAAACCTAATTTGTACCCAGGCAATTAGAATTCACAGCCTGTGTTCTTAAACATTGAGATATTCTACCATTCGAAGGAATCCTATCTTTATATTATGATGTAAGTGTGTAGTCCAAAGATACTGTTTCATTATAATTATTTAGTTATGTTTAATTGTATAAATCTTATTTTAGTTCCAAATCTATTGCATAGGATAAAGGTACCTTGAAAATACTGAAAATGTGTCATTAAATATTCTCTCATACCATATTTCGAACAATGAAATATTCTTTCTTTAAGTATTCTTTCCTACTTCAGTTTTCTTGCAAACATTCCCTAACATATTTCTGTTACCTTTATGATCCCATAAGTGTTTCAGCTATAATTGTTAAATATGTAGTCTAAGAGTTTCTTTTCTTCATTTTTTATGTATCAAAACATTTCACAGTGTATTACCTTTGGTCCAGTCAACTCAGATTTACTGTCTAAAATAAAATTGTCAAGTTTTACCTATGCTCTGGCTTTTAAGGCACTCGAGTACATTACCTAAAACAAATAAACACAAAAGACTTTGGAATCTGACTTACCTGGGTTCAAATCCCAGACCTTACTCTACCTGACTATGACTTTTGGACGTTGGAGGATTACTTACTTTATTTGATGCCTATCTTTCTTATTTCTAAACTGTAAACAATAATACTTAGCTGATACATTTCTAGTGAGGATTATAAGATGTAGAATTAAAATGCTTATATATTGCTAGGCATAATAGTTTCAAAAAATGTTGCTGTCAATGTTATTCCTATTTTTGCTGTTATCTTTACCACTAAGTGTTGGCTACCCCAGCCTTATCCCAAAGTTATCCATCCTAGCTACCTTGGTTATTGATGTTCACTGTTGCCAGATTTTCAATGTTAATGTGCAAAATCAATTTTTAAAAAAGAAAACAATATATATTATATATATATAAATTTATACATATATATATATTTATATATGTATAAATTACTATGTATACATATATACATATATATATATATATATATCCTGCACTTAAGCTCTTCCATTAGTAAATCTCTGTTAACTGGTATAGTGAACTGCCCATGGGACATATGTCATCCCAGATACCCACTAGGGGTGATGTCCTGAAGGGACTGCTCTGTGTCTAGTTTCCTTAGCATAGTAAGGAACTTGAAGCAAAATATTCATGACACTTAAGGTAGAGAGTTTTCTTTCAACTATTCTAACATAAGAATAATATTTTTAAGAAATTGTATGTTATGCCAGTTGAATCTAACCAGCTGAATACTTTTTGGGGAATGGGGCCTAAGAACAACATATGAAGGAAGATATGATGCTATACTGTGTTTTATCTGAAAAACTTATTGGTTTCCAGATAGAGTTAATATTTCTCAGTAAAACTGAGAAATAGAATTTTCCCAGAGATCAGATAAGATACTGCTGATATACAGCATCGAAAGGAGGAAAGACAAATATTGTCTTCTTTGCTTCCCTACCAAAAATTTGAGTCCTATGATTTACCTCAGAATTTGGGTTTTAAATGAACATCTGGAATTAACAAATGGAACAAAAACATGTAGATATCATTATTACCTTTTCCTCTCCAATTGGAAATCTTATCAAAAAATCTGTTTCACTTTCTATGATTACTAGCCATGCTTAAAAAAGCATTTTCCCTGACGATAATTGACATATAAAGGTATTAAATTTTTTTAGTACATTTTAGTTTTCCCAACACTGTAATTCAAAAGGTGTGTGTTTTTGAATGTGTGTATATGTCTATATGTACAAGCACACACTTATACTCACACAAACATAGATATCTACATAAAATTATACTTTTTAAAATACAAGGTTATTTTTATTTCCCTTTTATCTCATTCCAAATTCCACTTGTTTCTTTTTCTCAACATAGTCTCACTCATGTATCTTCTATACGTTTCTAGTTAATTATACTTATCATTACTGCAACTATCTTAAACCTGCAAAGTAAATTCTGAAAACTGGCCTCATAAATTTTGAGAAACTGACTTCTTCTAAAAGTCAGTCATTAGTTTGCCTGTATTTAAAACATCTCACTTGAAATCATTGAAATTCCAGTTCTTGATTTGGTTCAACTGGATTTAGGTATAAGACATGGCATGATTCATAAGTAAAAGGTAATATTTTATACTTTATATTCAAAGCTCTGATATATTCTAGATCATTGGCAGCTCCCAAAAGCGAACTCTTAAATTTCAATTAAAAATTCAACAAATGAAGTAATATAGGGGTCATGTTTCCTGCGTTGGGCTAGCAGGATAGTCAGGAGGAGGCCTGTAGGGCAGCATTTACTACTTGAGGAAATTTACTGCGGTCAGATGTCTGCTCCTCAGTATTGCATGAACTTGATTTTTGTCAGCACATACAGGGTGTGTCCATTTCTCAGGACAAGATATCAACAAAGCTCATGTGACTGATGTATAAAAGCAGAAACTCAGTTGTTCTGTGGATAGAGTACAATGAGTTTTTAATCCTCCTTTTGTCTACTACTCACTGTTTTCCATTTTTAATCAAATATCCCTTCAATCTTACTACAGGTGAAATTTATTTTATACCATAGTCTGCCAGCAGCTATAAAATGGTGAATCAAATCAAAGCATCCCCCAATTCCATTGTCCACCCCTTTTAGAATGTTGTCAGAGTTTATGAGCAGAATTCTTTACAACATTTTTCCCATACACCCAATTCTCTTTCAATAGAAAGGAAAAAAAAATCAACCTTCTAAATAAAAAGTACAAAAGCAAACTACTTTAAAGTTCCCCCAAAGTTTAATGACAGTCTAAATCTTCACTGGGTTTACCTTCTCCACTAAACATATGACCTCTGATTTCTTGTGTAATTGAACAAAATATTTTGTAAAAATACTGTCTTGCTATTTTCCTGGACTTGACTCCAAAAGACCGTTTCAGAGAGATCATTACCAATTACTCTAATAAGAGCCAGAACATCAAATGCTTAATAGCAGAAAGTTCCCATATGATCCATGGTCTCCAAACTCCATGTCCCATGATATCTACAAAAGCAAAAGGACTGACTGGAAAGTGCCTACATAGGACAATAACAATTCACACCAGCTTTTCTAGGGGTAAGAATACCTGTGATAAAACTTCAGCCAAAGAGGGGTTTCCGGTCAAGAGAGCAGAAGGGGTAAACGCTATGCTCACCTCTCAGGACCACATCAATTACAACTAAACTGCAAAGCAACTATTATTGAGAATCATCTGAAGTCTTGCAGAACATAAGCCCTAAAATTAAGTACATACAGAAGAAGCCACCTGGAGACTGGTAACATGGGCAGAGACACGGAATGGGCTGGTCCCACACCTGTGTGTGACTATTATAAATTGGGAGGAATATCTCGAATGAGAAGGTCACCCCTGAGTAGTGAGGGGTTTCATCCCAGGGTTTCAGTGTTAGGTAGAGAAGTCCCCGTATCTTCTGGCTATGAAAACCAGTAGAGATTATGGCTAAGTGAGATAGAGGGCAGCTGAACTCTCAGGTGCCCCTCTTACAGGGACAGCGCACAGACTTATTCTTTGAAGAATTCACTTGCTCTGAGCTCCAGCGCTGGGGCAGCAGTTTGAAAGGTGCCAGGGATGTACTGAACTGGGGAGGAACTGAATTGTCTGGCTACAGAGTGAGAAATGGAGGAGCAGCATTCTCCCAGATGGAGGAGCTGGCAGAAGCCATTGTTTCTTTGTTGAGCCCTCTGCCTCCTTATGTGCAGACACATGCAGATGCAGACATCTTATGTAAGTCTCCACCAAATGGGCTATAACCTTTCATCTGCCTCATCCTGATTCTGAGATCACCTAACTTTCGGGCAGACCCAAGCCACTTACAGTGGCTTTTCCATATAAATCAGCTGTCTTGGCTTATGCGGCACACTTTCCTAAAATCTCTCAAAGGTTCACAAAACCCAAACAAACAGCATCTGGCTTTTGTGTCCTGTACCTCTGGCTGAGCAGCCCTAAGCCCAGCACTAGCAATAGTCAGCCTTGGTTAGTGGTTTGGCTTCTCAAGACACTTCCAAGAAGAGTACAGGTAGTAACCATCTCTGGATTGTTTTTTGGCTCATGCCAGGTGGTCCCAGGCAGCTGAACTTGATTTGCAGCGGATCCCCTCTCAGGAGTCAACATGGCTGGCAGGCCCAGTGGCCAGGTTGCTACTGGGCCAGAGCTTCACCTGGCCTCCTCCAAGGATGACATACCCAAAAGACAGATTAGGCAGGCACTAAAATCCCACTAAACCAAACACTGCTCTGTAGTGTCAACCCATGCACCACAGCTCCTCCACTGTATTCACAGCCTGTCCTCACAACCAATCAGCCTTAGGTCAATCTCTCCCGTTGACATACAAATAGAAATCACATCTCAACTAAAATAGGTGAGCATACACAATCCACACAAGGGACACATCTGGAGCACCTGGCTCTGCTGACAAGTGAGACTGAACCAAAGGGTCCCATAGGACACCTAATGCATAAGGCCACTCTCCTAAGACCAGAAGACATAGCAGCCCTACACAGAGACAAACATAGGGAGGCAGCCAAAAAGGGGAGAAAAAGAAATATGATCCAAATAAAAGAATAGAACAAAGCTCCAGCAATAGAATTACATAAAATGGAGACAAATGATCTACCAGATGCAGAATTCCAAACACTGGTTATAATGATGCTCAATGATCTCAGGGAGATAGAAAACGTAAAAATGGAGATAGAAAATATAAAAAAGAACCAGTCAGAAATAAATAGTACAATAACTAAAATGAAGAATACATTACAGGGAATCGAAAGATGAGATAAAGCACAAGATCAAATCAGAGAATTGGAAGATAAAGTAGCATAATACACACAATTAAAACAGCGAAAAGAAAAAAAAAAAAAAAGAACCCAGAAATTAAAGACAGTTTAAGGGGCCTCTGGGACAACATCAAACATACCAACATTAGCATCATAGGGGTACCAGAAGGAGGAGAGAGCAAAGAATTGAAAACCTATTTGAAGAAATATGACAGAAAACTTCCCTAACCTGGTGAAGGAAATAGACATACAAGCCCAGGAAGTGCAGAGAATCCCAAACAAAATGAACCCAAAGAGGCTTACACCAAGATACATTATAATTAAAATGTCAAAGGTTAAAGACAAAGAGAGAATCTTAGAAGCAGCAAGAGTAAAGCAATTAATTACCTACAAAGGAGCTCCCATAAGACGTTCAGGTGATTTCTCAACAGAAACTTTGCAGGCCAGAAGGGAATGGCAGGAAATATTTAAAGTGATGAAAACCAAGTACTTACAACCAAAATTATGCTACCCAGCAAAGCTATCATTTAGAATCAGATAAAGAGCTTCCTGGACAAGAAAAAGCCAACAAACCAGAATTACAAGGAATGTTAGAGGGATTTCTTTAAGACAAAAAAAAAAGAAATGCAAATAAAATAAAAAATATGAATAACAAAATGGCAATAACTACATAAATATCAGTGATTGCTTTAAATGTAAATGGGGTAAATGCTCTAATCAAAAGACAGTTGGCTGAATGGATAAGAAAACAAAATCCTTACATATGCTGCCTACAAGACACTCACTCAGATCAAGACACACAGAGTGAAAGTAAAGCGATAGGAAGAAATAATTCATGAAAATGGAAAACAAAACAAAACAAATACTAGAGTAGCAATACTTATACCATACAAAATAGACTTTAAAACAAAGGTTATAACAAGTGACAATAAAAGACCCAGTAATGCCTCTTTTCAGAATTTATCTGGGTTTCTATTATTTAAGAAATCTGAAATGCTACTATGAGGGGTCCTGTGCATCCATATGTTCATTACAGCACTGTTTACAATGGCCAAGATGGAGAGGTAGCTTTGGTGTCCTCAATGGGTAAATAGATAAAGAGGAGGTGGTACATATATACATGACCAGAAAGGGAATGGATTCTTGCCATCTGCAATGTCATGGATGGACCTAAAGTGTATTGCCCTGAGTGAAGTATGTCAGACATTTAAAGACAAATGCAGTGTGATTTCACTTATATGTGGAATCTAAAGAACAAAATAAACAAACAAATAAACAAACAAAACAGAAACAAATTCACAGTTACAGAGAACATTTTGATGGTTGCCAGATGGATTGGGGGTTGGGAATGGGTGCAATGGGGAGGGATTAACAAATTGGTTGTAACACAGTAGTCATGGGATGTAGAATACAGCATAAGGAATATAGTCAATAATATTGTAATAACTATGGTGTCAGGTAGTACTAGGTTTATTGGGGTGATAGATGGGAGAGGGCTCAGGGGGCAGGGTGAAAAAAGTGAAGGCATTAAGAAGTACAAATTGGTAGTTACATAATAGTCATGGGGATGTAAAGTAAAGCAGAAGGATTATAGTCAATAATATGATAATAACTATGTATAGTGCCATGTGGGTACCAAATTGGTCAGGGAATCACTTCTTAAATTATATAAATGTCTAACCACTATTCTGTACACCTGAAATTAATATAAAATAATATTGAATGTAAACTGTAATTCAAAATTTTATAAAGGGGGAAAAGGTGAATAAGAGGTTCAAATTTTCAGGTATAAAATAAATAAGTCATGGGAATGTAATGTACAGCATGGGGAATAGAGTCAATTATATTATGATAGTGTGGTACGGTGTCAGATGGTTGCTGGACTTATGTTGATCCCCACTTTAGATAAATGTTGAATAACTATTGTGTACACCGTAAACTAATATTATATGTTAGCATGTTTTAATAAAAATCTAAAGAAAATATAAAAATAAAATAAAACTTCAGCTGAAGGGAAATAGGAATCTCTCATGCTCTGGTGCCTATTCAGAAAGACTGAAAGACACCAGTGAATACAATGTCACCTACTTCACCACCAAAGGCTTCATACAATTCATATGCATGTCCATTACAAAAAAAAAAAACGAAGAAATGTCTCTAAATCACAATTTGGAGAACATGCTTAGAATTTCCTACAGATGTAGGAAAGACCGTATATCTCAGAATGCCCAGGAAATTCCCATTTTTTAACTGTGATCCTGACATAAGTATTATTTATGCTCAGCTTTCTCAAAATCATCCCAGTTTGGAAAGTTTTTCTTGCAATTCTACGAATTGCAAGTCAATTCTATGTCAGCTTCTTCAGATTTTGTATAGCTTTTACCTTTGCACAATCGTCCCCAGTCAAACTGATAATCTGTAGTCTCTTTTAAGCCATATTTGCTCTTGTCACATGGTCTTTGTATATTCTGTATGAAATGATTGTTGTTTGCTCTCCACTTTCACCTAGTAGTTCCTATGCACTCTTTAGATATCAAGTCAATGATCATTTAGGAATCTTACTTGAATTTAATGAATTAATGCCATACCCAACTATTATCCATGATATCAAACAATTAATACTTATATCCACCTAATATCTACCTGCATTTGCCATTGCACATCCATATCTATTTACATTTTTTACACATATTTATGACTCCTGTATATAGTTTTGAAACCTCTCCACTAAAGCACAAACTCCATGAAAGCAGAAAGTAACAAGATTTTAAAGACTGTAAGTCCCTGAAAACTAGCATCATGCCAGGTATAAAACAATCCTTTAATATTTGTTGAATAAATAAAAATAATTTAGAAAAAAGAAGTAATGAATTTAAGAACTTTCATGCAATCCATTACAAATTAGCTTTCTGCTTTTTATTTTTTCTATACTCTACTCCTAAAGTACACTTTATTCTACTCCTAAAGTATCCAAGAAAAATGAAAGAAGAAGAAAAAAGAACACAATAGGACTAGTACTGGAGGTCCAACCACCCTGACTATATCCAGAAAACCTTGTGCTGGTATTCTTACACGTGTCATTCTATCTCAGAGTAGAGGAATAAAAAGTAAATGTTGAATTTGAAGGATGTGTGACAGAGTAAGCATTTATTATGTCCTGCCAGCTGGTCCCATTTACTCTTGGAAGAAAGGGTCAGGGAAGGATAGATTCTATTGATTTTTGAGAACTGACATCATTTTTTAAATAGATACTCACAGACTTATCCTACATCTTCCTCAATTTCCACCTCTGTATTTTACACTTGGAATTAAAATTACCTAGCAATGGTAATTTGCACTTCACAAAATATTATCTTCTATTTCACATTACCTTTATAAAAATAGACATACAGGTTTGTACAAGGGGTTAGCATGATAACTGTTTATCAAGAATAATAATTTTAGATGTATTTGATACATGTTTACATCACAATTTGAAGAAGAAAAGTCAAAGACACTTCATGCGTTTAGCCCTCGCTATCCAGGTATACAAAGCCTCCCACCTAATCTGGGATTTCCACACAGTGCATTGTAATATTATTTTTTTTATTTCATCATGAAAAAATAAACTTGTCACTGGGCTTAAGATACACAAATGCATGTGATTTATGTATTTTTGGATTTAATAGGATAAAACTGTGCTTGTTTTTCATGGAATCAAAACCAAATCAAGCTTATCAGATGTTCAGAGACAGGAAACTAGGAGGGTCTCTCATCATCCACCTAATAGGAAGTTAAGAAACCCTCATGGACAAGAGGGGCAGGTGAAAAAGTGGGAATGGAGTGGGGAAAAATTTATGTGTTCACAATCCTCGTGGTACTGGTTAAGATTCCACCCAACAAAAAAAAAAAAAAATAGATGGGTGATGCCAACGTTTATCCCAGTTACTATTCTTTATCTAAGATTTTATCACTGATCAACTCCACATGCAAACATACATTCGTTCATGAGCTATGTTAGTATACGTATTTACTCAGCTAACAATTGGGTCACATAGTCCTGGGAAGTATTCTTCCCTTTTCAATGAACTGCATATTTCTGCTCTACTCTTTGTGCTTATTTCACAACTACTCTCTCAAACAAATGGTTGCACTTCACTCATGTCTGAATTCTTGAGTGAAACCTAACTGTAGTCCCAAGTAATACGATTTATGGTCATATACTAAATATTTCTCATACAGCAGAAATTTGATTAGTTCTTACTTATGTAATGTGCAGGATCTGTTTAAATACAGTTGTGTTAGAAAACCCATTGCTTACATGGTTAATTTCAACAAACTGTCTCTTTTTGATTGATAGCACAGGGTTGTGATTTCTAGCAAAAAGGATCAAGTGTGTCTTGATGAACTTGATCAATCAACAAATGTAAATTTTTCACACTAATTAAACAAAATGTATTGAACACATTGCCTTTTTGTTAGTTATTAAACTGGAAAATTCTCACCATGATTACCAAAAATCTTTGTATAAAGATCTCTGCGTGTTTGGAATCTACATTAGGAAATCAAATTACAAATCAGAAAATGTAAAAGTCTTACATATAAATTATAACTTCAATTTTAACACACATATTAGAATTATTTTTTTTTGTATGGTATAAGAATGATTATCATTGTAATAAACCATAAACATGAAATTCCAAAGCTTTCTCTGTCAAAGCAAATTCCCCATATTCCCTGTCAAGTTTAGCCCTATTGAGATCCTAACCGCGAAACTCTTTTTCTAATTTGGCTGGAACCATGACCGTGACTCTCAATGTTTATGCTTGCTTAAATATAGTTAGTTGAAGTTGAAATCTGTGCCCATGGCTTACAGCAATTTTAATTATACTAGTCAACTGCCTCCTAAATCCAAAACCCAACATCAGATTAACCTTATATTTTTCAAGACCAAGAACAAGGTAAAACTAAGTAGAGACAGAGGGAAGTTAGCTATCTCCATGTGTGTATGTTGCCTCTAGCCCTTCAGAATATATTACATCTAGAATTTTCTGAATGGCATTCTAGAAGGGAGGATTTAGAGTATAATCCATACATATAAAATCATGTAAAAATATTTTCCATTTTTTTAATTAAAGCTTATTGAGGTGACAATGGTTAGTAAAGTTATATAGGTTTCAAGTGTACAACTCTGTAATACATCATCTATATGTTGCATTGTGTGTTCACCACCCAGAGTCAGTTCCCCTTCCATCACCATATCTTTGATCCCTTTTACCTTCATCTACCAACCTCCTCCCCCCTTAATACTTCATTTTTCTCTTGAAGTTTTAAGCCAAATAACCAAATAGAACTTTTCCATGTGGTCTGTGAACTCAATTCTTATTAGACAAACCATGGTTCATGGACATCTGCGGCACCATAATGTGGGAGCTCCTTAGAAATGCAGAATTCTTGGGTCCTATCCCACACATTCTGAATTAGGTTCTGCTTTTATCAAATTATCCAGGCAATTCATATATGTGCAGTGCAGTTTGAGAAGCACTGATCAGATTGCCTTCACCAAAAATATAAATTATATTGCATGTTAATTTCTAAGAAATTTGTGTTAACTATGCATTTATTTCAATGAATTTAGGAATCATACTTGCATATTCTTTCCAAGTTACAAGCACTAAGTTCATTTCAATAAGATAATTCAAATGTTTGTATTAAACAAAGCTCAAGATACATTCAAGCTAAGCATTACAATAAATTTTAAATAAAAATGTATTTCAAAGGAATTCAATGTATATATTTTGAACTATTTGACACAGATATTTTTTTAATTAAATTTATTGGGGTGACAATTGTTAGTAAATTTACATAGATTTCAGGTGTACAATTCTGTATTACATCGTCTATAAATCCCATTGTGTGTTCACCACCCAGAGTCAATTCTCCTTCCATCACCATATATTTGATCCCCTTTACCCTCATCACCCACCCCCCACCCCCTTACCCTCTGGTAACCACTAAATTATTGTCTGACACAGATATTTTAAAGCGCACTTTTGATGTCTATAAAGTTTCAAGAGGTAAGTGTGTGTGTGTGTGTGTGTGTGTGTGTGTGTGTTTGTATGTGTATCTTTAATAATGAAAACATCAGAATATTATGCATGGATCCTGAAATTTAACACTAAAGTTTTAAAATGAATTTAACTTAGAAAACTAGGATTTACAATTCCAGTCTGAATTAACATTACTTAAAATAATTTATTGCAACAAAGCTCCAAGATAAAGAAAAATCCATTCAAAGTGATCAATTTGCTTTTTTTAATAGTATGCAGCAAAATATAGTGATAGGTTTTGATTATGCAACTTTAAGTAAAATGTTAAAACTAGTGACATGTGGGTGAATGCTTATTTTTTTCCTTATATTACCATGCAAGTAGTTTTCAAATATTGAGGCTAAAAATGGAATCTTCTTAATAGGGATGCTGTTTAGTTGTAGGCAAAAGATTGATAGTAACGTCCTAAGAAAAAATAAATCCTAAAAGTGCAATAACTGTAAAATACCTGAGCAAAAAATGGAGAAGAGAAAGGAAGAGACAATTAGTGGAGTGCACAAAGACTGAGAAGAGGCATAAATTATATAATCAGACCTATCATATTTCCCATAAATGAGTAAGAGTTGCATTAGCTTCCTTCATAAATGAGTCAGGAATTGGCCAGGCACACTAATCATTTGTCTCTCTTTCACTAACATATTTGTCTTCTTTCGCCCTAAATCAAATGAATGATCAATATGATGTAGCTATGGGGATATTGATTTGGTTTTTCTCTGGTCTCAGAGAATAAGCCTTACTGATACTTTGGTTGTGTATGATTCTTAAAATAATACAACTGAAGGTGATAATCTATCATATCATTTCAAGTACATGATAAGTCTATTAAAAACAGATTTTAATGAGAATTGCTGCTTCTCTAAATTACCAATACACTCTCTTAAGTTATTAAAACTTTATTGTGCAAGAGTATAATGCATTGTTATTAAGTTCATAACTAAATAACCAGACAATTCTATTCCATATACTTTGCTCAAAGATAAACAGATGTAAACTGATGTAGATTATAGCAACTGTCTTTTCTGCAATACAGCCAACTTTCAGGTCTGTAATGGATATATATCTCTTAGTTGGTTTCATTTCTTCTCCCCCTTTTGTTATTTCTTTCTTTTTTGTTGTTGTTTTTATTTATTTATTTTTAAACAGGGCCATAGACTTAGTGTCAAAATCTAATCAAAAAGTTATCAAGAACAAAGAAAGATGCAAATTTTTAAAACCCAGGGGATAAGAACTGTGCCTTCCTTTTTTACATCCCTTCAGCATCTATTGTGAATGGCAGGCCCTGAATATGCTGACTTAAACTTATTTTCAGAACAAACAACTATGAAAAGAAATACTGACAATAAGCAAGCTAGTCTCATTTTCCTTTAGGTTCTTTTCATTTTTTTTTTCTTTTTCCTAGTAGTCCATATAAAAACAGGCTGAATTTCTAATTTTAGCCAACATGAAAGAGTACCTTAATGAGACTGCTCTGTCATCATATGTGAATTCTAATTTAGCCCTGGGATTTCTCAAATAGCTAGCTCAAGGTCATGCAGAAACAGAAGCCAAATTGGTCTGTAATAAACCAAATCTGGGGTGGCTGCTTAGCTCAGTTGGTTAGGGTGTGACGCTAATAACTCCAAGGTGGCTGGTTCAATCCCCACATGGGCCACTGTGAGCTGTGCACTCCTACATACAGAAACAAAATCTTTGGATGTTGCTGAAGTTTCTTAAGGTGAATCCTCACCTTACACCAACCACACTAAAGCTTGGGATCATCAGTATGCATTAAGCTTTGGTAACAACACAGGTAGTAAGAACACAGACTTTAACAAAGTCTACCATCTAGGGGAAAGACAACTCTTAAAATATACTGTTTCTAAACATTCTTGTTTCTTACCACCCAGTTAATATTTCCCAAGTGTGACAGTAGGATCTTTTATGTGCTACTTCTAATCCAAAATCACTAGGTTTTAACCAATTTCCTTCCGCTAAAATCTACTGTACTCCTGGGACTATGAGCACCAGAGCTTTAGAATCATTTTAGACTATTTACATAACTCAGTATATACTCAAGTGTTTTACACCGTAGCCCCAAAGAGTCCCTATCATCCCACCTAACGGACATATATGAGGTCTGACAAGTCCGCGACCTTGTTGCAATGATGTTGCTAATCGTTTTTGATATCAGAGGGATTATTCATTATGCATTTGTATCAACTGACAAATAGTTAACCAAGTTTACTATTTGAAAGTGCTGAAAAGGCTGTGTGAAAAAGTTAGACGACCTGAACTTTTCACCAACAATTCATGGCTCTTGCATCACGACAATGCACCAGCTCACACGGCACTGTCTGTGAGGGAGTTTTTAGCCAGTAAACAAAACACTGTATTGGAACACCATCCCTACTCACCTGATCTGCCTCCAATGTCTTCTTTGTTTACCCAAAAATAAAGGAAATATTGAAAGGAAGACATTTTGATGACATTCAGGACATCAAGGGTAATATGACGACAGCTCTGATGGCCATTTCAGAAAAAGTTCCAAAGTGCTTTGAAGGATGGACTAGGAACTGGTGTCCATGCATAGCTTCCCAAGGGGAATACTTCAAAGATGACCATAGTGATATTCAGCAATGAGGTATGTAGCACTTTTCCTAGGATTAGTTCACAAACTTAATTGCCTGACCTTGTATATCGGCAACGTGCTTGGTAAAATCTGTGGACAAATCAACACTTTGTCCAGACCTGACCTCCTGACCGATTCCTTTAAATTAATTTAGTTATTTCCTACTGAATGAAACTCTGAAATTAGATATAAACCCTAACATCTCTCAGTTCAGCCTTCCTTAAAGAAACAAAACCAGTGGTTTATACCATTAGATTTAACCATACTGTTTGGAATTTCAGTGCATTACAAAGAAATTTGGCTGAGATCTGATGGAATTCTATTCTGATCAAACTATACACCTAACTGAAGACAAACATTACAAAAAAAAAAATCTCTAATTCAGTTAGGGAAGAGAAAAAATATTTTTAAGGAGTAACAGAGCATAGATAAGACTGTTATAAAACCAATTTAAATCACTAGTTGAGTGGGAAATGGGTTGGAAGGTGACTTAGTGTTCCCTATATACCTTACTGAAATTTTGATGTTTATATTATGACAATGCATGTCATAAAAAAACAACACACACACAAAAAAAAACACAAAAAAAAAAGAACAGAAAAAGACACCAAAATCCATCAAGTAAAACATTAGCATTTTTAAGTGGTCTAAATCAATTTCAGAGGTAGAAGTAATATTCTAGTTAAAGATAAATTACAATAGAGCCCCACTAAAGTATTTTCTGGGCTACATTAAGTCAACATTATCAAACCATTTCATATAGCAATAGGATATTGAGACTAACTACATATTACATATCAATGGACTCAAAGTTCTCCTAAGAGAACCATCAGGATGGAGTGAGGGAGACATGAAGAAAGAAAGAGGAATATTTTAGCCCAAGAAAAAGCAGTATCTTTTCTTTCCTCTTCCAACAAACACAATACAGAATGCAGTGAGAGGGTTTGAAGAAGCAAAAGAGGTGCTTTGCTGTTCATAATCTGACTGCAGAGGCAAAGGGATTATGTTGCCAGTGAGGGACAGAAGAAGAAACTATAAAAATACTATAAAGAAAGTGACAAGCAGCAACAAAGAACTTCAATACAAAAAGTCTAAGTATTGGAAACAAAGTGAAAATATTTCTTTTAAGTTAGAATAAAGAAAAATGTTTATTTCTATGGCAATGAACTACATTTACATCAAACAGAAGACCCAGAGTTTCCAGAAGTCCTACCTGGGAGTGGTTTGAGAGTCAAACTGCCTGGATTTGAATCCAAATTCTGCACCATATTAGCTGAGCAAATTTGGACAAGGTATATATATTTCCCTCCCTCTCCCCTCTCTATCCCTCCTGAGATTCTTTTTTAAAGGTTGAGTTTGCAGGAGAAAAGTAAATAAATAATAAAAGAAAACAAAGTCATGGCAGCAAAAGAAAAATTACATAGACATATTCACATTTGCAGCCATGAATAAACACTTTATCAATCTACCTTTTTTTTTTTCCTCTTCAGCAATTGATATGCGGAAATAAAGCACGAGAAGTTGTGGGATTCCTTGTGTTTTAGATTCACTGTTGCAATTTAGATTTTCAAAATGAGGCCTGTTTAACAAACCTCCAGTTACCTAAACACAATTAAAACTCATAATCACTGATCAAAAATTAGCATAGTTTCTGTGAGAACATCACACAACACATCAGACCTCTCTAGGTGCATCACCCGCAGAGCTGTTAATGAACAGGCATCCAAGAACATGCCTTGACCTTGTTCTCTAGACAGAGGGGAAAGAGTACAACACAACGAGGACAGAAAGAAAATTAACCAAAGCAGGCTAGATTTAGAAAAGTTATATATAACACAACTATCCAGGGAAGAACGGATCATGCAGTGAGCATATAAAGGGAGCCACATTTGTCATTCAAATAGCTAAAGAAGCCCTAGGGACTCTATCTCATGGCAGAAGTACACAGAGATAATAGCAGCCATTCAAGTAAATATGTGTGTCCAGTTCCTTAGACTGTTATGTATTAGGGCTGCAGGTAAGGAAGTTCAGTGTTTGAGAGCTATAAGCATGATACTACCATGTTTCTCTGAAAATAAGACCTACCCCAGAAATAAGCCCCAGTTAAAATCTCAGCCAGACAGACGCATTTAGTATGTTATGACAATGTTCCAGAGGAAGATGACATGACTGTATTTGAATAAATGTAGATTGCTGTACATGAAAAAAATAAGACATCCCCTGAAAATATGCCCTAATGCATCTTTTGGAGCAAAAATTAACATAAGATCCAGTCTTATTTTGGGGGAAATACAGTATGACCCTATTAACCTTGCGAAGAATACAGATTTCAGAGTGTGCTACTAATATAATGAATGCTATCACAAATTCTGATGACTAAAACAGCACTTATGTTGTTGTTTGGTTTGTGTTTTTTTTTTCTTCATGGGAAACCGTGACACTGTTATCGTGGTATTTAAACTTAAAGAATCTACATTTTGGAAGTTACAAGAGGAAAACTGAGCAAGTAAACACTGATATGTAAAAGATGAAAGATATTCAAAAGACCAGAATATCATCCACAAACACAGATACTAAAAATAAATCAAATTTTATGTAACTGTATATTAATGGACAGATCCAATACTCAGAACATTTCTATTTAATGAAAGAGCCATTCTTGGGACAGAATGTTAAAACATCTTCCCTTAACTGTTCCTCACCTGATATAAATTGCCATCATCTTATTACAGAGAACCATGACTTTGAATAAACAATGGATTTTTCTCCTTATGTTCACTGAATACCAATGATAGTACACAAGAAAATTTATGCCATGGTTAATTAAGCTCTCGTGCTCATAAGCCATTTCAAGAATCAAAGAGAAATTGCAATCCAATAGTCTCTAGATATTATTGACTCATGGCTAAATCATTTTTGCTACCATCATAAATATTGTTTTTAATATGCAAGAGCTCTTTTATTTAAGAAATGGTTAACATACACAATAGGATCTCCCTTGAAATTGATACCCAAATGAGGGAACAGAGAATTTTGCCAAAATTATGCATTTTTTTAGAAAGCTTAGACCTAAATGGGTACATAATTAATTGGTATTATTATTGAATACTTGGGCATGATTATTAGAATTCTGAGTTCTATTGATTACTAAGCTTATAACATTTCCTTGGTGGAAAACTGAGCACTCTTAGGTATTTATAGTAAATGAAGAGCCACTTACTCTTGGGTCTCTCAGTCATTGGGAGGTACAGTAGAGTCTTGGGACAACACAGTGATTTCGGTACTTTTAGAACAAATACGTGCTTCCTTCTTTGTGTCCCAGCCTACTTGGACATGGCACAGGGAAACTGTGCCTCTAGATGGTCATAGAAAAGTTGAACCACAGATTATTCTGAAATTTTATCACTGAGACATTTACTCCAAAATATAAACTGGATACCATCTGTGAACCTAGCTCTATACTACCCGAAGTTGTTCAGTCTGTGTACATTTTTCTTAATGCTTACATGTCAAAAATTAACGCTAGGTTGTGAGTTGTACTACAGCCACATATATCAACAAATGTCTGAAAAACTAAGAATCCCAGAGTTTTGGTTGAATTTCAAAAAGAGTAAAGTAAAGATTAATGGAATAAAATTTATTTTAAGAGTCAGTATTGCTTAGTGGTTAAACCATCTTTGGAACAGACATCCTGGATTCACAACCTGACACTGCCATATATAATCCCAGATAATTTACTCAATCTCTCTATACATCACTTTCTTACAAAGAAAGCTGATAAAGCCACTGTTTATAATAAAGTTAGGAAACAAATTTGATGCTGTATATGCAACATTTCTCACTGTGGTAGGAAAATAATAAGCATTTAATAAATATTAGCCACTATGATTAGGTTCCAGGTGATGGGATTTGTAGGATGAGAAGAATTAGCACTGACAGGAGAGCAAAGAACATCCCAGGCAATGGACAGAGGATGATTAAAGTCTTTCAAGAAAGACCTTCCTCCCACAGTGTTCATCACCTGGTATGATCTAGTTGCTACCTATCTCTCTAAACTCCTTTCAAGACATTTCAACTATAGTCATTGTAACTTAGCTACATTGGCACTTATTTTGTTGAATATGCTCAGATTCTCCCCATCTCCAGACAGTCATCTTTCACTTGTCTAAGTCTTGCTCATTCTTCAGGTTTTAATTTAACGTCTTTTCTTCAGAGAAGCCGTCACTGAAACATGCATTAGCCCCAATTACAGTAGCTTCTACTCACTTGAAAAATCTCACTGAATTCCAAAAAACAAAAACATGATCCGTTATTTATCTGTGTATTTTAGAAAATGTTTTCATTCTCCCACTGAACTTTAAATCCCACGAGAATAAGATCTACATTCATCTTCTACACCAAGATAGCCCAAGAGCCTAAAATAACATCCGGCAGAGTAAACATTCAATGTATATGCTGATACATGAATGAGTAATAAATGGGCATGTGATAAGTTTTCCTTCTTTTCAGAAGTAGTTTGGATACTGACTTATATGAAAGAAAATTCTCAAATTAGAAAATAATATAAAGTTAGGTTAGATGCAGTCAGTTGATGGAGAGCTTTATCAGTCTAATTAACTTGTTTGCAACAAAAAGATTTTATGTTTTATATTTATTCTATGTTTATTAGCTTTAGGATTTGATTTATGTTTATCTTGGCAAACCTATGGGGAACATAGGTTTTAGGAAAGTTTTGTGGGAAAGGGTAAAGAATACCAAATAAGGTACTCTTACAGAGACACATGAAATGATGAGACAAATCAGTCAATAGGCAGAATAAGTCTGTAATTTCCTAGAAAACACATTTTTTTATTTAAATTTATTTATTGGGGTGACAATTGTTAACGAAATTACATAATTTCAGGTGTACAATTCTGTATTACATCAACTATAAAGCCCATTGTGTGTTCACCACCCAGAGTCAGTTCTCCGTCCATCACCATATATTTGATCCCCCTTACCCTCATCTCCCTCCCCCCACCCCCCTTACCCTCTGGTAACCACTAAACTATTGTCTGTGTCTATGAGTTTTTGTTTCTCATTTGTTTGTCTTGTTTTTGGTTTATGTACCACATATCAGTGAAATCATAGGGTTCTCTGCTTTTTCTGTCTGACTTATTTCGCTTAGCATTATACTCTCAAGATCCATCCATGTTGCCACAAATGTTCCTATATCATCTTTCCTTAACGCCGAATAGTATTCCATTGTGTATATATACCACAACTTCTTTATCCATTCGTCTATCGAAGGACATTTTGGTTGTTTCCATGTCTTGGCCACCGTAAACAAAGCTGCAATGAACATTGGAGTACACGTGTCTCTATAGAGAAATGCTTTCAAATTTTTTGGGTAGATACCCAGGAGAGCAATTGCTGAGTCGTATGGTAATTCTATTCATAATTTCTTGAGGAACCTCCACACTGCCTTCCATAGCGGCTGCACCACTCTGCATTCCCACCAACAGTGTATGAGGGTTCCTTTTTCTCCACAGCCTCTCCAACACTTGTTGCTATTTGTCTTGAAAAACACATTTTTAAACATGAGAAAAATGAGAATTTTTTTTCCAGAATTTATTATATGCTTTTATACTTATTTCATTGATTGGTTTGTTTGTTTGTTTGTCTTGGAGTGACATATGGGTGGCAGTGGTAGGGAGCTTGTTAAGTCTTCTAAAGTTTTTCTTTTCAATATGTGGCCCTGGCTCAGGAGCACCAACAAAACTGCAGGTTTCTTAGAAATGAAGAATTGTGCTGAAAGAAAAGATTGGTTCTGGAGACTAATTATATTAAGAGATAAAGTAAAAGCAACTATCATTGATTTTAACATTTCAATGTAAACAACTGATAAAATGACAGTGCTTTTTGAAAGCAACAACAACAAAGAAGGAAAACTTTAGATTTCAAGATGCTCATATGAAGACTTACTCCAGAAGTTTTAAGGCTGTTCTGTACTGATATCTGGGCTCAAGATGTAAATTCCAATATAAAGATGAATAAAGGTGAAGCTTCAGATTGTTCCAATTGCCACATCCATTGAGAACATTTTGTTTTATATCTGTAAACAAGTATCTTATCAAATAATTTTATTCATGAAAACATCCCACTAGTCTTTGGAAGGTGGAGTACCTTCAGATTAAATATTTCCCAACCACGTGACACTCTGTTCTAAAATTATGGGTGTTAAGGTAAATGTATTTTTCTCTAAAAACGAACTCTCCCTCAAGACCTAGTTCAAGGATGAAATCTCATCTATGAAGGGACTAGGACTTCTCTTACTCAAGATGACCTAGAGAAAATATTTATACCTTATCAAAAAAGGATGCACTTAATGGTTTTAAGACATAAAGCTATATGTAAACATTTTTTTTATTTACTCTTTTTTACACACTTCTATGTGTTTCCATTTTATAGGCTTTTATTTCCTTATGGCCTCATATTAACTAAACATCAAATCTTTATGGATTCCATCATTTTTTTTAGACACATGATTGGCATTAGAGATACAGAGAGGAAAAAATCAATAATAAATCTCCTTTAATATTTCCACAAGCTTATGACAAAGACCAATAATAAATCTTCAATTTTATTAAAATATGATGCCATTAGAAAGGTACACAAGCTGCTATGTGTGTATATCCAGCATATCTGTAAAAAGAAACAGGGACAGTTTAAAAGTATTTTGAGGCGTAGTCCTTTCCTTATGTTTTTTGTTTTCTCATGTATTCATCTCCTTCTGTCCTCAAACACCTTTTTTTTTTTTTACTGGTATAGAAACATAATAGATGCTAATCAAATAATTTTGAGTGACAACCAAATCATGTCCATATCCATGTATTCTATTAAGAACACAATTCTTAAGATTTTGTACTCGAGAAATATTATTTGCAAAATTAAAAGCATGCTTTTAAAAAATGAAGTTTACTTTTTCCGCCATCTTGGCGCCTGGGGAGGCCTGCTGGGAACAGGACTTCTAAAACGACAAATATGTCAGGAAGGCTGTGGTACAAAGCTATTTTTGCTGGCTATAAGCGGGGTCTCCGGAACCAGAGAGAGCACACAGCTCTTTTTAAAATTGAAGGTGTTTATGCTCGAGATGAAACTGAATTCTATCTAGGCAAGAGATGTGCATATGTGTACAAGGCAAAGAATAACACAGTGACTCCTGGTGGCAAACCGAACAAAACCAGAGTAATCTGGGGAAAGGTAACTCGTGCTCATGGAAACAGTGGTATGGTCCGTGCCAAATTCGGAAGCAACCTTCCTGTTAAAGCCATAGGACACAGAATCCGTGTAATGCTGTACCCCTCAAGGATTTAAACTTACTGAAAAGTAAATAAAGTGGATTTATTCTCTTGTAAAAAAATAAAATAAAAAATGAAGTTTATTTGCTCTAGTGACATATGGATGGCAGTGGTAGAGAGCTTGGTAAGACCTACTGAATCGAAATACAGTAACTCAAGAAGTATCGTGTAATATCTTAATTATCAGAACGTTGAAACAGACAATAAACAGCTATGTAAAAATGTGCTATTTCATTTAAAACTCATTTCAATCATATTCTACTGGTAGCTATTTCTTTTATATTTACTTTTTAACACTGTATTTTTTTAAGTAGTTTTTTTTTCACCTTAAATTTGTCAAGAGGAATCTCAAATGGTTTAGAGAAAGGAGAGACAGGTCACAGACAGGACAGCTGAACAACAACAACAACAACAACAACAACAACAACAGAAAACCATGAACTTCCCCAAGTGCTACAATCTTCCTTTAGACAGAAAGGGGAAAGTTAGACTAGTTTAAGCCCTCTCATTCAGGAATTCCCCTTTCTGCAGATAAATTCAAACAGAGGATCCTTGACTTTCCTGATATCCCTGGGAATTCTCATCTTCCCTCTTTCTCCTATCTACAGCTGAAATAACTATCCACCTCAAAAATTCTTCTCACCAGCTATGCTTCATCCAAATTTAAACTTCCTCAAAAGGAGTGAAGATGTGGCCCTCCGTGGTTGAAATAATGATGCTGAAGGATGACTCAGGGAATGAAAGACATGACCCTTTTGCACCTCATCCACCTCACTTGTTCCATCCAGGGCCTTATTTTCATGATTTCTCTTTTACCATCCTGAGTTTGTCAGTGAAGACAAATGGGAGAGATGGAGCAAAAGGAAGGATGTTTTCCAAGCCATTGCTCAATCATCTGTTTCTCAAGCCCAAATGTAGGACCCCGAGAGGTAAGGTTAATGGAGTCCCATTTCATAAATCTGATTTTGAGTGTCAAAGAAGTCATTTAATTTTAATTTATTATTGGTCGGTTCAGAATGCCCATGCCTACTCTGGGATATTTTAGGGTAATGTGTACTTTAACCATAGGGAATTAAGAAAATGATACTTCTGATGGTTAAGATGAAGCATACTTCCCCCCCATTATTTCATATTTTATAACTTCTCTAAGAATAAGGATACCTTATTTAAAGTTATGAGGTTCCCAGGGATAACTGAAACTTGAGTTTCACCATTGATCAAAGCCGTGAATGTTCTCAACCGGTGCATAGCAGCAGATATTAAAGTTAATTCAGAACCTATGCTGTAGAGTCGTAAAATTTAATTAGCACTTTTATTTATTTGTTGTTGAAATTATTTTAGTACGTTTTATATTTCCAGTAAAGTTTAGATTTCTAATTTAGTAAATTGTAGGCCTCTGTTTCAGTTTTTTGTTTGTTTAGAGAGGGTTAGTAGATATACTTCAAGGGAGTCCTCTATATCCTGGTCATATGTGTAAGTTTCTTCCCTTTGAAAGTCACAAATTAATATCATAGGTTTAGAGGCCTCTCCCATGACAATAAATAGTTTTATTGACTGAAATGGGGTTTGAATAACCCCTTAGCTGTGTCATGAGGGTGTTTTCCAGATAGCCAGAGTATAAAGATTTTTCTTTCTTTTTTTTGCAACACGGGCAAAGGCATTATTAAGAGTCATAGTGAGTCATCTGTTTTAGGACTGTGGCTCTCAGCATGCTGCATAGCGACTTTTCCTCCACATGAACAACCACTGATGAGCCTGTACATTGCACAGGATATCAGTCTTTCCCTTAAGCACTCAATAGGATGGGGGCAAGTGCCAGGTTGAGACACACAATCAGTGGTCACCGACCGGGAAGAGTCATTCCTTTGAGCCTAGTTTCAGTTATGACTTATATTAGACTCAAGACACACATTTCAACCTGAGACTCACCAATAGCTCCCAGCCATGACACATGAACTACAGCCATTTTAAGGAAGCCCTCCATTCCATACTACTGTCCCTAAATGCCAATTATCAAAACAACCAATTTAGGTCAGTTAAATCTATCAGGGAGACTTTGGAGGGCTGAGCAAATGCACACAAAGCAATACAGCTCAGAACGCAAACTAGCCAGCAAGCAGCAGCTCAAGGTGTATGCTTGTCAGTAGGCAACAAAACCAGCTAACAAGCAGAAGCATTGTTGCCCCTGCCCTTGGTTGTGGTCATTGTCTGGCCATCTTCACCACAGTGCCCATTGTTTTGTTTACCCTCTGGGGTGGAATGGATCCCCCCACACATCTAAACGTTGGTTGCAATATTAAGACTGATTATGCCATACTCAATTAAGAGGTCTTTTGTTTGTTTCTTTGTTTTTCTCACAGTCACCACCATATCAGGTTTATTACTCTGATGGTATTAATATGTTGGAGATATTAATGGTAACATCATACAAAACTTCCTGCCTTCTAGTTTCTGTCCAAAGAGAATACCTACCCACTATTCCTTCTCGCATTCTGTGGAAAAATCTACTAGGGGCCTTTTATCGACATAAATAATTTAATGTGTTTATTTTAAATTTTGGAGGGACATTTGAATTTCCCTCTAAAGAAATGAAACAGAAAAAGTGTTGGATGTCCCATTCCGTCGCTGACACCCACTGACCAAATAAATACCTGCTACAAGGATAACTCTAGTGCTCTGAAACATTGAAATATCAAAAGAAATGGCATCAAGTGTCAGTGTTGAGCGATGGCATGGAGTGTGTCCCAGAAGTCTGTCAGGGGGAGTGGAGAAACACACATACAGATTTGGGAAATAAAGGAGCAAAAGGGACCTAGACATTAGAGGAATACAGTATGATGTAATCAACTAACAGACAGCTAACAGGTGAGGCCTAAACTACAAATGTAAAAATGCCTAGGATAGTTGCATATGAATGAACACCTTATCGTTATCTCGTGTTGGAGCTCACAGACAGGGAATAGCGTTAGTGATACCCTAGCGAGGAAAAGACTGCAGTCCTGCTCAGAGAAGTAAGGTAATATCAGACATTTTGCCTTTCCTACGCATGCCTCAACATACAAGAGCAATGGGAAAGCAAGTGTACAAAGGACAGACCATAATTTCCTCTCCTTAACTTTAATCTTTCCCAAAGCAATGCTAGTTTGTGTGGTGTTGGGAAAGGTAGAGAAAGAAAATTTACCATTGAGTTTGAGACCGAAGCTTCAATTTGTAGCAAGTCAGTCTCAAAAGGGAAAGTGAGATCAGTCTAGAAACTAAAAGAGACCAAAGAAGGTATTGAATCTGATCTTTACTGAACTTTTATCAGGAAATTTTATCAGCATGGTACCATTTGAGGACAGTGTCTTAAAAATAAAACGTTTAAAAATACATACCAGATACATTCACATAACAGAATCCTTCTCAGGCTTCAGCTCTCAGCTTAGGAGTTGAGGCCCTATAGGGCTACCTCTGACCATCATATTTAAGTGCAGGACCATAGGGTGTGTGTACAGGAAGAAAAGTAGGATTCTACAGACTGAACATTGGAAAACATCATTATTTGTTAATAAAATTGCTTACACAGAAATAAGGGTAAGCAGAGTTAAAAAGTTGCAGTGGGACCAGAATAACATGGAGCCAGATTAAATAACAAAATTAATTAATTAATTAATTAATTAATTAATTAATAAGAAATAAGAAAGGAGGGGAAGAGTACAGAGTGTCAAATCCTGCAAAAAAATCCTCCTGAGATAAATACTAAGATGTTCAATTGCTAGTAGCATTTGGAGACCTAAGTGTCTTAGCAAAATATATTTCTGTAATGTTAAAGAAAAGTAGTTTGAACAATGAATGGGAGTGGAGAGAAGTGGTTAAATCCCAACCATGAGGAAGAATGGAAGTTCCTATATGTGGTAAAAAAGGAAACTGTTTTAAAATCATCAACAGAAAATTAAACAAATGAAAAATGTTTTATCTACCTAATTTTTAAAATTATCTGAGCTAGAACAATGTCACCTGAACAAAAGGAGTATCCATTGCATAATTGACGTAAAAAGAAAGTTCCTATCTGTTTATAATTTATGACACCATCTGATGTCAACTATGAAAGCTATAGTGAAATGCTACCTGAGTCATACCTCAGGTTTCAGAGCTTGCTGTTGTGCAAACTATGGAAAATATTTATCTTTTCTGGTTAAACTGAGGTTTTAAATTTATAAACTGAGGTTTATAAATTTAATTAGTTTTGACTACAACTCTAGACTTCATGAATTTTTTTTATATTCATATGTCTACAAATAATTCCAATTCACACACAGTGTAGAACCAGACCATGATGTTTCTAACCCTGATATCCCACCTAAAATGCTGTATAGCTTTGGGCAACTGACTTAAGCTCTTAGTGTCTCAGTTTTTTCATTAAGTAAACGGGAAAAATAATAATAATAATCACATCATAAAATTGTGATGAGGATAAATGAAATATTATATGTAAAGATCTTCACAGAGCACCTGGCAAATGATTTCTAATATTGTGTTTTAATTGCATATAATTTTAAAACAGTATATATAGAATATAAACAGTATATAGAATATGTGTGCACATACATATAAAGAGAGATAAAAATATCTGTAGTTCTCTTTAGTATGTGTGAGCATATATTTCTTTAAAGGTATTTCACAACTTTGAACTTTATAAAATTATTTTCCACAAAATCCATATGTGTAGATATGAAGCTCAAAAAGTAGAATTTTTAGCTCTCAAGGATTCCCACAAGAGGGGAAAAAGACTTTTTTCATGACTGGAAAAATACAAGTACTTTTAGACAAATATGTACCAGAGACTATAATCCACTTTCCTTTCTACCATTGCACCAACAGCATTTTGAACCAGAAAATTGTTTGAGCAGCCACTGATAAGGAATTACAAATCTGGAGGTTCAACAGTCGTATAAAGCAGATGTAAGGTTAATTTGCATGATTTAGTTGCCTCCCAGATTTTTTCAATACATTTCAATGGCTTGAAACTCTGAAAAACTGATAACAAATAAAAGGTTTTTCTATAGGCTCCCTGATGTCTTGCTGACTCAGCTGTCTAAAGGCAAAGCCAATTACTATGGCTTGCATTTCCTTGTGCAGAAACCAGAACATATTCATTGTTAAATAGAGCCATTAAATATTTAGGAGAAAGAGAAAAGTTTTATGAATTGAGATGATAACAGTGAAAAACTACCTATGGATATTTTCATCTTAAACAACAAGAAAACACTTTCCTAAGAGTAACTTGGAAATCTCAAGCGTGAAATATGATTTGATTTAATATCAATTCAATGGTCTTTTTAAATGTTGATTTTTAGGTGGGCATATAAGAAAGAAAAAAAAAAGAAGCCTCTGATATAAAGCTAAATTTTATCCTCAGAGTAATAAAAGAACCAATATGGTCTCCTGAACAAAGAACTAGCTGAAGAATTGGGATTCTATTTTTGGCCTTACCAGTGACTTGCTCAGTGACCTTGGACATATCACTTAAATGGCTTTGTGCCTCAAAGTTCCCAGCTGTAATATAGATATAATGACTGCCCTTACTTCATGGGACTGTCGAACTATTTCTATCGAGTTTGTTTAGAACCCCAAAGGCTTTTGAAACTATCAGAAATAACTGTTAAATTTAAACAAGCTTGTGTTTTATTAATTTCTTCTTACTGTTTGATTTGGTTATCCTGTAGTCTTTCATAATCCTTTTCCTACTAAAATAAATCATTGGGATAAAATGAAGAGGTAATTGTCATTGGGTATTAAGGAGCACTTCTAGCAGTGAAGGAAACTTAAGAATACACTTCTAAGATCAATTTATATAATTCCTACTCCTTAGTATAATTAATAATTCAAAATGGAATTGTATAATGATCATGTAACTTAGAACTTTTCACTAAATCTGTACTTGCAATTTTCTTCTTATTCTGGGCCTCCTCACAATTTCTCCCAATCAAGATTTTCTCATAATGTCTTCACAAATGTACTGATAATCCATCTCTATTTCTCCAAATCCAGAAGGCTCATTAAAACCCTTCACAAATGCCATGTCCTTCTAGCTTTCTTCCCTCTGCAAAAGAATATTTGTTGTTCAATAAGGAGTTCTGAATAGTTGGACGGTTAAGTAAAATGGACAGCTCCTTTGGATCTTTGTTCCCTTTTATAATATAAAACATTTTTGAACTATATATATGGTGATTATTTGTTCAAAATTAATTATTATTTTTTCAAAGTTGTTCTTCTCAAACTTCAAACTAGATCTTCCTTCTCCAACCACACACATATCTCATTTGAACTTCTCTTACAACACTCCGTAGAGCACTGGATTTTTACACTACTTGCAAAATCCTAGAATCAAAATACACTCATCATTTCTCACCTATATGTAGAATAGCCTCAAAATAATAATTCTTCCTCCTGTTGTAACCCTCATTCTCTTTGGTGATATTTGTGTTGTTGTTTGCTTGTTTTACACATTTGTGCATTCTGTTATTGATTTTTGTTGCTGGAGATCTCCAAGTGTAAAGCTGAAGTGCTGTCCAGTGTTCCTAAGTGCAAAAGCCTATGATGTGCCAAAGAAAAGAAAATACATGTGTTAGATAAACTCCATTCGAGAAGAGTTATAGTGCTATATGCCATGAGTTCAAAGTTAATTAATCAACTATATATATTAAATAAAGTGTCCTTAAACAGAAACACATAAAACAAGGTTATATATTGATCAGCTAATAAAAATGATATATTCAGAGGTTCTCAGGAATCGAATCTTGTATTTTTCCTAGAAGCGAATGCTCTGTAATAACTAAGTCAGGGTTTCTAGAATATAATTATCTGTGAGTAACAAGAATCAACTGTACCTATTTTGTTTCCAAACACTGCCTTCAGTCATACATTTTACTCTCCTTTTTAATTCCATAATAGCACATTTCTTGTGCATATTTCTAAGTTTATGTTCATTTCAATTACAGACAAAAATTTGGCCAACATTAAAGCTTCAATCTCAGATTTATTTTAATGCTCACCTCCCTTTTTTCCCCTTAAACTATCCAGATAGCTAATCCTAGATTGGGAGTGAGGCTGCGGCTCTTTTCCTCTTCTCACTCTTCTGGGTTCCCTTCTGCTATGGTAAATAGAAAAGGACACATGGTTTACTCTTCTGGAAGTTGCCAGAGTTCTCTCTTCCTTATCCCTGCTGCCCTTGCTAAGACTAACATCCCATTGATGCTCTCTGTTTGGCAGGTATCCAAATGAATGCTGGCTCTCCATTTATAGCTGGTCTTCATTCGCATATGATCATATCAACGCACTTGAAAACCAATGAACGTTTTCTTCAGTAACTGCCATATCTTTCTTCATTTAATCATGCCATTCTCTCTATTTAGCATATGGGATTTTCTATTATTTGTCCTTTTAATAGCCAGTTTGGTGATCATTAGTGTTATTTTCAGATATTTGCTTTTCCTCTTTGTAGAAAATGGTGGTATTACTCTTTGCCACAAGAGGCACTGTATGAAGTCGTGTGATTTTTCTTAGAGTAAACACCTCTGAGAAATAGGGTATAATTTGCTATGTCTCTTTTCCACCGCCACAGCAATCTGCACCTCTGCAGAAGGTAGAGTGTCCATCAAATTACATTCTTGGGGGAGTACAATGTGGAGATGAACCCCCAGTCCATGATATCAAAAGTAGAGTGCTACCATAAAAGATAAATTATATGGCATTGGCTTATAAATTCAGAATTTTGTAAAATAGAACTTTTATCAGCAGTTAAAAATTGCGTTGTTGAAATATTTGATAAAATTGTTTAAAATAATTTAGAATGAAGATTGGGTACCTAAGATACTTTCATATAAAAGATTGGAAAACAAATTTTGGTAGTGTGTTTCAGTTGCTGGTGATTTCTTTAAATAAAAAAAAAAATGTTAAAAGAGGGAGACAAGCGCAGAAAAAAAAGAAAAAAAAAGTAGTTTACAAGTAGGAATAAAAGAGAGGAAAAAAATAGAAATTCAGGGACTTCAAATACTGAAAAATTGACTGAATTTGGACTCCAGAATAATGTGAAAAAATTTAAAAAATATCTTGATCCATAAAAGCAGGTCAAAACTCAGCCTCAAAGTAATGTCAGTCTACCAAAGTGATATAACTGAATGGGAAGTTGGAAAAAAATGCACACGATTTGCTGCTACAAATCAACGAGAGCTGGCTCTGACACCCCCTTATCTCTCATCTTCCAGCAGGCTATCGTGGGCTTGCTCTCATGGTGATGGCATGAGTCCAAGGAAGGCAGAAGTATTAAGTACCACTTGAGGCCTAAACATAGAACTAACACACTAGGATCATTTCTTTGTATTTTATTACCCAGAGCACATCCCAAGGATAGTCCAGCTCAAGGATGTGGAAAGAGACTCCAAATCATAATATGAGTTGCTGCAAAATCCCACTGCAGTGGACATGCATTTGCTAAACTTTGATAAATATTACTTAGCACTACAAATAAGAAAGAGGATTAAAAAAAAAAAAAAAGAAAAAACTTAAGTGGTAATAGTCCTATGCTCCATTATTTACTTAATGTTTCAATTAGAAAAATATGTATTCCATCTAAGCTGTGAAAGATTAAAGAATTAAAAAAAAAAATCATTCCAACCATTAACTATCTGCCAGCGATTAAATTAGTTTTGTAAATGTTTTTTTTTTTACATGTTTTAAGTTTCTAAAGGCTGTATTAGACATATTTGCTGTGATAACAAATGGCCCCCCCAACGTCAAGTGCATTACTGGCAGAGGCTATGCATTTGTAGCAGCTGTTCTGCTCCATGTGTCTTTCCATTTTGGACTTTGATTACAGGAAAAATCGATTTATGACATTTCTGCTATTGTCAAAGGGAAAAATTCAAAGACCTGATAGAAATTTAAAATTATTTTTGCTACTCAGTTGTGTTGTAAGTCATATCTGCTCACACTCAAATGGTCAAATCACATCTCATGGCCATGAACAAAATGAATGCAGTGTGAATGTATTCTTCTCCCAGAGTGGGTGGGGCACTGTAATTAACATGACAATGGGAAAGGATGTATTATGCTCTTAAAGGAAGCCAATAATTGGGAGCATAACAGTAAAATATACCATAGTCTACCCTCTGGATCACTCATGCACTGTCAAAGGCAGTTACTCCAAAAGTTTTATGTAATCACTGCATTCCGCTTGCAGTCTCGCAATCCTCACTTCAAACTTCTGTTCATGTCATCTGGAACCTATCTCCTAAAATAATAACAATAACAACAAAAATACAAAAAACTAACTACACACCGAAATATAATGGTGATCATGTGTAGATTAGCCACAATGAGCGATTATTCCAAAAAACGGGAAGAGTGAGAAGCTAACAGCAATCGTTGTTCCTAGAAATTCTGAAATACTTCTGGAAAATAAGGAGGACACTCAATACTGGGAGTTAGAAAATTTATACAAATATAAGCTGTTTTCCCCTCCTTAGAAATGGCTCCCAAATCTGTTGTCTTCTTCAGCGTTTGGCTCCACTCTGAAAAGTCCTTCCTTTTCCAAGATCACATTTGGACACATCTTAAACATACATACAAAAGCTCAAAAATATCTGACACCATTAAACCCACATGACATAAAATGTTACTGAAATTTCTGTAGAGAAAAGAAAAATGATAATCAATGAAAATACAGATCTATAAAAAGAAATGAGGACCAACAGAAATGGTAATTACATAGCTAAATATACAAGATATTTTTGTTATTATTTAATTATTTTTAAAAGATCACTGAGCTTTTTAAAAAGGGTTCTGGGAAGATGGCAGATTAAAAAGCTTCAGAAATCTGTCTCTCCACCTAGACAAAATTTCATTGGTAGAATCAGTCTGATGAAAGTATTTTTGAATCCTAAAGTCTATAGTAGGCATGTAACTTCCAGGGGAAGTCTTGAATAATAAATTGAGGTTAATTTCAGTCAATTTCATCTCCTAGCTCAGTAGCATCTACCAATCTCCCACCCTCTAGCCCATGTCAGGCAGTCCTGCACATCCTGGAACAGATTGGAGGAGACAGAGTGGACAATAAGAACCCCATTTTACAAATACTAACCTTGTCAGGTTAATTGGTTTCACGTTTGTTCTCCAAAATGTGTCAAAAAGCCATAGAAAAAAATTTCAGTATTTATATGTTTAAGTAAATACAGTTAAGATGCTACATTTTATTAAAATAAATGATTACTTTTAAGTATAAAAATTTCCTATTGCTATTCATTCTTGAAATACACAAAATATAGAAAAATGTACATCTGCTTTTCTAAACTTCCTTTCTGGAACATTGAGCTTATTGGGTAAATTCGAACGCCACAGTCAGTGACATGGAAATATCATTCAACTATAGAAGAACATTGCAACACAATGTTAAGAATATGTGTTCTGCTCAATGATTGCTGTTTCTAATCATGGAAGTGAAGACACAGAGGCAGACAACCATCGTTGCATACTCCCTGTCATTGTTGCATGGCCCTCCAACTACAGGTGAAGTGACTTCCTGGGTACATAAAGGATTGACTCCTTTTCTCCTCCTTTTGTTTTTCTCTTTTTCTATTTTGTGTCTAGATATCAAACACTAAAACATTCAAAAACAACTAGATATACAGGGGAAATTAGAAAATTACCACTAATACACAAGGAAAGACACAGGCTCAGAAAAGACCTAAGAATACTTTAAGTTTATACCTCAGGCTGATCCTTGGAACAGAGACAGCCTACAACAATAGTAATTTAACAACAAAACAAACAAACAAAAACAGCAAACACTAGAGAAAGGGGAGTGTATGATTTTAGTATTTGATCTAACATTAGTAGATTCAAGTGTCCACCATATTAGAAGATTCAGATGTCTAGTCTTAACAGCTATAGAATATACAAGGTCTGATAATTAAGTTTGTGAACTGCATACCTCATTGCTGAATATCACTAGGGTCAGCTTCAAAGTACTCCCCTCGGAAAGCTATACACTGATGCCAGTGACTAGTCCACTATTCAAAGCAATTTTGGAACTCTTTTTCTGGAATGGTCATCAGAGCTGTCATCTTATGTCCTGATGTCCTGAATGTCCTGATGTCCTTGATGTCCTGAATGTCATCAAAATGTCTTCCTTTCAATATTTCCTTTATCTTCAGGTAAAGAAAGAAGTCATTGGGGGCCAGATCAGGTGAGTAGGGAGGGTGTTCCAATACAGTTATTTGTTTACTGGCTAAAAACTCCCTCACAGACAGTACTGTGTGAGCTGGTGCATTGTCTTGGTTCAAGAGCCAGGGATTGTTGGTGAAAAGTTCAGGTCATCTAACTTTTTCATGCAGCCTTTTCATCACTTCCAAATAGTAAACTTGGTTAACTGTTTGTCCAGTTGGTACAAATTCATAATGAATAATCCCTCTGATAACAGAAAAGGTTAGCAACATTATTGCAACAAGTTTGCAAACTTAATTGTCTAACCTTATACATAAAAGAAAAATGAGAAAGGAATTTAAATGATTTACTACAAATAATCATTTAAACATAAAAGAAGATGGCAATGCAGAATATGAGGGACTAAAAAAGCTATCAGGCATATATAAACCAAATAGAAATATGACAGAAGACCCTCCATATCAGTAATTGCTTTAAATGCAAATTGACTAAATTATCCAATCAAAATTCAGAGACTGGCAGAATGAACAACAATAACAGCAACAACAAAACCATGATTCAATTATATGCTGTCTTTAAGACACAAATGGGTTGAAAGTGAAAGGATGGAAAAGATACTCCATGCAAATAGTAAACAAAAGAGAATAGGGGTGGCTATACTAATATCAGACAAAGTACACTTTAAATTTTAAAAAGAGGTATTATGAGTTAAAGAAGAACAATATATATTAATAAGGTTTAGTACAGCAGAATGATAATTATAAACATTCACTCACCTAATAACAGATGATCAAAATATATGAAGCAAATCTTGGCAGAATTTAAAGGACAAAAAGTTTTGCAATAATAGTTGGAGACTTTAAAAACCTACTCTCAATAATAAACTGAATAACCAGATAGAAGCTAAATATGGAAACCAAGTTCTTGAACAACACAATAAACGAAGTAGATCTAACAGACATATGTAGAATACTCTACTCAACAACAACACGATACATATTATTTTTTGGAAACTTTGTGCACTGTTTGACAGAATGTAAAATTATACAGCCATTGTGAAAAACAGTATGGTATTTTCTCAAAAAAAATTAAAAATAGAGTTAACGTATGATTGAGCAATTCTACTTATGGGTATATACCTAAAATAATTGAAAACAGTGTCAAAATTATATTTGTGCCAACTTTTGTAGGTTATGAAGATGGGTTCAGTATCTTGATTTTGTTCATTTTTTCACAGGTGTACACATTGTCACAACTTATTAAATTGTACACTATAAATATGTAGACTTTATTGTGGTGAATTACATCTCAAAAAATATAAAAATAATGTAAAATGTAATGCAAATAGACATTCACAATCTTATTTAAAACGGTAAATATAGAGAACAAAAAATATTATTTTTTAAATAAGACATAGTTTAGCTGTGCTTTCTCCAATTAGAATCCCTATATGCAAAAAGCTAGAGCACCTGAATATTTGTAGACGCTGTGTTAAGAATTGATGTTTACCAAAATTGTTAGTCTGCACCCATTGTGTAGACTACTTTATGTTAGATGAAGCGTTTTTATGGAAGTGAGAAATACAGTACATGTTCACCAAAAGTTTACCATGTATTATGGGAGAAGATACGTGCTATTGTATATCTATTAACTGGTAGTGGAGAAACTGCTACATACTATGTCAATCATACTTTTGCAACAAGCATCATTATTTGGTTCGTTTTTAAAACTAAGAGTTCCATGGGTATAAAATCCTTAGAGTAGTGTTTCTCAACTATTTTCTTACCCGTGATCCCTTTTAGTTTTTTAATTAAATGTATTGGGGTGACATTGGTTAATATATAAGTTTCAAGTGTACAATTCTGTAATATATTACCTGAATATTGCATTGTGTGTTTACCAACCAAAGTTTAGTGTCCTTCCTTCACCATATATTTGACCCCCTTTTACTCTCTTCATCCTCCCCTCCTCCACTGCCCCTCTGGTAACCACCACACTGTTGTCTGTTTCTGTGAGTTTGTTTGTTAGTTTTGCTTGTTTGTTTGTTGCTTTCTATTTTATATGTCTCATATGAGTGGAAACATACAGCTTCTATCCTTGTCCTCTTCATGATCCCTTGTAAAAAATGCAAATATCTCACACACACAGCTGCAAATTTTCTAAAATTCAACTCTTTTTGCTTTGAGACACACAGATATATTAAGCATTAATTAATAACTAAACACAGGCCAAAATTTAGTGAAAGTCAATGTTTATGGGTTGTTTTATAGAAATAATATTTCATTAATTTTATAGTGAAATATCTTATATTAGCAGAGGTGACATTAAAACTACCTGTCTTCAGGATGGAAAGATAGTGCAAGTGTTTCCCAGTTTGGGAATTCCCTCATTGTCATGTGTCCAAAAGTTATTGGAATTAATAAGTATATATATTTCCATCACTATCTCTTTGTTTATACCTGAATAAATCCCTATATTGTAGATTTCTATCTGAATCCAATCACTATCTAATTGTAATATACACCTATATCTATATATTTTAAAGAATACTGAAAATCTGACATAATACAATACCTTAAAACAGATTAATAGATATTTGAGTCTACATGAAATTTAGTATTAATTGAGAGACTAGGTATTATTCATTTATTTTTAGTTAGGTGTGTAGAGGGGTGTGAGTAAAAGAAATGTGAATTACTGTCTACTTGCCTCTACCTCTGACTCTGTATGGACTTGGATTATTCATTTTATGTGTTAATTGTTCAAATACATTAAACTTATTTTCACCTGAGAAATTGAGCAATCACAGATATACTAAGACAGTAGTGACCACATTCTAAATAGAGTGAGATTATAAAATACTTTCCTTATGCTGCAAGTGTGTAAAGCTCATTTCCATGCTCTGTTACTAATGCCATCATAGTTAAATCAGAATCTAACTAGTAACAATTGTACTACATGAATTGTTTCTTTCTAATTACAATATTAGAAGAAGCTATATTATGAAAACTGTTAGATTGATCAACTAAAACGTAAAATGTGGGCCCTTTTTGCACTAGCCACATATTTTTGAAAAAAAATATAGTGTTCTTTAGTTATGGATTAAAATTTTGGATTTTATTTTCTAACCAAAACAGATATAACTGAAATACATAAATTACCTTCATGAATATTTCATCTCTGGCATCTTATTCTTATTTTTCCCTAGGAGAGGAAAATACTTTTTTTAAATATAAAAGTAGTTTTAAAATGGTCCCTTTCTTCATCTAATTGAAAGCATATTTTTTTCTGATTTCAAACTTGAATTTTGCTGTTGTAGTGGAGAGACATTATTCAATCCTTCAGCGGTCCACAAGAGAACTTAGAAAATACATGCCAAGTAGGCAAAGCATGACTAGCTCTTTATTCTTCCAGAATGATTTTTCAAACATTAGAGGTCAAGCAACAAATTTCAATGAAGAATGGTCTTTTAGTCATCATTAATTTTGATATTTCTGGATAATTTTCCCCTCTATTGGTTGCTTCATTTAGAGATCCTCCATGGATTTTGCCTTATTAATATTACTATACTCTCCCATCTGTACATAGTACCATGAAAATTAGAAAGTAAACAAATGGGAAAAGAAGTGAAAAACTGTAGGTATTTGAAAGAAAAAAAAAAGCCCATTTTTTTTAACTACTCGAGAGAGAGAAAGAGAGAGAGAGAGAGAGAGAGAGAGAGAGAGAGAGAGAGAGAGAGAGAGAGAGAGAGAGACTGAACTATATTTTGAAAATAAGAGAATATTTTAAAATGATTTTTACCAGAAGATCAGCTATGATCTCCCCAAAGGGAAAAAAGAGCTTATGCTGATAAACAAAAGCAAAAAGTTGCAAAAAAGTTACAGACATTGAGCATTAGAGAGCATGATGGACAAGGATTGCACCTTGCAGCTGGATGAGCAGTATAAACGATAACAAGCTTTAGCAAGACTAAACAACAGGCCCCACTAAGGGAAAATAAAATCTGAACATTGTATGTCAGCAATACTCAAAGCCTCAGAACAGATTATCCAAGAATGTAACAAAAATGAAATTAGCATTAGTATCTCCAGAGCTTACAAACAACATCATAAAACCAAGATAAGTTATCTTGGTATGCCTATAAACATAAAATGCTAAAGCACTCCTTTCTTAATTTGGAAATTGAGATTTAGTTTAAAAAGCTATGCGGATTAAAGATAGAATTCTTTATTCTAATATGTCACATAGAAAATCATGATAAACATATTGCATGTAAAATAAGAAAGGAATCAGCTTATGAAAAGGGGAGGACTAAATCCAAAACTGTCTCTAGAATTTAAAAACATCCGTTTTTATAAGTAAGAAAGGTGTAATTATATGTTTACATGATTAGTGCCTTTGATATGTGTTTGGGTGTGTTTTTTTAATTATGCACCAATATAAGGAATGAAGCCTTCCCCTCCCCAATTTTAGCTTTAAGATCACACTCAGTTCTACAGCATATTAAGGTATAAAATTATTAACAATGTAATATTAGTAGATTCATTCAATGGTCACTGATTTTAAGCTTATAAATGTGGCTATTTATCCTATAGCCAGAAAAATAAGTGTTTTTTTTTAATTTATTTATCCAATTTAAAATTATAAACCTATTCTGTCAAAGTCAAGGAAAAATAAGCAACATCAAAAAGGATGGAAAACACTCATATATTCTCTAGTATGAAACATTTTTGTTTCAAAACTATACGTATCCTCATTTGTATGATTTTTTTATGGATGATAAAAAGGGATCCAAGATATAATTTGTTCCTCAAAATAGACTTAGCTGAAATGAATGGATCCCAGAAGTAAGCATTTAACACTTGATTAACCTAATTTTAAACATTGAGAATGTATACAATTTTCTGTATACAATTTATTGAAGCATAATGGGATTGAATGGTGACCCCCCAAATTTATATATACCCAGAACATTAGAATGGGAACGTACTTGGAAATAGGGTCTTTGCTGATATAATTAAGGTAAGGATGAAGATGTGTTCCTACTTGAATTAAGATGGGCTTTAATTCCAAGGGATGTACTCAGACAAGAGAAAAGGATACACAAAGATGTAGAGAAAAAAGCCATGTGAGAACTGAACCAGAGATTAGAGTGATGCATTTTCTACAAAGCCCAGGTATGCCAGATGATGCTGGGAGCCACCAGAAACTAGGAGAGAGGAGTGAACAAATTGTTCCTTAGAGCCTCCAAAAGCAACCAATCCTGCCAGCACCGTGATTTTGGAATCACAAAATGTAAAAGAGTAAACTATCTATTGTTTTGAGCTTCTGGATTGGGAGCTATTTGTTCCAGCTGTCCTAGGAAACTAATATATAACTAATAAAGAAGAGTGCAGAGGCCCTAACTTCTGTAATTTGATGAATTTTTATTACATAACCAGCACCAGAATCAAGGATTAGAATATCACGAGAACTTCCAGAGACACCGCCTTGTAAAGTTAACCACTGCTATTTGGGTTTCTGTTTGTTTTGTCTAATAAATTTATTTGGTCTGGTTTGAAATCAAACCTTATGCATGTGGGTTTTGTTTGTTTGTTTATGTCTGGCTTCTTTACGCAGCATTATGCTTGTAAGATTTATCTAAGTTGTATATAGAAACTCTTTGTTCTTTTTTTTTCTATTTTATTGTATGATTATATCAATATTTGTCATTTTATAGTTGATAGGTATTTGGATTGTTTCTAAAGTTTTGACCAAGAATAGTGCTGCTAACTATGTCCTTCTTAGCACACATACATGCGCAGCTATTTTTGGTGCATATAAGATCTTCATAGCTAACGTATTTCAGCTTTGTGAACTCAGTTTGCCAAGGTGATTGAAGGACCTTACACTTCCATCAATACACCACAATACCAACATGCAAGTTTCAGTACTTGTGTTTATATTTTCACAAGGACTTCATAGTTTCTTTGCATTTTTCATAATTAGACATTTTAGTGGGGGGCAGTGACATCTAATTTTGATTTTAATTTTTATTTCCACGATTGCTAATGAAGTTGAGCACTTTTTCTAAGTTTATTAGGATTACCATTTTTAGGAAATTCCTGTTCAAGTATTTTGCTCTCTTTTCTTTGTAGCTGTCTTTTATCTTATTGAGTTTTTAACATTCTTTTTATGTTTCATATAGAAATTCTTTTTTTTAAATTAAAGTTTATTGGGGTAACAATTGTTAGTAAAATTACATAGATTTCAGGTGTACAATTCTGTAATACATCATCTATATATCACATTGTGTGTTCACCACTCAGAGTCAGCTCTCCTTCCATCACCATATATTTGACCCCATTTACCCTCTTCTACAACTCCCCTCCCACCTTACCCACTGGAAACCACTAAACTATTGTCTGTGTCCATGAGTTTTTTGTTTCTTTGTTTGTCTTGTTCTTTTGTTGTTTTCAGTTTTATAAACCACATATCAGTGAAATCATAGGGTTCTCTACTTTCTCTGGCTGACTTAGTTCACTTTAACATTATCATCTCAAGATCCATCCATGTTGTCACAAATAGTCCTATTTCATCTTTTTTATGGACAAATAGTATTCCATTGCGTATATATACCGCATCTTCTTTATCCATTCATTTATTGAAGGACAATTTGGTTGTTTCCATGTCTTGGCCACTGTAAATAAAGCTGCAATGAACTCTGAAGCGATTCTTTGTCAGATAAATATGTTGCAAAAATTTCCTACTCTGGTCTGAATTTTCACGGACATTTTAATGTTTTTTTTTAATAAACAGATATTCTTAGTTTTAATGAAGTCAAATTTATCAACATTCTCCTTATCTTGAATCCTTCATGTATCTTGCTTAAAAAAAAAAAAATGCCTACTCCCATGTCATGATTACATTCTCACGTTTACATCTAGAGTTTTACTGTTTTGCCTTTGACATGTAGATATATAATCCATCTGGAATTAATTTTTGTGTATGTTGGCAGGTCAAAACCTCATATTTATTTTTCAATATGGTTCTTCAACTAACCAAACACCATTTTGAAAAGTCTATTACTCCCTTTCTGCATTAAAGGATCAACACTGTTATAACACAAGTGACTATGTAAGTGTGTTCCTCAGTGAACCAGTATCATGTGGTGTTCAATGCTGTCACTTAATAAGTCTTGATAGTTTAAATCTCCATTTTGTCATTTTTCCTTAAAATTGTCTTGGCTAGGCTAGTCCCTTTGATTTTCCACATAAAACTGAGAATCACCCTGTCAATTGCCCTGGAAAAAAAAAAATCCTAGTCATATTTTAATAAAAATTGCTTTGGGTTAATAGATAAATATGGACTGTAGTGGCATCTTTTGAAAATTGAACCTTATGATTCATAAACATATTCTTCCATTTATTTAGATCTCCTTGGGTGTTTCTCCGTATTATTATATGTTACCTGATATATAGGATTTTTGTGTTTTCCATTAAATTATGTCATAGGTGACTGAAAATCTTACCGCTATTGAGAATGATATATTTTTTCTTTTTTATTTTTGTCTGTTTCTAATTTATAGAAATTAGATTGCATGCTTATATAGACTTTTAATGTGCCAGTTTTGTAAAATTTGCTTTTCAATTCCAATTAACCTATAGATTATTTTGGATTTTCTTATGTCTTCTGAGAATAGAGACAATTATATTTCATCTTCACTCTTGCTTTTTCTTGCTGTATTGCCCAAAATATATGCTAAACAGAAGAGGTAATTGTGGTTATTAATGTCTCATTGCCAGTTTTAAGTGGAAAGTTTGCAATATGTCGTCATGAAATATCTCATTTACTGTATAATTAAGATACTCTTTATCAGAATAAAAAGTTCCTAGAAATTACACATAAGTGTTTCTACTATAAAATTGTCTTGAGTTTTATGAAATACATTTTCCACATTTATGAGATTTATTATATTTTTTGAAATTTATTCTGTTAACATGGTGAATTACAGTCATTAATTTCCAAATATTATACCACATTAACTTTATTAGAATGAAGCCAATTCTGGCATTAAGAATGATTCTCTTCAAATATCTTTGAATTCCACTTGTTAATATTTTGTTTAGGTTTTTATTTCTTCTATGATTATGATAGAAGTTGTTTTATAGTTTTCTTCTAGTTAAGTGTCTAGTAGCAAAGTTAGCTGGCTTTATGTAATGATTTTGGAAGAAAACACTTTGGAATAATAGCTGTAGTTCTTTCAAACATTACAACAATTAAAACAAAGAGAAATAATTTATTAACTGTATATATCATAACCTATTTCATTGTCCCATTTTTATTTTACTCACATCATTGGGAGTGGGAAAGGACCAGATAAAAACAAAACCTCTTATTATTGTGGCATAAAGGAAGGCTTTGAGTACTCATTTTTTTCAGTCTACTATTGACTTAAATTAAGGCTAACTAAGACCACCATCAATACTAAATTTATATTCTATGCATTTTCATAGTGTTTTAACAAGTTTTAAGACAAGAAACATGATTAACAAAAAATTAGAGTTTTCTTATATTTCATTAGAATTAGATTATTAATTTCATTAAAAAATTTATGTGCTAAAATTATTTGTTGATACATTCATCTCTGTATTTGTTTTTTCATTCATTCGATTATCCATTCATATCTATTGTGACAAAACATATGAAGATTCGGAATTCTCATGTACTTCATGTTGACTTACAAATTACACGAAGTAAGTGAGTATGTACATAATCTGTCTAACTGAGATTCCAACAAAATCAATCATGACCTATTTTTAAATCCAACCATACGTGAAAGGGATAATTCAAAATTAGTATAGGATTTTAGGTAAATGGGTCATACCTAAGCCATAAGAAGAATAACAAGTGGTACAGAATAATTTTTAAAATAAGCAGAGTAGATATAAATTTTACAAGTGCCTCAGTCACCTTAAAAAGCACTGTTATCTCATGAGTACTATTTATTACTGATTTGGCTATTATCCAAGACTTACTTTTCTCATTTTAATTCATAAGATAAATTAAATATGCAATCAAATACCAGAGGGTAATGATTTATATAATACTTGAGCTACAAAAATATTTTAAAAATCAAATTGGCAAATAAAGGTCTCTGAGTTTTGTGTTCTACACTCTCATTTTTTATGTTGGAAGATATTTTCCATTTATACAAGTGGGACCCTGAAAAAACAAAATCATGGCTTATGTTTCTTTCCACCCATTCTTTTCAAAACCTGTCACTATCCTGGGCTCTGCTTTTCAATTTAATGGGTAGCTTGAAACCTATTTTTAAAAAGAACCACCCTATCTCTGGTGTTTGCAGTCCCATCTGGTGGGTCTGCTGCTTCTAACTTTGCAAGCCGTCAGAATATCTGCTACAGTGCTTCTCGTTCACTTTGCTGAGAATTTTGTGTAATTGCTTTTGATGTGGTCTGATGACTTCCACTACCAGAAGAAGCATTTACATTCTTGAAGACCTTTGCCCTTTGTCACCTTCAAACTTGGCTCTGGCTATTATCCTATTGTGATTTTCACTCACCCTCCTTCTGTTTATCTAAATCTTATTCCCTATGATCCAGAATAAATCCAATCTATCACATTGTAGGCTTCTTTTGATTACTTTGCCTATGCTGACCTCTCTTTTCATTTTCTTCTATTGTATATGTAATTCAATTTCACAGTTTATTTCATGAATATTCTCTAATAATTTTATGGTTTCTCCTATTACTACAGATACATTATTAGCCTCTTGAAGACAAAGGTCATGCTCTATATTATTATTATTATTATTATTATTATTATTATTATTTATATATTCACAGCAGTAGCTTAGATTGAGAACACATGATGTGTGCAAAAAGACGTGAAAAAAAAAAGGTTGACGTACTGCTTGCTTACATATCAACCACTAAAACTGTTCAAACCCAGTTTTGCAGCAATTATGAATATAAATTGCTGTGTCAATGTGTCAATGTCATATTAAGATTTTTATATTAGTGACCTGGACATATGTTTTCGCTTTTATATAGCCCACAGACTAGAAATGGTAATCTCACACTTCAGGCCAGTCCAAGTCTCACACAGTTCTAATATCTTAGTGCTTATCTTTCTCAAGATCCCCTACTATGCAACGTGATATCTAAAAAATATGTAATTGACAGCTTATAAAAGAAATTATTAACTTTTCTGGTGGTAATTCTGTTTATCATAGGTGCAATTTGGTTGATCAGAATGAACTTCACATCCAACGCTATGAAATTTGGGAGATAGTCTACCAAGTGCTTTCTCACTTTTTCACTCTCAATACCAATATTATGTTTGACCAACATTGCATTAAAGATCAGGTTTTTCGTTTCCTTCACGGTCCCCTGATATGACCTTTTCTCCTACATACTCCCCTCACAAAAAAATAACCTAGAAGTCTTTATATGTGAAGTGTTTTACCTTTATGCCCCTTTCTAACTGCAAATTTATTATGTCCACCCCAAATACACTCATTTTTCCGTCAATCTAAGAGTATTTTAATGCTGTCTTTACTTATCTTTACATGGCCGACTAAACCCTCCAACAGTTTACATGATCAGTTGACCCTTGTTTCAAAAACTTAATTAAATACCTTTTAGTATACAAATACATTCAGGTTAGGTATGTATGTAATGTACCCATCCCAAATATCCTCAACACAATATTCTTCATTCTTTTATTAAACTCACAAAAGTTGAGTAGCTCTCTAATACTTCCCATTTGCTCCTCAACATGCTGAAATCAGGGCATATTAAAAGCATGATATGTACGTGGATTTGAACCCTAGCTTCAACACTTCCTAACTGAGGAAACTTAAACTCACGTGCCCTCCATTGTCTAATGTTTAGAATTGAGATGAAAATAACAAACACTTCACATAGATGTCTTGAGGATTAAATAAGAGAACACATGAAAAGTAATAAACACAGAACCTGAAACACAGTAACTTCTTAATGTCTTCCTGTTATTATTATTATTATTATTCCACTTCCATTTCTCTTTATAAAGTAACCAATAAAAATCCATTTTTCAAGTCCAATGGAAAATTGCCCTTACCTATCTTCCTCTCCCTCTCTACTATAATTCCATCCATTCATTCATTCATTCATAAAGGATTTACTGAGTAACTACTATGTGTTAGCAATAGAGCTAAATTTGTGATATATAGTGATGAATAAAATGAACTCTCCTTTTTCCCATGGCTCTTCAGTCTAGAGGGAAAAAATAATGAACAAATAAAAAAGGATGAACAAACGAATAAGTAAATGTATATGTATGAGAATTATTATGATAGGGAAGTTTACTTAAAAGAACCAGTCATTATCAAAAGGATAACAGTGGGGACTTAAAAGACTGAGTAGTATGGGAAGCTCTTTCTAAGAAGATCTTACTTAAAGATAATCAGGAATAAGTAAACAAACATCTCAAGTAGGGGAGAACACTGGTACAAAGCCCTGCTGTCAGAAAATGTTTGCCACTCCCTCCATCTGAAACTGTTTGCCACTTCAGTTTCCATTGCTCATGCTCTGTTTTATAACTCCTAACTTTCTGTCAATCACGTTTCAACTTTCTGATGCCTTTCTTTTATTATCTTTATTTTTGGGGGGTGGGGCAGAGGGTAGGGGTTCCCTTTAAGATTTTTCCTTTAGATTATTTTACTTTTTTGTATTTCCTACTATATTTTCTGAGATATTATCATGCTTTTGATTGCCATCTCTGTGGAATTTAAACCTTAATTATTTTAGTAAACTTCAGATTTCTAAAACCAACTATCTGTTGTATATCCCACCTGAAGGCCACAACGTCTCATTTACAACATGTTTATATCTGAATCAGTGATCTTCTATCTTTAATTATTTTTGTGAACGGTCTGCAGTCATCAATAGCAAAACCATCTACTCAGCTAGCCAATTTACACACCTGAGAGTCATTCCTGACCCATTTTTCTCTTCTCTTTGTTAGTCAATTTACTCTTTTCTCCATGTTTTGCATACCTTTTCCTTTTTAGTTTCCATCACATACTACCAATTACCTAGTTCTGTGATTTTTTTATATATATACTAATTCTTCTGTAGTTCAGATCTATCTTCATTCTCATCTGGAGGACTACAGGAATTTCTAACTGGACACTCTCTCTCTCTCTCTCTTTCCAATTTGTACTAAAATAAAGCAAGGCCCCCCATACCCTATCCTTGCCCATACTGCCAATCTGAACCCTATGTCACCTCTGTCCCCGTTCAGTATATATGAATGCACTGTTGCTCCATACACGGTATCATTTTGTTTCTTGCTCGTATGTATATTCTAGGTATTAATTTTTTAACCTCTCTTTTCAAGACTAAAGCTTCATCACATGGCGAGAAGTTTCATCAATCAATCCTATAGATCAACTTCACTAATTCTTTCTAGGATTGCCTGGAAAGCAGAAAAAGATATACTTTTATGACAATATAGGAAGCACATAGCAGCAATTCAAGCATAGTGTCTCAGTATAAACAAAGAGTCACTAAGCTAGTCTATTTGTACAATCAGTAGCATAAAATAGAAAGATCAAAATCAAATAAAAGTACTGACCTCTGGGGAAACAGATAATTAAGAAGACTAGAGAAAATATATTTTCATATTTGCATATTATTTGCAGGATTATTTGAGAGTATAAAAGTGTACTGAAAATATTACCTTGAAAAACAATAAATATCAGATAGTAAGAATAAATGTGGGATTAAAAATATGATAAAATAATATTTTATATTTATTTTATTCTCATTATTCTCTTTATTCTTATTATCAGAAAGAAAGCAGAAAAAAGATGGAAGGGAAGTAATTATAAATAAAATACTAGACAAGAGTTTTAGAAGCAGAGAAGGGATAAAGGCTTTAGTCTCATACAATTCCTGACATCTATGGATAAATAAAAGATCTTAAATCTTTCAAGTGGAAGAAAACAAGCCCACTACAAAATACTATCAGATTGACCTTCAGAAACACTTATATGAGACAATGGAGAAATGCCATGGTACTTCTGAAGGAAAATTTGAAGTCTGGAAAGACATGGATACAATTCAGTTTGTGAGGACTGAATAAAGCCACATTCAAATATTGATGGACTAAAAAAATTTGTCTCTGGTACACCCATCCTTACTTCAGGATATTCTCTGACAAAACAAAACTAACATCCGGAATTAGAAAGGCACAAACTTTTGAAAAAAAATCTACTCTAACATATAACAACAGTAAAAGTTTCCAAAATAAAGGCCTAGGAAACATTTAGCTACTGATAGTAACCAAGTGCCTAGAACAATATCTAACACGTAATATTATGTAAAAACATTAGCTAAAGGAACGAATAAAGAATAATTTACCAGAAGAATAGAGGGTTCCTTGAGACAGAATCTGGACATAAAGGAGGCTTAGTAGTACAAAAAGGTTGACTGATTTGAGGGTGTGATAATTAGTACAAAAACACCTACCAGCACCCACATACACACATATACATACAGAAGTAAACTAAAAACTCAAACCAAATCAAACAATCCAAAAAAGTCTAACTCAAATATTTTTTTAAAAAATTAAACTATAGTAAATGTGTTTTTTGGCAAATACTGAGCTTTTTCGAAAAATAGAATACATTTAGTCTTAAATACTGGGAATATTCACTTAGAGTGACGCAGGATTAAAACAATACATAGATTAGGAGGAAATGTCGTCTTAGTGACACACTTGGCCTCAATTTGAACAATATTAGTGTTTATAATATGTTTGATTTCAAATATAAGAACCAACCTAAGGACAAAGCTAGAAAGTCTTGACTGTAGCTACAAGACAATTATCAACTGGAGGTGGGACCTGAAATTGTCAGGAATGGTAGAGAAAAGGACAGAGTTTCTAGCATACTTTCTTACAAAATCAGAACTCAGACATTTTGTCAAAATACACGAAACAAGTCAATGACGTTTCATTACATTAATTAAAGATACTATCTCATCAAATGAAAAACTCAAAATATAAATATGAAAGCTGAGAAGAAAAGTGGTGGTAAAAGTTAATAAATCAGAACATAAACATGTACTGACCAAATTTAATAAATCAAACAAGAAAGACTAGACACACTTTCAAAAATTAGGCTGGATCAATCACATGGTAGTTCTACTTTAAATTTTTTGAGGTATCTCCATACTGTTTTCCATATTTGTTGCACTAATTTACATTACACCAACAGTCCATGAGGATTCTCTCTTGTCCACATTCTCAAAGCTGTTAAGAGAGTAAATCCTAAAGATTTTACCACAGTTACACAAAATGGTAATTATGTGAGGTGATGGAGGTGTTTACGCTTTTTGGAGTAATTATTTCACAATATATACATATTAAATCATCACATGTACACTTTAAACTTATACAATGTTTTATGTCATATGTTAACAAAGCTAGAAAGTAAAAAAAAATCAAAAAGAATTATGCAAGCAATCACCAGAAGAGCTAAAATAAAAAGATACCAAATAATCTGCCTCAGAGGAGTGGGACAGAGGAAGGAAAGGTAAGGTGGTGAGAACACAGCTTTGTTCGTTTGTTTCATAAGAATCTCTGTGCAATTTTGTTTTTCACCATGTACATATGTTATTTTGGAGAAAATTCATTTATATATATATGTACATACATATATATATATATATATATATATATATACACATATATATGTATATATATGTGTATATATATACACATGTATATATATATATATATATATATATATATATATATATATATATATATATATATATATATATATAAATTATATGGGTAACACTTCTTTGAAATTAATTTTTATGTCTCTCAAAAACTGCTATATATCAGAACAGCTTATTTAACTAGACCAATTTATCAAGATACAATCAATTTCAAGATGATGAACTAAAAGAAAGTGTCTTCCTAGCCTGGTGTGGGTTCTGCTTTTTTCTCCAATAGCAGTCCCAAATTTGAATACATATTTAAACCAAACATATGTAAATTTTAAACCAAATTGTAAACCATACAAAGGTTGTGTTTCTGTTTTGCTTATTTATGCTTTGTTTTCTGTAAGAACAGAATTTGTGTAAAATAACTCTAACAAATGTTGAGTCAGCAACCATCAAGATATATACCCATTTATTTGTTATAGCTCAGTGTTTGCTTTTTTCATTGATAAATCAGTAGCAAATATAATTTTTGTCTTAGGAATAAATATCTATTCTATGACTTATTACTACAAGTGTGTACATCCAGAATTATAATTAAACTTATAATAGTTGACATGAAAACTTTGCATTGCACCTCTGAATCTCTCACAGAACATATTTTCCTTCATAGCTGAATAAATCTAAATCTTTTTGTCACACATCTAGATCCAGTATAACTTCAAACATAATACATTGCTCCCCATTTTAATTATTTCTGAAGAGAGAATAAACTATCATTAAGTATAACTTTCCTTTTTATTTCCATTTAACTCAATTCTCACAATCTTTAGAAACTCTCGAGATAGCATCATGTTAATACCATTCTCTAAAAAGCAATGTAGAAAGCAAATAACTTCATTATCTGAAGAATATTTAAGATAAACTGAGATGTGCGATATCACCCCTTATGATACCACGCCAACTAGTATGCAAGTATCACCTTAATAAAATTAAGAAACACTTAAAACCTTAGAATATAACTGATGTGATGTTATGTACACAGCTGATATGCACAGCATATTATATAGCAGTATTTTTTATTTATTTTTTTGAAATAATGAAATATTATGTGAATACTCTTTCCTTTGGAAAATTATTTAGCTAACAAATATACTTGGGGGAAGTGTTCTTCAACTTTTTTAAAGTTCACTCAGGTATAATTGTATTAGGGAGAGGGTTATTTGATAATCACGTTTTACCAAAAGTGGACATTATTTTCTTTTTTGTGTGTCCTTCTTATTTCTATCATACAAGATCTTAGCAACATTCATTTGCTACTCAGCAATATCTTTATTTCCAGACACTTAGGCTATGTATATAATCTGACTTACTTTTTTTTTCCCCTAGTTTAACTTGCAAGTGAATAAAAGTTTTATTGTTAATAGATATAATTTTAAGGTAATGGGTATTTATATGGTGAGTTTCAAGAATAAGACTTTCCATTTAATCAGTGCTGAAATTACTTTGTGTCTCAAATATCACATAGTCTGAAAAATTATCTATAAGGAGAATGACATAAACAGAAGCATTCTTCTCCTCTAAAGGAGTTGTCTAACAAAAGAGTCTTATAAATAGCCAAGAAAAATTTGTACATTTTCAGTATACTGGGATTCCCATTATTTTATAGCTCACCATTCCCATTTCAAGTTTTATTTCAGAAACGTAGTCAAATAACTTAGAGAAAATCATTCCATGATATTCTCATTCACTGTAAAATATTCCCCAAAGTGAGTCAGGATAGGCAGGTCTGAGGCACACTTTCCTAAAGCAGCAGTAGAAGCAAGCCAAAAATGTTGAGTCACGCAGCAATAACTCCACACAAAATATACCTTTATAAGTAAAATATCCTTGTCTACCCTTCCAGCAACTATTCTACATTTGTCTTCTTTATATGCACCATCTCAACAGGAACTTCCAATGAACTTTTCTAAGAAATTGGAAAGCTATCTTACAAAGAGACACATGGTAATGCCTGGCTGGCTTTTCCCTCAAGAACAGTTCACCAGGATAATAGTTTAAGCTATTGTTATTGTTAAGTGAGCAATCAAAATGTGTACATGTAGAATATAGGAGGCAGTACCCTCTCCTCTCATAAATAGAGCAAAGGGAATGCTCTTCCATTAAAAAACAACAACAACAACAAAAAAAAAAAAACAACAGAAGACTAAAACTAAAAGCAGGGAACAATTTGTCCATCATGAAAGCAGTTGGCATACTAAAAACTGTAAGAGCTCCAGCTGGCACCTCACACTACCACCAACTAGCCAACTCTTCACATGGGAAAAGTGCTATATGATTTTATGTGAGAAAGCAACAAAACAGATATTTGTGAATAAATATTGGTTTGACAGGAAGTCAGACAAACTACATTTTTTACTCAAAGACATGTATTTAAGTACAAAGTGCCAAACAGAATGTCTATTCATAGAGAGAAAAAAAATGTAGAGAAAATCTGCCTCAGAGTAAAACTGAAGCAGATGGTATAAATTGGTCCTTTGTTAGTCTTAAAATTTTTAAATAAAAATATCCTAAATTGGACTTAAAAATAAAATATTTTTTATCATAAATAAAACACTTGTAACATAACACCTACAACTTCTGGAATTTTTTTGCTTCCATTTCCTATCTCCTCAAAAACATATTTCTGACTCAACATACTCAACCCAAACAAAACTCTTGTAACTAAACTATTTTAAATACAGAAGTCTCAGAAATCTGATATTTATTGGTTCTAGGATAAGCCCTTAGTAAATGCAGAGAATATAACTGCTATCCTGCTGGGAAGTGAAGGATCTTTTAAATGATACCTCCTTATTAAAAAAAAAAAAATGTTTGAGAGGTAAGACAATGCTTTTGAAACTACAAATATTATTACGTTAACTCTTTATCATCCTTTAATATCCTAGCATGTGTTTATGTATCACACTAGCTATCTATGTACTCAAAATACACACACTTGTTTATCAAAGGAATGAGACACCATAAAGGTACTTTGGGATGCGTCGTATAACAATGAAGAAACATTATAAAATATCAAGTGCTTATGGTGAGAGCAAACAGGTCAAATCACTTCAGGGATGAAACTTTTGCAGTTAAGTGGAAATATTTGATACTGTGATGCTAAAATATTTGGATGCCGATCAGGCTGCTCAGTGATTTATCTTTCATCATACTAACCTTTGTGTGGTGACTTTTGTTAATATACTTGTCACTGTGGTTGCAAGTTAGCAATTGCAATTTGAGATATACCTTCCACATTCGAGGCAGAAAGAACGAGAGACAGGCGGGGCTCAGGCACGTCTGTATTTTGTGTTTTTTTGCTTTGTTTTTTGTTTTTTTTAATTGGGAGAGAAAACTAGTCTTAACTCTCCTTCCCAAAAGCTATCCCTCTACATTTCTTTTCCAGAATTGCATGGCATAGCTCCCTACTTGCAAGCGACCTGCGATCAGAGTATTAATATCTGTATTCTCTATGGTAGAAGAAGAGAGGGGGAGGAAGGCGATCAGGAAAGAGTGATGATGTACTGCTATCCAAGAGCATCTCCTAGAAAATGCAAACATATAAGAATGATTCTAAATGAAAACATTCAAAGTTTAAGTTTCTCTTGGCCAGTCATTGTCCTGTCAACTGAGCAGAGAAGTTACATACCTTATAATCTGTGGACGCATTAAAAAATGTCTAGTCTTAACCTTTTATAAAGAAACAGATCTCCTCAAGGTGAAAATCTTAGGAATATAGAATTTAGCACACCTAACTACCAGCTTTCATGTTGTTCCAACACATGGTATTGTATCTCAAAGAAACTGAAGTGAGAAAGATACTGAAGTGGTCATAAGAATGCACCACACAGCACTCCAGATATGGGGGCACAAACTGCTCTGGGCCAATGACTAAGTGCAATGGGGAGAGTAAGGCATGCCCATTTCTGGAAGACATAGTTTTTTGATGGCTGGCTTTGGCTGATGGACTCCAGATGGCGCCACGGAATTTTCCTCAATTTGTATAACAATCTAGAATGCTTCTACTCAACTTTCTCTTCCCCTATCGTTTACTTGGGGTTAGACTAGCACCATGATCTGATCCTTTTCAGGCTTCCTCCTCATTTCTTCTCACAGAGGTGTCTGCCCTAACACATTGGTTAGACATTTCATCCCATCTTGACTCACGCACATATATGTTTTATCTTCCAGGACATATAGCAAAATATGGATTTATAGGCTGTATTGTTTACTTTTGCAATAATTACATTTAATTAAAAGTTATTATGTAATAGATTGTTGTCACATACACTAATACATTAATCTCCTTAAAAATTAATTCCATCCTTTTATGTAACAAAATAACCACTTTCTAAGATAAAACTTAAAGTTTTGAATAATTTTTAATTGTAGTAATTCTCCCCAATTGAGATTTTAATCAACAAAAATTAAATATTTAATGCTACTCTACTTCATTTTCTTTTATTTCCTTCTTCATTTTAGTAGTTATGTTCTATACTGATGGCTTTCACTTTAATGTAATGATAGATTTACTAATAGAAAGATGAAAATGAACCTGAAATAAATGATAAGTAATTCTTACTTATCGTTTTCTTCATGGTGTGATAAGCAAAAGGAGATGTATCTCATATAGTGCATCTTAAATTCTTATGAAGCTAGTTAACATAACTTTAAAGTATTGTCACTATTTTATACCCAAAAAGCATTTCAGTGACTTGCTTTAGATTACTAATAACAAATCCACCACTTTCAGTTTTGCAAATCTAATTGAAAATATTTTATTTTATGTAACACTTCATAACTTTAGATGATTTGGTGTTGAACTATCCATTACCCTCATATCTGGGTAGCTTTCATGTTGAAAAAAAAAAAGTAGAGAGTAGAATAGAAGCAGGCAGGCATAAAAAAATCATTTTCCCTGTGAATTTCTAAGATTTGTCTAGGTCACAGTAGTCCAAAACCTACTGGGATTAACTCCTGCTTTTTTTATTTTTATTTTTTTTAATCAGAGATAATTAAGAATAGACTGTGGCTTATTACTGGTATAATTCACAACATCCTAAATTAAATTAAAATTCTAATTCATCCATTCAGCAAAAATGCACTATATGTTTAACACTGGAAGTAAAGGTTATGAAAGGCTATTTTTTACTGATCTTTAGAAGCTCAAATTAGTGAGTGACAAAGATACCTGAATAAATAAAATACAGTGTGATAATTGTTGTCTCAAACGTTGAATAAAGTACCTTCTGAGCCTAAAAGTGAGAACAATTACCTCTGCCTCAGTAATTTATGAGGCTACACGGAAGATAATGTTTGACCTGGGTTTTGAAAAATGGGTCTATCAGAAAGAAAAGAGGGAGAGAGAAAATCCAGGCAGCAAGGACTATGTATGGTAGCATACCTGGGCATAAAAGAGCACAGACAAAAAAAAAAAAAAAAAAAACCTAATTGGCAGCACAATCTGACTGGATTGTAAAAGAGACCGTGGGAATGGTAGGAGGTATAATTAGAATGATAAAATGGGTCAGATATAGGAAGCCTTTTCATGGCATGTTAAAGAATTTGAAAATTATCCTGTAGATATTGGAAACTGATATATCATTATTGTAGAGAAATGGTATTATTGAATAAAAGGGCTTTCACATAATCTTCATAATAAATAAAGAGGTAATGCTTGAAGCAGGTATGCACTTAACTGAAACAAACCAGGCAAGAAAACATAGAGATCATTATTAGGAGGAGCATTCAAAAGGAACTCTGAGATTTAAAAAAAGAACATTTATTCATCAAGATACAGGCTAAAAAAGGAGGTCCTCTATTGGCAGCAAAGTCTTGGTAGAGTTTTGAACACAGGGGTTTGGAGGACCCTGAGGGTCATGCAGATTGACACATACCTACACAGGTAGTTTAGCAATATGGGTCTGGAGACATGCAGAGAGACACAAGCTATTGAGATGGATGTGAAAGTCTTAGGTATATAAATATTTTGGAATGTATACAATTAGTGATTTTTTTTCCAATATAGTTAAGTGAGATTTGCTTCAAGAGCACTCACTGTTTCTCAGAATGTCCTCACTGAGGCACTACAGTCCAAGGATAATGGAACAAATGGACTGTCAAAGAGGCTTAGGTTCAAAGGTTAGCTTTGTCATACATCATTTGTGTAGCATTGGATTATTTTCTTAATATCCCAATTTTATAGTTTGTAAATGTGAATAATAGTAATTTAATATTTTACTACAACTGAATGAAATTCTTTAGGCACAGAATGTATTTTCTACAATTCTGAAACCCACAAAGTTCTGAAAATTGAAAGCTTTTTTTGTTTGTTTGTTTGTTTTGTAAGTTTGTGGCAAAATTATCTGATGGCACAATTTGACCTGACCTGTAGAGAGACTATTTGTAATACTTATCATACATAGCATGGACGTTCATTTTTGGTTTGTGGCACTGCCAGTTATATACTGTATGAAATGTACTACTTTCCTAACATTTGAAATATGAAATGTAAAACACAAGTGACCCAAAAATTTTCAGAAAGGTGACTATGAACGTGAATATATAAATTGCTTTTACAGTGTCGGACAGAGAATGAGCTCTTAATAAATCTTAGCCTCTGACCTAATTATTATTTGACTCTAGAAACCCTCTGTTTACATCATCACTCAATGTTATCTACTCCCGCACATGCTTATGAACCATTAATAATTTTGTGCAGGACCAGTTGGCCTTAGTTTTCAGACTTTGGTTTCTTATGTCATCCAGGATTGATATTCTTTCCATTTTCGGTGAATAAGTGTCATTCCAACTCCTTTTGGATCTGAAGTCACCATTGTAGCCATAGTTTGCCACAACTCAGAGAATACAGGGGAAATAATATTGAAAGAAAGTATGATGAATGAGAAGAGAATGTCACTTAGAGTAATTCTGGAATAGATCAGATCCTAAACAGTAGAGTAGTCAGAGAAGGAAATTGAGGAGAAGCAACGAGAAACAATGTCATGGTCAAAGAAGTCAAGCAAAGATAAATACTTGGAAAGAAAGAGTGATCAAATGTATCGGGTCAGAGAAGTCTAATCAGATAGAGAATAAGCAGTATAGGGTTAGGTGTTATGTCATTAGGAGGCAGGAGTAAGATTATTATAGGTTAATACTTGGAAAAAGGTGATGAAAAAACTGTAGATTACTTGTCTATAACACTGAAATGTTACGTCTATCAAACCGGCTTTTGTCAGCTCAGAAACAGAATACATTTTTACCCCAATTCAGAGATACAAATCCTCTAGGTAATAAATAAATACAAAGGAATATTTTTTTTAACTGTTGATTTAAAAAGAAAAACTTTTGGTGTAACTTGTATAAGGAAAGAAGTGATATGTATCACACTGAAGTGGAAGTTTCAAAACTGGTGCTTAACTCCACAGACTGCTTTTCTGCTTTTTATCTTTTCTAAAATTTATTTATTAAATTTATTGGAGTGACACTGGTTAGCAAAATCATATAGATTTCAAGTGTGCATGTCATTATATATCATCCGTATATCACATTGTGTGCTCACCACCCAGAGTCAGTTCTCCTTCCATCACCATCTATTTAATCCCCTTTTCCTCTTCCATCACCCCCTAACCCATTTTCTTCTTTCTTAGTCATCAGGAAAGCATGTTTTGAAATCCATGCCCCAAAGAGTCAGGGAGACCACTACAGGCCATACAGAAGGCCATACAGAAGTGAGAGAGAAACTTTTGTTGTATTAAGTAACTAAAGTGTTGGGGTTGTTTATAACCTCTACTACCCTGATTTGTATAAGGTGACTAAATAAAATAAACAAACACTTTATCCTACCTTAACTTTGACTCTATAATAATGTCTATCCCATACTGAAAGCTTCTTTTAGATTAAATGGATACTTTGGCTTGTTTTCTTATTTCTCCTTTTACCCCTCTCTCAATATTCTAGGAAATAGAGTACCCTTATTTGTTGATATGAAAGCTGGTTAAATGTAATCCCTTTCCTGTATACATGTTGTTTTATCATTTTCTAGTCTTCCCTAATGGTGCAATTACAAATATCTCTTGCAGACATATGAGAAAGACATTTTGGTGCATTTCCATCCACCTATGCTGAAGTCACAACAGCACATATGCCACCAAATATTTGTTCAAGTTATGTATCTTTTATGGTGGAAGAACAAAAGGCAAAATTAGGTAAAGAAAGTGGAGGAAGCTATGGAAATAATTTTGACCAAACTAGAAGTATATGGATTTAAACACACACACACACACACACGCACACACACACACACACACACACACACAGAGATATATTTATATTTATTATACCTAAGATCCAATATTTTCTTTCTATGTAATAAGTAACTTAGATTAACCCAGGACATTCTTTTATGCTGTTATTCAAATGTAAATCTCATATTTACAGGAAGAACAGAAATCACTACTGGGATCACAAAATAAACATTGATCCATATTTGTTTAAAATGGATAGAGACTGCTTTTTTCTCCTTGTACTATAGAATGGGGACTTCAATGAAAGCAAAAATTTCAAAGTTCACGTAAAATCAAAGTAACGACTTTAATGTATTTATAGGCAAATAACAACAGGTTATCAGAAAGGATTCCTAAATATAATTTTCAACTAAAAGATAATTATCCTATTCTAATATATATGCTTTAGTAAATATTTTTAATTTTCCTTAAATCTGATGAGTACTTTAAGGCTTGTTTTAATTGCTATTTTTATCATTGTTTTGGATTTGATTGAGGGGGTATGTCCAAGCCTCCTGAACTTTTAAAATGTTACACACTTCATGCACATTCAATTTCAGGGTTTGTTATGGTACTGGTGATACTCTCTAGTCGAAACAGGCAATGTTGATATTTCTGGATTTATCACAAGTTCAAGATGTTCTGGAAACCTGAAGGAGGCCTCTGGCAATTCACCTAGGTACCCTTCACCTTTCATTACTTCTAGTGGATTTCATGGCAGGAAAAATATCAAATGGACTCTAGTGACAGGAGATACAGCTTAGATCATCAGCAGAATAAAAATAGACACAAGTAAGTATCTCTATTATGGATGTGCTTATAGATTTCATAGTCTCCAAGCTTGTTTCTCTTGGATAATGGTTCAAAGTATATTTTTCTGCTAATTCGCACTAGTTAGTTACATCCTAATACATTATATTATATTATAAAATGCATTTAAAAGTTAACATTGACTCATCACACTGTGTGAGAAAATATTACAAATCCACACAAGCCAACTATTCTTTTTAAATAGAAGTAGAAAAAATCACAGATATTAAATTAGTCAAATCTACATAATACTTATTAGGTTCAAAAATCTATTCTAAATGCCTCAAAAATAGCATATTTGTATTTACCAACTGCCCTCATGGGTAAAAAAATGTAATTATCATCATCCCCACTTTCTAGGTGCCAGATCATTTATCTATACAGGCATACCTCATTTTATTGTGCTTTGCTTTATTGCACTTCACAGATGTTGCAGGCTTTTTTAAAAAAATTTAATTTATTTGGCAAAATATAAGACAGATTTTTTTTCAATTACAGTTGACATTCGATAATACAGTAGTTTCTGGTGTACAGCATGTGCTTAGACATTTATATAACTTAAGCAATCAC